>NC_133328.1:579426780-580051780 GCF_042186555.1 Aquarana catesbeiana | reverse complement strand
GTACATTGTGTACAACCACTTTTACCTTCAGGTAAGCCTATATTAAGGCTTACCTGTAGTTGTAGGTGCTGAAAATATCTCCTAAACCTCCACAGTTTAGGAGATATTTACAATAAAGCCGTGCACCGATGTCTACGGCGCATGCGCACTTTAGAAAGGGTCGATCGTGCCGTTTCTAAAGGGGGTCATGCCGTAAGTGACGTCTCGCGACTCTGGCCAGGCACAGAGCCGAAGTTCGCGGCCCTGGAAGGAAGAGGGGTGAAGATGGACGCTCGCTGCTAGTGGGGACAGCAGTGACATTTCTGGCTTCGGTTTCAGGTAAGTGACACATAATGGGCTATGGACTATGTGATGCATAGTAGCCCATTATGCTTTACCTTTGCAGGGGAATAAAGAGGAAGTAAAACCCATCAGGGTTTACTTCCTCTTTAATGACTATAAATGTATTACTACACTAAACCTTTTGTCTAACCTCTAAATTTTTGCATTTGCAATTTACGAAGTCATTATAAATGGAAAGTAGTGGTGAAAAAGCACTTAAAGGTTCAACCAATCATTTCTAATGAATGCATTCTTCACGGTCTTTGCGACTGGGGGAGCAGAAGGGGTGTGTACTGCCTATGTACTTTGTAGTAAAATGTGTCTCTCTTGTCATAGAAAGCTTGGAAGTATGGCATAATATATTGCCTTGGGTTTAAGAAATGGGATTGAGGTTATGTTCTGCGTCCAACTTGTATGGTAGTTGTGCTTTTCGGATCTCTCCTTTTAAGCATTTCTGAAGCCAAATTTTTGCCTGAATTCAGCCCTGAAACGGAGCCAAAGGCGCACAAGACTCCTGTGCAAGCCGCTCCGCAGCCGCCTCGGAGATGTGTGAACCGGCTCCATAGAGAGCCAGTCACAATCTCCTGTCATGCGAATTGGATGTGGAGAAAGCCGCATCCAATTCGCATTAGTGTGAACCCAACCTATGACAGCACCCATTGAAATGACTGTTTTTTGACTTGTCATGCAACTTTGTGTCTCAAGTCACATGATGCTTATGAAGGGCCCTGGAAGCAATGGAAAGGGGCCTGGCAGTCAGGGGGCCCCTTCGTAGTTCTTGCACTGGGGCTCTGAAGGTTCTAGTTGCCCCTCCTGGCAGTATCTACAGATAGTGCCACCTAAAACCGTCTTCCCAGCTTTCTTTATGGCAGGAACAGTTTTGCTGGTGATTTCTTCTCACTTCGTACTCTGTCTTCGGGGACAGGAAGTGAAGGAAAATCTCTCCCAACAAAATAGAGAAAAAAAAAAAAACATTGACAGCTTCAGACTCTTTCTTACACTTTTTTTAATATACATTTTTTAAACAATAGGTAACCTTTCCAGCATTTAATCATTTTTGTTTTAAAGAATAGGTGCTGGAAAAGCCACCCTACACATTGTAGACCAAGGAGGTCATGGTTTGGTCTGTAGAAGTCCAGCTCATTAGTCCAGCTGTTCTGCTTGGCGGCTGATTACATTTTATATGTGGAGCGCTACAAAATATCTTTCTACCGTCTTTAGAAGATTTGCAGCGAGTGACTCATCTACTTGCATATTTATACAACCAAATATTTAACATTAACACAGCACAAATCAGAACATCCTTTCCATGCAGGCATCACACATGAGCCTCAAAAATACACTTCTGTTTATAGATGAGGCTGATGCCAAAATATAGTCTTACTGCCTCTCCAACCTTCGATATAACTCCAGTGTACCACTTATTGCCCGTTCTCTGTATACCCTAGGTGTTTGGCTTCACATAAAAACATATATCGTGTAAAAAAATGGCCCACACACTAAACATATTTGATTATTATTATTATTAATATACAGTAAAACCTTGGATTGCGAGCATAATTCGTTCCAGAAACATGCTTGTAATCCAAAGCACTTGTATATCAAAGCAAATTTCCCCATAAGAAATAATGGAAACTCAAATGATTCATTCCACAACTATTTATTCATAGGTCCTTCTGTTTATAGTCCATATAAAAAGATTATAGCAATGTGACCAAGTTGTATAACCATAAAATGTCCATCCACAAATGGAAGCCTCCACAAGGGGATTAAAAGCAAAATCCAGCAGGAGCTACAGAGTATAAAAGAGAAGAGAGGCGTCTCTAAAGTGTAGCAATATGTTGCACCTTCAATGAATGTAACCATATTGCTACACTTAGGTGCCTCTCTTCTCTTTTATACTCGGTTGTGACATGACGCTACTTGTATATCAAGACATCGCTTGTATATCAAATCAGCGTTGATTTAAAAATGTTGCTTGTCTTGCAAATCTTACTATCACGTTTAGTATTTTGGAATAGATTATTTCTACCAGAGCCATTGTCATTGTTTTTGCTGGGGTCATCCGAAAATCCATTGTCTTTAGTAGAGGTTCTGTACATAAGTAAATTAGATTAGAGTGTACTGAAAAAAAATGCATGCTGCATTTGGGTGCCTTAACCCGAAATTTCAAGTTCAAATGGGTTCTGCAACGTGATGCAACATGCATTAATTGATAGACTTTGGTGGGAAATAGTCTTTGGTGAGCTGTGGATTACATCGAAGAGATAAAGAACATGTTCCCTTCAGTAAAGTAGGAAGGAGGCTTTGGCTACATTGGATCACCTGACTGTGCGAAGCTCTACTCATGTACACTATATTGCCAATATTGTCTATAGGGTTCAATATTGAGTTGGCCCACCCTTTGCAGATATAACAGCTTCAACTCTTCTGGGAAGGCTGTCCACAAGGTTTAGGAGTGTGTCTATGGGAATGTTTGACCATTCTTCCAGAAGCACATTTGTAAGGTCAGGCACTGATGTTTAACGAAAAGGCCTGGCTCCCAGTCTCCGCTTTAAATCATCCCAAAAGTGTTCTATTGGGTTGAGGCCAGTCAAGTTCCTCCATTCCAAATTTGCTCATCCACACTATGTTGCCAAATGTAAGGGGCTACCCTTCCAAATCATTTGTTGGAGGGGGATTATGGTGTGAGGTTGTATTCAAGGGGGTTGGGTTTGGCCCCTTAGTTCCAGTGAAGGGAACTCTTAAGGCGTCAGCATACCAAGACATTTTAGACAATTTCATGCTTCCAACTTTGTGGGAACAGTTTGGGGATGGCCTCTTCCTATTCCAACATGACTGCACACCAGTGCACAAAGCAAGGTCCATACAGACATGGATGAGCGAGTTTGGGGTGGAGGCACTTGACAGTCCTGACCTCGACACGATTAGAACACCTTTGGGATGAATTAGAGCAGAGACTGCGAGTCAGGCCTTCTCATCCACATCAGCGCCTGACCTCACAAATGTGCTTCTGGAAGAATGGTCAAACATTCCCATAGACACACTCCTAAACCTTGTGGACAGCCTTCCCAGAAGAGTTGAAGCTGTTATAGCTGCAAAGGGTGGGCCAACTCAATATTAAACCCTATGGACTAAGACTGGGATGCCATTAAAGTGTGTGTGTATAAGGAAAGGCAGGTGTCCCAATACTTTTGACAATATTGTGTATATGACAGCGCTGTTTTAAAATTGTTCTATTTTTTGCATACTCCACTGGAAAATATGAGGAAACAATCTAAGCGATTATACAAACTGTATTCAAATAAAGTTAATTATTTTTTATTAATTTGTAGCTGTACTAAATTGCATTTTATTCCTGCCTGGAATTCGGCTTTAATTTAGAGATTTGATGGACTTCAGTTGCTGATTAATTCACAAAACACACATTTTGGACACCAGTGTAATGTAACGGAGCTGCCTGCCAAAATCTGCTTTTATTTTCAGCTTTCTCAGCAAAGCAAATAGTGATAGTCTGGGTAGGAATGCCAGCAATCCCGCTGTCAGCTGAACACCAGTGGGATGCCAGGCTATCGCTCTGTATTTATATACTGAAAGATAATATTAGGTTATAACATGGCCTTAAAGTAGAACGCCAGACAGGCCACCCAGTGCACAGCAGAAATGTAAATATGTGATCTGTTCAACTTGTCTAAGCATTTGTAATTCTGTTCAGTCAATTTTGGAATTCACATACCTCTGTCACAATGCATGGCTCCCTGCTGGCAGAACAATAGCGCAGCGGAAAGGATTCTCCCATCAACGCTTACTGTGTTGATGTGGGAATCAAGCAATTCATTGAGGGGAAGCGAGCAAAAAAAAAAAAAAATCATCTATGGCTTGCCTAAGTTCCTTTAAAGAAACACATAGTGGCATTGTATACACTGACTTCTCACATCTCTATGGTCAGGACTGAAAATATTTACTCAAATTGAAATTTTCCTTGTGAATATTTTATATTTTTAAATGCAGGCAGAAGGTGAAGGGTTTAGCAAATTTTCACACATTTATTTTTTGTGCTTGCTTGAAAAAAAAAAAGTTTACTGAGCTCAATACCTCAAGTTTAACGTTACAAAACTGAATGAGCAAGAGACTCATCCATGTCTCTTCTCTACCATCTGTACAGCATTGTTCTACTGACTAACCCTTACACTAAGCAACCCTGTAATCCTAACATTGACCTCAATCTTGACTTTAAGCCTCCCTGTAACTAAAACATGAAATATTCCTTTAACTGTAACTTTTTAACTCTTATGGTCGCTATAACTCTAACCCAATTAGTAAACCTAAACTAACCCTCCTGTAATCCTTACCCTAACCCTGCCTATAATCCTGTAATGCTTGATCTAATCGGTGAAATCTTCAACTAAATCACACTTCTTCCTCCCAAACTCCTGCATTCTTATCAGCCTATCGCTATGATGGGCTGCCTCTCTGGCCAATAGAAATGTGTGCGCGTGGGGGGGGGGTTGTTCACACAAGCACAGTGCGCTGAATCTTTGGCCAATTTTGGCAGAGCAATGCAACCGAAAGCTTCCGCAGATGGGCATTTTATACCCATCAGCAACTTTTAGTTTTTTCTAATTTATTATTAAAGTGTATTTTTGACTTAAGTGGAAGCGTTAAGTAACATAGTACAAAAATCAACTGTTATGCCGCGTACACACGAGCGGACTTTTCGACCAGACTGGTCCAACGGTCTATCCGACGGACTTTCGGCAGACTTCAAACGGACTTGCCTACACGCGATCACACCAAAGTCGGACGAATTCGTACGTGATGACGTACGACCGGACTAAAATAAGGAAGTTGAAAGCTAGTAGCCAATAGCTGCCCTAGCGTTGGTTTTCGTCCGTCGGACTAGCATACAGACGAGCGGACTTTTCGACTGGACTCGAGTCTGTCGGATAGAGTTGAAACATGTTCCAAATCTAAAGTCCGTCAGATTTTCGACCGAAAAAAGTCTGCTGCAGATCCGATGAAGCCCACACACGGTCGAATTGTCCACCGGACTCGGTCCGTTGGACCAGTTCGGTCGAAAAGTCCGCTCGTGTGTACGTGGCATAGCTTAAACATCAAGGTTTAGCAAGGTAGGAAAAAAAGCTCTAACAACCCAGAAAGAGCAAAAAGTGCTCATAGGGACTTTGTAAGTGTCTTACAGTATCCAATCAATAGTGTACATCTGTCCCGTAAGGGGGGAGGTCAGTGCCGGTTCTCCATATTCCCTCCACATCAATTTCTCCCAATTTGTCTTGTCTGAGTGACATGTACAGTATGGGCTGTACATATAAGTTTGCTAGAAGAAGTCTGGGTATTCATGTAGATATGGGGGTATGGTAGTAAGGTAGGAAATAAAAAGTAGGGGGACAAGGAACATGGAGGAGTATGGCGTGAAATCCTAAAGATGTACAGTGCCTTAAAGCATTCATACCCCTTTAAATTTTCCACATTTTGTAATGTTACAACCAAAAACGTAAATGTATTTTATTGGGATTTTATGTGATAGACCAACACAAAGTGGCACATAATTGTGAAGTGGAAGGAAAATTATAAATGGTTTTCAAAATTTATTACAAATAAATATGTGAAAAGTGTGGCATGCAGTTGTATTCAGCCCCCTTTACTCTGATACCCCTAACTAAAATCTAGTGGAACCAATTGCCTTCAGAAGTCACCTAATTAGTAAATAGAGTCCACCTGTGTGTAATTTAATCTCGGTATAAATGCAGCTGTTCTGTGAAGCCCTCAGAGGTTTGTTAGAGAACCTTCGTGAACAAACAGCATTGTGAAGGCCAAGGAACCCACCAGACAGGTCAGGGATAAAGTTGTGGAGAAGTTTAAAGCAGGGTTAGGTTATAACAAAAAAAAAATATTCCAAGCTTTAAACATCTCACGGAGCATTGTTTAATCCGTCATCCGAAAATGGAAAGAGTATGGCACAACTGCAAACCTACCAAGACATGGCCGTCCACCTAAACTGACAGGCCGGGCCGGGAGAGCATTAATCGGAGAAGCAGCCAAGGGGCACATAGTAACTCTGGAGGAGCTGCAGAGATCAACAGCTCAGGTGGGAGAATCTGTCCACAGGACAACTATTAGTTGTGCACTCCACAAATCTGGCCTTTATGGAAGAGTGACAAGAAGAAAGCCATTGTTGAAGGAAAGCCATAAGGAAGTCCTGTTTGCAGTTTGCGAGAAGCCATGTGGGGGACACAGCAAACATGGAAGAAGGTGCTCTGGTCAGATAAAACCAAAATTGAACTTTTTGGCCTAAAAGCAAAACGCTATGTGAGGCGGAAAACTAACACTGTGCATCACCCTGAACACCCTATCTATCCCCACTGTGAAACGTGGTGACAGCATCAAGTTGTGGGGATGCTTTTCTTTAGCGGGGACATGGAAGCTGGTCAGAGTTGATGGAGCCAAATACAGGGCAACCTATTAGAGTCTGCAAAATTTGAGACTGGGACGGAGGTTCACCTTCCAGCAGGACAACAACACTAAACATACAGTCAGAGCTACCATGGAATGGTTTAGATCAAAGCATATTTATGTGTTACAATGGTCCAGTCTAAAGTCCAGACCTAAATCCAAATGAGAATCTGTGACAAGACTTGAAAATTGCTGTTCATAGACGCTCTCCATCCAATCTGACAGAGCTTGAGCTATTTTGCAAGGAATGGGCAGAAATGTCACTCTCTAGATGTGCAAAGCTGGTAGAGACATCCCCAAAAAGACTTGCAGCTGTAATTGTAGTGAAAGGAGGTTCTACAAAGTATTGACTCAGGGGGGCTGAATACAAATATATGCCACACTTTTCACATATTTATTTATAAATGTTTTTCAAAATGTTTACAATTTTCCTTCCACTTTACAATTATGTGCCACTTTGTGTTGGTCTATCACATAAAATCCTAATAAAATACATTTTACCTTTTTGGTTGTAACATGACAAAATGTGGAAAATTTCAAGAGGTATGAATACTTTTTCAAAGCACTGTATGTAGCTTTAAAGGGCTTTGGGCAATGTAGCTTTGATAAATTTGAAGGATAAAAGAGTGATCATGGGGAAAGGCACTAGAGAGGTTGGTGTTATGCCCAATGTCACCAATATGTATTTCCATGGGTATTTGAATAAAGGATTGGATGACAAGCCTTCTGTATATAATAGATGTCAAGTGGCCAAGTGTTAATTATTGGGTCCATACGCTGCCTTGTGCAAAGTTCATTCTGAAGTTCTGAAGAATATGAAGGTTGGAAGGGAGATAAATCTTTTATAATAAAGTAGTACTAAAAGTTGACTTTTTTTTTTCTTCCATGAATATGATCATTTTAAATATAATGCACAATACTGGTAAAAGTTTATTTTAAATGTAATTGTATTGTCTTCTATTACCTCCAGAATATCAGCCTCCACTTTCTCTTGGTTCAGATGCTGATCTTCCTTGCACAGTTTTTAAAGGGATTTTTTTTTTTTTAAACAACAAACATGTTATATTTACCTGCTCCGTGCAATGGTTTGCACAGAGCAGCCCAGATTCTCCTCTTCTGGGGTCCTCCTCCTGCCTTCAGAGTGCCCCAATAGCAAGGTAAAAAAAACTTCTGCCTTTAGAACCACTCACTTCCTGCCCAGGACTACATGTCCCATGAGGCATTGCTCCTTACACATTCGCAAGTTCTCAGGCACTTACTGACATGTATGGATGGTGTACTGAGCTGAATGTGTGCTGCACTGTATTTCCTGTTATGTAAACAAATAATGTACTCTGTATGCATGCCAACTAATCGACTGGCCGATTAATCGATTATGAAAATAGTGGACAACTATTTTCATAATCGATTAGTTGTCAATTAATCGATTAGTTGTTTCAGCCCTATTCTGAACTTTTGAAAAGGAGGGTACATGCTTTGTTGATCAACTTCAAGTACATCTAACCCCTTACATGAATGCTCACCTCTCCTCCCCTCCCCAGGCATCTTCTGCACTAAATACTAACCTTCTTTTTCTGAAAGATACCTGTGCCAAAGTCCTGGTGGCTGAATCTCCTGCTTCAGTAACGCTGGCCTAATATTTAAAATAGCATGCATATTTTTGGATAAGACCAGCACAAATCAAATAACAAAGATCTGAGCTCCAAGAACACCATAATTTCTGTACAAGTACAATGTTATACCAGGTTTTACCAGTAAGGGGTGCTGCAGATAAAAACAAAAACTATAGCTTCTGGTTCTAGGAAAGCCTGGGAACCACAAAGGTGTGCACTGCCCATGTTACTAAACAGAGGCAGCATTAGCAAGTGAAGGTTTTCCTGTTTAAAGTGGAGTTCCGCTTAAAAAAAATTAAATGAAATAAAATAAAAGTCAGCAGCTACAAATACTGCAGCTGCTGACTTTTAATAATCGGACATTTACCTGTCCCAGGGTACAGCGATGTGGTGGAACGAAGCCCCGCTTGTCTCCCCCTCCTCTCTGGGGTGGCGGCATTGTCACTGCGGGCGCCCGGTTGTGGCTTCACAGCCGGGCACACACTGCGCATGCGTGAGCTTTGCAGTGCGCCGTGACTGGCCAGGCAATTACTGGGACCTGTGACGTGTCCCAGATGATTGCTGAGAGGGAGGGGGGGAGAGGTGATCTCCCTTTCGGTGCCATGGTGCGCCGGGAGGAAGTGGGAGCTGGAACCCTCTAAAAAAGGGTATCCGCCCCCCCCCCCCCCCCCCCAAAAAATGACATGCCAAATGTGGCATGTCAGGGGGTCACCTTCCCTTAAAGTGGAAGTTCCATTTTTGGGTGGAACTCCGCTTTAAGTAATATCGACATTGGCTTTTAATAAGAAGCTAGATATTATTAGCATGTGCTCACTCACAGATAAACGAAATGTGGCTTCCCAACGTCAAAACTTGCCTCCTCCTTCCTGGCACTTTCCTCGCTTGAGAAATGTGTCATAATAAAAATAAGATTCTCCTCTCTTCTCCATCTGTCACACCTCCAATTATTACTCCGCTTGTTACAGCAATGATGACAAAGTACACTACGGCTTTGTTTGACAGCCTGGTTTACATCTGGATTTAAACATTTCTCCTTATAAAGGGATAGCACAGTCTTTGTTTAGTCGGCTCTTGTTTTTTTCTTTTACCGTTAGCTAAATAATGTTTACTGGGATGTCAATTGCTTAATGTCATTTGTTTGTGGAATGCAGTATTCCCTGTAACCACTTCCAAGGAAGACTTTGATGTAAACAAATACATGAATTCTTTTTGCTGCCTATTTTACAAATCGCGGCGTAGAAGATCATCTTCATGCTTTCCAGACAGAAAAGACGGCTTGCCTTGCAGTAAATCTCTAGGATCGCAGTGTTGGAAAAGTTACTTTATATGAATTATGTTAGCTGTGATGTAAAGGCTTTGTATACACTTGCCACCCCTCTGAAAAGTGTTCCACGGTGGGCAGTTGACAGGCAGGTGGGAAGCAATATGTCATCTGTTAAATATCTGAGTAGCCCGCAACACCCCTTGTATTGCACGTGGTTGTAGGACGATTGTGGTTCAGCCCCATTCACTTGAATGAGTCTCGTTCGGTGACAGTACTGCCTGCTGAATGTGACGGGGTATTATACCTTTTGCCACCACATTTATACAACCCCATCTGGCTGCTGTTGGGGGGCAGGTCACATGGGGGCAGGTCATGTGGTTGTAAACCCTCACCTATACCCAGTGAAGTGACTGGCCTCAGATGATACACAGAGATGAAACAAATCCTCCTACATAACTTTTTATATCTGCTGTCTTCAGCTTTCTACACTCTTTGAAAAGTGCAGCTTGTGTTGAAAATCTTTCTTCTTCTTCCAGCAGTGGGTGTGGAGTCTGGGCATACACTGTGTAACAGTTGATTGGAGGAAAGGCACACCCCTCCTCCACATAGGCTGAGGAATGAAGGAACATGCAGAGCTGTAGTCTGAATAGACAAGTCCCCTCTAAGTTTCCTCCCTGACAAATTTTCAGCTGCTGTTATCTCATGTGTTGGAGAATTTGTCAGAAGTGATTCTGCTGATAACAGAGGAACGGAGCAGCAGAGAGAAACGGCACCTAGATCTTTGGAGAGTGATAAGTAAACACTACAGATATATGTGCTTAGGTCAGATTTCATGAATTGGTTTTACAATTTAAATCAAAACCCAAGAACAAAAATGTCTGTAGATTTGGTTGCTGCTTTAGTTTAATATTTTTTTTTTTTTTAGACTTTTTCCTTTTCTAGGGTGACAACATTTACTCACTATACTGTATACTCTATGGAGGAGCAGCATTGTCTCCCTAGGGCTGAAAGGGGGTTAGGACTGTGGAACACCTCCCCAACTCCTCTGCTTTATAACATTGGGGGTAGGGTTCTGTAGCCCATAGAAGTGTACTGGGCATATCTGAAAACCCTGTTTAAAGGCTAATTCTATCTTTGCCATTTTCTCAGCCCCCAACCCTTAAACCGCCCCCCACTGATCTGATTGCTTTGGATTTTCTCCCCACAGACTTCTGTTTAGTTTCAAGTTCAGCAGAGCCACACACAGCCACGTCTTTCATTCATATAGATCTGTAAATAGAGAGACTACAAGTGCCATCTGCCACCATAGCAGAGGGACTTGTAGATTTCAATGGAGCACAAGTGCTGTAATGTCATGTCACTGCACTTGCAGTCCATTGTTTAATTCCACCAGTCTCATAACTGAAGATCTGTCTCTTGGTACGGATCTGGGGCTGAGGTAAGAGTCTGCAGAAGCCTGTGCTTCTCCACTTCCACTGATTGCAGTTGCAATGTTCTCCAGGCTCCAATGCCAAAATATATTTAAGTGCGCTTTTTCTTTTTTATAATGTGGATGCATTTATTAAATTTTTTGCAAAAGGTGGAATTTCTTTCAGATAACACTTCCTAGTACATGAAAACATATGAGCTTACTGGACTTCTGACGGGATCAGTGTTTTGTTTTTTGTTTTCTTTTGCAGTTATTAAACATTATAATAATGCTTTCAATGGTAATTTTAACAAACCATATTAAGAAGCTCCTTCATTTTGAATGGGCCACACTGCACCAAAGATGCCAAATTGCACATTTTTCTCAACGCAATGCACAGATCACTCACATCATTGTGCTGTGGTAGGTTACACAGCATGTGTTCTGCAGTGCATTATGTTATTGCATTGAGGTGTCTTATAAAATGAATGCCAAGACTTCAAGGGGCTTCATCATCCTGCCTAGGAGGAAGTGGGTGCAAATTTAATGAGAAAAGGGTATTTGCTCCACTAATTAAAAAAAAAAAAAATTGAATGTGTCAATTTAGAAGGGAGGGGGGAGGAAGCAAAAAGGACAAAATTATGTGTGAAGATCTGCTTAAATTAAGGCTTATTAGGATTAACCAAATGATAGTAAGAAACAAATTTTATTACAAAGAATATTGTTGTTTTTTGTTTTTAAACTTGTAGAGTTCTGACATCATATTCAAATCAAAGTTTACCACTTTAATCTGCATATGAATAAAAGAGTAAATAGAAATTAAAAAAAAAATGTTGCATTGTAATTCTCAGTTGAGCTTCTAAACTGGGGTTTCTAAACCAGGGTTCCTCCAGAGGTTGCTAGGGGCTCCTTGAGGAATGCACAATTTCTGCCTCTCAGTTCCCACTGACACCTTTGAACCTTGTTAGCTATCTGTAAGGGGGTAATTCTTCCCAATAACCACAAGTGTAAGGACCATTATTCCCACTGACCAGCACACTTCACTTTTTCCACATTTTGTTATGTTACAGCCTTATTCCAAAATGAATTCAATTCATTATTTTCCTCAAAATTCTACAAACAATACCCCATAATGACAATGTGAAAAAAGTTTGCTTGAAAACTTTGCAAATGTATTAAAAATGAAAAAATCACATGTATATAAGTATTTTACAGCCTTTGTCATGACACTCAAAATTGAGTTCAAGTGCATCCTGTTTCCACTGATTATCCTTGAGATGTTTCTACAACTTGATTGGAGTCCACCTGTGGTAAATTCAGTTGATTGAATATGATTTGGAAAGGCACACACCTGTCTATATAGGGTTCCACAGTTAACAGTGCATTACAGAGCACAAACCAAGCCATGAAGTCCAAGGAATTGTCTGCAGACCTCCAAGACAGGATTGTATCGAGGCACAGATCTGGGGAAGGGTACAGAAAAATGTCTGCAGCATTGAAGGTTCTCATGGGCAAAGTGGCCTTTATGATTCGTAAATGGAAGAAGTTTGCAACCACCAGGACTCTTACTAAAGCGGGCTGCCCAGCCAAACTGAGCGATCGGGGAGAAGGGCCTTAGTCAGGGAGGAGGTGACCAAGAACCCAATGGTTACTCTGACAGAGCTCCAGCGTTTCTCTGTGGAGAAAGGAGAACCTTCTAGAAAAACAACTATCTCTGCAGCACTCCGACAGTCAGGCCTGTATGGTAGAGTGGCCAGATGGAAGCCACTCCTTAGTAAAAGGCACATGAAAGCCTGCCTGGAGTTTGCCAAAAGGCACCTGAAGGACTCTCAGACCATGAGAACCAAAATTCTCTGGTCTGATGAAACAAATATTGAACTCTTTGGCCTGAATGGCAAACATGTCTGGAGTAAACATGTACTGGCCAGTACCATTCCTACAGTGAAGCATGGTGGTGGCAGCATCATGCTGTGGAGATGTATTTCAGCAGCAGGAACTGGGAGACTAGTCAGAACCGTGGGAAAGATGAATGCAGCAATGTACAGAGACATCCTTGATGAAAACCTGCTCCAGAGCGCTCTGGACCTCAGACTGGAGTGAAGGTTCATCTTCCAACAAGACAACAACCCTAAGCACACAGCCAAGATAACAAAGGAGTGGCTACAGGACAACTCTGTGAATGTCCTTGAGTGGCCCAGCCAGAGCCTAGACTTGAACCTGATTAAACATCTCGAGAGAGATCTGAAAATGGCTGTGCACAGATGCTCCCCATCCAACCTGAGGGAGCTTAAAGTGATTGTAGAGTCTTGTGTTTTCTTTTTTTGTTTTTTTGTTTTTTATAAATAACAAATGTTATACTTACCTCAGTTTCAGTGGTTTTGCACAGAGCAGCCCAGATCCTCCTCTTCTTGGGTCCCTCTTCGCTGCTCCTAGCCCCTCCCCTCCTGTAGAGTGCCCCCACAGCAAGCAGCTTGCTATAAAGGCACCCAAGCCGAGCTGCAGCTCCATGTGTCCATTCAGACATGGAGCTTCAGTTCAGCGCCACCCCCAATCTTTCCTGATTAGCTAACTGACTTTGACAGCTATGGGAGCCAATGGAGCCACTCCTGTGCCAATCGGGAGGAGAGTCTTGGCCGAGAGACTCCTGGATAGAGATGGGGCTCAGGTAAGTATTACGGGGGCTGCTTCACACAGTAGGCTTTTTATCTTAATGGATAGAATACATTAGGATCAAAAAAGCTTCAGCTTTTTCAACTCCTTTAAGAGGTCCTGCAAAGAAGAACGGGAGAAACCACCCAAAAATAGGTATGCCATACTTGTAGCATCATACTCCAAAAAGACATGAGGCTGTAATTGGTGCCAAATGTGCATCAGCAAAGTATTGAGCAAAGGGTGTGAATGCTTATGTACATTTTATTTTTATTAAATTTGCAAAGATTTCAAACTTCTTTCACGTTGTTATTATGGGGAATTGTTTGTAGAATTTTGAGGAAAATAATGAATTTAATCCATTTTGGAATAAGGCTGTAACATAAAATGTGGAAAAAGTTAAGCACTGTATCATGAATTGTAGACATGGTCATTTTTAGTAGGGGTTCCCTGAGACTAGAAAGTTTTTTAAAGGGTTTCTCTGTGTTAAAAAGATTGAGAACGGCTGTTCTAAACAGTGATCCAAACACTGCAATACATACCAAGTAATTGCCAAGCAAGAGTGACAAGGGAATGGTAGCAGCTGAAGTTTTTCGGGCATACATAGTACGCCCAAAGTCCACTACCATTTAATAAACAATGCAACGAAAAACGAATGGGAACAATACATGGTGTTCATGTTCTTAGATTCCTTTTTCTGCAGTGCACAGAAGCCAATGGAGTCAGCCTTATAAGTGGAGCGTGTGGAGTATCTCCATTCACATATTCTCCATTTGTACTCGGTTCACCCGCTAACCTGGCAGAGTGCTGGAGTGGAGAAATATGCAAATAGTTTCAAGGCTGATTAGGTCTTGAAGTGCAGTGAATGGGAGATAGAAGACACCTGCTGAGATGTTATCTGAGAAGCTTCGCAACAAATCAGATTGTCAGCATATGTTTCGAGAAGATTATTCCGGGGCTTAAAGAGAGCTTGTCATAAACCTTCACTGATGGCCATAAAACAGATAAACATAATGCTGGCTATGGATTGTCTGTACCGTAAATGATATGCCCCATGTTATTGATTGCATGAGATAAAAAAAAAATATTTATCTTTTACAGAAAAGGGAACTGAATTTTAAAGGCAAACTATCCACTTGCCGACTGCCCCATAGCAGATTTACTGCTACAGGGCGCCCATTCTGTGCAGAATCGCGTATATATACGCGTAATTCTGCACTTCTGCATACGGGGCGCACCGCTTCTGCTGTGATTAGTCACAGCAGAAGCTGATCCGCAGGTGCTGGAAAATGAATGTCGGCCGGCACCCGCCGATTGTCCGAAAGAGAGGTTGGATAAAGCTCTGCATATGTAAACAAGGCAGAGCTCCGTTCTGTCAGCAGGAACGGGATGGATTTTCTTTATCTGCAAAGCAGGGAACAAAATCCATCACATCCCTTGGTGAAAGTAGAGGTGCACCGAATACAAATTTTGGTGCCCAAAACTGAAAATGTAGCCGAAAACCGAAAATGACAGTATTTTAAAAAAAAAAAAAAAACATATTTTCATATATAATTGTCTTATATTCAACTGTTTAATTTAATATCATAAATTTAAATGAATTTTTCTGCCATTTTGCCACCTTTTTAGTGCAAAAAAAGCTCAAGAAAAATGTATCCCTTTAAATTCTATGTATGTCTTCACACTGGTCCGATGTGCTTCCGTTGTGGTGTTAAAAATCCTGCTTGCTGCATCTTTGGTCAGTTAAAAAAAAACTGCACCAAAAACACAGCTTCCCATTGAAATGCATTGAGAACGCATCAATAACTCACTAATAATGACCTAAGAAAAACACACCATAAACACAGTAAAATCGTGGCAAAAATTTTCGGCATCATTATCGGCACCCTTTTCTCTTATTGGCAAAATGCCGATAACCCCATTTTCGGCCGATATGCTTTGGCCGCATCTCTAAAAGCAGCACACAAAGTAAACAAAAACACTGGCTAGGCACACCTTTAACCCTTTGATCACTTTAGCTGTTTAACCCCTTCCAAGCCAGTGTCATTAGTACAGTAACCATGCATATTTTTAGCACTGAATACTGTATTAGTGTCACTGGTTCCCACAATGTTTCAAAAGTGTCAGTGTCAGATTGACTGCCACAACATCACAGTATAAGGCGCTGATCGCTACCATTACTAGTATAAAAAAAAATAATAATAATTTCAGTATATATACCATAGTCTGTAGACGCTATAACTTTTGTGCAAATCAATCCAATATATACTTATTGGGATTTTTTATACAAAAAATATGTAGCCAAATACATATTGTTCTAAATTTTAGAAGAAATTCGATTTTTTTTTTTTATATTTTTCTTTTTTTTTAATTTTTTTTATTGGATATGTTTTTTAGCAGAAAGTAAAAAAATTGTGTTTTTTTTTTTTTTTTTTTTTTTTTTTTTTAAATTGACAGTCTTTTTTTGTTTATAGCGCAAAAAATTGTATTTTACAGTGATGATGGAAACCACTGTGAGGGCAACCGCTGTGGTAGAACTTTTTTCCTTTTTGTTTAAATAAAGTGGGCCAACAAGCCCTAAAACAGTATTTCTGGCTTGGCCTGAACTTGCTGGGAAGCATTACATATGAGCAATAACCACCAACACATCACAGTGTGGATATATGCGTGGGGGGGGGATGCTTACAGCTGAATGAAGTTCAGCTTTAAGTATACTGGATAACAATACCATCTGATGCCTCTAAAGCTTGGTATACACTAGTAGAGTTTCAGGGCTGTTCCCCACAGGAAGTTTGCTTCTCCACTATATATCACTCCTCTTCAAAGCTGAAAGATGCTCAAGGTCATTTACCCAACTTCCTGTGAGTCCAGGCGGTCATGGACACACCTCCAGGGAGTCATTGTTGTACCGGCCTGAGCTCACAACGCTATAGAATAAAACTGTTTACACGTCATTCTAGATCGCCCACTGCCTGTGCTAGAAAATTATTATTATTATTATTATTATACAGGATTTATATAGCGCCGACAGTTTACGCAGCGCTTTACAACATGAGGGCAGACAGTACAATTACAATACAATTCAGTACAGGAGGAATCAGAGGGCCCTGCTCGGTAGAGCTTATAATCTAGGGGGGAGGGTCAAGTTATACAAAAGGGTAATAGCTGCGGGGGATGAGCTAATGGAGAAAGCAGTGCAGTTGTTAGATGGAGGCAGGATAGGCTTCTCTGAAGAGTAAAGTTTTCAGGGATCGCCTAAAGGTGGATACATTTGGAGACAGTCTGACAGATTGGGGTAGGGAATTCCAGAGGATGGGCGAGGCTCGGGAGAAGTCCTGGAGGCGGATATGGGAGGAGGTGATGAGGGAGCTAGAGAGCAGGAGGTCTTGGGAGGAACGGAGAGGGCGATTAGGTTGGTATTTTGAGACTAGGTTAGTGATGTAGCTGGGGGCAGAGTTGTGGATGGCTTTGTAACTTATTGTTAGTATTTTGAGTTTAATTTGTTGGGCGAGTGGCAGCCAATGGAGGGATTGGCAGAGAGGGGTAGCAGACACTGAGCGGTTTGTAAGGTGGATGAGTCTGGCAGCAGCACTCATGATGGACTGAAGGGGGGATAGTCTATTTAAAGGTAAGCCAATGAGGAGGGAATTGCAGTAGTCGAGACGAGAAATAACCAGGGAGTGAATCAGGAGCTTTGTGGTTTCATTGGTTAGAAAGGGAGTTATTTTATAGATGTTGCGGAGGTTGAGGCGGCAAGCTTTGGAAAGTGATTGGATGTGGGGCCAAAAGGAGAGTTCAGAGTCCAGGATAACACCTAGCACCCTGACATGTGGGGACAGGTGGATGATTTTGCCATTGCTCTTGACAGAGAAGTCGGGGGAAGAGGAACGTGGGGGAGGAAATATTATAAGCTCAGTTTTGGACAAGTTGAGTTTGAGGAAGTGGTGTGACATCCATACAGATATGTCCGTTAGTAAGTTAGTGATGCGTGAGGAGACTGATGGGGTGAGTTGAGGGGTGGAGAGATAGATTTGTGTGTCGTCAGCGTAGAAATGATATTGAAAGCCGTGAGAGGGGGAAAGAAAAGAGGGGGCTGTCATAGGACAATAATACTGCAGAATTTAAAGCTCATTTGCACCATTGGTGGCAGGTGACCTGGGGGGGCTCATATTTGATGATTTAGGTGATTATAATCACTTGGGTGATTATATCTGGCCTCACAAGGTAAGGGGAATAAAATGCCTAATAGGATGGGTTAGGGTGGGATTGAAGGGAAGGGTAGGAAAAAATGATTATAGCCTGGAATGGGGATTTAAAGCGGTTGCAAACTGGGTGCTTCTTTTTTTTTTTTTTTTTTTTTTTTTTTTTTTTATTTCAGACCTGCAAGGTAAAGGCATAATGTGCTAGTATGTATCGCATACTAGCATATTATGTGAAACTTACCAAAAAATTAGGCAATCCAGTAATGCGATCTCATTGCTGGAGGCCGCTTCTATCTTCACCCGTCTTCCTTCCGGGTCCGTGGACTCTTGCTCTGTGATTGGCTGGAGCCACGATGATGTCACTCCCGTGCATGCGTGGGGGAGCCATCATTTACAACACAGAATTCTGAAGGAATGGCCCGGGTGGCCGTTCCTTCAGAGCGCATGCACCGGTGACGTAATCAGCTGTATATATAGTAAATATCTCCTAAACGATACACGTTTAGGAGATATTTACAGTACCTATAGGTAAGCCTTATTATAGGCTTACCTATATGTACAGGATTTCCACTTTTAAGGCAAGTATAGTGTTGTGTTAATAGAGTAAACCCGGGTCCAGGTCAGCCTCCTGTTCCACCTCCATTGGCACACTAGCAGTTGCTGGCTCTGGTAGTTTTCTTAGTATGGAGAAAAGAATGTGGCTGGCTGCACATCAAATAAAATCACCTTTATTGTAAAATTTTCCAGAAAAACACTCCATAATACAATCAGAGGGAAAACTGCACACCAGTTAACGCGTTTCACACTAACAGCGCTTCTTTATAGCTGGGATAAGTGCTGTTAGCATAAAATGCGTTGGCTGGTGTGCTGTTTTCCCTCTTTGATTGTACAGTGGAGTGCTTTTCTGGAGGATGTTACAATAAAGGTGAATTTATCGGATGTGCGGCCAACAGATTCTTTTCTCCATACTATACTGTTGTGTTTTTTTTTTTTTTCTTAAGGATTGGGGGGGGGGGGTATCACGGTTGATAATCCTGGAGTTGGGATTTAGCCAATGTCTATCATTATACACACAATATTCAGCTTTTAGCCAGGCTGTAGAGTTCATGGGTAGAGTTTTCTAGGTTGTAGGATAGGTCCTCTTAAAACCTTAACTGCTGTTACTCTTTTTGCATTTTTTTCTTTACCGATGTAACAGGTTTTGGAAATGACAAATTTCGCTGTAAGGTACTTGTTAATACGGCCAATCTGGGTGCTAAGAAAAATGAAATGTTTGGACAGAATATATTATATACCCAGCGTGGGAGAGGAAGTGACAATTTATGTAAAGAAATAGCGAAAGTGACAACCCTGAAAAATAATATTCGCTTATTTGTGCTTTTCTTTGATGTAATGCTTGTTTACACTACCTTTTGAATATTAAATATGATAAAATAAATTAATAGGCTGCAATGGATTTTCTCAGCCAGTTGCTGTTGCTTCCTTCCTTCCCTCCCCCTCCAGACAGTTGGAACCCACAATCCTCCTCTCTTCCTACACATACTAATTAGTCCAAAGTGCTTGTTCAGAAGTCAGCCACCATCTATTGTCTGTAGACAAGTTTAAGTATAACTCTAACCAATACATGTTTTTGTTTTGGGTAGAGTTAGTTATGGGTTAGAACATCTTGTAGACTTTTATTTCTTTATGTGCCCCCACTAGAGGGCGTCACCTCCACTATTTAGCCAAATGGAGAGAAAGTTATGGAAATCCCAACATTTTATAGTTGTCACCAGAACAGGAATCAAGTAGGTGACCTGTTGGCCCCCTCCTACCCGACATCCTTCTATTGGAAAATTGGCAGCCTAACAACGCTGCATCCAGTCAGATGGCTTTAAAGGCTTAGGCCAGCCATTTACGGTGAAAACTGTTAATGGGCAGGCTGAATGTACCAAGTTGATCGATCAATTCTCCAGAACCAGATTCTCTTGTGTTTATTGCTAGCGCCCACCCCATGGCAGGAGAAAAGAATGTGTGTTGGTATATGATAGGTATATGAAAAAGTGTGTTGATGAGGGAATCAAGCAAATGTCTTTCCCGCAACCCCTTAGCCACTCATCAAACACTCACTAAATTGAGATGCATTAAGCTGGCCGAAGGCACTAAGTTGGGGTTGGATGTACGATCGGCGTCATTGCATCTGGCAGTCATTTATGTTTAGGTCCTTGAAGCAGGACAGGTAGGAAAACTACAGTAACGTGGCAAGGCTTCCCAACCTGTCCAATCCCCAATCTTCCTGATGCCCAGTAGTGTCTGTGGGTGCCATATTGATGTCAGATTACAGGCATGAGTTTAACTGAAAGAGATATTAAAGTTACAGGAGCTTATCAGGATGAAGTGAATGTAAAGTCAGAACACCTGATGGCCCTCATTCAGTGGTGTCTTTGGGTGTACCTAGATATCAAATTATTGTCCAATGTCAAAAATGGTGAATGTCTTCTAGGAGTGATATAATGGTTGCTGTTTTTTGATTAGTTACCTTGGGTTAGAGCTTATAATTACAGTGCCATGAATTTCACTGATCAAGATATAAAAGTTTCAGGATCTTATCAGGACTGAGCCAAAGTGAAGTCAGAACTCCTGATCTGAATGCTTATTTTTGGTCAGAGACTCAGAAAGTCTTGAAGATATTGATCAACTCGGCAACCACACAACCAATGCTTTCAGAATGCGAGATCAGCAATGGTAGCCTGTATGCTTCATGAGTACGTTTACTTTAATAATTTTGTAGAACTGAACCTACTTTTAGTCTTTAATGGCAATTAACAACTGAAAAACTCCCACCTGTGTTATGGAAAAAAGGAGAAGGGAACAGGTCTATAGTCCAGTTGAGCAGGTATCTTTCTATGCCTGCAGTGTTTTTAAAGAGCTGCACTTGGCAAGAAATGCATGTATTGCAGAGTTGTTATATATTTTTTTATTTTATTTTACCTAAACATTTACTTTAAATGAACATGCTACTAGCTCGCCCAGAGTAATTGCATGTCTTATGGTATTTTATAAACTATATGGGTATGTATATGCAGTATATTAAGCACACACATGGATAAACAATGAGAGTTTAATTTACATCTTCTTTTTTTCTTTATATCTTTAGTTGAAAGTCACACGCCATCATGGGGAAGCAGAACAGTAAGCTACGTCCTGAGGTCATGCAGGATTTACTAGAAAGCACGGACTTTACGGAGCATGAGATCCAGGAGTGGTACAAAGGCTTCTTGAGAGACTGTCCCAGCGGGCATTTAACAATGGAAGAGTTTAAAAAAATTTATGGGAATTTTTTCCCTTACGGGGACGCTTCCAAGTTTGCAGAACATGTATTCCGCACTTTCGATGCTAATGGCGATGGGACAATTGACTTTAGAGAATTTATTATAGCGCTGAGCGTAACATCCCGGGGGAAGCTGGAGCAGAAGCTGAAGTGGGCATTCAGTATGTATGACCTGGATGGCAATGGTTATATCAGCAAATCGGAGATGCTGGAAATAGTACAGGTAAGTGGCCTATTTAAGTATTTAAATTAAGTCATTTTGTGTTTTAATAGACCCAACCACGATTTTTTTTTTTTTGTCAAAGGAGTAATCACTTTTACCCAGATACAGTAACTTGATTACTGTAGCTTTTTTTTTCTTCTTGTTGCTGTTTTTTGGTTATAGTGACAACACCTAAGAAGTGAGTGGCTAACAGGGTGACCATAATTAAAGAAAAATGTTTTTGCCTAATGGTTATGTGTTTTTTTGCAAAGTGGCCAAAGTTACAGCATAATCTTGTGGGATTGGGGAAGCCATTTGTGTAGGAAGTTGTTTGCTGTTTTAAAAGATGACATTATTTTCATTAAAGTATAACTAAACCCATGTTAGTAAATCTGAACTCCAGCCTTAAAATGGCTGTATCTACTGCCCTTTCGGATATGGTCCCTCTGTAGAAGGGTTCTTAATCATGGGTATCGGCAACCAAATATGGGTGTAGCAGACATTTTCTCATTTATTTAAAAAAAAATAAACTGCATATTCTGCACCGCCAAACCTAGAATCAAAGTGAAGGAATTAAAGTAAATCTATACCCAATCTTAGCTATACCCAATTCATGAATGTGGTACTTTCTGTTACAATATTTTTATTGAGTTATATTAACGGTTACAACCACAGAATTCCCAAGCAGGGGACATAAACATTAAGCACGATATATAGCCACTAAAAAGCCTCAAACAGTATGTGCCTATAAGTGTATTATATTGAACTACAATGCCCTCCCAACCGGGGTCTAGGGAGGACACTGTATACCTGGGCCCTTGTGTGCAGGGGGTCCACTAAAAGGGGGGACAAATAAAACATAAACTAGGCAAAAGCATAAAAAAAGGGGGGGTGAAAAGAAAAGAGGAGAGAGGCAAAGACTAGAGAGCGTTGAGAAGGTCCCCCAGCCAGGGGATTGGAAGATTTTTGGTGGGAAGACCCAAGCTGGTCAGGTGCAGGGTTGGAAGAGCATAGGACCACCACTTGGACCACACCTTAAGAAATTTGGGAGTCGTGGAGGCTACTGGTCATCTTCTCATTGATCATAGAGTCGTCAAGATGCTCTTCACCTCTGCAAACGAGACAGCAGGCTTTTTCCAGGCCCTGGCAATCACACACTTGGCGGAAATAAATAAGTAGGTGGCCAATTTCTGTTGGTAGGAAAATAGGCCCGGGATTGTACAATGGAGCAGTTCTAATTTAGCGTCCTTGTGGATAGGTATGTGAAAAAAGGTCCAAAGACCCTCGACCAGAACCCCATGAGGCAGGGACAGGACCACCATGAATGTGGTACTTTGACCGAACCACAAACACAAGGTCAGAGAAGAGAGGCAGATTGGCTAAGTGCACTTTTTTTTATCTTTCTTTAAAAAAGGAGCAACCCAATGTTATTGATGTAAAAAGCCTATGCACTGCTACTTAATACACCAAACACCTTTTTTCTTATCCCAAAAAAAGAAACCTTTATAAATCCAAAAAGATGGTGTAGCTCTGATCGGTACTATAACTGATATACCACCCTTTTTAATTTACCATATAAACACAAAATCATACAAAAAGTCTCTGGGGTAGATTTACTAAAGCTGGAGCACTCAGAATCTGGTGCAGCTGTTTATGGTAGCCAATCATCTTCTAACTTCAGCTTGTTCAATTAAGCTGACAATAAGAGCCCTTTCACACTGGGGCGGTTTGCAGGCGTTATTGCGCTAAAAATAGCGCCTGCAAACCGACCTAAAACTGCTTCTACTGTTTGTTCAGTGTGAAAGCCCGAGGGCTTTCACACTGAAGTGGTGCGCTGGCAGGAGAAGAAAAAAAACTTGTGCAAGCCGCATCTTTGGAGCGGTGAAGGAGCGGTGTATTCACCTCTCCTAAACCGCTCCTGCCCATTGAAATCAATGGGGCAGCGCAGCTATACCGCGGCAATACCGCGGCTATAGCCGCGCTATGCGAGCGGTTTTAACCCTTTTTCGGCCGCCAGCGGGGGTTAAAACCGCACCGCTAGCGGCCAAATACCGCAGCACTAAAAATAGCGCTGTTTTACCGCCGACGCCCCCACCGCCCCAGTGTGAAAGCAGCCTAAAACCTGGAAGTTGATTGGTTTCTATGCAGAGCAGCACCAGGTTGTGCACTATCCAGTTTTAGTAAATCATCCCCTCTGTTTCTTCACTTTAACACATCTAGTATTCTCATACACTCTCTTGGACACATTACGTATTCATGCATTTCTGCCTTTTTTTATTTCACCTCCATGCATCACCACCACCATGCTCTCACCTTCAGGATATGACCCACATACATATGCAAGGTCAAAAAAGCATGCATCTCCTTTGAAACAAGCTACAGCTGCTGGCAATAATCACTGTGTTCTCCTGGCAGGTACGGCTCCCCGTGCCCCCCTGCCGGGAGAACAGATAGCTCCACACAGGAGGGATTCCCACATCAACACTGACTGTTTTAATGGGGAAATCAAGCGATTTTCTTTCCTGCAGCCATCTATGGCTTGCCTTAGTAACCAGTGGAGGGGATTGGGTAGGAACACTGAAGCATTAAGAAGAGAAGATGAATCACACTGCAGAATTATGACCTGTGTACACAGGCTTTGTTTTGTACCCCATACAAGTCATTGTGAATGTAAAAGAAACTTAAAGAAGCTCATAAGCAACTTGAAGCATCTCCTTAAAGTGCATCTAAACCCAAAAGCAAACATGTAATATATTACTGCTTACTAGTCCTTAGATGTGGTCATTTTCTCCTTTCAAGCTTTTTTCCGTTATTTTATACTAGAGAACACCTTCCAATCTCCTACTCCTCATTATTATGATTACAAGGACACTGGATTTCCAGCAAGATCAACAAGTATTTTTCTGTACGTGCAAAAAATTTTGTAAGTCCACCCTAAAACTAAAATCTCTGCATCTACAGACATGCTTATTCTAACACTAACCTATCTAACCCTGTAAAGAAGAAATCAGTATACATACTTTTTCTGAAGCCGCTCCGATCCGGTCTCCAGCATGGGAAGCTCTGCAGAGGACACAGCCAACAACGGCTGTGAAATGAAAGGGAAGTGACATCACCCATAGAGTTAGTATAGGGCTTCTGTTGTTGGCTGTGTCCTCTGCACCTTCCCCCATAGCGAAGGTGCAGATGATAGCTCAGTGTGGGATCGGGTCGGATCGCCTGCAGAAAAGGTATGTATACCGTTTTCTTCTTTGCAGGGCTAAATAGGTAAGTGTTAGATTGTCGATGTCTGTAGATGCAGGGATTTTAGTTTTAGGGTGGACTTCTACTTTAAGGCCCCATTCACACGAGCGGACCAATCGGGTACGCCTGTCAGTTTTTTTTTAAGCAGACCTGATCGGCCACCCATGGACCGGCAGTTGTCAACCGACATGTGCCCATTGACACCTGCCGACATCCGATCCTATCCTATCCTGTCCACTAAAAACAGATGGGGGATTCATTCCCCATTTGTCTGGCAGGGTTCAATATTGTGTTGGCCCATCTTTTACAGCTATAACATCTTCAACTCTTCTGGGAAGGCTGTCCACAAGGTTTAGGAGTGTGTCTATGGGAATGCCAACTCAATATTGAACCCTACGGACTAAAACTGGGATGCCATTAAATTTCATGTGCATGTAAAGGCAGGTTTCACAATACTTTTGACAATATAGTGTATGTACAGTTAAGAATGTTTGGTCTACTTTCTAACACCATTTTTTTTTTGTGTTAAATCTGAAGTCCATGAGAAATGAAAAAGTATCCCTACAGTGGGGTTCCCCTACACTGCAAGGGTTAAATGCTCATTTAGTCTAGGACTAGGTCATTGGTCTTCAAGTTGCAGACCTTTGCTTGCCTTTACCTGACCCTTAAGTCATTCACCATTTTTCCCACTGACACCAACAACAAGGTACCATTCCTTCTAATGACATCAACAGTGGGGCATGTAGCTTCCCGCTTGCACAAATGATAGGGCAATATTCCTACCACTGACGTAAACAATGGGGCATGATTCCTCCCATTATTATAAAATATGGGGTACTATTCATCCCACTAATACCAATGATGGGGCACTATTCCTCTCCTACTGACCACAGGAGCTGTGTAATTTTTGGACGTCCACTGACCACCGAGCCTAAGGCATTGTTTACTCCCACTGATGCTGGCACATTTTCTACTTCCAGTCCCCACAGTCCGACTACCCAAAAGTCTGATGGACAGTAAACTGGCCCTTTGTTCATAAAGTTTGGAGATCTCTGGTCTAGGGGAAAGAGAAAAAGCAACTATACTTACCTTCTTCCCCTTGATTTGTGGATGGGTCCTCAGGATCCTCACAATACAAGACTGCTGGTCCGTGAACATATATGTGGTTATGATGTCAAAGTGCATTAGGCCCGTCCCCTATCCTCACCTGGTCCCCCCCCCCCATTTTTTTACTACCCCACCCCTA
The DNA here is from genome assembly GCF_042186555.1 of Aquarana catesbeiana. Classification (NCBI taxonomy): domain Eukaryota; kingdom Metazoa; phylum Chordata; class Amphibia; order Anura; family Ranidae; genus Aquarana; species Aquarana catesbeiana. The sequence continues at coordinate 580,025,851 of NC_133328.1, read as the reverse complement.
CATGCACACCCCCCCCCCCCCCTTTTTGACTTGTGGTTCAAAATTTACCCTCTTAAAACAGGAAAAAAGGAGGAGAATAGGTGTGATTTAGTTAGTTGGCGAGACTCTCTTTATGGTCTACTAATTTTAGGTTTATGTTCCTTGGGGGCCTGGTGCCCTCATCGCATTTGTGATGGTATGCATTGTATTGACATGTCTCACTTATTGTACCCTAAGCTGTTATATGGATACTTGAGATTTGATTTTTTTCATACTGATTCTTCAAAATAAAAATAAAGAACTAAAAAAAAATTACCTGTGACAGAGCAGAAGAAAAGCAACAGAGGGAGCCTGCAGGAGTGATGAATTAAGAATGTATATTTGCATTTTATGCAATGTATAGACATTTAGTATAATAATATTTTTTTATCTTTCACAGAGTTCAGCCTTAAAGGTGCAGCGTTGGAAGACCCATTCTATTTGCATAATAAATTTAGCAGAAAAATGCATTGCAGATTTAATGCATTTTTTGCTCTCATCTTCAGTTGTATCTTCTATTAGTTTCCTTCCTACCAATTGTGTCATTTCCCCTGTGATCATCATAGTTATTTCAGGGCTGATTCTGTATGAATTATGCTTGTCAGCTATGCTGGGGCTTCATGTCCAAAGACATTAAACTATTTGTATAAATATAGTATGGAGGCCTCATACTGACCACTGGGGTTTTATGGAAAGTAAAAATGTAACTGCTTAAATAGGACTTCATGAAAAGTATGAGACCCCTTGATGAGAATAGTCCATGGAATGTTTCAGGATCTAATTTTATATTTGTCTTATTCAGGCAATTTACAAGATGGTCTCCTCGGTAATGAAAATGCCAGAAGACGAGTCAACGCCTGAGAAGAGAACGGAGAAAATCTTCCGACAAATGGACACCAATCGAGATGGTACGTACTAGTCCCTGCTGAGGTATTATATGCACTAATCTAACCAGGACTAGCCTGTTCAGCACTATGGTAATCCGTAGTGTCACCAGGCCCCTCATGGATTCCCCCTCCAGTTTAGATAAGCTAATAATATTATACAATGATGGATGGTGAAGAAGGTCATTTGGTCAGGCTGCCTTTTTCAATGGGAACACTCCTGTAGTGATTCTGTGTCAGCTAATAGACTAGTTTTGAGGGCATAAATATTACACTGTTAAACTAATTATTATACTGTAATACCAGTTTACAATATAGCTGTCACTACTGTATGTGGGCACTATATCGGGTACATTTACAAAAAAACTGTGTACCATGGCCATATAGCTGCTTAAAAAAATAAGAATGTTGCACATTTTTAAAGCACTACAGCGTTACTTGGTTTCAGGAGCTTGAAGGCAGCGGAGTGTAAAAGAGTGTAAAAGAATATAATTAAAGTTTTATTAATGAAAAAATCGTGAATTGTCTGGCTGTACATATGTACACGGCAGCTGAGAGTTCAAGCCATAGTCCGCCTTTACAAAAACATTCAGTATGCAGATGAGGGAAAAAAACAGATTTACCAGCTTCCCAAATATTGCATTGTCCCATCCTACCTTGTGGTTTGGGAACTTTCCTGTTCTTCGAATGACAGTTCACATGCAGTTCCTGAGAATAGCCCAGGGCTGCACTCAGTAGTGTCATTTAAATATTTAAATTTAAATATGTCCCACCCCTTCCTGTTAAAGCCACACCCCTTGCTGTTGAAGACCCGCCCTGAAATTTTCGAGTGGGGACACTAGTTCTGAGGGCCGGGGGGGGGGGGGGGGGGGGGGCGCAACACACAAAAGTTGAACCTCCGCTTTTCGGAACCCTCCCCCCCTCCAGTGTCACATTCGGCACCTTTCAGGGGGGAGGGGGGTGCAGATACCTGTCTAAGATAGGTATTTGCACCCACTTCCGGCATAGACTCCCACGGGAGTCTATGCCTCTTCCTGTCCCCCCGCGCTGTCTGCTGGGATACACACGGGTCCCAGGAGAAAGCGGGGACCAGTTAGGACACCGCAACCCTTCACTTCCTGATTCCCTCACAGAGAATGGCGGCGGCAGCTGCCGAGGACCAAGGGACGGTTCGGCCTTGGGTGCCGACACCGCTGGATTCGAGGACAGGTGAGTGTCGTTTTAAAAGTATTTGTAGCTGCTGACTTTTTAAAAAAAATTTTTTTCGCGCGACTCCCTCTTTAATTTGCATAGGAGCAAGAAGTGAAGGGAAATCTCTGCAATGGGACACGGATGGTAAAAAATAAACTGACTGGGGTTATAACCCTCCCTTACTCTATCCAAAATGAAAAAAAAAAAGTGTTGCCTATAGTTCTACTTTAAGCACAAATTTCTGATAATTTTATGAAGAGGACTAAGAAGATATCACCATGTCAATGGTGTAGCAGAAAACATATAGCACAGTAAGGAAGGTTTGTGGTCCAGGATGAGAGGACAGTCAAAATTAGAAACCCGCATACCGGAAGCAGTGAGGCCACTTTATAGGGGCGCTAGACTAATTTGCCCCTCAGCCCAGTCCGCCCTATCAGACTGGTGCTACACTAACAGTGTAGTGTAAGCTGGCAGGGACTCTTTCCGTGCTGCCCTAGGCCTGGGCCAGGATACAGCGTTGGCTCCAATAGGATATGATCTTATCCCCTGCTGCAGTTCTGGGTGTGTACTATTGATCCTTCCTTCAGAAATGCATGTGGTTAATATATTTGTCTTTGAAACTAAACCCATGGTAACTCATAGATCATAAGTGCCATGAATAAAAATTCTCTGAAAGGAAAGCCTGTATACTGGTACACATAACCTAGGTATGAGAGAAGGCATGCAACGGCTAACCAGGTTATTTTATAAGCGATAAAAATATAAAAAGCACAAAATAAATGAAATCATGCAACATTCGTCTTTTGGGCCAGTGTATGTATACTTAAATAAATGTATCTAAAACCTGAATCATTAAAACTGAGCACATTATCAAAAAAATAAATAGGCGGAGATTACCATTACTGGAAACCGAGTGTCAAACAGATCTATGAAAATTGAACTCTTGTCATCTTCATATCAATGCTGATATTGTGATCACATGGGTATGCTATACTCCAAAAGACAGTTGGAGGTCACCATAAGTACTTCTACCCATAAAAAGTTATGTCAGAGGATAGTTTGCTGGATTGGGGAGGAAGGTAAATATTATCCCAGGTGGGCTGCAACTTTAATGGTGAAGTTCTTTTAAAGCTCATTGCACTACATTCACATGGAACAAAGAACAATTTACTCTATTTCAGTTTACCAGTCCTTGTGTTGATGTTACATAGTTACATAGTCGGTAAGGCCGAAAAAAGATAATAGTCCATCCAGTTTAACCTGTGTAGGTGTATATGTATCAGTGTCTATAATGATTTCTCATATCCCTGCATGTTGTGTCCTTTTAAGTTTATAGTCGTTTAGAGGCCTTTTTTGGAAAGCAAAAAAATGAGTTCAGACGCTGAGTTTAGAGGCATTTCAAGCGCCAAACGCTTCTAAACATGGCTAAACACGGTAACTCGCTTTTAGCCGCTTTTTATTTACAGGTGTTTTTCATTTTTGGCTATTTTGAAAAAAAAAAAATTTTTTTTTTCAAACGCTTCTAAACGCTAAACGCGGCATGTAAACGTGGAAAAACTGACGGTTTAATCGTGGCTTACCATCTGTCAAGTTAAATTGTTCAGGAGAGGTTGTAAAAATGTCCCGTGTACATTAAGCCTAAGGCTACTTTCACACTGGGGCGGGCTTTGCCGGTGGGTTTGCGGCGCTGCCCCATTGTTTTCAATGGAAAGGGGCGCTTTAGGAGCGGTGAATACAGCGCTGCAAAGATGCGGCTTGCAGGACTTTTTTGACCATCCTGCAACCGCACCACGCGATTGGAGTGAATTGAGCGGCTCTTTCAGGGCGCTTTGCAGTCGCTATTTTTAGCGCTATAGCGCCTGCAACACGCCTCAGTGTGAAAGTAGCCTTAGAGTCTTTTAAAAATATCCATACTCCCCTCAGCCACCACCAATTGTGGGAGAGAGTTCCATATCTTTATAGACCTAACAGTGAAGAACCCCCTACGCAGTTTAGGTTAAATCGCTTCTCCTCCAGTCTCATTGTGTGGCCCCGTGTCCTTTTACACTCCCTGGGACTGAATGGTTTATCTCTTATGCTAGGATACCCATTGAGATATTTATGGACCGCTATTATGTCTCCTCTCAAGCATCTCATCTCCAGCAAAAATAAGTTTAGTGTTTGAGGTTGTTCCTCGTAATTGAGGTCCTCCAGTCCCCTTATTAGTTTTGTTGCCCTTCTCTGGACTCTCTCCAGCTCAAGCACATGCCCTGGAGGACTGGTGACCAGAACTGGATGGAAAACTCCAGATGTGGCCTAACCAGAGTTTTATAAAGTGGTAGAATTATAGTTTTATCCCTGGAGTATATCCCTTTTTTAATTTTTTTTATGCATAGTAACATTCTGCCGGTTTTGGCAGCTGCAGCTTGACACTGCATGCTGTTGCTCAATCTGTCATCTATTAGCACCCCTAGTTCCTTCTCCATCCTTGATTCTCCCAGAGGTTCTCCACCTAGTGAATATTTAGCATTTATGTTTTTACCCCCACGTGCATTACTTTACATTTCTCCACATTAAACCTCGTTTGCCATTTGTCTGCCCACTCCTTTATCTTCTTCAGGTCATTCTGCAATATTTCTATGTCCTGATGTGAGTCTATTATTCTGCTTATCTTTGTGTCATCCGCAAAACCTGAGACTGAACTAGTTATTTCATACTCTATATCATTTATGAATATATTGAATAAAATCGGTCCCAAGACAAAACCTTGGGGTACCCCACTTACCACTCCAACAGTCTGAGTACATGTTATTTATCACCACTCTTTGGACCCGTCCCTGTAACCAGTTTTTTACCCAAACACGGACCCTATGGTCCAAGCCTGCAGACCTCAAGTATTTATGGGGGACTGTATCAAATGCTTTTGCAAAGTCTTCCCCTATCTAGATGGCAGCTTACCTCCTGGTAGAATGTTAGCAGATTCGTCTGGCAGGAACGTCCTCTCATGAACCCATGCTGATTACCACTAATGATACTCTTATCCTCAGTAAATCTTTGGATATAGTCCCTAATCATACCCTCCAATAATTTACCCGCTATTGATGTTGGGCTGACTGGCCTGTAATTCCCAGGAATATGTCTCTGCCTTGTTTTGAATATTGGTACCACGTTGGCTTTTCTCCAATCAGCTGGTATTAAACCTGTCATTATGCTGTCCACAAAGATCAGGAATAATGGCCTGGCTATAACTTGACTGAGTTCTTTGAGGACTATTGGGTGTAAGCCATCTGATCCAGGTGATTTATTTTTTGTTAAGTTTATCAAGTCTTTCATTGACTCCGGCCTCTGTTAGCCACGTGGGTATGTCATGTGTTGTGTCACTAACAATACAGTTGTTGTCGCTAAGCCCTTCTTTTTCCTGCATAAAAACTGTGGCGAAGAAGGCATTTAGTACAGTTGCCTTCTTTGTGTCATCTGCAGCCATCTTCCCATCCTCATCTTTTAAGTGTGCAATGTGCTCCGATTTTGTTTTTTTACTGTTATTATAGCTAAAATAAAAAATGTGGCTTATTTTTACTCTTTTGCTATGTGTCTCTCGTAATCTTTTTTTTAGCCACCCTGATTGCATTTTTAAATTTCTTATTGCATTCCTTGTAGTGCTGGAATGCTGATATGTTGACTGTTATGTGTGATATGTTGATTGTTATTTTCTTCTATTCTGACTTTTTTTCCTTTCTTTTCACCTGGTGATTCTGCCAGTATAATGCTTCCTGTCCTAGGGTGACAACCCTAAAACCTCATGGGGAAGGGGGTACCTGTTTTTGACAGGTTCCTGTCCCCACTTCTGGGAGACTGCGCCGTCCCTCAGAAGTTAAGCCCCCCTCCTCCTTCCTCCGCCTGTGAGTCAATTAGAAAGCGCAGCGCACTTTGCGCATGCACAGTAGGGAATTGCATGTGAACCCAAGCGGCTTCACTGCCGGTTTCGCTTAGTGGAGATGGCGGTGGCAGCACCTGACAGCCGATCCGATGATCAGCTGGGGTGCCAACATCGTGGGCTCCCTGGACAGGTAAGTGTCCATATATTAAAAGTCAGCAGCTGCAGTATTTGTAGCTGCTGACTTTTATTTATTTTTGTGGAACACCTCTTTAATTCACAGCATTGTATTTATACCCCGTCCCCCTAGGCTGCTTGCTCCTGATTTGGTATGCAGAAGACCCACCCTCCCCCTATCTCTTTGTAGTTCACAGAGAGAACTGGGCAGGGCAGATAACAATGCTTGAGATTTCAGTGTCGAATAGAGTTTACAAGAACTTATAAACTCACACAATTTCTGGCTGGACCAAATTTTGCTTTTTTTTAACAAATATAACCAAACATTTTTAACAGTATAATGAATGGACTACAGCAGGGGACGGTAACCCGTGGTGCCGTACCCGGCCAGCCACCGCTGAATGTCCGGCCCATCAGTGCCCGTGATTAATTCACGAGCACCTGGCCCGCGGACATTTTTCACGCCGTCCTCTTCATTGGGGAGCGGGCGTTATCTCAGGACTGGATAGGGGCGGGAACTGCTGGAGTTAACTTTTTCATTAATCAGCAGGTGATTGGTTGCAAGCAACCAATCAACAGCCTGTTAATGTGAAAAGTTAACTTCAGTAGTTCCTGCCCCCATGTCGATCTCTGCTGCTCTGCTTGCTGTACACCTGTTCTACCTACACAGTGTGTGTTTGTGGGGACCTCTTCTCACCTGGGGACAGGGACCCTTTCTCACCTGGAGACAGGAACCCCATCTCATTTGGGGAGAGGGACCCCATCACCCCTGGGGACGGGGGCCCCCATCTCCCCTAAAGGCCTGAACCCCATTTTCCCTAGGGACAGGAACCCCATCTCCAGACCATGCTGGCTGGCAAGGCTGGCGTCAGCCACCCTTGGGTGCCAGGAGGGGGGAAGGGGGTCAGTAACATCCGAGTCCACAGCCACATACTCCCTCAGGGTGATCTGGCTTTGTATTAATGAAGCACCTTAAAGTGAGGTAAACCTGTACTGTTATTATTACTATGTTAGGATTATTATTATCTTCATTTATTAGCAGGTGAATGCGGCCCTCCATGTATTCACATACATTGAATACATACCCTTAAGTGGAAAAAGGTTGCTGACCCCTGGACTACAGGGTAGCAAATAGAAGTTCATTGTTAAAGCTTACATAACCTTTATCCAATTTGGTTCTAGAGAAAATTTTTTCATACATACAAAAAATCTTGATTCTTGGCAATAAAATTACTTAAACCTCCAAAAGGATTATATATATTTGTATATATATTTTCTGAAAGCCGAGCCCCTGTAGACTAAAAAGATATAGTTGCGATTTTTTTTTTTTGGTTCCTAAAATGTTTTATTAAAGAATAAGGACAAGGAACAGAACAACAGAAGCAGACAGGTAAAGGTGTCCAGTATACATTCCATAATGGGGAAAAATACAATTCTACGACTCATACAGTACAACTTGCACAAATTTACAGAAATAAATTAAAAAAATGAATTTTAGTGCCAATGCACACAATATATTACCCATTTTTTGGGGGGTAAAATATAAAAGATGACTTTGCGTCAACTAAATAGATACCAAAATGCCAAGTCTTAAAATTGTGTGCGCCTATGATATCGCAAAAAAACTACATTACCCAATGATTCCATAGGTGATTCTGTAAAAGTCTTTACAGCTCAACAGTTTAGAGTTAACCAAGAGCTCCTGTGTTAGAATTGTTGCTCTCACTCTGACGTTTATGGGGATACACTACATGTGTGGTGAGATCATGGTGTTCATATGCCCACGCACGTGTTTGCGCATGTATGGTGGCCTAGAGCTTAGGTTAAAGTGTTGGATAAATTGATAATTTCAGAATGCTGCTCTTAATTCAGGAATAACTTTAAATTCTGCTTTTCCACAGGAAAACTATCGCTGGAGGAGTTTATCAAGGGGGCAAAAAGCGACCCATCCATCGTCCGCCTACTTCAGTGTGACCCAAGCAGTGCCGGACAGTTCTGAACTTTATTATTTTTTTTTTTTAAATAAAATCTTTTTTTGCCAAAATTAAATTTGTTGTGGTGTTGAAACGTCACAGCCAAACCTACCCATCTCCTCCTGTGGTATCTTTACGTTTGAATGATAAAGAATGATAAATATTGCGGCTGGACGTATCTATAGCGCTTGGGTTTCCTTCACGCTTTTCTATATGGAATAACAACAGAGACCTCCCTCAGACCTGAATTTTTATTTTTACAAAGCTGGTCAACAAATTCGACATGGCTGCGATGAAGACTTTGTTTTATTATTTTGTAGTTGCTTTTGGAAGTTTTGCTGTTGGAAGTGTGAGCATTCACCTTGGTCAACTTAAGAATGCTAAGATTCACGTTGTGGTCATGCTTGTGAGTTGCACCCTTGTTGGGCAGTTTTTTTTTTTGTTTTTTTGTTTTTTGATGAGTATTACTAAAATGGGCTTGTCACCATGTCCACAGTGGAGGCAGAGGCACTTTGTCATGTGGACCAGTGATCAGCTAGGCGGTTTACCAGAAACTAGTGTCATCCTCCGGAATTGGACATGATATGATGTCATAAACTGATTATGCCCCAGAAATGTTGTCAGTTCTTAAAGCTGAATTTTTAACCAAACCACTAAATACACAGTGGTTTTACCTGCCAGAAAATTTTTATTTCTGTCCATACAGTACTGCATTATTTTGTGTATTTTATTCCTACTTGGAGTTCAGCTTTAATAATTGAATAGCCTGAAAATTATAAACATCATTCTTATATGGCTTATATATCCATGACTGCAAGTGATAGATCCGGCTTAAAATAAATACATACCTCCCAACTGTCCCCATGTTGTGGGACCGCAGTGGGAATGCTTTTACCCACTTAAGAGGAGGTTTAGCATGATTTGAGGTGGTTGGTAGAACGTAATGTTCTTGTTTTAAAGTTTTAATGTTGGGAGGTATATATACTGTATTGTAATTGCAATAAAAAGAAAATTGCAAGCGTTGCCAAAAATATGCATGATTTATTAGAAATATTGGTGCACATTGCTGCAGTTTTGTGAGTCGGTTTCATTTCATGCATCCCCCTCCTCACCTATTGCTGTGCTATGACTAATTTGGATGTGAGTGTTTTATTGTTCAGTAATCGGTTATGTTATAGCATCATGTTCATTCTCATTTAATTTACAGAAAGGCCTCATTAAAAAGAATGCCACACCTAACATCACATTCATTCATTTAAAGGGAGATCACTAAATGGTCGTTTTGAGAATTAAATCTGTCCATCTATTGCCTACAAATGGGCTTCTTTAAGAAAACAAATGGTGCACAGAAAAGTCAGATGCCAGCCACTAAAATCAACCACCTTTTTGATCCTGAAAGAAAAACTGCTCTCGTAGCCTATAGCAAAAAATCAAAATTGCGCTATTGGGCAATTAATGTGAGAATCTGGCTGCTATGGTAAGTTTTTACTTAATATGCTTTTGAAGGCGGGTGTGTTGTGGTTATAGTGACCACCCATGTCAGGATAGGGCAGAGCAAAGAGGTGTGTGTTAGTCCTCATTTATAAAGGGGCCTAACAGGACTATGTGGCTGATCACATTTAATTTTAATTTTTTTTTTTTTAGATTTCTAGGTGATATTTATGAAATGCATTTGGATTAGTATTTGTGAGCAACACACAGTCTTTAGCAACAAAAAAACTGCCTAGCAATCAGGTGTTTGGGCATTTTATATGCAGTTTCATTGCCTACAGTTCTGCCAGCCTCTACTACATTGGTTCTAGTAGTAATAGGGTTCAATCGGTCGCAAGTATTTCTTCCTCGTGTGTAAGAGAGATAGGGATCACATGGATCAGTACTGTGAAGTTGATAGAGCACATGGATAAGTACTGTGAGATTATGAGAACATAAGGGTCACTACTGTGAAACTGAGATAACATACAGGTCAGTCCTCTGAGACTAAGAGAGCATACGGGTCAGTACTGAGACTGAGAGAGCATACGGGTCAGTACAGAGACTGAGCGAGCATACGGGTCAGTACTGTAAGAGCATACGGGTCAGTACTGAGACTGAGAGAACATACGGGTCAGTAATGAGACTGAGAGAGCATACGGGTCAGTATTGAGACTGAGCGAGCATACGGGTCAGTACTGAGAGACCAAGGGAACATATTGGTCAGACAGAGAACTGTGTGAAAGTATAGTGGTCAGTACTGTGTTTACATGCCAGTATGAATCAGTATTGTCTATGTGGGATTTAAAAAAAAAAAGGCAATGGAAACCACGATTTGTCTGGATTGGTTTTACTGATATATACACAGACTTTACTTTGTGTAAATATGTCAATAAAACAAGAGTGGGAAATACCAGTCGACATCACGACCAGCTTTAGTGTGTTGGCTTCCAACCTTTTCAAATGGTTACTGCATTTCTGTAAAATTTGTCTGGGCATGATGTAGTCATACAATTTTGGTAGAAACTGAGTTTTTCTGTCACAGGTACTAATGTGAATGCTTCTGCATAGTCTTGGTCAAGGACTGTGGATCATGTCTCCACTATATGAAAAAAATCACATATAAGTATAGCCGCCGGGAAGAACTAAGTGTTCTTCTTTTTTTTTAAAGCTTGTTGTCAATTTATAAATGAACAGTGGTAGGTGGAATGTTCCCCCCCCGCACGGCATTTCTGGAAAAACGTGAAATCATCCTGTTCCCAGTCCATGTTCTTAAGGCCTAAGTTTAGTCAAAACTCATCAAGAGTGCCAGCTATGCCTGCCCTTTCCGCACCCCTCCTCTAGTTCATAGAAGCTGCACTAAAGCTTCCATCAATGAAATGCAATTGATGAATGGATGACCAAGGTGGACCTTTCATTCCTCTGCCTTTTCTCTATTCATAGATTACTTTCCATTGATAGAAGCTACCAATGGAGGAGGTGGGCAGAAAGGACAGGGATAGTTGTCACTCTTGATGAGTACCCATGATAGGCCCTTCAGCTTGATTTAACCCCAGCATAACCAGAAGAATATGACTGTGGGATTAAATGGGGATCAGAGGACTTCAGATTTCAACTAAAACAGCAGTCAACAGCACAAGGGACACTTACATTAAATTTAAGTACCGCTCCTTGTGCTGATTTGAAAAACAAAATTGTGTAAAATTGAGCTTTTATTTAGACCTCAACATCTAAAGATCGTAAAAAAGTATTTGCACCTCTATGAGCTTGTATAGATGGGCAAATGCAGCATATTGTCAGATTCATTCACCTGTTTGAGATTCCTCTAAGTTCCTTCTGGACTACTTATGACATCCTTCTGAGTTTGTTGCAGATGTGATGCAACCACATACCTGTGTACACAAACCATAATGAGGGTGACCATAGACAGATTGATGGATGGGTAGACATCTGCCCATTCTTCATAAGACCGGGACTCCATGTAGGGTAAGACTAGGAGCAGAGGAATTTCCATCTGCATAGAAGACTGTTTTTTTTTTGGACCCTACTGTGGTTCTAAAAGACCAGATCCTCACTTAAGTGCCACATTGGGCTGTTGACTCAGATGCATCATCAGGCTGTTTATAACTACTCTACAGGCTGTCTTCTGACACCATGTTAAACCCTTGGCTTCTGCAAAGTTAAGAAGGACTGGTTATTATTGGATACTGGCAATATTTTTTTTAATTGCACCATTCTTTTAACTAAGCCCATTTGTGTGCGAGTCGTTTTATTTATCTTCCAACCCTGCATTCTCTCTTATTAGGACAGTTACCTTGTATAATTGTGCTCTATACTGTGTAGTACCGGCCTGTACTTTTTTCTAGTTAACCCTTTCTAAGCAGTGTTCCCCACCTTGTACAGCTGTATCTTTTAGTGTATTTTGAAGAATTTGTAAGCGTCTTGTGAATTTGGGTCAGTTAATTCCTAAAACAAATGACCATGGTTTTATGTTTCCCCATGAGGAGTCTACAGTCGTAGTCCATACGGAGCATGATTTGTTTGCGAAAACTCTCACTTTCTGTTAATTGTTATCTACGAACCATAAGCTTTAAAGTAATAAAATGACACAAAATCAGCTGAATTCTTCCAGACCGAGATGTGAACTCTACATTATCCTGACCCCCCCCCCCCCGACTTCTTTTTTTTTTTCTTCTATTTTGCTTATCACTGTAACGGATCTTTTCACTGTCAAAACAATTCTACTGCAGTTTTAATGCATGACATATCATTTTCCAAACTGTGAATATTTTTGGTATGCAAAAAAAATGTGGTTTGAAGTTTACATAAATGATGTTACTTTAGATGTTTTTTTTCTTAAGTAAATAAATATTAATAAAAAAAACAGTTTATAGATTTTTCTTTGATTAGCATCTTAAAGTGTGCTTGTTGCTTGCATCCAAAAGCTTATTAACAAAAACACAGCTTAGCTTAAGTGCCATTATTTTATAACATGTCTACAGTTTCAGATCATTCCAGGCAGGGACACTGATACTGAGCCAATGGACCCTATCCAGTAGTTAGCAGAACTGTCATAGGAAACTAAGGGCCTCTATTTTCCACATTATACCATGTAGGCTCACTTCACAAAGATTTAACAAAAGGATAAGTATCTCTATTTTAGCCATCTGACTGTCATTTTAAATCTATTTCAACTTAGCTGAAATTAGCTGTAACTTTTTTATATATTAATAAAGCAATGGTATTTTTTATAAAAAAACAAAAACAGAACACATGTATAAAACATAAGTTTTACTAATGTAAATTACACGAGGCTTCCTTGTACTCCTAATAAAACTCAAATTGGTACAAGGTCCCACATTTCCGGTACATTAATAATAAATCCTGACCGAGGTTCTAACATTTGTCTTTCAAAAATAGAAAAACTAAAGTCAACCTGCAGTCACCTACGATTTTTAAAATCCTCTTCAATGCAAACATGGCAACAGTACTTCGTTTACAGATTTTCTTACAATCCTCATTTTCCTCCTCATGCAGTTGGCTCAGTGCTTTTTTGAAGTTGCCATTAAGCTGAAGGTGCAATTTGAGGCCTTCCCAGCGATGTTGTATATTTCATGTCTGAGGTTTACAACCACTTTAAGCTCCAGTAGGCTTCAGGCGCTCTCAATTTATCTATTCATCCTGCATTATTATCGACGACATCAGTCTATGATTGCTGGCCAGGAGTGGCTTAGAAAATAGGCTTTGGGGATCAGGGGAAGCCTGCTGGAGCAAGGAATAAGGTAAGAGTCAACTTACCTGACTTATAAATGGGTAAAGAAATACCTTTTGGGGGGGGGGGTGCACTGTAAGGGTGTATTTATGGAATTACTAGAGTTTGGCTTTAAAGCGGAACTAGTATTTATTTACTTTTTTTAATGCAAGCACCACAGTGAGGGAAAAAAGTCTTTGATCCCCCTGCTGACTTTGTACGTTTGCCCACTGACAAAATAATGATCAGTCTATAATTTTAATGGTAGGTTTATTTTAACAGTGAGAGACAGAATAAAGACAAAAAAATCCAGAAAAACGCATTTCAAAAAAGTTATACATTGATTTGCATTTTAATTGGTGAAATAAGTATTTGACCCCTTTGCAAAACATGACTTAGTACTTGGTGGCATAACCCTTGTTGGCAATCACAGAGGTCAGACGTTTCTTGTAGTTGGCCACCAGGTTTGCACACATCTCAGGAGGGATTTAATCCAACTCCTATTTGCAGATCCTCTCCAAATCATTAAGGTTTAGAGGTTTGATCTTAACTCGAACCTTCATCGCCCTCCACATATTTTGCATAGGAGTAAGGTCTGGAGACTGGCTAGGCCACTTTAGGACCTTAATGTGCTACTTCTTGTTGCCTTGGCCTTGTGTTTTGGGTCATTGTCATGCTGGGATACCCATCCACGACCCATTTTCAGTGCCCTGGCTGAGGGAAGGAGGTTCTTACCCAAGATTTGTCGGTACATCGTCCCTTTGATGCAGTGAAGTTGTCCTGTCCCCTTAGCAGAAAAACACCCCAAAGCATAATGTTTCCAACTCCTTGTTTGATGGTGTTCTTGGGGTCACAGACAGCATTCCTCCTCCATACACGGCAAGTTGAGTTGATGCCAAAGAGCTTGATTTTGGTCTCATCTGACCACACTTTCACCCAGTTCTCCTCTGAGTCATTCAGATGTTTTTCATTAGCAAACTTCAGATGATGAATAAAACAAAATGGACTGAAAAATGGTGAAGGGTGAATTAATTGAACAGAAAAGAAAGGAAGTGAGGAAAAGTGAAACGCAAGAAGAGGAAGGTGAGTGAGGAAGATAGATAAGGGTAGTGGAACTTGAGGTGTGGAAATAGGATAAAAAAAATGGTGACGTGCTGTGAATGATGAAATAAATATATATATATAGTGAAGATTGAAAAATGCTAAAATATATAGCAATAGAAAAAATGAGTAAGGGTGAGTGATAAAAAAAAGTGAATAAGCATGGGCGCGGTGTAAGACTAAGTGATAATTCAACAACATAAGTGATATGATAGTACCTGGTGTTGAGGAGGTGATGCATATATGGCAGAGGTGGCAATATCCTGAATAAGCGTCTTAGAGGGAATCAATAGCTCACATGCCTATTGATGAATTTTGACAGATAGTGTTACATTAAAACATACCCAGTCAAGACAAGGCAGGTGAGCATAATGAGAAAAGGTAAAATGTATATTACTCCTAGGAGGGAGAGCGAGACATCCGACCGTCCAATACCGGGATGCGGGGTGATCATCTGCAGATCAGCCCACATATTGGGGGTTATATAGTGCCCCTAATCAGACTCATTTGAAATCGGCCGCAGGTGCAAAACCCACTTCCACTTACCTGACTGACCGAGGGAGACTGATGGCCACCATGCAGCACATCACGGGTGGCTCCCTCGGCATTCCAAAAGGCAGAAGTCCCCGACCGCTGTCGTCACTTCTGCCCAAAAAGCGTGACGTCATGACACTGCGCGCACCAGCGAGGTCACCGCGCACAGCGCAGGACGCCTGGAAGTGATTGGGAATGCCGCCAGCAAGGTGTTCATTGGCGTAGGCGACCAAAAGAGGTCACACATCAAAACAGAAAGGGAGCCCAGTTGTTAAAGCTCCCCCCCTTGCTGGGAAGGGGCACAAAGTGTGAAATACCGCCCACCAAGGGGGCCCGGTCAAATCAGCACGCAGGGATCTGAAAGGCAAACACAGTGTCACGTACCTGGTAGGAGTGTGATATGACGAGGTTACCTCCCTTGTATCTCCAGCCCAAGCCCCACTGAAGATGAAACAGATGCAGGTGCGGATCCAGGGGGGGCAACGGGGCAATTGCCCCCTCCGAGAAATTAGTGTGATGAACAGGCCAGTCAGGGCCCAGGGACGAGTGTGCGGATGGACCAGTCAGCGGGATTTGGCAGGTGAGTGAGCTCATAGCGTGGGGGGTGCCATGGCCCCGGGCGTGACATTTAGGGGGGCGCCAGTATGTGTCACTGGCTGCCTCCTCCTAATTTTATCTTCCTGTGTCTCCGGGCTCCGGCCGCCATGTTCAATGTCCGGCGCCCTGTGATTGGGCGTATGGGGGTCACGTGAGGCATAGAGCTGGCCTGTCTGTGATTGCTCCTGAAGTCCCGCCTCCGCACATGACCCCCATACGCCCAATCACAGAGCGCTGCGTCAGACACTGAACATGGCAGCTACAGTGTGGGGGAGAGAAGCATTGTGAGCCGCCACTGTCTTCTCCTCCTCCGGACTGATGCAGGCCAGCCAGACACGAAGGTGAGTGAGACTCCCTCGTGACAGTCCTGTTACTGGCCCGGGAGGGGGGAGAGAGAAAGTCAGTTAGTGTAGTATGGCGGTCTGTTAGTGTAGTATGGGGGTCAGTGTAGTACGGTGGTCAGTTAGTGTAGTACGGTGGTCAGTGTAGTACGGTGGTCAGTTAGTGTAGCATGGGGGTCAGTTAGTGTAGTATGGTGGTCAGTTAGTGTAGTATGGTGGTCAGTTAGTGTAGTAATGGTGGTCAGTTAGTGTAGCATGGTGGTCAGTTAGTGTAGCATGGGGGTCAGTTAGTGTAGTATGGGGGTCAGTTAGTGTAGCATGGGGGTCAGTTAGTGTAGCATGGTGGTCAGTTAGTGTAGCATGGTGGTCAGTTAGTGTAGCATGGTGGTCAGTTAGTGTAGCATGGTGGTCAGTTAGTGTAGCATGGTGGTCAGTTAGTGTAGCATGGGGGTCAGTTAGTGTAGCATGGGGGTCAGTTAGTGTAGTATAATGGTCAGTTAGTGTAGCATGGTGGGTCAGTTAGTGTAGCATGGTGGGTCAGTTAGTGTAGCATGGGGGTCAGTTAGTGTATTTTCTGCCAGTGCCCCTCCCGAGACTAGGCTCTGGATCCGCCCCTGAACAGATGGTGGCTAGGGCCAGGAGGAACACGAGTGCCTGTAGGTGTTGCTTGCAGAACTTGCAGATGGAGTTGTAGGCTCGGTGGCACAGGCAGGACAACAGGCTTTGTTTGAGCCAGGCGAAGAGCAGGAGCAGGGTCTCAAGGATAGCCGGGTTCGGTAACGGGTGGGCAGCGAAGTACAAAGGCATGAGCAGAAGCAAGGTCTAATGGAAGCCGAGATCAGGAACCGGTAATCAGGAATGTATCAGAGTCCTGAAGCAGAGTCAGGGAAAGCCGGGATCAGCAGCAGGTATCGGGCAGAGTATAACAGGAATCAGAAGATCAGGACAGAGCTGAAGACCAGTCAGCGCTGTTTGTGAGTCAGGGCACCCTTTAAATAGGCCGTCTGGCGTGAACTGGAGTTAGGGACACACTCCGAGCGCACGCAGTCCGTTGCGCAAGCGCATTAGCGCCCTAGAAGTCCGTTGTTGCCCGTGGGCGTGCGCATGCGCATGTGTGTGCACCAGAGCACTTCTCTTACATTGCCCCACCTTTTAGGCAGCCCCTGGATGCCCTTTAGGGCTCTTTTTTTCTGGGTGGCGTTGAAAGAAGGCTTGCACCAGTCTTGGAGCATGTACATTAGAAGCTGGTTCCCAAGAATTTTCCTCCGGGCCATAGCCTTTACATTTGACAAGGAACTGCGTTTGGTTGTTCCTAAGTCTACAGTCCAACACGGCCTCCACTTCGAATTCTTCATTACCTTCGATGAGAATCGGAGGAGGAATTTCAAAAACACGGTCTGGAAAGGGATTTGGCACCATTGGTTTCAATAAAGAAACCTGGAATACTGGATGTATCTTCAGACTTTTGGGTAACACCAGTTCAAATGCTACCGCATTAATCTTCCTTTTGACAGGAAAGGGTCCCAAAAATTTTGGACCAAGTTTCTTCGAGGGGCAGCTTAATCTTAAATTTGCTGTGGACAGCCAGACCTTGTCCACCGATTTCAGTTTCAGGTTCCCTCTTTTCTTTCTGTCGAAGAACTTTTTGTCGCTTGCCTGGGTCTTAGAGATTGCATCCTGTAATAATTGATTATTAGTACTGAGGAAGTTTAATCGGTCTTGTACAGCAGGTACGGGAGATTCAACAGATAATTCTGGCAAAAAAGAGGGGTGATACCCGTAATTAGCAAAAAAAGATGATTGCTTGGTTGCTGAGTGGATGGAATTATTGTATGAGAATTCTGCAAGGTGGAGGAGAGAGACAGTCATCCTGAGCAAAGGAGGAAAACCACTAAGTACTGCTCAAGGGTTTGGTTGGTCCTTTCAGTCTGTCCATTTGTTTGTGAGTGATATGCTGAGGGGAGGTGGAGTTCAGTTTTTAATGCTTCACATAAGGCCCTCCAAAATCTAGAGGTCAATTGTACCCCTTGGTTCGGAGATAATGCTATCAGGAATACCATGTAACTTAACAATCTCTTTGATGAAGGCTGAGGCAGTCTCCGTGGCGGAAGGATTTCCTTGTAAGGGTACGAAATGAGCCATCTTGGTCAGACGATCTACCACAACAAAAATGGTAGTGAAATCCTCAGATGGGGGAGCTCTACGATGAAATCCATGGAGATCATGCTCCATGGTTTCTTAGATACGGGGAGAGGCTCCAAGAGTCCCCAAGTTCTGGTTCTGTCTGTTTTATTTTGAAGGCATGTGATACAAGATTTAACATATTTCTTGCAGTCCTGCATTAAATCTGGCCACCAGAAGGTACGGAAGATCAAATTGGCAGTCTTGTAGTTTCTGAAATGCCCTGCTAGGGGATGATCATGGCAGCATCTCAGAATGGCAACTCTGAATTGTTCAGGAACAAAGATTTGCTCTTCATGAAAGTAAAGGCCATTCCTTAATTGAAGAGCCAAGTCATGGGAAGGTGGTTGGTTTGCCACATCTGCTCTTATTTGCGACATCAGGTCTGCTTGAAGGAGTAAAAAATTCTTGGCCGGGAGAATGGTATCAGGTTCCAAGGATTTCACAGGGTCATTAAACATACGGGACAAGGCATCCGGTTTGTCATTCTTTGAGCCAGGTCAATAAGTGATGTGGAACATAAATTGAGAAAAGAACCGTGCCCACCTTGCTTGTCGAGGCCTTAATTGTCTGGCCGCCCTCAAGTACTCTAAGTTCTTGTGATCGGTGAAGATGAGGATTGGGTGAGAAGCTCCTTCCAAGAGGTAACGCTACTCTTCAAGCGCAGCTTTGATAGCCAGCAACTCTCGGTCTCCCACATCATAATTCCTCTCGGAAGGATTCAACTTCTTGGAAAAAAAGGCTACAGGATGGAGTAAAGATTTAGGACCCTGACGTTGGGACAATATAGCCCCGACTGCATTTTCAGAAGCATCTACCTCAAATACATAGGCAAGGATGGATCAGGATGCTTCAAGATGGGGGCTGAGGTAAATAAAGTTTTTAATCGTTCAAAGGCTTCTTGGGCTTCTGGTGTCCATCGGAAGGGAATGTGCTGCTTGGTTAACTGTGTGATGGGAGTAATACCGGAAAAGTTCTTGTGAAATTTTCTATAAAAATTTGCAAATCCCACAAACCTCTAAACAGCTTTTTTGTCTGTAGGGGCAGGCCATTCCAGAACGGATGTGACTTTCTGTGGGTCCATGGAGATACCATCGGCAGAGATAACAAGTCCCAGAAAATGCATGGTGGTTTGTTTTTCGAAGTCACACTTTTCAGCTTTTGCATAAAGACGGTGTTCCCGGAGCCGGCCCAGTACCTTCTTTACATGAATTTGATGTGATTCAGTGGATTCGGAGAATATAAGAATATCTTCCAAATAAACAATGACAAACAAGTCAAGAAAGTCCCGAAAAACATCATTTACTAGGTGCTGGAATGTGGCTGGGGCATTGCAGAGCCCGAATGGCATGACCAAATATTCTAAATGGTCGAAGCGTGTTTGGAAGGCCGTCTTCCATTCATCTCCTTCCCTGATTCTTACTAGGTTATATGCACCTCTTAAGTCTAGTTTGGAGAATATTCACGCCCCTGCAGTCTCTGAAAGAGTTCAGAAATCAGAGGAAGGGGATACCGGTTCTTGACTGTGACTTTGTTAAGGTCCCGATAGTCTACACAAGGCCTTAAGGAATGATCCTTTTTTTCTACAAAGATAATACCGGCACCTGCTGGTGATGTGGATGGCCAGATAAACCATTTCTCAAGACTATCGTTGATATAGGCCCGCAGGGCTTCTAGTTCAGGCTCAGAGAGAGGGTAGATTCGACCAAATGGGATCTCGGCCCCTGGTAAAATTTCAATAGGGCAATCATATGTCCTATGAGGAGGAAGAGTGTCTGCACCCTTCTTGTTAAACACGGCTAAATATTCATGTTGGGCAGCAGGAATCAACTTTACGGTGTCCGGGTCAGAATGTATACTCAGGAGGGGAGAGGTGTTGACAGTTTTTTCCGGAACACAATGCATCTGCCAGTAGTTGGATGAAGAGGAGACATCACCTGTAAGCCAGTTAATGTGCGGGTTATGTGCCCTTAACCACAGAATGCCGAGGATGATGGGAAACGTGGGTGATGTTATAACATCCAACCGGAGGAATTCGTGGTGACCTGAGGAAGTTTGACAGAGAATAGGTGCAGTTTCTTGTGTAACTGGGCCTGATTTAATTCCAGAGCCGTCAGCCAGGTGAACATGGAATCCTTGCTTCTTGGCACACATAGGAAGCTGATGTAGAGAAACAAATGCGGAATCCACAAAACAGCTATAGGCCCCAGAGTCTATGATAGCTGGTACGGAGAACGACCATTTGGAAAACTGAAGGGTGATTGAGAGGGAGACATGTGACTGATCCTTTCCAGGAAGGTGCATCATACGAGACTGACGGGAACAGGCTCTGCTGTCTTTTACCGGGCAAGTACGTACAAAGTGGCCAGCCTCCCCACAGTAAAGACATAGATTGGCATGTCGTCGGAGGCACTCAGCCGGGGAAAGAGGTGATCTCTGAAAGCTCCTGTGGTAGGCCTTTTGCTGTTTCTTCTTGCTGGGAAATGTAGCAGATAAAGAAGCAGGTACATCAGACTTGGAAGCTACAGAAAGGATTCCTTCAAACTTTTTGGATTGTCTCTCCCGTAATCGCCGATCAATCTGAGTGGTTAAGCTGATCAGATCCTCCAGGGACGTTGGTACTCCCACTCTGGCAAGTTCATCTTTTAGGGTGTCAGACCAAGACGAAACTGATGGCGAGGTGCAGGACCATTCCATTGGGTGTCAGCGCTCCAAACACGAAGGTCAGTTATATAGTCCTCAACAGGCCTTGAGCCTTGTTGCAACTTGCCAACCCTGGATTCTGCAGTCTGTTGGTAGAAGGGATCGGTGTATAGCTGAGCCATAGCTGCGAAGAACGAAACGGTGACCGCCAGAACGGGGTCACATTGTTCCCGGAGGTGATGCGCCCAGGTAAGTGATTCCTTCAATAATAGTGTGATGATAAATCCCACTTTGATGTCCTCTGATGCAATGGTTCGGTGTAGCAGAGAATATTAAAGTTCACCGGAATTTCGGAAAGTTTGAAACATTTTACGATTTCCAGAGAATCATTTGGGAATAGGCACCCTAGGTTCTGGAGGGGGAGTAACCTCGCAGAACAAGCCAAACTCAGTTTGAGTAGAAGAATCTGTGACTGAAGTAGACATTTATCTTGTCCGAAAGTCGCTCCTCCATGCGACTAAGATTCTTCTTTAAACTCTGCGCAACATATGTTAGTGCAGAAACTGATTTGAAAATGTCCTCTGGTGGGGAGACCTCCCTTTCAAACTCCATCCCTGGCTGACTGGTACTGTCACATACCTGGTAGGAGTCTGATATGACGAGGTCGGCCTCCCTTGTATCTCCAGCCCAAGCCCCACAGAAGGTGGAACAGATGGTGGCTAGGGCCAGGAGGAACACGAGTGTCTGTAGGTGTTGCTTGCAGAACTTGCAGATGGAGTTGTAGGCTCGGTGGCACAGGCAGAACAACAGGCAGTGTTTTGAGCCAGGTGAAGAGCAGGAGTAGGGTCTCAAGGATAGCCGGGTTTGGTAACAGGCGAGCAGCGAAGTTAAAGACATGAGCAGAAGCAAGGTCTAATGGAAGCCGAGATCAGGAACCGGTAATCAGGAATGTATCAGAGTCCTGAGGCAGAGTCAGGAAAAGCCGGGATCAGCAACAGGTATCAGGCAGAGTACAACAGGAATCAGAAGATCAGGACACAGCTGAAGACCAGTCAGAGCTGTTTGTGAATCAGGACACCCTTTAAATAGGCCATCTGGAGCGAACTGGAGTTAGGGACGCGCTTCTGCGCATGCACGCAGTCCCTTAAGCACGCGCATTAGCGCCCTGGAAGTCTGCTGTTGCCCGTGGGCGCGCGCATGCGCACGTGTGTGCGCCAGAGCAGTTCTCTTACACACAGGGATGTTATACACAGAAGTAATGTAAGAAGTAGGTACCATTATGCACAGAATCGGGCATGCAGAGAACCAATTGAACATTATAACATAATTAATGACATCAACTAATGCATATCACTATGAAAATAAGTATCATTATACATTATAGAACAATTATGTCATTAAAAAGGAAGCACAGAAATTTCACAGCGTTTGTCCAAATTGACAGTAATCAATGAATAATGTCACAGTTTACTAATAAGTGATTATTTACAGAATAGCCTAATAATGGTTTAATGTGTTTCTCCAGAGGAAAAACCTCTTAGAAAAGGGGCAAAAGGAATAGACTCATTTAAGCCTGGATATGAAGTGGCGTGTAGTCGGAAAATCCATCTTTGTTCTAATTGAAGTAGGATTTTATACCAATCACTGCCTCGATCGGGAATATGATCGAGAGCGGTGAAGGAAATTTTGGGTACTTTGTATTTGTGTTCGAGTACAGCATGTCTGCCGACTGGGAGATGACGATTCCCAATCCGCATGCTGTACATGTGCTGTGACATATGTCGCCAAAACTCCTGTTTGGTCTTACCTATGTAATAGGCACCACATTCACAGACCAAGAGGTACACTACCCCACGGGTTTGACAGTTCACAAAGTGCGATGGTTCAAAGGTCTCCCCATTGGGAAGAGAGAACGCTTTCTCTCCCCTCATGAGGGGACAGTAAGAACAATGGCCACATGGAAATGAGCCAAAAGCCAAACAATGTTGTTTCCTTTTAGATTCATTTTTAAACTCGCTTTGAACGAGTTTATCTTTGAGCGAAGTGGCTCTTTTAAAAGTGACGGAAGGGTTGATAGATACGAAGTTGACTTTAGGGTCATCGGTAAGTATGGTCCAATGTTTGTGGACTTTTTCTTTGATGGCATTATATTGTCTGGAGAAACGCAGGATAATCCTGGTGGGGTCAGAATTGGAGTTGTCCCTCACCCTGTGTTTAAACAATAGCTCAACTCTTGATTGAGCAAAGGTTTTGTTGTATGCGCTGCGCAGACAAGACTGACTGTAGCCACGTGCCAAAAGGCGATTCTGAAGATTTCGGGCTTCTTCATTGAAATGGACATCATTTGAACAGTTCCTCTGCAAACGCAGTTACTGCCCATATGGGATGGATTTTTTGAGAGGTATAGGGTCAAAGCTGCCTGCGTGTAGAAAAGTCTTGCTCTTATGGAACAAGGTGCTACAAAGTTTTCCCTCAGGATTCCGTTTGACCTGAACATCCAAAAAAGTAAGTGTATTGCAGTCATAGGTAATGGTAAATTTCAAGTTATAATCATTATGATTGATAAGATTGAAGAACATCAATGTTTCCTCAGGACCCTCCCAGATGGCGAAGACGTCATCAATGTACCGGAGCCATGTGGATATGTGGCTCGTGTACTTGACGAGGTCCTCGCCACCTAAGAGGGCCTGCTCCCACTCCCCCAGGTACAGGTTGGCGTACGATGGGGCACAACAAGTCCCCATCGCAACGCCCTGCACCTGGAAGTAGTGGGAGTCCTTGAAAGAAAAGAAGATATGGTTGAGAATGAACTTGTCCATTGATCATGAACTCAATCAAAGCTCGATCAGAGCGGGAGTCTTGCTGGAGAATTTTCTGTATAACCGTGATTCCTTTCGTGTGTGGAATCGAGCTATACAAGGCCTCAACATCAATCGCAAATAATATGGATTCCTCAGACAAAGTAAGTTCATCAATGGACTGTAAAAAGTGAATCATGTCTTTTTAGAAGGATGGCAAAGCCAAGACAAATGGTTGCAAAAATGAGTCAATGACCCTACTAAGATTTTCCGAAATACCCCAATTGCCAGAAACAATGGGTCGACCGGGGGTTTGTCACAATTCTTATAAATTTTTGGTAAACTATAAACTGTAGCTACCCGTGGATGTTTGGTTCTGATGAAATCATAGAGGTCCTTTGTGGTTGCACCTTCATCATATGCTTGATCTATCATAAAATAAAACTGCTTATAATAGTCTATTATTTCGACCAGAATGTTCTTTTACCAGTCTTTGTTGTCAAGGATTTGTTGACACATAGATATATAGTCCTGATTGTCCATAAGGACATGATTGTCCTTGGTTAATGTCACGGACACTGGCTGCAAGGACCTTTTTCTGTCCACATTCACCCTGTTATTTGGTATTGCTATAATAATATATCTCTCTGATGGTCAGACTGGAGGAAGCAGTATTACTGACGGAAGCACTCAGCGGAGTGTGGGATAGGATCCGTCACAACTGGTGGCAAGCTGTGGGCTGCTTCCTATTGCCTAGGCACACCCCAATCACCACCGCGACCCCCTGCTCACAGCAGATGGAACATCACTACGCCAGACTCAAGCGCAGCACCTTGAAGGATCTCTTGGAAGCCCGTGGAAAAGTCTCCAGCAACAAATCCAAAGCAACTCTCATCACCGAACTAATGGAGATTGACCAGGCCAGCAACCCACCAGCAGATACCTCAGAGGCGACAGAGTTCCAGCGTGACGTCCAGTGGCGACTGGCCTTGTATGGTACTCACCCCCGCAGGAGGTTATCAGTCAAGTGTTACGAGAGGTGTCCCAGCTGCGAATGGCTGAACTCCAGCGGGACCAAGGAGCGTCAGTTATGTTGAACCGGGAAGCCCCAGCAGCCCGCAAAAATCTACCCTATGCCGCCTTCTGCATGTTTCAAGATGGTGAAGATGAGATGGATGTTTACCTGCAAATTTATGAGCGGCAATGCGGTCTCCAAGGTGTCAAAGCAGATTGGGTCACGCTCCTGGTCAGCCAGCTCACAGGAAGGGCTGCAGAGGCGTACAATAATGTCCCTGACGAGATCAGCCAGGACTATGACCGGGTAAAAGAAAGACTATTGGCTCGCTTTGGCATTACTCCAGAAGCACACCGTTTGAGGTTTCGCAACCTCCGCCGAAAGGAGAGAGAGCCTTACACAGAATAGGCTCATCAAATGACCCGAGCAGCAGTGAGTTGGATGACCGGGTGCCAAGCTGTTACCATGGCAGATGCACTCCAGCTAATCCTCCTGGAACAATTCTACGATCATACCCCACATGAAATTAGAGACTGGGTAAAGGATCGGCGGCCAGTCACAGTAGATGAAGCTGCCACCCTAGCTGACCAATACGTGGATTCAAGGCGGACTGTACAACCAGAGCCTAAGACCCCAGCTCGGCCTGTCCCCAACATTCCACTGAGCGTTGCCCCTCCACACCAGCCGTCGATCCCCGGCCCCACTCAGCTACCATCTTCACAAGGAAAAGGGGACCTCTGCTACTGATGCAACCAAGCAGGGCATGTTAGGAGGTATTGTCCGCAGAATGTTTCCCAGGACGCGCGGAACAGGCCCCTTGGACCTGCCCGGGCTGCTGCACACTGTCTGGAGAGAGATGATGTGACTTACCCAAGTGAGGAGAATATTGGAATTCTACATGAGGCAGACCCTGTGCAAGCTGCCACTACAGATAATTGTTTGCCCCATCGACAAGCAGTGTGGATTAATGGTCGGGCTGCCCAGGGACTGTGGGACACGGGAGCTACTTTTACCCTGATACAGTAACGAATGATAAACCCGGCAAAGCAGACGGGACGGTCTGTGGCTGTGCGGGTGGCCGGGGGAAATGTTATGCGGGTCCCCACTGCCAGGGTTCACCTTGATTGGGGTTCGGGGGGCCAAAGAAGTGGAAGTGGGAATAATGCAGAACTTACCTGCAGAGGTTTTGTTGGGCAACGATTTGGGACGTTTAAATTCAGCCTTCTCCCTGGATGTATCCCCGGAAGCCTACCCTGTTACCACCCGCCAGCAAGCCAGGGTGGAGGTGCGCTCCCTTGAGGATGGGACCCAGGTAAGACCTGTCACCCCTGACCTAGACTGTACTACCCCAGCTATTCCTACCCCAACTTGGGCTTCTCCCCAAGACTTTGCTCAGGCAACTCTTAGCGACCCTTCCCTAGCTAGCTATAGGGAAAGAGCAGGATTGGACCCTGGGGAGTTGGAGAGGGAACGGATAGAGTGGGTCCAGGGGTTACTCTATCGGGTTACTGAGGGAAAGACAGCGTCCCATCCACCCAAGCGGCAGCTGGTTGTGCCACAGAAATATCGGCATGACCTGCTGCGCATTGGGCATGACATACCCTTAGCTGGACACCTGGGGATGTCCCGGACCCTCCACCGTCTGACTCAGTCTTTTTTTTTGGCCAGGGATTACAGGGGATGTCCGACAGTATTGCCGGACCTGTGACACATGCCAGCGGGTGGGTAAGCATGGGGGCCGCTCCCCTACACCCTTTACCAATCATTGATGAACCCTTTAGTCGCATTGCCGTAGACCTGGTTGGACCATTGCCCCGACCTAGTCCTTCTGGGAAGAGATATATCCTTACTGTGGTGGATTATGCCACCCGGTACCCGGAGGCCATTCCCCTGGCAAATATCCATGCAGAAACTGTGGCTGATGCTTTGCTCCGGATCTTTGCCAGGGTGGGTTTCCCTCGGGAAATCATCTCTGACCAGGGGACCCAGTTCACTGCTGAGCTCACTCAGCAGTTATGGAGGCTCTGTGGGATAAAGCCCCTACAGAGCTCTCCCTATCACCCCCAGACCAACGGACTGTGTGAGAGGTTCAATGAAACACTGAAACAGCTGCTTAGGACATTTGCAACCTCTCACAGGGATTGGGAGAGATATCTGGCACACCTTCTCTTTGCTTATCGAGAGGTGCCGCAGGAATCTACTGAGTTCTCCCCGTTTGAGTTACTGTATGGGAGGCGGGTGAGGGGGCCCCTAGATCTAGTCAGAGCCCACTGGGAAGGGGGAATTGATCCCCAAGGGTCCTCTATCGTAGCATACATTCTTGAGTTTAGGGACAGACTGAAGGAGCTCACGGACACCGTCCAGGAGAACCTTCGGGCTGCCCAAAGGCCACTTGGCAGGGACCTTACCGCGTTGTGGCAAAGCTCTGTGACACAACCTACCTAGTGGCTAAATGTTCGGATGAAAGAGTCCGACGGACCTTTCATGTGAACATGTTGAAAGCATACTGGGAAAGATCAGGAGAGGTAGCCGCTATATGTGCTCCAGCTGTGGAAGATTCTGAGAATCTTCCCCTGCTGGTGCTCCCGGAGCTAAATAGAATTACTGCAGGGATAGAGACCGTAAAGCTTGACGACCAGCTAGGGCCGACGCTGAGAGAACAAGCTAGACAGGTCCTTAGTCAGAGAAGGGAAATGTTCTCCACAGTCCCTGGGTACACTACTATGGCAGTGCACTGTGTGGAGACCCCGGGACAACAGCCACTAAGACAGGCAGCTTACCAGATACCTGACGCAGTGAGAGAGGGGATGCGTCATGAGATTAAGGAGATACTTGAGCTGGGAGTCATTGAGCCATCCAGCAGCCCCTGGGCTTCCCCGGTGGTCCTTGTACCGAAGCGGGATGGCACAACTCGTATCTGTGTAGACTACCGCAGATTAAATGAGTGCACCACCACTGATGCTTACCCTATGCCCCGGGTCGATGATCTGTTAGATCGCATTGCTCGGGGAAAATTCCTGACAACCCTTGACCTATGCAAAGGGTACTGGCAAATTCCTCTGGATGCGGAATCTATTCCGAAATCGGCGTTCATTACCCCATTTGGCTTATACCAGTCTAAAGTAATGCCATTTGGGATGAAGAATGCACCGGCAACTTTCCAGAGGATGGTAGACCAACTCCTTGATGGCCTCCAGGACTATGCTTGTGCATATCTGGATGACATTGCAATCTACAGTGATACCTGGGAGGACCATCTGGTTCACCTGGATGTCGTGTTAGACCGCATCAAAGCTGCAGGACTAACCCTTAAGCCAGAGAAATGCAGCATAGGGATGTCCGAGGTACAGTACCTTCGTATAATGGTTGCGACCTCTTCTTCAGGGGCTGGTGGTGAGGTATATGTCTGTCGTAGTGTTGCAAGATCAGCATCGAATAGCATCCAGTTTTAAAAGGAGGAGGGGAAGAAATGATTAGCCACCGGGGTCCAGACCGGAAGACCGCTGCCGCCACCACGAGACCGAACCCGTCCAGCAGATCAGGACCGGACACAAAGGGCGTCACGTCTGTCAGCTGGTGACACCCCAGTGACACCGGTACCCATACCAGCAACCCCTATGTGAGCCAACCATTATAAAACCTCGAAACGTGTCGGGCTTGCACTGTAAACCAGCTCTTTTGCTAAACAGCTCCTGTGGGGTTAAGTGTAGCTCTGTCGATTCGTCCTGTATACATTTGCTGTATCACCATCATTTGTAACTTTGGCATCCATTTTGTTTTCATTTTTGTTTTCATTATTATGTGTCATGTTTTTTAACTTTTTGATAAAATAAAACTATTATTTTTACACTTTTTGATGTATTTTTCGAGACTTCTGCCCTTTAAAATCCCATTAAGTGGAAAACTTTCTATTGTACATTGATATAGGGATGCGGGCTGGTTGTGTCTCTTTCCATAAAGTCCTTGTCACCATTCTATGTTCGAGGTACAGTACCTTGGACATCGAGTAGGCAGTGGACAACAACGACACGAGCCCACTAAGATTGAGGCAGTTGCCAAGTGGCCAACCCCCCGTACTAAAACCCAGGTCCTGGCGTTCCTCTGCACAGCTGGGTACTATAGGAAATTTGTCCCGCAATATAGTTCCATCGCTAAGCCCCTGACAGACCTGACTAAGAAGCACCTTCCCCAACAGGTACTGTGGTCCCCCGAGTGTGAAGCTGCCTTCCAACGATTAAAGAATGCACTAACTTCAGCTCCTGTTCTAGCTGCCCCTGACCCAACCAAACGTTTTTGTGTTCACATAGATGCCTCTACATTCGGGCTGGGGGCAGTACTGAGCCAAGTAGGACCTGATGGCGGTGAGCACCCAGTGGCCTACATCAGTCGGAAGCTGCTACCCAGGGAAGTCGGTTATGCAGCCGTGGAGAAGGAGTGTTACGGACGATCTTTTACGGTGCTCACCGACCACAATCCATTAATCTGGCTTAATCGGGTCTCCGGGGATAATGGACATTTGTTACGATGGAGCTTGGCACTGCAGCCTTACAATTTTAGCATACAGTATCGGCCAGGAAAGCAGAATGGGAACGCTGATGGACTTTCCCGGCAAACTGAACTATAAAACTCTCCCGGACAGCCCCAAGCTGACCCGTGGTGGATCTAGTTGGGTCTGCCGGACTATGGGACGGGGGGGGCACTGTCACGGACACTGGCTGCAAGGACCTTTTTCTGTCCACATTCACCCTGTTATTTGGTATTGCTATAATAATATATCTCTCTGATGGTCAGACTGGAGGAAGCAGTATTACTGACGGAAGCACTCAGCAGAGTGTGGGATAGGATCCATCACAGTTAAATTCTGAGGATTGCCTTTGGTATGAGGTAACTTGCAAATGTCTCTTATAGTTTGTTTTATGAAAATTGCCACGCTAGGGTTCGTATTAGGGGAGGAAATTTGGTTGATGGCTTTTTAAACATAGAAATTGTACTCTGTGTGGATTTGTTAATGTCATCTAATAGTACGTCAAGATCGATCTGATCGATTAGGTCAATGGTGTTGTTTTCCTGAAACAGGAGTTTCAGGTCTCGTAGGGCTTTCAACTCTCGCATGCTATACGTGAACCAGTCAGTGGTGTCAATGTCTATATTGTTCTTTGCATGCATACATTTTAGTAACAATCTGCGTGCAAATACTGTATTTATTGGTGTATAACACTCACTTTTTCACTATGAAAATCGGGTACAAATAGTGTGTGCGTGTTATACGCCAATACTTCAATCTTAGCTGCCTTGTAGGGGACAGGGAGGGGGGTGGGACGAGCGCCATCAGATTATATATATATATTACATAGGTTGGACTTGTGTCTTTTTTTCAACCTCACCTACTATGTATGTAGCGCCATCAGATTATATATATATATATATTACATAGGTTGGACTTGATGGACTTGTGTCTTTTTTTCAACCTCACCTACTATGTATGTAACTATATACAGTGAGAATCTCCTATTTACTTGGCGGCCTCTGTAATGGGAAATCCCGTCTCCTGGGCCGCCATTGGACCACTGTTCTGTCTATCATAGGAGATTCTCACTGTATGTAATCTGTCGGGGCTCCTCCCGCCCCCCTCCCTGTCCCCTCTAGGCTGCAGATGGGCATCGATCAGGCTGCACTGATGGCAATGGGGAGGCTGCTGCATAGATGGCAATGGTGAGGCTGCTGCATTGATGGCAATGGCGAGGCTGCTGCATTGATGGCAATGGTGAGGCTGCTGCATTGATGGCAATGGTGAGGCTGCTGCATTGATGGCAATGGTGAGGCTGCTGCATAGATGGCAATGGTGACTGATGAGGACTGATGAGGCTGCTTTGATGGCACTTGTGAGGCTGCAGATGGGCATTGATCAGGCTGCATTGATGGGCAATGGTGAGGCTGCAGATGGGCACTGACCCTTATTTTGCTTCAAAGTTCCCTATTAAAATTTATTTTTTTTCCCTGAAAATTCCCTCTTAAAATGAATGTGCGTGTTATACGCCTGTGTGTGTGTTATACGCCGATAAATACGGTAGCTGTAAGTCCGTTATCACCTCAAAAAGGTCAAAGTTTTCCTGTGGACAAAATGTGAGTTCACGAGATAAAACTTGGACTTCGGTGGGAGACAGCGAGTGTGAGGAAAGGTTGATAATGCTTAGTTGTTGGGCTGAACCCATGTGATGTAGGGGTCTTGCCCCCTGCCTCCCCTGTTTGTGTGAGGGGAGCATGATCCCCGTGTTGGGTTTAAAGACTTTTGTGTTGAAGATTTTAAACAACCCAACAACTGAGTAGTATTTTTGATCGTGTTAGAAGTGTGCGATAGTGAAGAATCTCATTCACTCATACCTGTATTTAATAGATGGTCATTGTATTCAGAGGATGTGGCCTGCTCATTATTTGGAGCATTCCGGTCTTGCTCTGAATCAGTGTCTACTGTGCATTTTTTACTATCTTGCTCTTCAGAGCTCCTATTCTGACTACTCCTTTTCTGTCTACCCTGTTCTTTTTGAGGGAAAGTGACTGTGACCCGTGGAGGAGGGGGGAAAACCGGACCTCGGTAACTTATTGGTGTCATTATGTTGTTCTCGCAATTTATGTGGTTTTTTTAGCTTGTATGTTGTTAACATTCCATTTATACGCTCGCCCTTCAGAGAAAGCTGTCTTGTCTCTCCAAAATGTTATTTTCTTTTTCTGAAAGATGCCCTTATTGAAGGCTGACAGGCCATCCCTCAGGTTGGCCTGTAAGTCAACACACAGCGCATGTTGTGTATAGGGCATGAGTGCTGACTCCAAAATACCGATCTCTACATCTAATATAGCAATCTGTTTGTTATATTCTCTGGTAAGGATGACCATCATCTCTTGTGAACAGAGTTTGAGATTTTCTTCCCACTCCTTTTTTGCACCCATCGCTGATTTGGTCTAAATTTGGAAAGATTTGTACTCTCAATCCAAGGGGGGTTTCTCTTTTATATATCTGTCTAAGGATTTGGTATGCCAAAACAGAGCAGACTTTTTTCAAGAACACTGTTCAATTTATGAACCAGGGAGGTAATCTGAGTTTCAAATTGGTCCCCCTGTTCAAAGTCTGTTTCGTATCCTAGCATAAGATTGGCCCATTTTTCGCCCTGAAATGTACTCATTTTGACACAATCACATGTAGTATATAGACAATGGCTTAGTGCAAATGAAAAGCGTATAATATATTAAACAAAGGACAAACACTGCATAGCTCATATCCTAACTCTCATGTGTCTAGGGGGGAAGGGGTGTTTATCCACCTAAAATAATAGAACAAGGGAAAGACACATATAGCAATAGATAAAGTTGCTGCACACCCCGAATAATATATTATGGTAAAGTTCCCCCAGAAGGGGTTTTTAGGCAGCGAGGTAGATGAATACAATACATTGAAAACTGTATTAACACTTATTAAAAAAAGGTTTTTATTCACATACAAATGTTTTTCATGAAGGTTAAAATATGAGCTCTGAAAGGGGTATACCCACAAGATGCAAATATTGCAATTACAAAAAATATACATAGCATATAATAGCAAACATGTCTAGAATATGACATAATTTGACACGTTTCGACCTGTTTTGTTGGGGTCTTCTTCAGAGGGTAAGTTTTCTGCAAAGAGACTACATTTAGTATATCAAATTTGGAAAAATGCATGACTGATTGTATATATGCCACACTGATCATCTCACATAGTTACCTAAGTGCATGCGGTGGGGATCTCCCAACCCAAAATCCCGAGTTGAAACACATCAAGTTGTGTCATATTCTAGACATGTTTGCTATTTTATGCAATGTATATTTTTTGTAATTGTAATATTTGCATCTTGTGGTTATACTCCTTTCAGAGCTCATATTTGAACCTTCATGAAAACCTTTTGTATGTGAATAAAAACCCTTTTTAATAAGTGTTAATATCTTTTTCAAATTATTGTATTCATCTACCTCGCTGCCTAAAAACCCCTTCTGGGGGAACTTTCCCATAATATATAATTCAGGGTGTGCAGCAACTTTATCTCTCCATATATGTGTCTTTCCCATGTGTCTTTCCTACTGTTTACTGATATTGCTGAAAGGGAAAGAGAAAATCCTAAATGTTGGGATGTCACCAAAAGAGAAATCTTCGAATCGGGACAATAGTTCTGATGTCACCTAGGGATTCTTTCACTTTGGAAGGATTTCCTGTTCTGGCTACGGGACAGTAAGTGAAGGGAAATCTCTCCAATGGGACACAGATTGCAAAAAAACTCCCTTGCTCTATCCAAAGTGAAAAAAAAAGGTTTTGCCTGTAAGTCTACTTTAAATATTCCTAGATATGAAGCCTTGTATGCGTAGCTTGGTGTACACCCCCGATACATGCTGAGCTCTTTTTCACACTCCTTGGGTGGGTTAATATAGACAGGTACTCAACAATGTATTTGCTCCCCCCCAGAAGCAATGCAGTTCTGATACATTTTCATAAAACAGCGTTTATCCAGATTGTTGGCAATATTAATCTGTGTGAATAGAACTAATTATTGTCGGATCTCTGTCTCTTTGCTATTTTGGAAATGCCATTACCTAATCTGCATAATGATTGTGCCATTTACAACACGAAAAGGGCAGGTTTTTTTTAGCTGACATTCTGACAAATGGCATATGCAGCAGTAAAGGTGCCCATATATGAGCTGAGTATTGGCAACAGACGTCTATTTTATACCCACAACATTCAAATTCTACAGATGAATTGATGAATGCAGTAGTGTGTATAGAACTTTTCAAGTGCTGCCTTTTGGTGCACTGCAGAAGAAACCTTGTACGAGCCGAAGACATTGGATTATTATTCTTATACAGGATTTATATAGCGCCAACAGTTTGTGCAGTGCTTTACAACATTAGGGCAAGCAGTATAGTTACAATACAATTCAATAAAGGAGGAATCCAAGGGCCCTGCTTGTTAGAGCTTTACAATCCATAAGATGTTATATATATATATATATATATATATATATATATATATATATATATATATAATATACACACAGTGGGGACGGAAAGTATTCAGACCCCCTTAAATTTTTCACTCTTTGTTATATTGCAGCCATTTGCTAAAAGTTCATTTTTTTCCTCATTAATGTACACACAGCACCCCATATTGACAGAAAAACACAGAATTGTTGACATTTTTGCAGATTTATTAAAAAAGAAAAATTGAAATATCACATGGTCCTAAGTATTCAGACCCTTTGCTCAGTATTTAGTAGAAGCACCCTTTTGATCTAATACAGTCATGAGTCTTTTTGGGAAAGATGCAACAAGTTTTTCACACCTGGATTTGGGGGTCCTCTGCCATTCCTCCTTGCAGATCCTCTCCAGTCCTGTCAGGCTGGATGGTAAACGTTGGTGGACAGCCATTTTTAGGTCTCTCCAGAGATGCTCAATTGGGTTTAAGTCAGGGCTCTGGCTGGGTCATTCAAGAACAGTCACAGAGTTGTTGTGAAGACACTCCTTCGTTATTTTAGCTGTGTGCTTAACCACCTCAATACAGGGCATTTTCGCCCCCTTCCTGCCCAAGCCATTTTTCAGCTTTCAGCGCTGTCGCACTTTGAATGACAATTTCGCGGTCATACAACACTCGACCCAAATGAAATTGTTATCATTTTTTCCCCACAAATAGAGCTTTCTTTTAGTGGTATTTGATCACCTCTGCGGTTTTTATTTTTTGCGCTATAAACAAAAGAAGAGTGACAAGTTTTAAAAAAAACACAATAATTTTTACCTTTTGCGATAATTAATAAATATCCAATTTTTTTTTCTTTAACCACTTAAGGACCGCCTAACGCCGATTTACGTCGGCAAGGCGGCACGGGCAGGCAAAATCACGTACATGTACGTGATTTGCCTCTCGCGGGTGGGGGGTCCGATCGGACCCCCCCCCGGTGCCCGAAGCGGTCCCGTTCTGTTCCCCGGCGATCCGAGATGAGGGGGAGGCCATCCGTTCGTGGCCCCCCCCTCGCGATCGCCGCCGGCCAATGGGAACACTCCTTTGCTGCTGTATGCTAAACAGCAGCAAAGGAAATGATGTCATCTCCCCTCGGCTCGGTATTTTCCGTTCCAGCGCCGAGGGGAGAAGACATCAATGTGAGTGCACAACACACACACACACAGTAGAACATGCCAGGCATACAAAACACCCCGATCCCCCCCCCGATCGCCCCCCGATCCCCCCCCAATCACCCCCCCCCCCCCCCTGTCACAAACTGACACCAGCAGGTTTTTTTTTTTTTTTTTTTTTTTTTTTTCTGATTACTGCATAGTGTCAGTTTGTGACAGTTACAGTGTTGGGACAGTGAGTATCACCCCCCTTTAGGTCTAGGGTACCCCCCTAACCCCCCCTAATAAAGTTTTAACCCCTTGATCACCCCCTGTCACCAGTGTCGCTAAGCGATCATTTTTCTGATCGCTGTATTAGTGTCACTGGTGACGCTAGTTAGTGAGGTAAATATTTAGGTTCGCCGTCAGCGTTTTATAGTGACAGGGACCCCCATATACTACCTAATAAATGTTTTAACCCCTTGATTGCCCCCTAGTTAACCCTTTCACCACTGATCACCGTATAACCGTTACGGGTGACGCAGGTTAGTTCGTTTATTTTTTATAGTGTCAGGGCACCCGCCGTTTATTACCTAATAAAGGTTTAGCCCCCTGATCGCCCGGCGGTGATATGCGTCGCCCCAGGCAGCGTCAGATTAGCGCCAGTACCACTAACACCCACGCACGCAGCATGCGCCTCCCTTAGTGGTATAGTATCTGATCGGATCAATATCTGATCTGATCAGATCTATACTAGCGTCCCCAGCAGTTTAGGGTTCCCAAAAACACAGTGTTAGCGGGATCAGCCCAGATACCCGCTAGCACCTGCGTTTTGCCCCTCCGCCCAGCCCACCCAAGTGCAGTATCGATCGATCACTGTCACTTACAAAACACTAAACGCATAACTGCAGCGTTCACAGAGTCAGGCCTGATCCCTGCGATCGCTAACAGTTTTTTTGGTAGCATTTTGGTGAACTGGCAAGCAAGCACCAGGCAGCGTCAGGTTAGCGCCAGTACCGCTAACACCCACGCACGCACCGTACACCTCCCTTAGTGGTATAGTATCTGATCGGATCAATATCTGATCCGATCAGATCTATACTAGCGTCCCCAGCAGTTTAGGGTTCCCAAAAACGCAGTGTTAGCGGGATCAGCCCAGATACCTGCTAGCACCTGCGTTGTGCCCCTCCGCCCGGCCCAGCCCATCCCACCCAAGTGCAGTATCGATCGATCACTGACACTTACAAGGCACTAAACGCATAACTGCAGCGTTCGCAGAGTCAGGCCTGATCCCTGCGATCGCTAACAGTTTTTTTGGTAGCATTTTGGTGAACTAGCAAGCACCGGCCCCAGGCAGCGTCAGGTTAGCGCCAGTACCACTAACACCCACGCACGCAGCATACGCCTCCTTTAGTGGTATAGTATCTGAACGGATCAATATCTGATCCGATCAGATCAGATCTATACTAGCGTCCCCAGCAGTTTAGGGTTCCCAAAAACGCAGTGTTAGCGGGATCAACCCAGATACCTGCTAGCACCTGCGTTTTGCCCCTCCGCCCGGCCCAGTCCAGCCCACCCAAGTGCAGTATCGATCGATCACTGTCACTTACAAAACACTAAACGCATAACTGCAGCGTTTGCAGAGTCAGGCCTGATCCCTGCGATCGCTAACAGTTTTTTTGGAAGCTTTTTATTGAACTGGCAAGCACCAGCGGCCTAGTACACCCCGGTCGTAGTCAAACCAGCACTGCAGTAACACTTGGTGACGTGGCGAGTCCCATAAGTGCAGTTCAAGCTGGTGAGGTGACAAGCACAAGTAGTGTCCCGCTGCCACCAAAAAGACAAACACAGGCCCGTCGTGCCCATAGTGCCCTTCCTGCTGCATTCGCCAATCCTAATTGGGAACCCACCACTTCTGCAGCGCCCGTACTTCCCCCATTCACATCCCCCAACGAAATGCAGTCGGCTGCATGAGAGGCATTTTTATGTGCTCCCGAGTACCCCTACCCAACGAACCCCCCCCAAAAAGATGTTGTGTCTGCAGCAAACGCGGATATAGGCGTGACACCCGCTATTATTGTCCCTTCTGTCCTGACAATCCTGGTCTTTGCATTGGTGAATGTTTTGAACGCTACCATACACTAGTTGAGTATTAGCGTAGGGTACAGCATTGCACAGACTAGGCACACTTTCACAGGGTCTCCCAAGATGCCATCGCATTTTGAGAGACCCGAACCTGGAACCGGTTACAGTTATAAAAGTTAGTTACAAAAAAAGTGTAAAAAAAAAAAAAATATATATAAAATAAAAAAAAATAGTTGTCGTTTTATTGTTCTCTCTCTCTATTCTCTCTCTCTATTGTTCTGCTCTTTTTTTACTGTATTCTATTCTGCAGTGTTTTATTGTTATTGTTATTGTTATTGTTATTATGTTTTATCATGTTTGTTTTTCAGGTATGTAATTATTTATACTTTATTGTTTACTGTGCTTTATTGTTAACCATTTTTTTGTCTTCAGGTACGCCATTCACAACTTTGAGTGGTTATACCAGAATGATGCCTGCAGGTTTAGGTATCATCTTGGTATCATTCTTTTCAGCCAGCGGTCGGCTTTCATGTAAAAGCAATCCTAGCGGCTAATTAGCCTCTAGACTGCCTTTACAACCCGTGGGAGGGAATGCCCCCCCCCCCCCACCGTCTTCCGTGTTTTTCTCTGGCTCTCCTGTCTCAACAGGGAACCTGAGAATGCAGCCGGTGATTCAGCCAGCTGACCATAGAGCTGATCAGAGACAAGAGTGGCTCCAAACATCTCTATGGCCTAAGAAACCGGAAGCTACGAGCATTTTATGACTTAGATTTCGCCGGATGTAAATAGCGCCATTGGGAAATTGGGGAAGCATTTTATCACACCGATCTTGGTGTGGTCAGATGCTTTGAGGGCAGAGGAGAGATCTAGGGTCTAATAGACCCCAATTTTTTCAAAAAAGAGTACCTGTCACTACCTATTGCTATCATAGGGGATATTTACATTCCCCGAGATAACAATAAAAATGATTTAAAAAAAAAAAAAATGAAAGGAACAGTTTAAAAATAAGATAAAAAAGCAAAAAAATAATAAAGAAAAAAAAAAAAAAAAAAAAAAGCACCCCTGTCGCCCCCTGCTCTTGCGCTAAGGCGAACGCAAGCGGCGGTCTGTCGTCAAACGTAAACAGCAATTGCACCATGCATGTGAGGTATCGCCGCGAAGGTCAGATCGAGGGCAGTAATTTTTGCAGTAGACCTCCTCTGTAGATCTAAAGTGGTAACCTGTAAAGGCTTTTAAAGGCTTTTAAAAATGTATTTATTTTGTTGCCACTGCACGTTTGTGCGCAATTGTAAAGCATGTCATGTTTGGTATCCATGTACTCGGTCTAAGATCATCTTTTTTATTTCATCAAACATTTGGGCAATATAGTGTGTTTTAGTGCATTAAAATTTAAAAAAGTGTGTTTTTTCCCCAAAAAATGCGTTTGAAAAATCGCTGCGCAAATACTGTGTGAAAAAAAAAAATGAAACACCCACCATTTTAATCTGTAGGGCATTTGCTTTAAAAAAATATATAATGTTTGGGGGTTCAAAGTAATTTTCTTGCAAAAAAAAAAAAACTTTTTCATGTAAAAAATAAGTGTCAGAAAGGGCTTTGTCTTCAAGTGGTTAGAAGAGTGGGTGATGTGTGACATAAGCTTCTAAATGTTGTGCATAAAATGCCAGGACAGTTCAAAACCCCCCCAAATGACCCCATTTTGGAAAGTAGACACCCCAAGCTATTTGCTGAGAGGCATGTCGAGTCCATGGAATATTTTATATTGCGACACAAGTTGCGGGAAAGAGACAAATTTTTTTTTTTTTTTTTTTTTTTTTGCACAAAGTTGTCACTAAATGATATATTGCTCAAACATGCCATGGGAATATGTGAAATTACACCCCAAAATACATTCTGCTGCTTCTCCTGAGTACGGGGATACCATATGTGTGAGACTTTTTGGGAGCCTAGCCGTGTACGGGACCCCGAAAACCAAGCACCGCCTTCAGGCTTTCTAAGGGGCGTGAATTTTTGATTTCACTCTTCACTGCCTATCACAGTTTCGGAGGCCATGGAATGCCCAGGTGGCACAAAACCCCCCCAAATGACCCCATTTTGGAAAGTAGACACCCCAAGCTATTTGCTGAGAGGTATAGTGAGTATTTTGCAGACCTCACTTTTTGTCACAAAGTTTTGAAATTTGAAAAAAGAAAAAAAAAAAAAGTTTTTTCTTGTCTTTCTTCATTTTCAAAAACAAATGAGAGCTGCAAAATACTCACCATGCCTCTCAGCAAATAGCTTGGGGTGTCTACTTTCCAAAATGGGGTCATTTGGGGGGGGTTTGTGCCACCTGGGCATTCCATGGCCTCCGAAACGGTGTTAGGCAGTGAAGAGTAAAATCAAAAATTCACGCCCTTAAAAACGCTGAAGGCGGTGATTGGTTTTCGGGCCCCGTACGCGGCTAGGCTCCCAAAAAGTCCCACACATGTGGTATCCCCATACTCAGGAGAAGCAGCTAAATGTATTTTGGGGTGCAATTCCACATAGGCCCATGGCCTGTGTGAGCAATATATCATTTAGTGACAACTTTGTGCAAAAAAAAAAAAAAAAAAAAAAAAAAGTGTCACTTTCCCGCAACTTGTGTCAAAATATAAAATATTCCATGGACTCAATATGCCTCTCAGCAAATAGCTTGGGGTGTCTACTTTCCAAAATGGGGTCATTTGGGGGGGGGTTGTGCCACCTGGGCATTCCATGGCCTCCGAAACTGTGATAGGCAGTGAAGAGTGAAATCAAAAAGTTACACCCTTAGAAATCCTGAAGGCGGTGATTGGTTTTCGGGGTCCCATACGCGGCTAGGCTCCCAAAAAGTCCCACACATGTGGTATCCCCGTACTCAGGAGAAGTAGCTGAATATATTTTGGGGTGCAATTCCACATAGGCCCATGGCCTGTGTGAGCAATATATCATTTAGTGACAACTTTTTGTAAATATTTTTTTTTTTTTTTTTTTTTGTCATTATTCAATCACTTGGGACAAAAAAAATAAATATTCAATGGGTTCAACATGCCTATCAGCAATTTCCTTGGGGTGTCTACTTTCCAAAATGGGGTCATTTGGGGGGGTTTTGTACTGCCCTGCCATTTTAGCACCTCAAGAAATGACATAGGCAGTCATAAACTAAAAGCTGTGTAAATTCCAGAAAATGTACCCTAGTTTGTAGACGCTATAACTTTTGCGCAAACCAATAAATATACGCTTATTGACATTTTTTTTACCAAAGACATGTGGCCGAATACATTTTGGCCTAAATGTATGACTAAAATTGAGTTTATTGGATTTTTTTTATAACAAAAAGTAGAAAATATCATTTTTTTTCAAAATTTTCGGTCTTTTTCCGTTTATAGCGCAAAAAATAAAAACTGCAGAAGTGATCAAATACCATCAAAAGAAAGCTCTATTTGTGGGAAGAAAAGGACGCAAATTTCGTTTGGGTACAGCATTGCATAACCGCGCAATTAGCAGTTAAAGCGACGCAGTGCCAAATTGGAAAAAGACCTCTGGTCCTTAGGCAGCATAATGGTCCGGGGCTCAAGTGGTTAAAACAAATTTTTTTTTAGTTTAGGCCAATATGTATTCTTGTACATATTTTTGGTAAAAAAAAATCGCAATAAGCGTATATAGATTGGTTTGCGCAAAAGTTATAGCGTCTACAAAATAGGGGATAGTTTTATAACATTTTTATTTTTTTTTATTTTTTTACTAGTAATGGCGGCGATCTGCGATTTTTATTGTGACTGCGATATTGCGGCGGACACATCGGACACTTTTGACACATATTTGGGACCATTCACATTTATACAGCGATCCATGCTATAAAAATGCATTGATTACTGTATAAATGTGACAGGCAGTGAAGGGGTTAACACTGGGTGGTGATCGAGGGGTTAACTATGTTGCTAGGGGAGTGATTCTAACTGTAGGGGGCGGGGACTCACTAGGGGAGGAGACCGATCGGTGTTCCTTTGTACTGGGAACACACCATCGGTCTCCTCTCCTCTGACAGGACCGTGGATCTGTGTGTTTACACACACAGATCCACGGTCCTGCTGTGTTAACGGTAATCGCGGGTGCCCGGCACGCGCACCGGGTGCCTAGTGACACGGCGGGCGCGCGCGATCGCCGGCGGCGGCGCGCGCCCCCTGGTGGCCTAAGAAAGCGAGGACGTCATATGACGTCCGCCCGCAACGAGAGCTGCGCCGCCTGGCCGTCAATTGACGGCCGGCGGTCGGCAGGCGGTTAAGGTCATTGTCATTGTATTCTTCTACATATTTTTGGTAAAAAAAAAAAAATCGCAATAAGCGTATGTTGATCGGTTTGCGCAAAATTTATAGCGTCTACAAAATAGGGGATAGATTTATAGCAATTTTATTATATATTTTTTTTTTATTAGTAATGGCGGCAATCTGCGTTTTTTATCGGGATTGCGACCATATGGCGAACAGATCAGACACTTTTGACACTATTTTGGGACCGTTGTCATTTATACAGCAATCAGTGCTATAAAAATGCATTGTTTACTGTGTAAATGACACTGGCAGTGAAGGGGTTAAGTGTGTCCTAGGGAGTGATTCTAATTCTGGGGGGGCAGTGGCTATACCTCACATGACAGTGATCACTGCTCTCTCTCAGAGAGCAGTGATCTCTGTCATGTCACTAGGCAGAACGGGGAAATGCGGCAGGCGCACACGCGGGCGCCTGCCGCGGTCTCCTTGACCGTGACCGCAGGGCCCGCGGACTCGATGTCCACCGGGTGTCCGTGATCATTCAACATGTATTTACAAATTATGTTTTGTGTTTTTTTCCTTTTTTTTTTTTTTTTTGCTGGCTAGATTGAAAAGTGTGCTGTTTTGAGCAGCTGCCATTGCTGCTTTTTTGTATTTGGTACAGATGCACAATGAAATCTTGAGCTGCAAAGGTACATGTGTGTAGTTATGTTGTGTGGCTGTACATTCAAGGAGGAAAGGTTTGCCTCCAGATGAGCCTGCTCTGCATTGTTATACACAGTATGTCCCAAAGATGGAGACTCAAATAGTTATGAGTTAGGGGCCACACTTTGCAGAGGTACCTCGCCACGGCTTGTGGCTTACGTTGGTGGCCGCGGGGAGTTTTACATGCACTCCCAGCTACTACAGCTTATAATCCAACTGTTGGATTCAGCAACCACAGACCCCTAATAAATTCCCCCACGCGACCCACTCCATCATGGTTCCTGGGCTCTGCTATCCCACCTGTAGGCCTGGGATCTGCATGGCGGGTGTCACCAGGCGGAGGGGAGAGAGACCAGTAAATGACTGTTTACTGATCTTCATAGCTAGTAAGAGCCAATATTCATAGCTCCCAACTATCCCTGATTCCGAGGGACTGTCCCTGATTTGGAGCAATGTCCCTCTGTCCCTCATTCCTCCTCATTTGTCCCTCATTTTGATCTGATCTATATAGTTGTATATAAAATGCACTTTTTATCTTTCAAAAAGTGTTTCTCGGTGCTAAACCTTTCTTCCAATTTCTAAATTTTGGCATTTGTAAATTTTAAAAGCCAATATAAAGGAATAGTAGTGGTAAAAAAAAACTAAAATTAAACTTTTTTTGGTTAATTCTCCTTTAGGGGGGTGTGGCAGGAGGCGTGTCCTCTGCCTACATATGTTTGCTAGTAGGTGTCCCTCATTCCCATCTCTAAATGTAGGGAGGTATGCCTATATTCAGTGAGTATTTCATCACGCTCATCTTCTGCTGTCACTTTCCCTGAGCAATGTGGCCAGGGAATAAGATAATGGAGTCAGTATAAAATAAAAGGTAAACCCAAGCACTTGGCGCCCCAACCCCCCCCCCCCCCCCCCCTAAAATGTGCCTGTCCCACCACACCTACACACAAAAACATGATTGTTCTACACATGTAACATGTCACCGCACACAGTGGAGTGTGAGCGAGAAGTCTAGGGCCATTATTCATGGTTAACTGATGACATTTAAAGCATCATCTTTGGAATGTTTTGTTCGTTGAGTTCATGAGTGCATACAGTCTTGACATGCTGGGTTTTTTTTTTTCTTGGTGCAACCCAATAATTTATATTTCAACCAAAAAAGTGGGTAGTATAATGCGTTTAGGTTCACCAAAGTTAATCTTCGTGTATGTTCTGTTTCCGCAATCTAAGTACTAAATTTGTGATCTCTATAACTGATCCAGTTGTGGTGAGATAGCTTAACCGCATGCCGACCAGCCGCCGCAGTTGTACTGCGGCAAAATGGCTTGGCTGCGCAAATCGCCGTCATGGAACGCCGGTACCATAGACGGCCATTAGGCGCGCACGCCCCCTGCTCGCCCACGGAGCCGATGCGTGTGCCCGGCGGTCGCGATCACCGCCGGGCTCCCGCGATCGCTTGGGGCACACTGAGAACCGGGATCTGAGTGTGTAAACACACAGTTTCCGGTTCTCT
This sequence comes from Aquarana catesbeiana, assembly GCF_042186555.1. Lineage (NCBI taxonomy): Eukaryota > Metazoa > Chordata > Amphibia > Anura > Ranidae > Aquarana > Aquarana catesbeiana. Next base: position 579,982,637 of record NC_133328.1, on the reverse strand, counting down.
GAGGGGAAAACAGACAGATTGTCTGTTCATACAGAGTATGAACAGACGATCTGTCATCTCCCCTGCGCAGTCCCCTCCCCCCTTCAGTTAGAACACGTACTAGGATACACTTAACCCCATTCACTGCCAGTGACATTTTTACAGTAATTAATGCAATTTTATAGCATTGATAGCTGTAAAAAATGCCAATGGTCCCAAGAATGTGTCAAAATTGTCTGTGTCCGCCATAATGTCGCAGTCCCGATAAAAATCGCAGATCGCCGCCATTACTAGTAAAAAAAAAAAATGAATAAAAAAGCCATAAAACTGTCCCCTATTTTGTAGATGCTATAACTTTTGCGCAAACCAATCAATATATGTTTTTTGCAATTTTATTTACTAAAAATATGTAGAAGAATACGTATCAGCCTCAACTGAGGAAAAAAATGGTTTTTTATATATTTTTGGGGGATGTTTATTAAAGCAAAAAGTAAAAAATTTTGCTTTTTTTTTCAAAATTGTTGCTCTTTTTTTGTTTATAGCGCAAAAAATGAAAACCACAGAGGCGATCAAATACCACCAAAAGAAAGCTCTATTTATGGGAAAAAAAGGACGTCAATTTTGTTTGGGTGCAACGACTGCGCAATTGTCAGTTAAATAAACACAGTGCCGAATCGCAAAAAGTGCTTTGGTCTTTAGTCAGCCAAATGGTCCGGGGCTTAAGTGGTTAACTTACGGTCTCTGTAGCTTCGCAGACAGTGACTCGATTCAAATGACATCTTGCAGATCATAGAAAACTTTAATACAAAACGTGTGGAGATCATTACAGATGAACATCAGATAGGCCAAGAATCATAGTGTGTCTAGCTCCAGGAGAATGCAGTGCATGTGATGAATGGAGGCCAAAGCATGAAGAAGCATGGGACTAACTATATAGAAAGTGGAAGGAACAAAATTATAAAAGGTAAACAGACAATGCATGTGTAACATGATAGTGTATTTTTTGCTGAATATTTGTGCTCGATAAACCATTGCCCCATATAAATCAAAAAGCAAAAATAAATTTATTTTGAAGGATATACAGTAAGGATGCAACATACAAAATCCACCCGGTGTGACAGATACTCTACCAATGTCAATATTTGCATTGCACTTGTTCCTGGAGTAGGCTTTAGAATAGCGGGTACTGCAGCAACATCCAGCTGGAGACTGGAAATTTCACAGATCAATGTATATATTTGCCAGTACACCATAGATCTTCAAATAAAATCCAAAAATGTTATTCAAAGTGATCACATTACAGCTGAAAAATGCAATGTTTCAGAGCCACGCAGGACCTCTTCATCAGGTATGTGATAAGTGCATACAGTAGTGGAAAGATATTTAAAGTAACAATCCAATGACAGCTACCCTACCATTGCACTAAGTGTGTGAAAAAACTGGAATTACCACTATTTTATTCTCCATGGTCATTGCTTTTAGAAAATAAATATACTGTTTAAGGGTTTTAACTAATCTTTAGGTTTACTTGTTTTTTTTTTAAAGACATGTTGTATAGGACACCAGGGTTGGGTCCTGAACAGTAGGTGCTGAATGTTTCCCCACTATTTGGTACAATTTGAAGATAATGTTGAGTACTCAGGGGTTCTCACCCATGCAGGGTGAGAGGTTCCATGGTAGTGGAGAGGAGAGGACTGGTTTTCAGTACTCTTTGGATCAGTGGTTGGATCATGCAGACCACTAATATGAATTTTACATGCATTATACATACAATGCTCCGGCTCTCTGCCCCCTTCCCCTTTATCACACTGCTACCTTAGACACACAATGCTCTGGCTCTCTACACCACACTGCTGCCTTATACAAACACATCATTGGATCCCACCTCCTTATCCAGTCATGTGCTCGAGCTCCATGCTCTCTCCCAGTCTGTGATCAGCGCTGCCATTGGAAGTCCCCTCCTTCTTCACCTCCCACGCTCTGCGCTACTCCTGGCGCCTCCCTCTGAGTGCAAGGGACCAAAACCGTGGAGAGAGTGCGGGCGGATCGTCGTATCTGGGGGGGGGGGGGGTTGTTTACCGCCAACCCCCCCAAAAAAAGATTATCACTGGCTGCCACTGCCCTTAGGTATGGTATGCATTTTAAGGTGAACCCCCCCTCCTGAAACTTGGGAAGCCACATGTCCTCAGCATAGGGTGGGCCCTGATCAAAAACCATGTTGATGAGGCATCGGGTATTAATGCACGCTGACAGTATTGACTGTCAGCGTGCATTGAGAACAGCACTGGAAACAACATTGGGCGGTATACATCTGCCACAATGTTTATTTGTGGCAGAGCCCCTGGGTACCACCAAAATGTTCTCGTGGACCACTGGTTGGTGACCGCTGCTTTGGACTGCCAAGTCCTTATTAGGGACCCAGAATTTTCGAAGGTTAAAAGAGTTTTGGATAGGAAGAACTTCTAAACTCTGATTGCAGGGACTTGGTCCTGAATGGGTTTACCTAGTTGTGTCAGAGTCCAGAAAAGGGAGAGGAAACAGTTTGTGGCAGCTTGTGAGATAGTGAGCTGGATACCTGTGAGCAGGGTGAACTGAGCTTAGGATTGAGCCACAGTTGTTGAAATGTGAAAACCTTCTCCTTGGGACCCCTGAAGTTAATGGAAAACCTCAAAACCCCAGAGTGGGACTGGTATGATGGAGGTAAGCCTTTAAATTGTTTTGCAATTTAGAACCAGAGTGTGAACCATTTTCTGTTTACTGAAGACAAACTTATGTTTTTCTGTTTGGAATAAACAAGGACTGTTTGCTTTTACCAACGGGTTTGGCTGATGAGTGAGTACACCCCTCACATTTTTTTTTGGTAAATATTTTATTATATCTTTTCATGTGACAACACTGAAGAAATTATACTTTGCTACAATGTAATATATTGAGTGAGTAGCTTGTATAACAGTGTAAATTTTCTGTCCCTCAAAATAACTCAACACACAGCCATTAATGTCTAAACCGCTGGCAACAAAAGTGAGTATACTCCTAAGTGAAAATGTCCAAATTCGGCCCAATAAGCCATTTTCCCTCCCCGGTGTTATGTGACTCGTTAGTGTTACAAGGTCTCAGGTGTAGGGGTGTCATAGAAACAAATAGATCAAAATCCAATACAGCAAACTGCTTCAACCACCTTTAACCGCTTGCCGACCAGCGCACGCCAATTTACGTCACATGAATGGCACTGGTGGGCAAAAGGGCGTACAGGTACGTCCCCTTTAAGAAGCGGTGCTGCGCACACGCGGGCGCCTGCCACGGTCTTCTTGACCGTGACCGCAGGGCCCGCGGACTCGATGTCCGCCGGGTGTCCGTGATCATGTCACGGAGAGGTAGAACGGAGAAATGCTTTTGTAAACAACATTCAGGACCAAGTCCCTGCAATCAGAGTTTAGAAGTTCTTCCTATCCAAAACTCTTTTAACCTCCGAAAATTCTGGGTCCCTAATAAGGACTTGGCAGTCCAAAGCAGCGGTCACCAACCAGTGGTCCACGAGAACATTTTGGTGGTACCCAGGGGCTCTGCCACAAATAAACATTGTGGCAGATGTATACCGCCCAATGTTGTTTCCAGTGCTGTTCTCAATGCACGCTGACAGTCAATACTGTCAGCGTGCATTAATACCCGATGCCTCATCAACATGGTTTTTGATCAGGGCCCCCCCTATGCTGAGGACATGTGCCTTCGCAAGTTTCAGGAGGGGGGGTTCACCTTAAAATTCATACCATACCTAAAGGCAGTGGCAGCCAGTGATAATCTTTTTTTGGGGGGGTTGGCGGTAAACAACACCCCCCCCCCAGATACGACGATCCGCCCGCACTCTCTCCACGGTTTTGGTCCCTTGCACTCAGAGGGAGGCGCCAGGAGTAGCGCAGAGAGTGGGAGGTGAAGGAGGGGACTTCCAATGGCAGCGCTGATCACAGACTGTGGGAGAGAGCATGGAGCTCGAGCACATGACTGGATAAGGAGGTGGGATCCAATGATGTGTTTGTATAAGGCAGCAGTGTGGTGTAGAGAGCCAGAGCATTGTGTGTCTAAGGTAGCAGTGTGATAAAGGGGAAGGGGGCAGAGAGCCGGAGCATTGTATGTATAATGCATGTAAAATTCATATTAGTGGTCTGCATGATCCAACCACTGATCCAAAGAGTACTGAAAACCAGTCCTCTCCTCTCCACTACCATAGAACCTCTCACCCTGCATGGGTGAGAACCCCTGAGTACTCAACATTATCTTCAAATTGTACCAAATAGTGGGGAAACATTCAGCACCTACTGTTCAGGACCCAACCCTGGTGTCCTATACAACATGTCTTTAAAAAAAAAAACAAGTAAACCTGAAGATTAGTTAAAACCCTTAAACAGTATATTTATTTTCTAAAAGCAATGACCATGGAGAATAAAATAGTGGTAATTCCAGTTTTTGCTTAGTGCAATGGTAGGGTAGCTGTCATTGGATTGGTGGATGTTACTTTAAATATCTTTCCACTACTGTATGCACTTATCACATACCTGATGAAGAGGTCCTGCGTGGCTCTGGAACATTGCATTTTTCAGCTGTAATGTGATCATTTTGAATAACATTTTTGGATTTTATTTGAAGATCTATGGTGTACTGGCAAATATATACATTGATCTGTGAAATTTCCAGTCTCCAGCTGGATGTTGCTGCAGTACCCGCTATTCTAAAGCCTACTCCAGGAACAAGTGCAATGCGAATATTGACATTGGTAGAGTATCTGTTGCACCGGGTGGATTTTGTATGTTGCATCCTTACTGTATATCCTTCAAAATAAATTTATTTTTGCTTTTTGATTTATATGGGGCAATGGTTTATCGAGCACAAATATTCAGTAAAAAATACACTATCATGTTACACATGCATTGTCTGTTTACCTTTTTATAATTTTGTTCCTTCCACTTTCTATATAGTTAGTCCCATGCTTCTTCATGATTTGGCCTCCATTCATCACATGCACTGCATTCTCCTGGAGCTAGACACACTAGGATTCTTGGCCTATCTGATGTTCATCTGTAATGATCTCCACACGTTTTGTATTACAGTTTTCTATGATCTGCAAGATGTCATTTGAATCGAGTCACTGTCTGCGAAGCTACAGAGACCGTAAGTTAACCACTTAAGCCCCGGACCATTTGGCTGACTAAAGACCAAAGCACTTTTTGCGATTTCTGTGATTTCTGCGTTAAAGAAACTGCGTTTCTTTAACTGACAATTGTGCTGTCATGCGACGTTGCACCCAAACAAAATTGACGTCCTTTTTTTCCCATAAATAGAGCTTTCTTTTGGTGGTATTTGATCGCCTCTGCGGTTTTCATTTTTTGCGCTATAAACAAAAAAAGAGCGACAATTTTGAAAAAAAAGCGACGTTTTTTACTTTTTGCTATAATAAATATCCCCCAAAAATATATAAAAAAACATTTTTTTCCTCAGTTGAGGCCGATATGTATTCTTCTACATATTTTTAGTAAATAAAATTGCAATAAACATATATTGATTGGTTTGCGCAAAAGTTATAGCGTCTACAAAATAGGGGACAGTTTTATGGCTTTTTTATTATTTTTGTTTTTTTTACTAGTAATGGCAGCGATCTGTGATTTTTATCAGGACTGCGACATTATGGCGGACACGGACAATTTTGACACATTCTTGGGACCATTGGCATTTTTACAGCGATCAATGCTATAAAATTGCATTGATTACTGTAAAAATGTCACTGGCAGTGAAGGGGTTAACCCACGAGGGGGCAGTGAAGGGGTTAAGTGTATCCTAGTGTGTGTTCTAACTGAAAAGGGGAGGGGACTGTGCAGGGGAGATGACAGATCGTCTGTTCATACTCTGTATGAACAGACGATCTGTCTGTTTTCCCCTCAGAGAACCGGAAACTGTGTGTTTACACACTCAGATCCCGGTTCTCAGTGTGCCCCAAGCGATCGCGGGAGCCCGGCGGTGATCGCGACCGCCGGGCACTCGCATCGGCTCCGTGGGCGAGCAGGGGGCGTGCGCGCCTAATGGCCGTCTATGGTACCGACGTTCCATGACGGCGATTTGCGCAGCCAAGCCATGTTGCCGCAGTACAACTGCGGCGGCTGGTCGGCATGCGGTTAAGCTATCTCACCACAACTGGATCAGTTATAGAGATCACAAATTTAGTACTTAGATTGCGGAAACAGAACATACGCGAAGATTAACTTTAGTGAACCTAAACGCATTATACTACCCACTTTTTTGGTTGAAATATAAATTATTGGGTTGCACCAAGAAAAAAAAAAAAAAAACCCAGCATGTCAAGACTGTATGCACTCATGAACTCAATGAACAAAACTTTCCAAAGATGATGCTTTAAATGTCATCAGTTAACCATGAATAATGGCCCTAGACTTCTCGCTCACACTCCACTGTGTGCGGTGACATGTTACATGTGTAGAACAATCATGTTTTTGTGTGTAGGTGTGGTGGGACAGGCACATTTTAGGAGGGGGGGGCACCAAGTGCTTGGGTTTACCTTTTACTTTATACTGACTCCATTATCTTATTCCCTGGCCACATTGCTCAGGGAAAGTGACAGCAGAAGATGAGTGTGATGAAATGCTCACTGAATATAGGCATACCTCCCAACATTTTGAGATGGGAATGAGGGACACCTACTAGCAAACATATGTAGGCGGAGGACACGCCTCCTGCCACACCCCCCTAAAGGAGAATTAACCAAAAAAAGTTTAATTTTAGTTTTTTTTACCACTACTATTCCTTTATATTGGCTTTTAAAATTTACAAATGCAGAAATTTAGAAATTGGAGGAAAGGTTTAGCACTGAGAAACACTTTTTGAAAGATAAAAAGTGCATTTTATATACAACTATATAGATCAGATCAAAATGAGGGACAAATGAGGAGGAATGAGGGACAGAGGGACATTGGGACAGTCCCTCGGAATCAGGGACAGTTGGGAGCTATGAATATAGGTTCTTACTAGCTATGAAGATCAGTAAACAGTCATTTACTGGTCTCTCTCCCCTCCGCCTGGTGACACCCGCCATGCAGATCCCAGGCCTACAGGTGGGATAGCAGAGCCCAGGAACCATGATGGAGTGGGTCGCGTGGGGGAATTTATTAGGGGTCTGTGGTTGCTGAATCCAACAGTTGGATTATAAGCTGTAGTAGCTGGGAGTGCATGTAAAACTCCCCGCGGCCACCAACTTAAGCCACAAGCCGTGGCGAGGTACCTCTGTAAAGTGTGGCCCCTAACTCATAACTATTTGAGTCTCCATCTTTGGGACATACTGTGTATAACAATGCAGAGCAGGCTCATCTTTCAACCTTTCCTCCTTGAATGTACAGCCACACGACATAACTACACACATGTACCTTTGCAGCTGAAGATTTCATTGTGCGTCTGTACCAAATACAAAAAAGCAGCAATGGCAGCTGCTCAAAACAGCACACTTTTCAATCTAGCCAGCAAAAAAAAAAAAAAGAAAAAAACACAAAACATAATTTGTAAATACATGTTGAAGCCACATTGCCTCTCCAAGGCTCCTCTGTTAACCTGTTCTTAGTTTCTGCAGCGGTGTGGCTCCTATGTGTATCTACTTATTTTATTTACAGCTACTTTTATAGCACCGTTAATTTACGCAGTGCTTTACATATATAATATACATTCACATCAGTCCCTACCCTCTAGGAGCTTACAGCCTAAGGTTCTTAAAGCGGGGGTCCACCTATCTATCGTTTTTTATTTTTTTAGTTCATTCACAAACTTTTCTTCTCAGCATTACATACTCACATATTGTGTGTAATATGTCCGCCTGTGTCAGATTTCGTCGGAAAGAATAACTTATATTATTCACTGCAGGCGGTTTCCATCTTCATTGTGGGCATTTGAAGCCCACAAGCATTTATTTCCTGGATGTGGTGAATGCTGTGCTCCCAGCATTCACCGCTCGTTCCCGTTCATGCTCAGTGGCATCCTGGGAAGCCTGAGACTAGCTCCCAGGAGTCTGGGAGAGGCTAGAAACACGCCTACTCCCACGGGAGGAGAACCAGGAAGTGCAAAGAAGAATAGAAAAATAAAAGGTAATTACGGCGATTTAAATTTTTTTAAACGGCATGTCAGCATCTAGGCAAGGAAGAGAATACATACAGATATTGTTCAAAATTTGGGTGGAACTCACGTTCATTCATACACATACTAGGGCCAATTTAGACAGGATCCAATTAACCTACCAGCATGTCTTTGGAGTGTGGGAGGAAACCGGAGTACCCGGAGGAAACCCACGCAGGCACAAGGAGAACATACAAGCTTTGTGCAGGTAGGTTTGCAAATGTATTCAACTAAAACGTCTATTTTGTTTTTGTTTTTAGGGCAGCTGCCATTGTTGAACACAGTATATACAAGCTGTTTCCTGTTACTCTGGGGGGGATTACTACAATGTGTCTGAGACTAACTTTGTCTCAACTGGAACACAGCCAAGCAAATTTTACATTTTCATTTTCTAAGCTGTGTGGAAAAAAATGAAAGCTAGATGTGGATTCATTGCTATGGGCAACAGTACCAGTTGAGCTGGAACTTTTCATTGATTCCCCGTTCTGTCTCTAAATTTAGGGCAAAAGGAAAGGATGGGAGGAGTCACTGTCTTGACTCATTCACATATGTATACAAATTTTAGCTTGAGCTACTGAGCTCAACAAAGGAGCTAAACAGACTGAGGAAACTATTTGAAAGAGTTCCATCTGCTGGCTGCATATAGAAATACAAAAATATTAACAAGCTACACTATATTTCCAAAAGTATTGGGACACCTGCCTTTACACACATAAACTTTAATGGCATCCCAGTCTTAGTCCGTAGCGTTTATTATTGAGTTGGCCCACCCTGTGCAGATATAACAGCTTCAACTCTTCTGGGAAGGCTGTCCACAAGGTTTAGGAGTGTGTCTATGGGGATGTTTGAGCTTTCTTTCAGAAGCAGCACAGTACAGTGGCAGCACAGTGGTGTAGTGGATAGCACTTTTGCCTAGCAGCAATGGGGTCACTGGTTCAAACCCCGACCATGACACCATCTGCCTGGAGTTTGCATGTTCTCCCTGTGCCTGTGTGGGTTTCCTCCGGGTACTCCAGTTTCCTCCCACACCCCAAAGACATGTTGGTAGGTTAATTAGATCCTGTCCAAAAAATTGGCCAAATATGTGTTTGTAAGTGCGTCAAGACCCAATGGGGCAAAGGACTGTGCTATACCGCAAATGGACACCGGTGGCAAAAAGTGCCCTGAGGCGATTCAGTTCGCATAGGTAGTGCTATACAAGTCATTCATTCATTCAAGCACATTTGTGAGGTCAGGCACTGATATGGATGAGAAGGCCTGGCTCACAGTCTCTGCTCTAATTCATCCCAAAGGTGTTCTATCGAGTTGGGGTCAGGACTCTGTGCAGGCCAGTCAAGTTCCTCTACCCCAAACTTGCATATCCGTGTCTTTATAGACCTTGCTTTGTGCACTGGTCCAAATCATTTGGTGGAGGGGGTATTATGGCATGGGGTTGTTTTTCAGGGGATTGGGCTTTGCCCCTTAGTTCCAGTGAAGGGAACTCTTAAGGTGTCAGCTTACCAAGACATTTTGGATAATTTGGTGCTCCCAACTTTGTGGGAACAGTTTGGGGATGGCCCCTTCCTGTTCCAACATGACTGCGCACCAGTGCACAAAGTAAGGTCCATAAAGACATGGATGAGCGAGTTTGGGGTGGAGGAACTTGACTGGCCTGCACAGAGTCCTGACATCAACCCGATAAAACACCTTTGGAATGAATTAGAGCAGAGACTGCGAGCCAGGCCTTCACTTCCACATCAATACCTGACCTCACAAATGCGTTTTTGGAAGACTGGTCAAACATTCTCATAGACACACTCCTAAACCTTGCGGACAGCTTTCCCAGAAGAGTTGAAGCTGTTATAGCTGCGAAGGGAGGGCCAACTCAATATTGAACCCTACGGACTAAGAATGGGATGCCATTAAAGTTCTTGTGCATGTAAAGGCAGGTGTCTCAATACTTTTGGTAATATAGTGTATATTGAAGACAGCCTAATGCATGTGTGCAGCAACAGGGAAGGTGGGCATTAACACCCACTTGCTGCACATATGCATCTATGATGCACCACTGTTCTGTTCTGAAAGCATGCTCCCAGCACACTGTTCAGCGTTAAAGATCAGGAGCCCAGGGACTACTGATCACGTGACTGCTGTGACAGCCAATCAAGGTGGGTACATGATCAGGAAATCCAATACTCATTTTTCTGTACCCCTTAAACAGCCGACAGTAGGTGGCAGCAAGGAGTTAAAAATTACCTGACAAAAGAAACAATAATGGCTTAAAAAAAAATAAATCTTTTTTTAAGTCCTAACCATAATAAAGAAAAGCACTATAAATTCCCATTAATGGAGCACATGTGGAATGTAGACATTGAAGCCCAGCTTCACTGTATAAGGAAATTCCCTGTTTTCTCAGTAAATAAAGTTTGGCAGACGGCTCTTCCTCTCCCATAATACTTACAACAGAGTGTCAGCCGTCATAAATCACAGGGTGACTTCATTCTAGGACTCAATGCACCGACTAATGGCAGTTTTAATTAGGAGGGAAAATTAAACAGGAATCTTGTTAAATCATATTTTCCTTTTAAACCATCTTTCTTTCCTTTACGTCTTTGTGAAAGCCTCCAGCTATCTCCAGGGAGAGGTCTTCTATTTTTGTTCATAATACTTTTAAAAATATTCCAACAATAGCACATAAATATCTGCAGTAGATAGTTAAGGCCCATGGGAGTGCGGGGCAGATGGCAGTTCACACAGCAGTTTGTCATAGAAGGGGAGAACGTTGTCATCCTTACAGTTTAAGGTGATTTTAGCTGTATTAGTGCACTTGCTGCAATTTAGCTGAGTTTGTTTTGTTTTTTGTTTTTTTATTTTATTTTCAGTAATAGTGAAATTGGCAGGACAAGCTTTTTGGGGGGGGTCTACCTCCTTTCTGGTCCAAGCGGTACTCATGCTTATGCCCCGTACACACAGTCGGATTTTCCGACGGAAAATGTGTGATAGGACCTTGTTGTCGGAAATTCCGACCGTGTGTAGGCTCCATAACACATTTTCCATCGGATTTTCCGACACACAAAGTTTGAGAGCAGGCTATAAAATTTTCCGACAACAAAATCCGTTGTCGGAAAGTCCGATCATGTGTACACAAATCCGACGGACAAAGTGCCACGCATGCTCAGAATAAATAAAGAGATGAAAGCTATTGGCCACTGCCCCGTTTATAGTCCCGACGTACGCGTTTTACGTCACCGCGTTCAGAATGATTGGATTTTCCGACAACTTTGTGTGACCGTGTGTGTGCAAGACAAGTTTGAGCCAACATCCGTCGGAAAAAATCTTAGGATTTTGTTGTCGGTATGTCCGATCAATGTCCGACTGTGTGTACGGGGCATTAGAGCCCTTGCACACTGGGGCGGTTTGCAGGCGCTATTGCGCTAATAATAGCGCCTGCAAACCGCCCCGAAAGTGCCGCTGCTGTGTATCCAGTGTGCAAGCCCCGAGGGCTTGCACACTGGAGCAATGCGCTGGCAGGATGGTAAAAAAAGTCCTGCCAGCAGCATCTTCGGAGCGGTGAAGGAGCGGTGTGTATACCGCTCCCTTACCGCTCCTGCCCATTGAAATCAATGGGACGGCTCGGCTATACCGCCGGCAAAGCGCCTCTGCAGAGGCACTTTGCGGTGGTATTTAACCCTTTCTCGGCCGCTAGCGGGGGGTAAAACCGCCCCGCTAGCGGCCGCATACCGACGGTAAAACGCCGCTAACAATAGCGGCGTTTTACCGCCGACGCCGCCCCCCGCCCCAGTGTGCAAGGGCTCTTACAGTTACATTTTGCTGCCAACATCCCCATCCACATAGTTCACACAGGCTCCTTTCATAACATTGCTACCAGGTTAAAGTTGTTTTAAAGTCATAATAGGAAATACATTTTAGGCAAAAAATGTCTCCAGAGCAATATGCTTTCAATCCCCCCCCCTCCAAAAAATAAATACTTACCTGGGTCCTCACCCAATCCAGCGCTGTGCCCATCTGCAGCAGCTCTCTCCCTCTCTCTCACAAGCACAGAGGCAGCAGTGGGAGCCATTGGCTTCCGCTGCTGTCAATCAAATCCTGTGAGCAGAGAGCGGGGAGTGGGGCCGAGCCACGGTGGGTGGGTGTCAATGTATGCACACAGTCCGGCTCAGGAGCAAGCCTGCACATCTGCACGCGTATCAAGCAGCTTGCTATGGGGGGCAGGCATAGAAGAGGAAGAGCAGTCGGAGCCCAGGGGGGACTCCAAAATAGGAGATTCGAGGCCGCTCTGTGCAATACCATTGCACAGAAGAGGTAAGTATAACATGTTTTTTATTTTAGGTGTAAAAAAAAAAAAGTTATCCTTTGGAATCACTTTAAGAAAGTGTAAATACTTGTTTTATATTGTATAGTGGAAAAAAAATATAGAACTATAAAACATATGATAGCACTGCCCCCTGGGGGGGTTGCTTGGTAATGCATGTTCTCTAATACCGCCTTGACCCTGTGAACTCTCCAGTCTCTCTGACACTCTAGGTTCCCACATGTTAGGTACACCTTTAAATGACACACAGACACCAAGCAAGTAGTTTCAACTCTCTCTGACTTTACTTCTTTGTAATGAGAGGTGTAAACTAGAGTTGTTCACCCAAATCCTGGGTTGAACCAAGATGAAGTTGAAATAACTCTTGTGACAATAGCAATTAGTAATGACTCATGAATGCAACAATGTACACAATCACAGAGGATATTATAGAGAAGCTATCAATGGATGTAAAGTGTTCACTTTAAGGAAAAATTCCAGACTGACTTATAATACCTTTATTCTAATGAGAGATAGTATGCTATGTTGATCAGTTAAAGTGGTTGTACACTCCTATATTAAGGCTTACCTGTAGGTGCTTGAAATATCTCCTAAACCTCCACGGTTTAGGAGATGTTTACAAAAAAAGCCGAGCACCGATGACTGCGGCATATGCACCGATGTCTATAGCGCATGCGCACTTTAGAAAGGGCACATCGTGCCCTTTCTAATAGTGGTCATGCCATGACTGGCGGCTCTCGCGCGCATGCAACTCCAGCCAGTCACAGAGCCGGAGTTCGCGGCCCCAGAAGGAAGAGGGGTGAAGATGGACGCTCGCTACTAGTGGGGACAGCAGTGACATCGCAGGCTTCAGTTTCAGGTAAGTGATACATAATGGGCTACTATGCGATGCTTTTACTTTTGCAGGGAAATAAAGAGGAAGTAAAACCCACCAGAGTTTACTTCCTCTTTAAGTGTCCCCTTTAAGAGTACTAACAACACTGTCCTAATAGCAAGGCCTTGTACTGTCTTCACCGGCAACGTTGGAGCTCACAGAACAGAACTTCCTGGCTACAGCAAAGGGATAATGAACAATGCAAAATGATAAATCCTAGATGATAGTGATTCTATTTGTAATCCAAGAGAATGTGACAGATGTCTTGAAAGTGTAATACTTGGCAGAACAATGAAATCTGTGAGCCTAAGCTCTCTCAGCATCAGCAATCCTGATAGGCCTCAAAGCCACCCGATAGGACCAATGAACGATTGTTACTCATGTAGGTAGGCGGAAGCAGCGATTCATCTGTGGACTCAGCGATCTGGTTCCCAGTGTTCAACGCTGCTGCAGTGCGTCTTTCTCCCAGCAGCCATCGGCTGGACTTGACTGGACTGGAGCGGTGGCTGTGGATCGTGCGCTAAGCCGCAATCCCCTCACACAACAGTGGCGTGGTGCACACACAGTCAGATCCAGGAAGCAAGATAGCATGGGCCTGAATTCCAGATTCCTATATAGTCTCCCCCATAATCCCCCCTGCGAGCAGACAGTCTTATGGGAGATGCGGTGCACAGTCAAATCTGCGATATCAGCAAAGCCTACTAAGGAACTACATCTCCCACAATGCCTTTCTTTGTGCCTTTCTTTGTGCTTCAGGAAATGATGTAGCGATAGAAATCCAATACTAGGGGGATATAGAAACAGGCTAGGACAATAATAGACAGTCTGCAAAGGTTAGATAACCGTAGTGCGCTCCCGGCTACACATAGGTTCAACTAAGCAATATTAATCACCCAACCATTTGCTTGTCTGTAAGCCAGGGTTGGTAAGGAGGCACTCTGCTGGGGACACCTGATGTAAGGAGGGAATCTGGTGGCAGGGGAGGTGACAAGTAACACGCTCAGAGCTCCCACTGATTCTGCATTATGATGAGTTGAACTATTTCATTTTATATTACAATGTAATAATAGAAATAATGCTCTTCAATCATTCTGACACCATAACAACCATGGTGCCGGGATGATTGAAGCGCTAACACCAGATATTTGGAGCATCTTTATCTGCTGATTGTTAAACTTTCTGGCATACACATATTTCTATTATGGTGTAGGATCTGGGCCTGCTGTCCATCCACCCCTCTTTCTTTCCTTGCTTCTCTCTCCTTCCCTCCCTATCTCTTTCTTTCTTTCTCCCTTTATCCCTTGTTCATCTCAGACTCAGACCACACACCCCTTGAGCCACGCCCATTTAAGCCACGCCCACTATTTAGTATAAACCACGCCCATTTTTCACAGCAGTGCGCTATAGATAGAGTAGTGTTGACTGTTCAGAAGCTGCGTTTGACCTGCTTTGCATTGCATTCCATCGAGGTGCATTGGCAAGGAAAAACCAAGTAAAAAAACAACTTGCATTTGTTTGAGCATAATTCAAATGGAAAAGGCAATGTTTGACATGAATGGCCGTTCATACAAGAACTTACTGATTTTTTTTTTTTTTTAAGCAAACCCATAAGCTCCCCTAGTCTTGGTTCCTATCTATCTATCTATCTATCTATCTATCTATCTATCTATCTATCTATCTATCTATCTATCTATCTATCTATCTATCTATCTATCTATCTAGTAGTCATATCACCCTGGCTGTCCCTAGTAATCTTGGACATTCACAAAGATTAAATGACACGTCTCATAATATGTATAACCAATGATGTGGAAAGTTAGAGCTGCACTTTAATGAAAATCTGGACAATTTAAAGAAAATGGGCAGAATGTCGGGAGACATTGGCCGGTTCAAAAAAAAAAAACCAAAAAAAACCGGCAAACATTCGGCCCGTGTGTGTCAGAAGTCGGCCGAGCATGCTGGAAAACCAGCAGCTGACTGACTCCCGAAAAGTGCTCTCAGCCAATGGCAGGAAGCACTGATCGGAGTGTTCTGGAGAGGGGGGGGCGTCCCCCTGTCAGAACACAGCTTAGCGAGGGAGTTTGCTGTACTAACTTCACATAGTGAGTACAGCGGCTCCTACCGAAGCTGTCAGTTTTTTTTCTCGTTCAACCCACACTTGTAGTGTGTATCAAGCTTAAGAAGCAGTTGAACTTAAATCCACCCACCTCACCCTTACACACTTTTACTTATGTAGTACTACCCCTGCAGGAGCCGCTTGGTAGTTTGGGTTCTTTGTTCTTCTGCCTCGACTCTGAGAACAACTTCAGCCCCCACTGACATACCAGGTTAAGCAAATAGATTGCAAAATACTGCACTGCTACTGGGAGCACTAATGTAGATACCCTGCACACAAGTAAGGTTTAGTATCAAATAAAGCCAAAATCAGACTGGTTAGTGGTAAATGAACCCAATATACTGTCATGGGTTTTAGTAAATAGCAGTATGCACATAAATTAGTAAGTAAAGGATTAGATCAATCATTGTTCACTTTCACTAGGCAATAGCAGCATCAAATGGAGTTCTATGCAGCTAAATTAGACTAAACCTGGTAAAATCAACAATAAGTAGTGGCATTAGAAAACCATAACAGGAATTATAATTAATACTATGATAAATCCTCTGTTGGGGCCCAGACTTTACAGTGGTGCACATGAGTGCAGTCCCAGTAAAGTCTGCATGCAGTAAATAATGCTGCTAGTTAGTTGGACAGTCCTTATGTGCTCGGTCTCTGCTAGCAGCAATGGGTAATGACAGTAGTGCCCTTTCACCAGTCCCAGATACAGCAACTGTTTAGATGTCAGCTCACTTCTGGATCTGCCTGAAGTGACTCCAGTCCTCAGCACACAGTCATGGGTTTGTAGCAGATTTATGTGCATCACAGGAGCAGCAGTGTGCACACCTCACAGCAGATATTATATTATATATATTATTATACTCTGCTTGTATTGGGAATTGTAGTTCTATAGTCCATTGACTCCCCTAGCATGAACCTTCCCCTGCACTACATCTCCCATAATTCAGTCATGCCATCAAGTCTCCTGAGTACCTTCTGCTTGTCCCCTGGTGGATGGAGGCGAGGTAGCGTTAACCCATTTAGCTAAAGTCCATTGGGAGTACAGAGAGCACTGAATGACAGTGTCCTAAATCGCTCTCTGTCTCTAGCCAAGCACCTGGCTACATTTAGACACAGGTTAACTAGGAATGACTTTCAGGTCAAATGTGAGTTTGACCCAAACCCAACCTGTTGGCAGTTCAGCAAGCCACCCAAAAAGCTGTCCATATTTGACCAGTTTGCACAAATCCCTGGCTGCTGTTTGGAAACAACCTGGCTTGGGATCTGTCATTTCAATTACGTCACCCAGCATTTATTTATAAACCATCTAGGGATCTGTCCTTTTGCAGAAATAGTTTGGCAGAAAGACATTGTTGGGTGGCAGGTTGGCCTGGCTGTGGGGCAGCATCACTGGACAACATGACTGATAATAGAACATTGTTCACTTTTTTGCATTGTAATATAATTAAAGGACTTTGTCCAAGATCTTGATG
This sequence comes from Aquarana catesbeiana, assembly GCF_042186555.1. NCBI lineage: Eukaryota > Metazoa > Chordata > Amphibia > Anura > Ranidae > Aquarana > Aquarana catesbeiana. The sequence goes on along the minus strand of NC_133328.1, from coordinate 579,965,724 downwards.
TGTTCATTTTCTTTAAGCTCCTCCTAGGGAATGAGTAATAAGGGGTACAAATGTACCCTGTATTCATTTTCATAGTTAGCAATGAATATCTGGGGGCCCTCCTATTATAAAGGGGACGCAGAGTCCAATTAGCCCTCCTACGAATCCCCAACCCTTCTTGGGAACTGGATGTAGGGATGACCATATTTGTGACGTCACCAAGCATCCCAGGTGGTTTGCTTACAAACATTAGCTGGCTGGGGACCTGTCATTTAACCACTTAACAACCGGCCCATAGCCGAATGACGGCTACAGGGCGGTTGCATAACTCAGGGAGGACGTACTATGACGTCCTCCCAGAATCCCGCTCTCGCGCGCCCCCTGGGGCGCGCACCCGAGCACATCCGTAACCTGGACCCGGCGCATCACGGATCATGGCCGTTTATCACGTGATCGCTCCGTCAAATGACGGAGCGATCACGTGTAAACAAACTGGCGTGATATCCGGTTCCTCCCTCCCCTCTCCGCCCAGTGTGAGGGGAGAGGGGAGAGATAGGTGGCAGCAGCACTGTGGGCTGCATGTGTAGTGCCCACAGCGCTGATATGTGACAAATCCATCCATCCATTCTCAGCCATGCATACCCATCCATACTCTGCATACCCATCCATCCATCCATACTCTGCATACCCATCCATACTCTGCATACTCATCCATCCATCCATACTCTGCATACCCATCCATCCATCCATACTCTGCATACTCATATACTCTGCATACCCATCCATACTCTGCATACCCATCCATCCATCCATCCATCCATACTCTGCATACCCATCCATACTCTGCATACTCATCCATCCATCCATACTCTGCATACCCATCCATCCATCCATCCATACTCTGCATACTCATATACTCTGCATACCCATCCATACTCTGCATACCCATCCATCCATCCATCCATACTCTGCATACCCATCCATCCATACTCTGCATACCCATCCATACTCTGCATACCCATTCATACTCTGCATACCCATCCATACTCTGCATACCCATCCATCCATCCATGCTCACCCATCCATACTCAGCATTCTCATCCATCCATGCTCACCCATCCATACTCAGCATACTCATCCATCCATCCATGCTCACCCATCCAAACTCAGCATACTCATCCATCCATCCATGCTCAGCCATCCATCCATCCTCAGCAATACTCATCCATCCACCCATGCTCAGCCGTCCCATCCACCCCCATCCATAATTAGCCATACCCATGTATACTCAGCCATACCCAGCAATACTCAGCCATACTCAGCCGTACCTAGCTATACCCAGCCATACTCAGCCGTACCCAGCCATACCCAGCCATACCCAGCCGTACTCAACCATACCCAGCCATACTCAGTCGTACTCAGTCGTACCCAGCCATACTCAGCCGTACCCAGGCATCCCATCTAGTACCCAGCCATACTCAGCCGTACCCGGCCATACTCATTAATGCTCAGCCATCCCCATCCACGGCTCATCCATCCCCATTCATGCTCATCCATGCCACATCCATGCCACTATAGTGCCTCACAAAAGTGTAATAGGTAGTAGTAGATTTGAAACTTATTCCCCTAGAACACCTGACGGTGCTCCCTGCATGTTGGTCCTCTGTATGTGGCCAGGCTGTGGAAAAGTTTCACACATGTGGTATCACCGTACTCAGGAGGAGTAGGAGAATCTATTTTGGGGTGTAATTTTTGGTATGTACATGCTATGTGTTAGAAATATTGTGTAAATAGACAATGTTGTGTAAAAAAAAAAATGTGTTTTAATTTTCTTTACACATTTTCCAAAAACTTGTAGAAAAAAAAATGACATGTTTAAAAGACTCGATATGCCTCATAGATTATACATTGGGTTGCTTTCTTTCCAAAATGGGGTCATTTTTGGGGCGTTTCCATTGTCCTGGTTCTCCAGGGCCTTCAAAAGTGTAAGAGGTAGTCAAGAAATGATATGTGTAATTTATGCTCCAAGAATGCCCGATGGCACTCCCTGCATGTTGGGCCTCTGTATGTGGCCACGCTGTGTAAAATTCTCACACATGTGGTATCGCCATACTCGGGAGTAATAGCAGAATGTGTTTTGGGGTGTAATTTGTGTTATGCATATGCTGTGTGTGAGAAATAACCTGCTAATATAACAATTTTGTGAAAAAGAAAAAAAAAAATCTTGATTTTGCAAGGAATTGTGGGAAAAAATTACAACTTCAAAAAACTCACCATGCATCTTACTAAATACCTTGGAATGTCTACTTTCCAAAAAGGGGTAATTTGGGGGGTATTTTTACTTTCCTGGCTAGTTAAAGAAATGAGAGGCCGTCAGTACTTCAGGTGTGATCAATTTTCAGAGATTGACACCACAGCTTGGAGACTCTATAACTTTCACAAAAACCAAATAATATACACCGATTTGGGTTATTTTTATCAAAGATATGTAGCGGTAAAAATTTTGGGCAAAATATATGAATAAAAAATACCAATTTGCAAAATCTTATAACAGAAACAAAGAAAAATGCATTCTTTTTTACAGAATTTTCGGTCTTTTTTCTTTTATAGCGCAAAAAATAAAAAACCCAGCAGTGATTAAATGCCACCAAAAGAAAGCTCTATTTGTGTGAAAAAAAGGACAAAAATTTCATATAGATACAGTGTTGCATGACTGAGTAACTGTCATTCAAAATGTGAGAGCACCGAAAGCTGAAAATTGGTCTGATTAGGAAGGGGGTTTACAGGTAAGTGCCCAGTGGTCAAATGGTAAAGGTAAAGCATAATGGGCTACTATGCATCGCATAGTAGCCCATTATGTGTCACTTACCTGAAACCGAAGCCTGCGATGTCTCCGTTGTCCCCACTAGCAGGGAGCGTCCATCTTCTCCCCTCTTCCTTCTGGGGCCTGTGAACTCCGGCTCTGTGACTGGCTGGAGTCACGTGACGTTACTCCCGCGCATGCGTGCGGGAGCTGCCAGTCACAGCATGACCCCTATTAGAAAGGGCACAACGTGCCCTTTCTAAAGGGCGCATGCGCTGATGATATCGGCGCTCGGCTTTTTAGTAAATACCTCCTAAACTGTGGAGGTTTAGGAGGTATTTCAAGCACCTACGGGTAAGCCTAAATATAGGCTTACCTGTATGTAAAAGTGGTGGTACAGGGTGTACAACCACTTTAACAGTGGTAGTACAAACAAATCCATTGTTGATCATTTTGTCCAGAGATGTACATCTTGTACATGTTTATAAACAATCTGGTCAGGAATCCTGGGTGACATCAGTGACCAAATATGGTAATTAAGAAATGCGGTCAATGACATCACCTAGGATCCTCAAATTGTTTACCCCACAACATTTTGTTTCTCTTTATTTTTATTTTTAAGGATTAAATAGTACTGTTCTGTAACTTGCACCTGCAGATTTTAGGCACAATCCAAGTATTTTATTTAACCACTTCAGTACCGGGCACTTTCACCCCCTTCCTGTCCACTCTAATTTTCAGCTTTCAGCGCTGTTGCAATTTGAATGACAATTGCGTGGTCATGCAACACTGCACCCAAACAAAATTTTTATCATTTTTTTGAGACAATTACAGCGTTCTTTTGGTGATATTTAATCGCCACTAGATTTTTAATTTTTTGCTAAACAAATGAAAAAAGACCAAACATTTTGAAAAAAAAAAAGTTTCCGTTATAAAATTTTGTAAATAACTTGTTTTTTCTCCTTCACTGATGTGCGCTGATGAGGCTACACTGACGGGCAATGATAAGCTGCACTGATGAGAACTGATGAGGTGGCACTGATGAGGCAGCACTGGTGAGGAGGCAATAATATGCAGCACTGATAAGCAGCACTGATGGGCGGCACTTATGTGCACTGATAGATAGCACTGATGAGGAGGCATTGAAAGGCGGCACTGATGAGGGGACACTGACAGGCATCACTAGACTTTAGTAGGGTTTGATGCTATATTTGTGGTTCACAGACTTCCCCCAGGGTTCGTCGAACCACCTGCAAACCAAAATTTGCCTGATCTACACATCAACAATAAAATCAGTCTGTATATGCAGTAAAGCATGCTTGTTATACTCACTGAGGAACCTAAGTGGTTAATCCTCTGCATTGCGTAAAAAGGCTGCTTGATCCTGTATGCACAGATCCTCCCCTCCTTGGATTGTCCCCCTGGACAAGTCCAGTTAAGACAGAGTGTTTGGAGTCAGGCTGCACATGCTCAGTTTGGTGTGTATTGCTAAAGATGATTTTTTTTTTCTTGGGAGAGTGCATGCTATCAGCACAGGGCCAATTGGCATTGTCCAGACAGAGGATCAGGGGTCATGCAGCCTCATAGGACAGTTCAGTGCAGTATGAAAACTCCTCCTACAAGCTTCACCAGGAACTGATAGAAATCACAAGCCTGCTATATACTGCTGATGAGAAAAGGTATTCAGCCATTTATATTCACTAAAATAATTGCATTTCCATGTTCTGTGTACTGTGGGAGATCAGATATAGTGAATGCAGGGTCCTGGATTTAGTAACACTTTAACTGATCTTAAAAAGTCTTATTATTGTTTTAGTATTTTACTCTGCATCTAAGACTATATTCACACAGCAGTTTAATGGCGGCCAGGGACGGTGATAGTGTCAACAATGGACAATGCCAGTGCAAGGTGTAGGAATGGCTGCTTAAAGAAAAATACTGTAGCTGCTGATGTTTAATATTAGGACACTTACCTTTCCAGGGTTCCCGCGATGTCGGCACCCAAGCTAATTTTCCGATGGGCTCTCGGGTGCTGCTGCCACTATTTGTGGTAAGGGAAACAGGCAATGAAGCCTTTCGGTTTCACATCCAGTTCCCTACAGCACATGCACGAAGCACGCTGTGCTTTCTAACTGGCCTGGTGGCGGAGGAAGGTGGAGGGGGGCCGGACTTCCTGCAGCGAGGTCTCCTGGAAGTGGGGACGGGTACCTGTAAAAAACAGGTACTCGTTCTCTCTTTTGGGTGGAGCTCCGCTTTAAAGTCTGTGAGCGGGTGACAACCCAGGAGCACAGATGGGAGACATTTGTCTAGCTATAACAGGAAATGCTTAAACTATGACCTAGTTGTTTTTTTTGTTTTTTGTTTTTTTTTAACAGTAAAAACTTTATTTAAAAACTGTTGAGTTGCAATGTAACATATAACAAATGATTGTCCTACCACATTTTAGTTTTACAGGTATTTTTAACACTTATTTTATTATTATGCCCCGTACATACGGTCGGATTTTCCGACGGAAAATGTGTGATAGGACCTTGTTGTCGGAAATTCCGACCGTGTGTGGGCTCCATCACACATTTTCCATCGGATTTTCCGACACACAAAGTTTGAGAGCAGGCTATAAAATATTCCGACAACAAAATCCGTTGTCGGAATTTCCGATCGTGTGTACACAAATCCGACGCACAAAGTGCCATGCATACTCAGAATAAATAAAGAGATGAAAGCTATTGGCTACTGCCCTGTTTATAGTCCCAATGTACGTGTTTTACGTCACCGCGTTCAGAATGATCGGATTTTCCGACAACTTTGTGTGACCGTGTGTACGCAAGACAAGTTTGAGCCAACATCTGTCGGAAAAAATCCTAGGATTTTGTTGTCGGAATGTCCGATCAATGTCCGACCGTGTGTACGGGGCATTAGGTATTTTTAAGCATTGTTAATATTAAGTATTAGTGATTTTTATAGTAAAAGCTGCAGATTTAAAAACAGCTTTTGGAATGTCAATTACATTTTAAACCTTTAATGAGATTTTAGTGATTGGGTTTAGATTTTCCGTTAAGCTGCTCACTTTCACATGTATACATTACAAAAAAAATGACAGATTTTGTTTCATGCAAACTGCGTACTCAGTAAATATTACAAAATAATAATTTCAGAGCCACACGCAGGAAACAATGCTGCTACCTTGCAGTGTATTTTAATGTTCTTACAGGTATCAGTTACTTAATGGGTTGTATCGGTGTCAGGGGAGTCGGCTCATCCAGTAAAACATATGATCATTTTTCTGCTCTGCTTTGCAGTGCACAGTGTAATCTGGCAAAGCCTTCCGCACCCAGCGCAGCCCTCATCTCCTGTCCTATCATTATTTCAGATAACTCACTGCCAATTAACCTTGGACATAATCTCTTCCAGAGCGGGATTAACTGCTTAACCAATATGTCACACAAATTCAACTGCGGTTGGATTTTCTGTACAAGTCACAAAGTGAGATGAGCTCTGTGTAGAATGTTGGTGCGTTCTGTTCCCCTGCTCTCATAGAGAAGATAGATTACTGTGCCTGTCTTTGTGTATTCCCGCATTGGCCTGTCACACTTGTCAGCCCATGACAGGCCGCCGATGGGAGACACGTATCCAGGAATGAGTTTTGTTTATCAAATTCTTTTTGAAGGAAACGTATAAAAATGCATGCAGGAAAAGCTTGGTAAAATGGACTACATTGCGACATTCATACATTAATTTAAAGTAGATGCAAACCCAATTATTAAAATCTCAGATCATTTAAATGTAGCTTTAAAAATAGTTTTTACTTTTATTAAATTGACAGCCTTCATGACAAGGACACCGCTCTGTCTCTGTCTCTCAGTTGCTCTCTTGTGGTGTCGCCCTGTTGAATGTCCTTTCAATAAAAATCAGTGGCGCAGGGGCACCGCCCCCCTAATCCATGCATCCGGTCCCATAATCTACATGCCGGATGCATGGTTTCCAGTGGGGGTTTTTTTAGAGCCAGAGGCTCTAATAGGCTTTGAAAAGGGGTGGGCTCTGGGTGCAGAGCACAGTGCCCGAGCCCACCCAGTTGTGTGACAATAGCAAATTAATATTCGCTCTTGTCTTCCTGATTCTCCTCCCAGCCAATCAGGAAGCGGGTCCTGAGACCCATCACCCGATTGGCCGAGAGGAGAAGCAATCCCATTGGCCACCAAGGAGGAAGAGGGAGGAGACGCAGGGGAAGCCGCCGTGAAGCACCAGGAGGAGGAGACACTGCCCCGAGGAAGCGCTGCCCATGACCTAGATGGGGTAAGTTCGAGGCTGGTGCTCCACTGACCAGGGGGGGTGCCTGTGACCCGACCGGGTGACAGGCGGATTTCTTTCCACCCCTCCAAAAAAAAGCCGCCACTGAAAAAACTTTGAGGTCTATTTATCGAAAAAGGGGCTGTGCTAATATGTCAGCAATTGCACAACCATTGCTTATTTCTCTGTAATATGTCTAATATGTTTATTACCTATAATCATTATTCCATCTAGTGACCATAATGCAGTATTTTCCAAACTGAGAAAATACTGCGTTATGGCCATTAGATGGATCTGAAGGTATAGTTACATAGTTAGATGGTTGGAAAAAAAAAAAAAAATCACAATTCCATCTAGTTCAACCAATAAAAGAGAAAAAAAAAAAAATCAGTGATCATGGGATCATACCCATTAGAGGGGTCCCTTGAGCTGTAGCTGATTTGCCTTACATTTGTTGTCTACATAGTTTCAGGGCCACTGCCACTTGGCAACACCAACTGCAGGACACCAATGATCTTTTTAGTTGTCTGTAAGGGTTCCATTCTTTCTTTTGACCACCATTGTAAGAGGCATTTCTCCTAATAACCTCAAATAAATTATTAAGGGTTCCCTTTTATAATCTAGTCTTATATGAAGGAGAAGTACGCAATGCTACATTTCATATTTTTTCCCACAATTGGTTCTTTTAAATGCATCTGTTATTTCCCAGAAAAATCATACAAAGGAGGAGTTAGCTTTGCTTTTTTTTATTTTATAAAAGTTGCATTGTATTTCAAGATGTTTTTTTAAAGACATGCTCCAGGCAATTAATTGACTCCCAGTTACATAAGGGCTTTAGTTTTCCATTTAGGAATACCTAGAAGTAGGTGGTCACATGCAACTGGACACATTCTGCATTGCTGAAAATGTTTTGTAGCTTATCTAATCCACGTCTTCAGTTCTAATGAGTGTCAGGAAGATACCCCAGCATTTATCTCCACACATGGAGGACCAACACCCACATCCAATTGTCCATAATCCCATCTTTGGTATCAAGAAGGCTTCATAGGTTTTCATGCTTTTATTTCAATTGCTTAACATGTGTAATGTTGTCAGAATGCTGGTGAAATGATGTTAAAATGCCTTTATATGTAGAAGACAGATGGTGTTGAAGGCCCTCACCCTTGGTCAGTGATGACTATTCCAGTTTGACATAGATGGCCTCTTGCAAACCGATTATCGATTTGTCCAAAATGTGCACTTCACTGTCCCATTTGCCTAAGGAGTAGAAAGACTGGTGAGTTGATCTGTAGAATTTTCCCCCATGTTGCACCATTAATTTGTTCAACATTTGCTTCATTTCTCCAATGCACAGGTCTTTGCTTTCCTAAATACAATGTACTGCATATACCGAGTTACTTGGTTTTTGGTTGGGTGTTGTTTCTTTTTGACTGTACAAGCTTCTGTCTCAGAGTATTGCTTTAGTTATAACTGTATCGCACCAAGCTGTTTCACCTCATTTTGTCAGTAATCTGATAATCGAGCAACACCTTTTTATTTCCAGCCTGCAGTGCTGGTAATTTATTCCCAGACACACCCACTGTAGGCAACTCTATGTCTCTCCCACACAGGCTTAGAGTACTAAAACGTCTCTCCCCACCACCAATCTGGTCCAAGCTAGCCTAGAAGTTTGACTCTAATTGGTAATACATAAGAAAAATGGACAGAGAGTGAGTGATTACACAGCACAAACGTCCTGGAAGTACACTCCCACCAAACATATGGGAAGCTCCAGTAAAATCTTGCTATAGCGAATTATCTGCAACTCCTCTAAATGTTGGCCTATTACTCTGCAAATGAGGTACAGCTATTTTGCAGCCTCATGTCTTATACCCTTTTAAAATGTGGTGCCTATGTCCACCCCTTCTCTACACCACACCAACTAATGGATAGGAGGCATTGTGGGTTTGTATTGTGTCTCTCTGCATCAGACCTATTCAGCTGTGAAACAAGAACTAAAAAAAAAAAATTATCCTCTATACAAGTTTCTTAGCTCAGCTACACGTATGTAAAAAAGTGAGCAAGACATATCTTTCAGCTGTTTACATGGTTTAAGTCAACCATTCTCAACCAGGGTTCCTCTAGAGGTTTAAGGGGTTTCTGGACTGATTGACCGACCATCTGAAGGTGTCTACATAGTTTCGGGTCCAGCACCACTTGATACAACCAGTGGCATAAAACCAATGATCTTATTTGCTGTCTGTAAAGGTGGCATTCTGACCACCACTGTAAGGGGGACATTGCTCTCACTGACCACCAATAAATTCATTTTAGCAGGGGTTCCCTGAGATCTGAAAATTATTATCCCTTGGGGTTGAAATTCCTACTTTAAATAATAGGTTATAGCATGGTCTATCTTCTCCATGTGACTAACTCTGTGTGTCTTTCTAATCTGGTTTCCCTGCTATTCAGGTCTATTATAAAAATATATCAGAGCTAGAGAAAGCTGCTGATTTTGTTTGATGCTCACCATGTGCTGAGAAGCAGGTCGTGTCTTAATAGCCGGACCTTGGCCCTGGTTGTTTGGGTGTCTCTCTAGGTCATCTCATTAATACCCAATTTATCTAATTTAGTTGCATTTTATGTCTCACTATTGTGACATATTGTATTTTTTTTTTATATATATATTTATCTACTTACTTATTTATTTATTTTTCCAATTACAAAAGCTCTATTAATTATTATAACCATATAATTCAGATATGTACACTGGATAATAGATTTTCTTACTGATTTCTACAAGATAACTTAAGTATTATTATTCTAAGTTATTATTGAGAAGTTCCTTTTCCTCATATTTTGTAACCTTACATAAATTTAAAACCAGTACTGTAAAATTGTATTGTTGTATTCTCAATAAATTATTTGAAAAGAAAGAGAAGCAGGTCGTGTCTTAATTGCAATCTAAAAGTTTATGAACAAAAGTAGTATAATATGTATAAATGTCCAAAATAATTTTATTTAGAAGCTGTATACAGTAAAAAAGACAGTGGTGGATAACTACCAGCACCTGTAGCAGGCTCCCCCCCCCAGTGTTACACCCCAGAACACCTTCTTTAAGGTTTGTCCTGTCCTATCATCCAGAATACACCTTTTGCTAAACCCTGGTAAAGGGGGAAACCTTCTGAACTGTCGAAGCACATTGTATGCTTTTATATTATTATTTTTTATTATTATTATTATACAGGTTTTATATAGCGCCAACAGTTTGTGCAGCGCTTAACACAATAAAGATATTACGGTTACATTACAATTTGGAATAAGAGGAATTGATGCAAAAGGTAATAGCTGTGGGGGAATGAGCTGATGGAGGAAGTAAAACAGTGTTAGTTAGAAGCAGGATAGGCTTCTTTAAAGAGAATGGTTTTCAGGGATCGTCTAAAGATGGATCAATTAGGGGACAGTCGAACAGATTGGGGTAGGGAGTTCCAAAGAATGGGAGAAGCTCTGGAGAAATCCTGGAGGCGAGCATGGGAGGAGGTGACAAGGGAGCTAGAGAGCAGGAGGTCTTGGGAGGAACGAAGAGAGCGGCTTGGTTGGTATTTTGAGACTAGGTTAGTGATGTAGCTGGGGGCAGAGTTATGGATGGCTTTGTAAATTATTGTTAGTACTTTGAATTTTATTACTTGAAATATAGTCCTTGAAATAAAATGTATTCTAGCCTTTTACATGCCTTGTGCTTGGCTCTCTCCTCACAGCAGTGTAAGTTTATTATAAAATGGAATTTGACATAGATGTCTCCGGGGTTATTTGTCAACAATCCCTTCTTCTGGATGTTGTTTTCCATAGTAAACACCTTGATGGCACTCTGTGCCCATCTCTCCTAATATTGTACTTGTATCTAATATTATTAAATCTGCGGGAACAATATTAAAATCCAATCTCCTGTCCTGTACAAGTGAACAAATGAAAGTGCCATTTATACTTAGCTGCGTGTGTTTCCAGATGTGAAGCATGGAGCAGGGAGAACATCCATTTGTCACATTCAATAACTCACATAAAATAAATATGCACAGATGCAACTTTCTGCCTGTGAAAAAGGTTTTGGTAAACTGTCCTTTAAGCTGGCATTCATATGAAGACAGCATATATCTTATTTCCAGAGCTCATATGTTTTTTAAGTATGACATATCGGAATGCAGAACTGAAAACCTCAAGTGGTCTTATCTAATAATTGATGGCAACTGAACTTTGTCTTCAGCAGCTTAGAATGGGATTGCCCACAACAAAAACTCAGCTCACCAACCCTATCCCCCTAACCTAAGTAAAGATAGAACCTTTCCCCCACCCAAGTGCTTATTAACCTCTCCCTAACGGTGCCAGCTTCCTCCAGCACTTAGTTACCATGCCAAAATCTTCTCCATTGCTGCCCACTGTAGTAATTCCTCATAGACTTGAATGGGGTTATACTTCTAGAGTCTGTAGTGTGGGAGTACAGCCCCATTTAATGTGGTTCTAACATCAAAACTTTTTTTTTTAAATCTTAATGCATTCTCTAAACTCACTACTACTTTACTTGTCCCCCCCCCCCCCATCCTTAAGCAGTTACCTGCCTCCCCTCATGATCCAGTGCTGTCCTGTTTGCAGCTCCGCTGCTCTCTCTACATGGTCCAAAAGGAGTCATGGGCAATAGCGGGAGCTTATGGCTCCTGCTGCTATTAATCAAATCCTGTGAGGATGGAGCAGGGGTCTTGGTTGCTGTGTGTGTCTATGGAAGCACACAACTCGGCTCGGGGGAGCATGTCCTCAGCACTGGCAGGGGACTCCAGAAGAGGAGGTAGGGGACCGCTTTGCACAGAGTAGGTAAGTATACCGTCTTTTTTTATTTTGGTTAAAAAAAATATCTTTCCAATCACTTTAAAGAGGAACGTGAGCTTTTTACCTCCCCCTGCTTACCTTTTACTGTCTTCTGTACAGTAAGGATACTCATCTAGCCAGCGAATCCAGAATTGAGCAAGGCCTGCCCCCTCCTCCTTACTGAATGGGACTGCACGTCATGCATCCCAGGAGGCTACGGGGGCACCGCTTTATTCACCTAGGCCAATTCCGGAAGTTAGACTTTTAAGCAAGAAAAAAGAACAGTATATAAACAAACAAACAAAAAACCTAACCTGATATCAGGACTGCGGAGGGGGCAGGATGGAGAGGAGGAGAGTGCCGCAGGAGGGTGAAGCTACGCTTTAACCACTTCAGCCCCGGACCATTATGCTGCCTAAGGACCAGAGGTCTTTTTCCAATTTGGCACTGCGTCGCTTTAACTGCTAATTGCGCGGTCATGCAATGCTGTACCCAAATGAAATTTGCGTCCTTTTCTTCCCACAAATAGAGCTTTCTTTTGATGGTATTTGATCACCTCTGCAGTTTTTATTTTTTGCGCTATAAACGGAAAAAGACCGAAAATTTTGAAAAAAAATGATATTTTCTACTTTTTGTTATAAAAAAAATCCAATAAACTAAATTTTAGTCATACATTTAGGCCAAAATGTATTCGGCCACATGTCTTTGGTAAAAAAAATGTCAATAAGCATATATTTATTGGTTTGCGCAAAAGTTATAGCGTCTACAAACTAGGGTACATTTTCTGTAATTTACACAGCTTTTAGTTTATGACTGCCTATGTCATTTCTTGAGGTGCTAAAATGGCAGGGCAGTACAAAACCCCCCCAAGTGACCCCATTTTGGAAAGTAGACACCCCAAGGAAATTGCTGAGAGGCATGTTGAACCCATTGAATATTTATTTTTTTTGTCCCAAGTGATTGAATAATGACAAAAAAAAAAAAATATTTACAAAAAGTTGTCACTAAATGATATATTGCTCACACAGGCCATGGGCATATGTGGAATTGCACCCCAAAATACATTTAGCTGCTTCTCCTGAGTATGGGGATACCACATGTGTGGGACTTTTTGGGAGCCTAGCCGCGTACGGGGCCCCGAAAACCAAGCACCGCCTTCAGGATTTCTAAGGGTGAAAATTTTTGATTTCACTCCTCACTACCTATCACAGTTTCGGAGGCCATGGAATGCCCAGGTGGCACAAAACCCCCCCAAATGACCCCATTTTGGAAAGTAGACACCCCAAGCTATTTGCTGAGAGGCATGGTGAGTATTTTGCAGCTCTCATTTGTTTTTGAAAATGAAGAAAGACAAGAAAAAACTTTTTTTTTTTTCTTTTTTCAATTTTTAAAACTTTGTGACAAAAAGTGAGGTCTGCAAAATACTCACTATACCTCTCAGCAAATAGCTTTGGGTGTCTACTTTCCAAAATGGGGTCATTTGGGGGGGTTTTGTGCCACCTGGGCATTCCATGGCCTCCGAAACTGTGATAGGCAGTGAAGAGTGAAATCAAAAATTCACGCCCTTAGAAAGCCTGAAGGCAGTGCTTGGTTTTCGGGGTCCCGTACGCGGCTAGGCTCCCAAAAAGTCTCACACATGTGGTATCCCCGTACTCAGGAGAAGCAGCAGAATGTATTTTTGGGTGTAATTTCACATATTCCCATGGCATGTTTGAGCAATATATCATTTAGTGACAACTTTGTGCAAAAAAAAAAAAAAAAATTTGTCTCTTTCCCGCAACTTGTGTCGCAATATAAAATATTCCATGGACTCGACATGCCTCTCAGCAAATAGCTTGGGGTGTCTACTTTCCAAAATGGGGTCATTTGGGGGGGGTTTTGAACTGTCCTGGCATTTTATGCACAACATTTAGAAGCTTATGTCACACATCACCAACTCTTCTAACCACTTGAAGACAAAGCCCTTTCTGACACTCATTGTTTACATGAAAAAGTTTTTTTTTTTTTTGCAAAAAAATTACTTTGAACCCCCAAACATTATATATTTTTTTAAAGCAAATGCCCTACAGATTAAAATGGTGGGTGTTTCATTTTTTTTTTCACACAGTATTTGCGCAGCGATTTTTCAAACTCATTTTTTGGGGAAAAAACACACTTTTTAAAATTTTAATGCACTAAAACACACTATATTGCCCAAATGTTTGATGAAATAAAAAAGATGATCTTAGGCCGAGTACATGGATACCAAACATGACATGCTTTAAAATTGCGCACAAACGTGCAGTGGCAACAAAATAAATACATTTTTAAAAGCCTTTAAAAGCCTTTACAGGTTACCACTTTAGATTTACAGAGGAGGTCTACTGCAAAAATTACTGCCCTCGATCTGACCTTCGCGGTGATACCTCACATGCATGGTGCAATTGCTGTTTACTTTTGACGACAGACCGCCGCTTGCGTTCGCCTTAGCGCGAGAGCAGGGGGCGACAGGGGTGCTTTTTTTTTTTTCTTTATTATTTTTTTTGCTTTTTTATCTTATTTTTAAACTGTTCCTTTCATTTTTTTTTTTTTTTAATCATTTTTATTGTTATCTCGGGGAATGTAAATATCCCCTATGATAGCAATAGGTAGTGACAGGTACTCTTTTTTGAAAAAATTGGGGTCTATTAGACCCTAGATCTCTCCTCTGCCCTCAAAGCATCTGATGACACCAAGATCGGTGTGATAAAATGCTTCCCCAATTTCCCAATGGCGCTATTTACATCCGGCGAAATCTAAGTCATAAAATGCTCGTAGCTTCCGGTTTCTTAGGCCATAGAGATGTTTGGAGCCACTCTGGTCTCTGATCAGCTCTATGGTCAGCTGGCTGAATCACCGGCTGCATTCTCAGGTTCCCTGTTGAGACAGGAGAGCCAGAGAAAAACACGGAAGACGGTGGGGGGGGGGGGGGCTTTCCCTCCCATGGCTTGTAAAAGCAGTCTAGAGGCTAATTAGCCACTAGGATTGCTTTTACATGAAAGCCGACCACTGGCTGAAAAGAATGATACCAAGATGATACCTAAACCTGCAGGCATCATTCTGGTATAACCATTCAAAGTCGTGAATGGTGTACCTGAAGACAAAAAAATGGTTAACAATAAAGCACAGTAAACGGTAAAGTATAAAAAATTGCATACCTGAAAAGCAAACATGATAAAACATAATAACAATAAAACATTGCAGAATAGAATACAGTAAAAAAGAGCAGAACAAGAGAGAGAGAATAGAGAGAGAGAGAACAATAAAACGACAACTATTTTTTTTTATTTTATATATTTTTTTTTTTTTTTTACACTTTTTTTGTAACTAACTTTTATAACTGTAACCGGTTCCAGGTTTGGGTCTCTCAAAATGCGATGGCATCTTGGGAGACCCTGTGAAAGTGTGCCTAGTCTGTGCAATGCTGTACCCTACGCTAATACTCAACTAGTGTATGGTAGCGTTCAAAACATTCACCAATGCAAAGACCAGGATTGTCAGGACAGGAGGGACAATAATAGAGGGTGTCACGCCCATATTCGCGCTTGCTGCAGACACGACATCTTTTTTGGGGGTTCGTTGGGTAGGGGTACTCGGGAGGACATAAAGAAAATGCCTCTCATGCAGCCGACTGCATTTGGTTGGGGATGTGAATGGGGGAAGTACGGGCGCTGCAGAAGCGGTGGGTTCCCAATTAGGATTGGCGAATGCAGCAGGAAGGGCACTATGGGCACGACGGGCCTGTGTTTGTCTTCTTGGTGGCAGCGGGACACTACTTGTGCTTGCCACCTCACCAGCTTGAACTGCACTTATGGGACTCGCCACGTCACCAAGTGTTACTGCAGTGCTGGTTTGACTACGACCGGGGTGTACTAGGCCGCTGGCGCTTGCCAGTTCAATAAAAAGCTACCAAAAAAACTGTTAGCGATCGCAGGGATCAGGCCTGACTCTGCGAACGCTGCAGTTATGCGTTAAGTGTTTTGTAAGTGACAGTGATCGATCGATACTGCACTTGGGTGGGCTGGGCCGGGCGGAGGGGCAAAATGCAGGTGCTAGCAGGTATCTGGGCTGATCCCGCTAACACTGCGTTTTTGGGAACCCTAAACTGCTGGGGACGCCAGTATAGATCTGATCGGATCAGATATTGATCCGTTCAGATACTATACCACTAAGGGAGGTGTACGGTGCGTGCGTGGGTGTTAGCGGTACTGGCGCTAATCTGACGCTGCTTGGGGCTGGTGCTTGCCAGTTCACCAAAATACTACCAAAAAAACTGTTAGCGATCGCAGGGATCAGGCCTGACTCTGCGAACGCTGCAGTTATGCATTTAGTGTTTTGTAAGTGTCAGTGATCGATCGATACTGCACTTGGGTGGGCTGGGCTGGGCCGGGCGGAGGGGCAAAACGCAGGTGCTAGCAGATATCTGGGCTGATCCCGCTAACACTGCGTTTTTGGGAACCCTAAACTGCTGGGGATGCCAGTATAGATCTGATCGGATCAGATATTCATCCGATCAGATACTATACCACTAAGGGAGCTGTACGGTGCGTGCGTGGGTATTAGCGCTACTGGCGCTAATCTGACGCTGCTTGGGGCTGGTGCTTGCCAGTTCACCAAAATACTACCAAAAAAACTGTTAGCGATCGCAGGGATCAGGCCTGACTCTGCGAACGCTGCAGTTATGCATTTAGTGTTTTGTAAGTGTCAGTGATCGATCGATACTGCACTTGGGTGGGCTGGGCTGGGCTGGGCGGAGGGGCAAAACGCAGGTGCTAGCAGGTATCTGGGCTGATCCCGCTAACACTGCGTTTTTGGGAACCCTAAACTGCTGGGGACGCTAGTATAGATCTGATTGGATCAGATATTGATCCGTACAGATACTATACCACTAAGGGAGGTGTATGCTGCGTGCGTGGGTGTTAGCGGTACTGGCGCTAATCTGACGCTGCCTGGGGCGACGCATATCACCGCCGGGCGATCAGGGGGCTAAACCTTTATTCGGTAATAAACGGCGGGTGCCCTGACACTATAAAAAATAAACAAACTAACCAGCGTCACCCGTAACAGTTATACGGTGATCAGTGGTGAAAGGGTTAACTAGGGGGCAATCAAGGGGTTAAAACATTTATTAGGTAGTATATGTGGGTCCCTGTCGCTATAAAACGCTGACGGCGAACCTAAATATTTACCTCCCTAACTAGCGTCACCAGCGACACTAATACAGCGATCAGAAAAATGATCGCTTAGCGACACTGGTGACAGGGGGTGATCAAGGGGTTAAAACTTTATTAGGGGGGGTTAGGGGGGTACCCTAGACCTAAAGGGGGGTAATACTAACTGCCCTAACACTGTAACTGTCACAAACTGACACCAATGCAGTAATCAGAAAAAAAAAAACAAAAAACAAAAAAACTACTGGTGTCAGTTTGTGACAGGGGGGGGGGGGGTGATTGGGGGGGCGATCGGGGGGGGGATCAGGGTGTTTAGTGTGCCCGGCATGTTCTACTGTGTGTGTGTGTGTTTGTGCACTCACATACCCGTCTTCTCTCCTCGGGCCGGAACGGAAATTACCGAGCCGAGGAGAGATGACATCATTTCCTTTGCTGCTGTTTAGCATACAGCAGCAAAGGAATGATGTGATTGGCCGGCGGCGATCGCGGGGGGGGGCCACGAACGGATGGCCTCCTCCTCACCTCTGATCGCCGCTGGACAAAAGACGACCGCCTCGGGCACCGGGGGGGGGGTCCGATCGGACCCCCCACCCGCGGAAGGCAAATCACGTATATGTACGTGATTTTGCCTGTCCGTGCCACCTTGCCGACGTAAATCGGCGTGAGGCGGTCGTCAAGTGGTTAAGTGGATGTGGAATTATTGCACAGGTGTGCACACAGTATCCAAGACTAATGATCTCTCAAATGCTCTTTCTCCATGCTCAGGGGTTTGGATAGGATGTAAACTTTTCTAACTTTTTGTTTGTAGCTGTAGGCATTATCCTTACATGTGTTAGGTTAATGCTTACTTGTAGGCAGGTGTTGGGCTGCAGTATACCTGCCAACCTGAAGGTAGCATTGTGCCATTCCTTTAGGGTGGCAGTCGACCACTGAGGATTCATTTGTCCCCTGCTATGGGCTCCAGGCAGCCACCTTGAGGATGATGGTATATTACAGTTAGGTCCATATACATTTGGACATTGGCACAATTTTCATACTTTTGGCTCTGTATGCCACCAGAATAAAATTAAATTGAAACAATCCAAATGAGCTGTTCCAAGTCTTCTCCACACTTTTTTCTTCCCGTCATTCTTGTACAGAATAATCTTAGTTTCATCCGTTCAAAGAATGCTACTAAAAATAACTAAAATTGTGTCCGTGTCCAAAAATATTTGGACCTAACTGTATATTGGATGCCGAAATCCTGTGAGATTCGGGCTGCCATCTTGACACAGAAAAAGTTTCTGTGTGATTTAGTCTGCCCGCAGTGTGGGAATAAGCAAGGGATAGAGCACCTGCTGTACAGTGGGAGGATAGAAGCAACAATAAAGACAGGTACCTGTAGAGGAGAGAACGAATGGGGTTTCCATTACAGGTCATCTTTTCCATCAGCTTCTATGAACAGACTCCCACTGGCAGCCGGAAATCTGCAGGGACATTTTAGGGATTGCAGTGATGCAGTAATACAATAAACATGTGCGGCGCTGCCTTTAAATAAAGCGCCCAATATAATTATATAAATGAATAAATAAAGTGTTTCTGTGATTACACTCCCAAAGGAATTTGGGAGAACTACTCACATAT
This sequence comes from Aquarana catesbeiana, assembly GCF_042186555.1. Taxonomy (NCBI): domain Eukaryota; kingdom Metazoa; phylum Chordata; class Amphibia; order Anura; family Ranidae; genus Aquarana; species Aquarana catesbeiana. The sequence continues at coordinate 579,947,007 of NC_133328.1, read as the reverse complement.
AATTCAAAAACACATGAGGTAAAAATATGATAAAATAAGTTTACAATAAAGTACTCTTTGCTTGTGATCAATTCATAAAAGTAAAATTTTTGTAACGTTCATATGGTGCAATAAACAGTCCTCAGTGCTTCATAATGCATAAATCCAGTGCTTCAGGTGCAACACTCTGTGCTCCCCCCCTTTGTGTCCTCACTCACCAGAACAATGTAATGTCAGCGCATTGCATAATGTCAGAAGATCGGGTGAGCTTCTCCTTTGACTTCCCTTATACCTGTAGCACTAACTCTCGGTGGAGCTGCTGATTTAAGCGGGTCTGTTACCTTCACTCTCCTTCCCTTGTTTCACCAGCACCGGGTCTAAGGTTCCGTTGAGTTTACCTCTGGACGACACACGCACCAACACTGGAGTACGTTTTCAATGCTTTATTAAACAATTTCTTATGAAGTAGCTGGAAAGAGGCGGAAAGGAAACTGCAGAGGAAACTCAAATATCTTCCGGCAGGGTTCTTTAACGAATGTCCTGGTAGGATTCAAATACTATGTGGAATGCACTCCCCTCGTGGGGCACACTCCTTGCTCGCCTGGATAGGCCTCTCTCACTTGCCTAGCAGCCAGTACGCAGCACGAATAAAAGTCTCTGCCAAAAACTTGTTTTGGGAACAAACCTGTACGATCCTCTGCCACAGGATGTATTGGTTTTTTCTGCAATGAATGTCAGTCACAGTGCTTGAACCTTTAAGCCAACCCAGCAACACTATGCTGTATGGTTACTTTCGGATACGTCCTCCAACTGAGTCACTAGGCCCCTCTCCAGACCAGCACGTTGCGTGATCCTTCCATGATGGGTCCTCCCCTGGGATCTTCTCGGTTGTCCAGCCTCGTCACACAGGACCGACAGCTCAGGACCATTCCTCGGCCGGTGTGGTAGGCTCCAGACAAGCCTCTGGACCCACCCCTGCGCCGCTTTGATGTGGGCCTCCGGAACGGAGGACCACGAGGTAGCTCCTTAACGCATACCTGTCGGCCAGGAGGGCCAGCAGGTGGCTGCAAAACGAACCCCAAAATATGGCGTCTTGCCCAGAATGCAACTCGGAGGATCACCTCCACCGAGTTGTCTCCGGGACAGAAGAGCATCCATACGCTTCAACACGTTGCTTTTCCAACACTGACCAGTGATAACAGCGACACCCACCGGTCAGTATGGAAACACACACAACATCAGCCAAGCTGGAACAGAGGCAAACTTAACTGTCCTAATGAACAAGTTACTAAAGTTACCTAACGTGCGGTAGATTGCAATTCTACCAGCGCTACATACTCCCCCCACTACAGTAGACGTTGTCCCCAACGTCTGTCCAAAAAAAACAGCAGTTGTTGTGAGGCAAAGTCTTCCTTTGGATACATCTGATGCAGGAGTGGCAATAGTCCTCAACTTCAGCCTGCATGCAGGGCCAGTAGAACTGGTCCCTCACCAGGAGAAAAGTCCTCTTGGGCCCTAGGTGGCCATGGTTGTCATGTAGGTGTCAGGGCTGGGCTCAGCCCTTCCTTCTCTGAGCTGGCCGCTCGCTCAGCTGTCAGCTAATTGCCAGCTCCCATTTCTCTCCACAGTTACCCAGCAAGTCGTCCAGCTCACTTGATCTCTGCCTTCACCTTTGTCAACATCACAGAGTCTTTCTCCTGTTATATCTGGCTCTCTGACATTTGCTTGGCTGACTACCCGATCAGGTTACTGAACTCTGGCTTGTTTTGACTACGCTTACTCTGTTTACCTTATTATTATTATTATTAAACAAGTGTGATTTAACTATACTTCTGTCTAGGTCTGATTCATGGTTCCTGACAGTAGGGCAGTTAATACTGTCTCCGTATGTTTTTAAGTTAGGAATAGCTGCCATTTTTCTTCAGAATCGTCAGAGGGGCCCCTTAGATAGACCAACCCTCTGTGCACCTGAAACCGGTCCCACTCTTGGTGCAGCAGATGGGTTTCCTTCGGGGAGTCAGTGAGGAGCAAGTCAGGGCATTGGCTCTCCAAGGCCTTCAATGCCAAGTTACAGGGAGGGTCCCCCAACTGGTCCCTCCGCAGGTCTTTGACAGCTTGGGCAGACCTTCATCCCCGACTTGGGCGACATTGCAATAACATCCTTCACCAGAGCCCTCCAAAGTTTCCCTCTGGCTGTGCTTCAGGCTTCACTGGGCTTGGACACACCTGTTGATTAATGTCCCACATAATTTCAGCATACCTCGGTATGCTCAATGGCACTCCTCACTGGTACACATGAAAATGCTCATCACCGCCTCCAATATAGACACTAGTATGGATATATGTGCATCGCTACCAAATATCCATAATATCCCTGTAATTATGGATAATCAAACATTAAAATCACTTGATCTTATCGAATCTAATGAATATCAATTAACTGGGGTGATTTTTTGGCCAGAAAATTTGATAAAGAGGGGCCAGCCCATCCATATGTACCACCTAATATCTCTATTTTGATGTGGAATATCTCTGAAATGATGTGAGATCTAATGTTAAAACCACTTGATCTTACTGGATCTAACGAATATCTATTAGCCTGAATGATTTTTGGTCAGAATATTTGATAGGGGGGGCAGCCCTCCCTCATTAATCACTTAATAAGTCTCTAATTATGTGAGATCTAACGTTAAATCCACTTAATCTTACCAGATCTAACGAATATCTATAAGCCTGAATAATTTTTGGCCAGAAAATTTGATAAGGGGGGGCTAACCCGTCCATATGTACCACCTAATATCTCTATTTTGATGTGGAATATCTCTGAAATGATGTGAGATCTAACGTTAAAACCACTTGATCTTAACGGATCTAACGAAGATCTATTAGCCTGAATGATTTTTGTCCTAAAAATTTGATAAGGGGGGGCCAGCCCCTCCATATGTACCACCTAATATCTCTATTTTGATGTGGAATATCTCTGAAATGATGTGAGATCTAACGTTAAAAACATTTGATCTTACCGGATCTAACGAATATCAATTAGCCTGAATGATTTTTGGCCAGAAAATTGGATAAGGGGGGGCAGCCCCCCTCATTAATCACTTAATAAGTCTCTAATTATGTGAGATCTAACATTAAAATTGCTTGATCTTACCGGATCTAACGAATATCTATTAGCCTGAATGATTTCTGACCAGAAAATTTTATAAGGGGGGGCCAGCCCCCCTCATTAATCACTTAAGTCTCTAATTATGTGAGATCTAACGTTAAAACCACTTGATCTTATCGGATCTAACAAATTGCTTCCAAAATAGCTAACTTTTTGGTCAATTTTTTGATAAGCGGGGGTTGATGACGGGTTAGCCCCCCAAGCAAATAACTGTTAATATTGCTTCTTCTGTGTGAGATCTAATGCAAACAACGGTTGATCTAACCTGATCTAACAAAGATCTAACAAACTGCATAAGATTTTTTCAAAAATATTGATATGGGGGGGCTAACCCGGCAGAGGTGAAGATCTCCCCTGCGTGAGCTGTGACTCATAGCCTGTAGGAGACCCCATCTCCTGATCTTGGGACAGGTGACACTGGCTGCCTCTGCCTGACACATGGAGGGAGCCAGAAAAAAGTGCCATTGATGATATCACTCAAGGTAAGAACCCCCTCTCCTGTCCACCTGGCTGCATCCACCTCTCCTGTCCACCAGGCTCTGTCCCCCCCCCACCTGGCTGCACCCTCCCCCTCTCCCGTTCACCTGGCTGCATCCCCCTCTCCTGTCCACCTGGCTCTGTCCTCCCCCCTCCTCACCTGGCAGCATCCCCCTCTCTCCTATCCACCTGGCTGCAACCCCCCCCCTTAGCTTCAACCTCCCCCACCTGGCTGCACCCCCCTTACCTGTCCACCTGGCTCCATCCACCTAGCTCTGACCCCCCCCTCCACCTGGCTGCACCCCTCCTCCTGTTCACCTAACTCTGACCTCCCCCACCTGGCTGCACCCCCCCTTACCTGTCCACCTGGCTCCGTCCCCCCTTCACCTGGCTGCACCCCCTTTCCTGTCCAGAAGGTTGCATCCACCTCTCCTGTCCACCTGGCTCTGTTCCGTCCCACCTGGCGGCACCCCCCCTCCTGTCCAACTGCCTCTGTCCTCCCCCCACCTGGCGGCACCCTCCCCCACTCCTGTCCACCTGGCTGCATCCCCCTCTCTTCTGTCCACCTGGCTCTTCCCCCCCACCTGGCTGCACCCCCCTCCCCTGTCCATCTGGCTCTGTCCTCCCCCCACCTGGCTGCACCCTCTCCTGTTCACCTGGCTGCATCTTCCGTCTTCTGTCCACCTGACTGCACCCCCCCTCCCGTCCACCTAGCTCCGACCACCCCCACCCGGCTGCACCCCCCTTACCTGTCCACCTGGCTCTGTCCTCCCCCCTCCTCACCTGGCATCATCCCCCTCTCTCCTATCCACCTGGCTGCAACCCCCCCCCTTAGCTCCAACCTCCCCCACCTGGCTGCAACCCCCTTACCTGTCCACCTGGCTCCATCCACCTAGCTCTGACCTCCCCCCCCCTCCACCTGGCTGCACCCCTCCTCCTGTCCACCTAACTCTGACCTCCCCCACCTGGCTGCACCCCACCTTACCTGTCCACCTGGCTCCGTCCCCCCTTCACCTGGCTGCACCGCCTCTCCTGTCCAGAAGGTTGCATCCACCTCTCCTGTCCACCTGGCTCTGTTCCACCCCACCTGGCGGCACCCCCCCTCCTGTCCAACTGCCTCTGTCCTCCCCCCACCTGGCGGCACCCTCCCCCACTCCTGTCCACCTGGCTGCATCCCCCTCTCTTCTGTCCACCTGGCTCTTCCCCCCCACCTGGCTGCACCCCCCCTCCCCTGTCCATCTGGCTCTGTCCTCCCCCCACCTGGCTGCACCCTCTCCTGTTCACCTGGCTGCATCTTCCGTCTTCTGTCCACCTGACTGCACCCCCCCTCCCGTCCACCTAGCTCCGACCACCCCCACCCGGCTGCACCCCCCTTACCTGTCCACCTGGCTCCCCCCCCACCTGGCTGCATCCATCTCTCCTGTCCAGAAGGCTGCATCCACCTCTCCTGCCTGTCTACCTGGCTCTGTCCTCCCACCACCTGGCTGCATCCCCCTCTCTCCTGTCCACCTGGCTCTGTCCTGACCCCCCCCACACCTGGCTGCACCCCCCCCTCTCCTGCTCATCTGGCTCTGTCCTCCACCCACCTGACTGCACCCTCCCTCTGTCCTGTTCACCTGGCAGCATCCCCCTCTTCTGTCCACTTGGTTGCACCCCTCTTTCCTGTCCACCTAGCTCCGACCTCCCCCACCTGGCTGCACCCCCCCCCTTACCTGTCCACCTGGCTCCGTCCCTGCGCCCCCCTCTCCTGTCCATCTGGCTCTGTCCTCCCCTCACCTGGCTGAACCCTCCCCCTCTCCTGTTCACCTGGCTGCATCCCCCTCTCCTGTCCACCTGGCTGCATCCCCCTCTCTCCTGTCCACCTGGCTCTGTCCACCCCCCACCTGGCTGCACCCTCCCCTCTTGTCCACCTGGCTCTGTCCTCCCCCCACCTGGCTGCACCCTCCCCTTCTCGTTTTCACCTGGCTGCATCCCCCTCTTCTGTCCACCTGGCTGCATCCCCCCCTCCTGTCCATCTAGCTCCGACCTCCCCCAAATGGCTGCACCCCCTTACCTGTCCACCTGGCTCCACCCACATTTACAACTCTTCAGCATCCCTCACTAAACTGTGCACTGTAAACGAATTGGATATTTTCTAATTTTTTTTTTCAGCACCTACTGTATATCTGCTGTATTCATTTTTAACTTCCTCCTCCCTGGTCGTGGCCCATCGCATCATTTCCTGTTTGCAATGCCTTCTGGGAAGGGGCGACAACTTCCTCTGACACTGCCGTTGCTATGGAAACCTGACCTGAAACCTATTACACTGCTTGTGCTGCACTGAGCATGTGCGAGATCTGCAAGGATGAGATCCAGGAAGAAATACAGTCTGGCTTCAGATGCCCACACTTAAGATGGCCAAGGCCTGCTGTAAGTTTATAAAATAACAAACTACTGCTATAAACTAACAAAACAGACCTTAGTTTGCAGACTAACCTTACTAGAATACATTAAGCTTGTGTATTATAGGGGTATTTTTATTTAAAAAGTATAATTTCGGCCGGAACACCACTTTAATAAAAGACCTGTGTGAGAGGGATCATTCATAAATAAAAGTGTTTTATTTATTTACATCAGGACATTCCTGTCATACTTGTAACTGAGTGAATTTATATAACCATAAACACATCCACTTACAAATGTCACTGAAAAAATAAATAAATAAATATATATAATGTGTATGTGTGTGTGTATATGTATATGTATCCATATCCAGTTCCCCAGAAGATTTACCCCCCCCCCCCTCCCTCCTTGACCAGCCCATTTTGTTGCCATATAGCGCTGTGTTACTTTAAGTGTCAATTACGCGGTCATGCAACACTATACCCAAAGAAAATGTATGTCCTTTTTTCTCCACAAATAGAGCTTTCTTTTGGTGGTATTTAGTCACTTCTGCGGTTTTTATTTTTTGCGGTATAAACAAAAAACGACCGACAATTAAAAAAAAAAAAACTAATATTTTTTACTATCTGCTCTAAAACACATGTAATGAAAAAATTTTAAAAAATCAAATTTCTTCACCAATTTAGGCCAATATGTATTCTGTTACATATTTTTGGTAAAACAATCCCAATAAGGAAATATTGATTGGTTTGCACAACAGTTACACATCTACAAACTATGGGATATATTTATGGAATTTTTCTTTTTATTACTAGTTATTTAGCGACTTAAAGCGGGACTACAATATTGTGGCGGACAAATCGGACACCTAACTGACACTTTTTTGGGGACCAGTGACATTATTACAGTGTTGCAGGCTGTCCATGCTGCTGCTCCAGCCTCTGTGCAGGCACCCGCCTCGAATATTACCTCTGTAAGAGGGATGTCTGGTTCCACTCTGCTTTCCCAGCGATTTGGCAGCCATCCAGTTCAATGCAGAGGTTTTCTCAACCAGGTTGGGATATACTTTGAAAGGCTGTCCCAGGCGTTCCCCACAGACAGAACCAAAGTAGGCTTCATTATTTCTTTGCTTTCTGATTAGAGGCTTGGCCTGGGCAAACCCTTTATGGTAGATGCAAAAACCCATTGTCCTGAGTTACCCATAGTTTGTGGCTTCCTTTAAAAGGGTATTTGATGTTCCCACATGCTGCACTTATGCTGCCAAGAGCCTCATGTCCATCAAACAGAATACGAGAACTGTTGCCATTGAATTCCGTACTCTGGCAGCAGAGGTCGCTTGCAACAATGAGGCCCTTGTGGCTGCTTTTTCTCATGGTCTCTCGGATAACATCAAAGATGATATAGCAGCCCGAGACATACCTACGGATCTGGAGAAGTTGATCACGTTTGTCATTCTCATTGACTCCAGACTCTGAGAGAGACCATCCTTTAAGGAGCGCTTGTGAAAAACCTCCTGTACATTTGGCACTGAGCTTTGCAGTCCCACCCTTGCCTCCCTCACCTCCCATGCCTCCTGGTACCGAGTCCGCCAGTGAAGTAGAAGCCATGCAGTTGGGCTTGACACATCACGTTGTGGATGAGAGGGCCTTTAGGAGGAGGGAGAGATTGTGCATTTATTGTGGCCAGGCGGGTCACTTTTTGAAGTCTTGTCCTACCCGTCCAGGAAACGCTGGCACCTTGAGGTCCTATAGGGGACAGGCAATAGGTGGCGTTGTTACATCCCCAGTTATCCTGAAGGATAAGCTTTTAGTTCCGGTTACCCTTTCTTGGTCTGAGTTGTCCATTGAGACACAGGCTCTAGTTGACTCTGGGCAGTGGCGGAGCTACCAGAGTAGCAGCAGTGGCATTTGCAACTGGGCCCTAGCATTCTGCCACTGTCGGGGGCCCAGTGGGGTTGCTAGTCCCACGGCTCTGATCTGAAAGTGTCTCTCATACAGCTCAGAGCCGGCCTGGCAGTTCTCCCTGCTCTGTCCGTCCTCCCTCCCCCCCTCGCATGGGATGAGTGTGTACTGCGGAAAGTGTGAGCTTGATAGCTTCACACTTGACTTCTCGCAGCGCATACAGGAGAGCAGTGTGGGGAGAAGAAGCAGATCGGCTGTGTCTCCACTCTCATCCTTTGTGAGGGAGGGGAGGACAGAGGGAGCAGGAAGCACTGCCAGGCCGGCTCTGAGCTGTATTAGAGACGCATTCAGCTCAGCCCTGCTGAGGAGGCAGGCGGCATTGATGAGGCAGGGCTGATAGGAGGGATTGATCAGCACTGACAGGCTGCACTAATAGGCAGCACAGATGGGTACTGATAGGTGGCATTATTAGGCAGCACAGAAGGGCACTGATAGGTGGCATTAATAGGCAGCACTGATAGGCGGCACTGATGGGCATTAATGAGCACTGATAGGCAGCACTCATAGGCTGCACTGATGGGCACTAATCTGCATCGTTTATGAGCACTGATTGGTGGCACTGATGGAGGCTGATGGGCAACATTGATAAGTACTGATAAGCAGAATTGATGGGCACTGATAGGTGGCCTTGATGGGCAATGAGCACTGATAGACAGCACTGGTAGGTGGCACTGATGGGCAGCATTGATGAGCACTGATGGGCGGCAATAATAGGCAATATTAATGAGCACTGAAAGGCGGCATTGATGAGCCCTGATAGGTGGCACTGATAGGCATTATTAATGAGCACTGAAAGGCGGCACTGATAGGTAGAATTGATGGGCACTGATAGGCATTGAGCACTGATAGGCAGCACTGATAGGTGGCACGAATGGACTCTGATAGGCGGCACGGATGGACGTTGATAGGCAGCATTGATGGGCACTGATAGGCAGCATTGATGGGCACTGATAGGTGGCACTGATAGGCAGTATTGATGAGCACTGATAGGTGGCACTGAAATGCAGCACTGATAGATGGCATTGATGAGCATTGATAGGCGGCATTGATGGGCACTGATAGGCGGCATTGATGAGCACTGATAGGCAGCATTGATCAGCACTGATAGATGGAACTGAAATGCAGCACTGATAGGCAGCACTGATTATCAGTGTAAACAATTTACTGGCATTCTTGACAGTTAATGGCTCTCCTTTACCTCACACATACACAGCGTGGGAGGGTAGGGCTGCTGATACCCAGCAAAATTGGAGGCCTGGGGGTCAGATGGAAGGGGGGGGGGTTAAGGGTGAAGATTCTAGTTACGCCCCTGTTTGGTTCAGATGGTGTTAAGCGTGTGTGGCGGCAGCTTAGGGGTGTACTCACTTTTGTTGCCAGCGGTTTAGACATTCATGGCTGTGTGTTGAGTTATTTTGAAGGAACAGCATATTTACACTGTTATACAAGCTGTACACTCACTACTTTACATGGTATAATTTCTTCAGTGTTGTCACATGAAAAGATATAATAAAATATTTACAAAAATGTGAGGGGTGTACTCACTTTTGTGAGATACTGCAATTCAGAAGACATAGAAAAGAGGCTTCATTTTATACTTACTAGTAGTTTGTGATATCTTCCTATTATCCAAAACCTATTGTTGCATAACTGATTTCTATATTTAATTGTAAGGACCAGAGATGTGCAAATGGACCAATGTTCTGTGTATAGCATGAAGGAATGTCAGGGTTATATAAAACAATAGTACACTGTTTGAATGTAGATATGAATGTTTTCATGCAGTATTGGGATGAGTTTGTCCACCCCCTAGGGCGAGGATGCAGCATCGCGCAGTCCCTCCTCCTCACTATTGCATAACATTGAATGGGCATCCCACTCTGTGCCTGCTTTCTGCCCCGTTACTCCAGCTGCCAATGCTTGGCATGGACTGTACAGTGCCTATTCATTGCCAATTGCTTGCTTTCTAACAACTGGGAGGTGGTTGTGCATGCATAGCAGAGTGGGCATGTTGGAACTTGATGTGACAGCAGTAGCTGCCAGAGCACACATGAAGCTACAGCCCACTGGTTGCCAACCACTGATCTGGAGCTTGTTGTTGGCATGGCAGTGAGGGTAGTGAGGTTCTCTGCTTGCCCCCCCCCCCCTCTTCTTTGTGACAGAGATGCATCCACGTAGGCTGCCCACAATTTGTTCCAGCTTTGTTTTCATTTTAAAGCTGTGTTAAATATGTAAGAGCAAGAAACAAAAAAAAATTATGTAGAGGTAGTCCTGCAGGAGCGGCTTTGTAGTTTGGGTTCTCTGTTCTTCTCCTTCAACTCTTAGAACCTCAGCCCCAATGACACACCAAGTTAAGCAAATGGATACTGCACTGCTACTGGGAGCACAAATATAGAAACCCTGCACAAAACTAAGGTTCAGTATCAAAAAGCAAACATCAGACTGGTTTGTGGAAAAGGAACTCCATATACAATTGTGCTCATACGTTTATATACCCTGACAGAATTTATGATTTCTGGGCCATTTTTCAGAGAATATAAATGATAACACAAAAACTTTTATTTCACTCATGGTTAGTGTTTGGCTGAAGCCATTTATTATCAATCAAATGTGTTTACTCTTTTTAAATCAAAATGGCAACAGAACCTACCCAAATGACAATGATCAAAAGTTTACATGCCCCAGTTCTTGTATTGCCCCCTTTAACATCAATGACAGCTTGAAGTCTTTTGTGGTATTTGTGGATGAGGCTCTTTATCTTCTCAGATGGTAAAGCTGCCCATTCCTCTTGGCAAAAAGCCTCCAGTTCCTGTAAATTCTTGGACTGTCTTGCATGAACTGCACGTTTGAGATCTCCCCGGAGTGACTCAATGATATTGAGGTCAGGAGACTGAGATGGCCACTCATTGCCATGTTGGAATGTCCAAGTACATCCCATGCCCAGCTTCCTGGCTGATGAATTCAAATGTTCCTCCAGTATTTCTTGATAACATACATGCAGTCATTTTGCCATTAATTTTGACCAAATTTCCTGTGCCTTTTGTACCTCACACATCCCCAAAACATCAGCAATATACCTCCGTGTTTCACAGTAGGAATGGTGTACCTTTCATCATAGGCCTTGTTGACTCCTCTCCGAATGTAGAGTTTAAGGTTGTGGCCAAAAAGCTCAATTTTGATCTCATCACTCCAAATGACTTTGTGCCAGAAGGTTTGAGGCTTGTCTCTGTGCTGTTTGGCGTATTGTAAGCGGAATACTTTGTAGAATTCGCGTAGTAATGGCTTTCTTCTGGCGACTCAACCATGCAGCCCATCTTTCTTCAAGTGCCTTCTTATTGTGCATCTTGAAACAGCCACACCACATGTTTTCAGAGAGTCCTGTATTTCACCTGAAATTATTTGTGGGTTTTTGTTAGCATCCCGAACAATTTTCCTGGCAGTTGTGGCTGAAATTTTAGTTGGTCTACCTGGCCGTGGTTTGCTTTCAACAGAACCCCTCATTTTCCACTTCTTGATTAGAGTTTGAACACTGCTGATTGGCATTCCCAATTTCTTGGATATCTTTTTATATCCCTTTCCTGTTTTTACAGTTCAACTACCTTGTCCCGCAGATCCTTTGACAATTCTTTTGCTTTCCTCATGACATGAATCCAGAAACGTCAGTGCAGCACTGGATGAAAGATGCAAGGGTCTGTCAGGAGTCCAGAAACTCATTGACCTTTTACACACACACTAATTCCTGGAAACTTCCTCTAAGTCCTCAGAAGTCAAGTCCCCTGGATTAACCCTACCTTTGCCTGTCGCTAAACTCCCTTGGACGCCCAGCCAGGCTAACTTGTCCGTAAGTTCCACTGTCGCTACACCGGTGATGCAATTCAGACAGTCGCTACACCTGGCGATGTGGCCCAGTCGGCCACTGCATCAGTTATGCCAGTCCAGCCTATGCCCATTAAACTTCCTGTTTTTTCCTATTCAGGGCTTTTTGGTGATGCAATTCAGACAATCGCTGTGCTTGGCAATGCGGCTCAGTTGGCCACTGCATCAATTGTGCCGGTCCGACCCATGCCCATTGAGCCGCCTGCTTTTTCTTATTCAGGGCTTTCTGTAACCTGGCCTCACCCTACTTCTACTAAACCCATTCTAACCGGTCTAAGAGGTTCAATCCACCCTTTGGATAAACTGCCTCATTCGGCCAGGTAGCCTTTAATCTTTTTTTCAAGGCTCTCGGTATTCCGTTTGGGTTTCAGCTGTCTGGCTTGACCCCTGTGACACGTCCCCTGCTAACCAGTCTGACCTCGTGGATCCACGGACCTTTGCCCAGTCTGATGGTCCTATGCTAGATGTCCAGCTTGTCTTTGAGGTTCCAGGGGCCCCTCCTCAGAGGGGGGGTGATGTCATTATCACTTAGTGCTCCTGCTCCTCATTCCAGCATCCGGGTGTTGGCTGTTGCATTCCCCCTGTCTGTGTTCACCTGCAAGGTGATTGATCTGGTCAGTCACCTGATATAAGCAAACCAAACACTCTATACCTTGCTTGTGATAGAGACAGAGTTACCTGCATTGTTCCTGATTAAGCCTCCCGTTTGTCTGCCCTGCCTTGCTGTTGGATTTCCCTGTGTATGACCTGGATCGGATATTGGACTATTCCCTGAACTCAGCCTGCCTTTTACCTGGACTGTCATAGAGCCACACTATCTGTCTGCTAAACTGCAAGAAGTCTGTTGTTTGTTCAGTTCGCTTCTGCCCTGGTTTGGTGGCCAGGCACTATAGCATTGTGTATAAGTCCAGGGGGCAACCAAGTATCGGTAGGCCTGCTTGCCTTAAGGGAAAGGGGGCTGCTATAGGTGAAGCACACAGTAGCTAGTTATAGTGTCTGACCACCTGCATTGGGGTAGACGTGACATTCGTGACACCAGGTTAAGGTGAAGTATCAAGGGCAAGTATGAAGGGCAAACAGATTCCAGGTAAAGTATGTACCTTTAAATGGAAACCAATTAATTTGTTCGCTGAATGTCTCAGGTCTAAAGTGGGGGTGTGTAGAAACCCTGTCTAGCAGGGAAGCAAAGAGGTGAATCCTGGTATCCTGCAGGCAGGGTTGATAAAAGGCAGTAAGGAGGTTAGCCTGCAGCAGTGGATGGGATATAGTATCTGTGCATAAAGGTATAGGCCTGTACTGTAACTGTTCTAGACTCTAGCAACTGGATGCAACAACATTCTTGAATGCAAGGGCAGCGTTGTGTGGATTAAGAACCCTCTTAACCAGTTCCACAGCGCAGCAGGGTGAAACGATGACCTTACATGTGGAGGGGGCCCCCTTGTCCTCCTCTGGGATGGCTGTGAAGGAGGGGATAACCTGGTCCATTTGCCTGCAAGTTCCCATACCTGCCCCCCCCCCCCAGGATGATCATACTTCTCTGGCAGTCTTTGCGACTTCCCGACTCTGATCTGGCCTGAACCCGCATGGATGCGCTCTCTCTCACATCCGGCCTCCAACACAGTCTCTCTACCACTGTGTTCCCGGGCTTTTCTCTTTTTAAATTCTCCCTCTCCTTTGCCAGTCCTTATGGGCGGTGTAGTTCAGGTCCAGCTGATCTGAATGAAAGAATCCTGCTTACAGCATACAAATCCCAGAGTTCCCAGCATTTCTGTAGGAGTTGTGAGATAACTAAGTTGCAGGACACTGCCATCTTGTGGCAAAAAAACAGTTCTGCAATACGGTAACATTGCACAGTGTTACATTTGGAAGAAACTGTCTCTGTCCCCTTTCCTCCTTAGTTGTCCCCAACTTTGTTCTGATGTATTAAACCCTATAAATATTATTATAATAGGCACTAAATGGTGCTGACAATCATAGGAAATAGGAAAACACCTATATGTATTTTCAAATCAAGTGAACCCCTTTTCCCTTAAATTTCCCTTCCACCTGGAACTGAGAAACTCTGGGCTACAGACAGTGCTGTATTTATAGAGGATTAAAAGCAGTGTGACAAGCTTGATGAGCTCTTCACTGCACTGCTTCTCTTTTCACTGTGCAGTCACAGGTGGGTGGCAGCTTAGAATAAATAACCTATTAATGGGCTATTCATTCTTTTACTTGAGGTCTGATTAACCACTTGCCAACTGCGCTATAGCCGAATGATGGCTACAGCATGGACGGCTAGTTCTGGGAGGCCGTCATAAGACGGCTTCCCATGATCATGCCCAGAGGACACTGCTGATCACAGATTGAGGTAAAGAGCCAATCAGTGGCTCTTTACCATGTGAGCAGCTGTGTCCAATCACAGCTGATCACAGATGTAAATAGAAGATGTAAATAGAAGCCGGTTATCGGCACTCCTTTCCTAATGCTGAGAGCATGAGGAGAGGAGAAGAGAGAGCCGATAACCGGCTTCTCTAAAAGGGACATGTACATTGATTATCAGTGCAGTCCCAACAGTGCCCACCAGTACTGCCAATCTGTGCCCATGAGTGCTGCAAATACTAGCTCCCAAAAGTGCTGCCAATCAGTGCCACCTCATCAGTGTCATCCATCAGTGCCGCCTACCAGTGCCGATCAGTTCTGCCTATCAGTGCTACCTATCAGTGCCCACCAGTGCCGCCTCATCAGTGCCCCCCAGTGCCGCCTCATCAGTACCCATCAGTGCAGCCTATCAGTGCCCATCAATGCCCATCAGTACCGCCTCATCAGTGCAGCCTATCAGTACCGCCTCATCAGTGCCCATCAGTGCCACCTATCAGTGCTCATCAGTGCAGCCTCATCAGTGCACATCAATGAAAGAGAAAAATTACCTGTTTGCAAAATTTTATAACAAACTATGAAAAAGTTTTGTTTTTTTTCAAAATTTTCGGTCTTTTTTCATTTGTTTAGCAAAATATAAAAAAACCCAGCAGTGATTAAATACCACTAAAATAAAGCTGTATTTGTGTGAAAAAATGATAAAAATGTCATATGGGTTCAGTGTTGCATGACCGCGCAATTGTCATTCAAAGTGCGACAGTGCTGAAAGCTGAATATTGGCCTGGTCATGAAGGGGGTAAAAGTGCCCAGTGGGCAAGCGGCTAATATAAAAACCAGGTGCACCTGTCCTGAATGCAAACTATGAGCTTCCATCGCGTGAGCAGATATTTGCAGTCAGCATCGTAAAAAGATGGGCGGTTTTGCACTGAAGTGCAATGTTTAAAATGACTTCCTCAGACATCTCAACTCTCCCGCGAGTCGCGGGAGTCTCCCGCATTTAGGTGCGGACTCCCGGATACCCGTGAGCGCCGGGCGATCTCCCGGCGGAGCCTGTCACTCAGTCACAGAGAGAGCAGCCCAAGCGGCCAAATGGAATATGGCTGCTCGGGCTGCTCTGTGTATGGCTGAGTGACAGGAGGACAGAGCCAGGAGGAGGGGTGGGCGGAGTCTTGTCAGGAGGGGGGGTGTCGGACACTATGCTCATTACATGCTGAAGATCTCTTCATTACAATCATTTGGCTGTCACACTACTCCATGCCCGACACTCTGCTACAGCCCGCACACTGGGCTAAGGTTGTGTCTGTGTACACTGTGTCCCTCCTCTCTGCAGCTATGCCAGTGTACAGACAGAAGAATGATCCTTCCCAGGTTGGATGCTGTTAAAGTGTGCCTGGCTGGATATAGGCTTGTACGGTCTGAGCAGCAGTAGGGATGGGCAGAGCTGGCAGAGAAAGTTCATCATTCTGCACACAGCAGCACCGATCACTGTCCAGCCCAGCAGGAACCAGAACTCACCCCAGGCCAACTCAAATGCTCTTGATTCAAGCCATGGCAGCTGCCATTAAGGTGCATTGCTAAAATATATTTGTAGAACAAGCTGGATTAGTGCCAACAATACTAGATTTGTGAAACTTCCTGTCTGTGTCAGTCTGTAATTAATGTAGTATCCAGCAACTCTGAGAGCACAGACCAGGACGCCTTCTCTGTTTCCCAGGATCATTAGAAATCTTTATTGGACATTTACAGACATCTCAAGTCTCCCGGAAGGTGCGGGAGTCTCCCGCATTTCTGCAGCGGCTCCCACAAACCCGCAAGCGCCTTCCGATCTCCCGGGAATGATCGGTGCAGCGGGGATCAGCTGTGAACACCGATCTCCTTTGTTTAGATTTTTAGCTGACTGCCGCTTCTCCTTCTCTCCCTCCTGCGGCTGATGGCTAATAAGCTATACAGGGAGATCGGTGATCACAGCTGTCCCTCCAGCTGCACCAATCATCCCCAGCTGCTCTGTGTGCTCCTTCCCCGTCCCCCTCCGTGTCCTTCTCTGCCCCCCCCCCGTTCTCCTCAGCCCCTCCTTGTCCCCCACAGCCGGCTCCCCTCCTCTCCTCTCCCGCCAGCTGTGGGGGGAACTAGTAATAGGACACAGTGAGTGAGATCGCTCCTGTGTCCTGTGATTACTGAGCAGAGTAAACTGCTACTGAATACTCTGCTCAGTTTATGAATGGACAGGAGCCTCTGTCTCCTGTTTATTCATCTTTAGTGCTGAGAAAGGGACTGGGGAATGTGTCCTTAGTCCCTTTGTCTGTCTCAAAGGGGTCTGTTTAGACCCCTAACATCTCACCAAAGCCCCCCAAAAATATTAAAAAAATATTGTAAAAAAATTCTAAAAAATGAAAAAGTGTAAGAAAATAAAATAAACTACTGACACCACTCTCCCCTTCCCTGCCAGCACTGTCCACTGCCTCAACCCCCTCCCCCCAAAAAGCATTGTGAAAAAAAAATGTAAAACAAATTCAATTGTAAAAAAATCAATTGTTAAAAATAAAAAAACTACTGACACCGTCCACTGCCACCCACCCCCTTCCTCAGAAGCACTGTGAAAAAATACTGAGAAAGTAATTTAAAAAATGTTTCGCCGCAGGGGGGCTGGGCATTTGCGGGCGCGAAGCGCCACCTCCCTGAAATCAGTTTCTGCAGGTTGGGATGCCTGCTACCTATATTGTCTGTATAGTGAAAGCACAAACTATTCAGTGCTGTAAAATATTCATTTTCTATTATGTGTACATCTTTGAAAATCAGAACCTCCTTTTCATCTGTATGTATGAAATAGGCAGAAAAGGTTGAAACTGAATCAATTACCCGATCGCTGCCCTTCTGAAATGTATATATAGCTCTGCAAAATAAATAAGTGGAATTCACTAAGTCATTTCTGGGAATTTATATACAGGGTCACTATAAATTGTGCGCTAGTGGTTTTTATGATTGTCATTAAAGATCAACAGCGTCAAAGCAGGATGCATGTTTCTTTGTACATGAACTCAAAGTATCATACAAATTTCAGCTTCTTAATCCTCCCCGCTGTGTAATATTAATGATGGCAATTACAGGGATCATTTACATCATATTTACTGCTAGTGGTGCTTTGTGGAATGTGCACAGCAAATCAGCAGGCCTGAGACAAGGACGTGCGTCCCTCCATCGTCACCAGTGTGCAGCATCAATCACTGACTCTGCAGAGCATTGCTACCCCCCATGATGGACAGCGGCTGAGCTGAGAGGAACATCCGATATTCTGGATCCTCTGCTGAAAGCATTCTACCACAAGTCAATCTTATATATATGTGTGCCGGAAAATCCACTGAAAGTGAGAGTCTCCTGCAAAGCTAATGCTTTTTAAGCTTATATTATTATTATTATTATTATTATTATTATTTAATATTTATTATTAGGGAGAATTGTAGACACGCACCCACACTCACTCAGGTTGAACTAAATGGACTGGTGTCTTTATTCAACCTTACTAACTATGTAACTATGTCTGGTCCTGAAGAATGATATGCAGAAAACAGTTCAAAAGGTATAAGAAAAAGATTTTTGTTTGCTGTTATTTTTACCTTTTTTCTTGTTATGGGGTAAAGGAAGCCATCAGGGCTGCTGTTAGAAATCACGGGGCCCCATACAGCCTACCTGACTGGGCCCCCCTCCCCCAGCTGAAAGTGACTGCGGACATAGATTTATCTGTCCCTTTGTAGCCTCAGCTGCACAGATGAATGAATAGGAAGCACTCCAAGGTTTCCTGCTCATTCACAAACTGAAGCATAGTAAACACAGTTTACTATGCTTCGGTGATACATGGACACAGGAGTGATTGGTACTAATAGCTCACTGTGTTCATTCTGGAATGGAAGGGACCAGTAAATTACATATTTACCGGCCCTTTCCCTGCTCTCCATCCTGAAACATCCCCCTGTGTGTCTGCAGCAGCTGCCAGCAGGAGAGGAGGAAAGCCGGAAACGCTGCGAGGGTAAGGGTCACACAGGGGATGCTGGACAACAGATGGAAGGGACGCGTGTGCTAGAACCAATCCCCCTGCAGTGCAGCCAGAGGGAGAAAGAAGAGGAGAAGCTGCCAGTTCTGCAAGGGGAAGAAGAGGATTGGTGTCTGCAATAAGACAGTACATCTGGACCTCCTGCTCAGCAGGGGCCCCAGGCCTCCTTTTGAACCGATGAGGTCCGGGCCCAGTACAGTAGGGCCAGTTGTACTGCATTATCAGCAGCCCTGGTGGCCTACATGGAAAGTCAGCCAGTTTAGCAGGGACCAGCCAAATTTTGATCCATGCACAGTATAGCAGGCAGATTGTACAACAAGTTTTATGTGTACAACAAGCCTGTTGGGAAATGTTCTCTCGAACAGCACCGCCAACTATAGCTATAGAGTACAATTGCTCAGTGGGAGGGATTACCCCACAATGAGTGTGTGATTGGCAGAAATTAGTCTTTTTTTTTCTGCTAGTTGCATGAATGAATGAAAATGATTTAATTTCCCATCCACACCTTTGCTCTGGATGGGGGAATTCCTCCACTGAGCTATTGTTCTCTAACGCTGGGGAGATTTCCTTGCTGTCAGAATACACTCATCAGCACCGTCGGCTAGAGCTGGCAGCACTGGTTGAGAGAGAATTTTCCAACACGCTGGTTGTACACAAGTTGATGGACAGACGTGGAGCTTAAAGCGGAGTTCCAACCATTTAAATGTCAGCAGCTACAAAAAGTGTAGCTACTGACTTTTAATAGTCAGACACTTACCTGTCCCACGGTCCAGCGATGCGGACGTACGAGGCCCCGCTTCTCTCCCCCTCCTCTCTGAGGCACCCACATTCTAACTGTGGGCGCCCGGCTGTGGCTTCACAGCCGGGCACGCACTGCGCATGCGCGAGCCGCACTGCGTGCTGTGAATTGCCGTGCAATCTTCTGGGACCTGTGAGGTGTCCCAGAAGATTGCAGGGAGGGGGGAGAGGTGAACTTCCTTCCAGTGTTGCGGATCCCGGGGAGGAAGTGGGAGCTGGGTGCTCATAAAAACTGGGTATCCGCCCCCCCCCCCAAAAAAATGACATGCCAAATGTGGCATGTCAGGGGGTCTCCATAACTTAAAGCGGAAGATCCATTTTTGGGTGGAATTCCGCTTTAAGCTTTTGAAAAATGTAAAAGGAATATTAGGGCTCATACCTGCACACAACATTTCCTGGTGTTGTTTTGTTTTTTTGGTGTGTTGGCATTTTTTAAGGCTACATTCAGACATGCTTTTTCTGCACATTTTTCCACAAAGTTTGGGGCAGAATCGCACATTTTTGACCATATAGAGGAATGCCTGAAAAGTGTTCGTAACATGTATATATATATATATATATATATATATATATATATATATTTTCTTTTTAGGCACGCCCATTGAAGTCTATAGGGCTGCAATGCCCAAATTCCCTTGAAAAGAAACTTCTGTATGTTTTGAGCTACAAAATGCTTAGGTGAAAATGGGGACTTACATGGGAATGGAAGCAACCAAGTGTGTGCACACAAACACTGGCTAAAACTGTTGTTTTCAAACTAAAATAAATTGTATTAACTCTAATTAGGAATTAAACATGTATAATGCAATCTCTAAATGGAATGGAAACAACACTTTTTCACTGGGTGTACCTCTAAGGGGCCCATTCACCCTAAAACATGTGTATGTTAATGCACACATTTTCATGCATTGCTTTAAGGCAGACCACTGGGCAAGGAGATATCTCCCCAATGGAGATACGGGCAACAATGAAAATCTGGAAAAGGTTTGTTATAAAGGTTCATGTGGAACTTACAATATCAGTCTCCATAACCAAAGATAAGCAATTGTTTATTCTCTGGCTAACAGAAGGACTGGGTTATACAGAGTTGGGAAGAGACTTTCACCTTGGATGCTGTGAGAGTTGGGTGGGGCAGCTGGATAAGGAATCAACCCTTCCAAGGCTTTCAAACTGACAGTAAAACCCCACAGACAACCGGAAGAGCTGCTTTCATGATGAATTCTGCAGATCCCCACTGTCATGTCAGTTTGATAGCAGCTGTCTTTATTACTGATACAGATACTCCGTGAAGTATCTTCCTAGTATAGGTGCTAGGTTGTATATAGTTAGGCTAGTGTAATTCTTCCTCCACCCAACAGGGGAGCTAGAGGCGAATTTACATTCTGCCTAACAGAGTGCTGTAATTTACTAGTCAGGACTGCTCATGATGTTCTGGTAAGTTTGGCTGGGCTCCTCCTGCCTTCTGGAAACTTCTACAGCTTTCCAGAACATAGATGGAAGCTAGGCAAATGGGCAGCATAAATATCAATGCAGCTCTGGCTAATGGGTGCTTGCATTTATATTCTGGGAACAAATGAGCTTGGGGTCCTTCCCATAGTGGATTGCACCAGCTGGGGGAGAAGCTGCTGCCGCCTCCCCTAGTACCGGCTGCCAAGAGGCCTTGTGGGCAACCAGAGGGCCTGAAACTGGAACTGAAGAGTGGCCCTGGTTCTCCCAAGCTTATTGAGGTGGAGTTCGCTGAGGATTCAGCTAGTATCAATCTCAGAGTCTAGTGCTTTTTAGTAAAATGCCAGACTTGCAGGGTGTGCAGTTAGGGTTGCCACCTTTTCCTCAAAACAAACCCGAACACTTTAGCAGCCTGGGAAACCTTTGGGTGCTCCAAGGAGCTACTCTGCTTGGAGTGGTGCGGTGCACATAGCCTGCCGCAGCAAACCGCGGGTGTGGCCAAATTGCTCTTTTTGACATCATCACCCTGCCCCCCCCAGTGATGCCAAACCTGATGCCAAACCTGTCCCAAGATAACCGCCTGCAGCTCCCGGACAAAAAAAGATTTGAGTGTGACTATTTTGGTTACTTGGGGAGCCACAGCCTGGCCTGAATAATATGTTTGGGTTTCAGTCCGCCTGAAACCCAGACACATGATACAAAACCTGGACTGTCCGGGTGAATCCCGGACAGGTGGCAACCCTATGTGCAGCTATGTCTTCACATTGTGACAGGAACGGTAAAAGGAAACTAGACAAGTCCTCAGGTTGGCCAGCAAGCCCTGCTGGTGGAAACAGTCAGAAGGGGCTTTTAAGCATCCTTGTGCTGGATCAGAATTATGAACAATAATGAGTATCTAAATCCAAATTCTTCACCCTGATAATATTTCTGTATAAAGATTTTTTATGCTTGTCATCCTCAAATCATCAGCAGTAAACTTCCCTTCATTGGCTACTCAGAAGCTCTAATGGGACAAAAATTGATGTGACCTCCTGCACTGCTATTGCAAGCTTATAAAAGAGACATTGGAGCAATGAGGCCGGAGATCACAGTGTATGTCTGTATTGATTTATGTGACAATGCTCTAAGTGTGGCTTCACTTGATATCTGTCATCCCGGGAGCCCAGCTATCTTGGATGTCATTTAAAATTATGTATTTCATTTATCTGTTCCTCCGTGGACAACTACCCACCGTGTTTAATGCAAGTGGTGAAGTGTCCTCATTGTGCCATTTATCCTTCAGATGACATCATTATTCTTCTTCATATCTATCTGAATATGACAAGAACTCAAAAAAGTCATTTATACAAGTTTATCATAGAACTACCTTTATTATATTGGCACTTTAAAGAGCAAGTCCAGACAACAACAAGTACATTCAGGAAAAGTTGCTACTGCCCTAGATTTAAAGGCCCACTCTATTTACCCCTTTCATGTTGGCATCTAGGTCCAAAGCCCGACTTCCAAGTAAAAAGTAAAAAAAATGGGCCTGTGTGTGTTCTATGCTGACCTTTAAAGTGTAACTAAACTCACTAACACGCAAAATGTACAAAACATGGCAATCCATTGAACTTGTTTAACAAAGCTAGATATCTAGGCTCATTGTAAACCTTATAACCAATGCTAATTTATCATGGTTCTTTCTGTGTGAAGAAAAAAGCTCTCTTGGAAGGTAGCAGAAGAATCTATTTATATAGGCGTTGTGTATGGTTTGGGGGATAATGCGATGGGTCAAAGATTATCTTGTATCCTGCAATACTGTTTATATCTGGTGTGCTTCCCTTGACAAACATTTCTGAGAAATTGTAATCAGCTTTAAATTATCTGTACACCCACACCCACATTATATAGTTAACCTGGTTGAAAAAAGACACAAGTCTATCCAGTCCAACCTACAGGCATGATTGTAGGCATGATTCATCCTTGTCGCTAGAGAAATGATATGCAGCCATTACAGTGGTACATGCAGGGCTTTTTTTTGCCTTTTGTGCAGTTCAGGCAACCTCAAGCATTGAATGTATGTAATGGCAAGGGGTGCTGGGGTGTGCTGGAGGGTCTATTGATGCTGGCTGCTAGGGAATCTATTTTTGCTGTATGGGATCTATTTTTGTTCGGGTCTATTGTTGCAAGTGGGAGATCTATTGTTGCTAGGGGAAAATTATTGCTGAAAGGGATCCAAGGAGCCGCGGCGGGGATTGAGCATCCAAGCATCGGCGAGCCCCAGGCATCGGCCAGCGTCTCTTCTCCTCCTTGCTTTCACCGTGCGTCTCCTCCCTTCCTCCTAGGTGTCCAATAGGATCTCCTGTCCTTTCAGCCAATCGGGTGATGGGTATCAGACCCGCTTCCCGATTGGCTGGGAGGAGGATCAGTGTTGCAACAGCGAATATTCATTCGCTGTTGCAACACAATTGGGTGGGCTCCAGACGCAATGCTCTTTTTTTTTTAACACCGACTCCCCCTTTTCAAGGTTCCGCAAAACAAAGTACAGAACCAGTAACCATTCCACCGGACCATCCTGTTCCACCTCAGCCTGATGCACAACGACAGCCATTCCTGCTAAGCCCTACAGTATGCAGCCCGCGTCGCACCCTTTACTGACCTTCTGAGCCCAAGAAACTAAGGACTGTGGTCGGCCCCTCCGTCTTATACGGGGCCAAGGGGATACCCAAAACGATTGCCGATGTGTTCCAACATAGTCAGCAGCACCGCACAGATCCTGGATGAGGTCGGGCCCACACAAAGGAAGCCATCCAATTAATGGATGATAGAAATCACTCCAGATACATCACGAACCACCCACTTCAGAACCGAGCTGACATCCCATGGGAAGACAGCGATCCACGTAGAACTCCTCATTCCAATGGCATCCCAGCAACCAAAATCTATCAGGGTGAACTGGAAGCAGTCTAAAAGCTGACTCACTATCGGATTTGGCCCTAAGTGCCTCTTGCCGTAATGTCGCACCCAGAATACAGCCACATCAAAGGAAGAGTAACTTACCGCACACACTTGCGAGTCAATGGCATCATGACTGACCCCACCCCCCCCTCTGGGAAGGAAAGGTGGTGAATAAGCCTAAATTTATTGGGCTCCTTCTTTGGCATGACCTCCAAGGGAGAGATAACCAAATCCACTAAAGGTAGTGAATGGAAAGGGCCACTAATGCGGCCCTACGCAACCTTCTTCCGTAGTTTCTCAGAAAACACGTCCAAATGTTGCATGGCCGGGCCCAAGTTACGGGACACTGGAGGTGCCTTGGTTTAACGTGCGCCCCTAGGGGACCCCAAAAAAAAAAAAAAACCTCACATTGTTTGCTAGGTCGGCTAATCTAATGGCCTTCTGTGTGCTAGCAGCCTCCCCCCGCCATCCCAGCCTTGTCCACCCTACCTGCGGAACCCAGGCTGCCGACGGGCTAACTTGTGTGCTCGTCCCTGGTTCAAACCGCTTGACTAGTTCCTTCAACCCCACCAGGAACCCTTGCAATCCCGTCTCAACCCTGGCAGTGGCGTGACCGCAGGCCGAACTAGCCTGGGGGGGACCTCGCGGGCAAACTTGACCATGTGTCCGGCCCCTCTCTCTGTGACCTAGGCCAACCCCTAATAACCACCTACTTTTATCCCGCAGACTGCCCAGAAATAGAAAAGTTTAAAATGGACTTACCAGGCTGCCTAGGAAGGGTCCCCACCAACCGAAGTTCCCGCCTCCTTCGCTGCCTGCTGTCTCTGGGGCTCCTCATCCGACACCGACTGTTCGCCCTCTGACCTTTGCATCGACATTCCATCCCCATCTAACGACTGCCCTTTAGGGGAAGCATCCCTGGATGCAGAGGATCTATGCGGCCCTGCTTCCACGCACCGGATCCGCCTACCGACTTCTGCGTCGCCTTGCCCGGTCCCGGGGGGCTCCCATCATTCCTCCATCCTGTTTCCCTCCAGGTAGTATTCTGTGCCTGGTGTTTTAGAGCCGCCGGCCGTGGCAGTGGGCCAGTGTGGGGGGGGGGGGGGGGGCGGCCGCAGAATTCCGAGCCAGCGCACACCTTCTCATGCTGCTGGGTGAGCCGTGAAGCTGCCCTGGTGCTCCGAGATCACCCGCCGAGCTACGTCCGTGGGGGGGTTCAACCCTGAGACACCCACACGCGAGCACCATGAAATGATTTGCGGGTGGTCCCGGAGGGGCCCGAATGGGACATCCGGCATGATGCTGGCTCTGGGGGAGGAGTCCAGGGAGAAGCGCTCCGGAGGCCTAGACCTCCGAGCTCATGAGGACTCCAGGCCTGGCACCGGAACTGGAACCTGAGGCCTGCTCACCCAGAACCGGCTCTATCTGTGCATGCAGCCACCCAGCTCCCAGTGCTGCCGCTTCCATCCACAGCTGGGCCAACAGACGCTCCACCTCAGCCATGTCTCCAGCTCATGGCAAGCTCAAAGCTTGTTCCTGCCGCTGCACTGATGCTGGGGGAGGGGCCAGCTCCTTTTTAACTCTTATGTCCCCTCCTCCCCTCAGGCTCCCCCAATAGGGTGAGACCTCTCATTTTGCCTGTACCCTGTTTCCCCTGTCATGCCAGCCCTCCGCTATTTTTCTTTTTATTTATTGTTCACTGCAGGCTTTTTTGGAGTTCTAAATAAGATTCTTCCCTCTATCCAAAATAAAAAAAAGCCTTTAGTTATACTTTAAATGGTTTATATTTAGAGACACATTATTGTTGTTGGTCTTCATTCCTTATATCAGCAAGCACAATCCACATTTCCTATCTAATAAGAAAAGATACTGCAGTGGTCTCTACAAACATAAGAGTGCTCGTTCACACCAACCCCTTTTGGGCAGCATTGCCTATCATAACCCCAAGGCAAGAACAATGCAATTTGCCTTTTCTCCTATAGATTCAGTTCACATCAACCTGCTGCATTGATGTGTGCATCTTCTATGTTTGTGCAATGTGTACCAATGTGCTGCAGAACATAGAATTAACATAGAATGTAAAAAAAAAAAAGAATCAAAAAATGTGAGCCTTGCAATACATGGCAGACAGTGTCCACATCCTACACTAGCTAACATGCGTTATATGCTATGCATTATGCACTATGTGGTGTGAATGAGAGCATAATGCCATAAACACTAATTATAAAGGTAACGGCTTTACTGCCCTAATTTTTTTTTTGCTTTGAGTAGCATTTTTGCTGTTAATAGCTTTCTACATTCTGCTAAAGAGATTTATCCTCACTTCTTGTTGTTTCACCAGGGGGATAATGGGGACACAGCTATGATTTAACACTTCCCCAATATATTTAAAATAGAAAAAGAAAATCTTTGACTCGAGATTCACTTTCCACTATATTCAAGGAATTAAGGAAATCCTTTTTCTCCTTGTTTACAAACGCTTCTTGTGAGCTTGGGTTTTCTAACAAGAAAAAAAAAAGAGTGTGAGGTAACTGATAATGATTTACTAACAAAGATTAAATGCTTTTTTATGTGCAGTATGTGTGATGTACAATATGTACCAATCTGTGGTTTTAAATTCAGTTGTAAGTGTGAAAAAATGACTTTTAGCAAACCTTTTTTACATATGTTTTGCATATTTTCAGTTCAGAAAAACATTGTTTCTGTAAACGACTCTGTGCCTTAATCCTGGATTATCAATGCGCTGTACCTTAAAGCTGAATTCCTGGGAATATTCAAAGCTACCCCCACTTTGGTGCTTCTCCCGTACTGCAAGGATCAAAAGAAAATTTTTGCCTAGGATGCCGTTATTATTATACAGGATTTATATAGCGCCAACAGTTTGCGCAGCGCTTTACAATGTTAGGGCAAACAGTACAGTTACAATCCATTTCTAAACAGGAGAAATCAGAGGGCCCTGCTCATTAGAACTTACAATCTAAAAGGGATGAGCTGATGGAGAAAATAAAAGTACAGTTGTTAGGTGGAGGCAAGATAGGCTTCTCCTGCTAGGGATCTCCTAAAAGTGGACAGAGTAGGAGATAGTTGGACAGATTGGGGTAGGGAGTTCCACAGGATGGGAAAAGCTCTGGAGAAGTCCTGGAGACGAACATTGGATGAGGTGACAAGGGAACTAGGGAGCAGGAGGTTTTGGGAGGAGCGAAGAGAATGATTTGGTTGGTATTTTGAGACTATGTGATGTAGCTGGGGGCCGAGTTGTTTATGGCTTTGTAACTTATTGTTAGTATTTTGAATTTAATTCGTTGGGTGAGTGGCAGCCAATGGAGGGATTGGCAGAGAGGGGTAGCAGACACTGAGCGGTTTGTAAGGTGGATGAGTCTGGCAGCAGCATTCATGATGGAATGAAGGGGGGATAGTCTATTTAAGACCCCTTTCACACTGATAGCCCGGCTGCGTTAGCAGTAAAGCACTGCTAGTTTTAGCGGCGCTTTACCGGCACTGTGCAGGCGGGAGCGTGGTGCTTTTAACCCCAAAGAAGGGGTTAACAAGGGGTTAAAAGCGATTGAGAAACGCTGATTACCGCCCCAAAGACACTGCTTGCATGATTTTTTTTTTTTCGTCCTGCAAGCGCACCGCCCCAGTGTGAACAAACTTGGGCTTTCACACTGGGGAGGCTTAAGAGGCGCTTTTCAGTCGCTTTACAGGTGCTATTTTTAGCGCTAAAACGCCTGAAAAGCGCCTTTAGTGTGAAAGGGGTCTTAAAATAAGCCAATGAGCAGGGAGTTGCAGTAGTCGAGATGAGAGATGACGAGGGAATGAATTAGGAGCTTTGTGGAGTCATTGGTTAGAAATGGGGCGTATTTTGGAGATGTTCCAAAGGTCGAAGTAGCAAGCTTTGGGAAGTGATTGGATGTGGGGCCGAAAGGAAAGTTCAGAGTCCAGGATAACACCTAGCACTCTGGTATGCGAGGATGGGTCGATGGTTGTGCCATTGATCTTGACAGAGAAGTCAGGGGAAGAGGCACGTGGGGGAGGAAATATTATGAGCTTGGTTTTGGATAGATTGAGTTTGAGGAAGTGGTGTGACATCCAGACAGATATGTCTGTTAGTAAATTAGTGATGCGTGAGGAGACCGAAGGTGTGAGCTGAGAAGTAGAGAAATAGATTTGGGTGTCGTCAGCAGAGAAATTATATTGAAAGCCATGGGAGGCAATCAACAGACCCAGGGAGGAGGTGTAGATTGAAGCTAGGAGAGTTTCAAGAACAGAACCCTTGGGAAACCCAGACAGAGAAAGGAAGAGGAGAGGAGGAAGTAGATGGGATAGGTAGGATGAAAGCCAGTGAAGAGCACACCCACGGAGACCAAAGGAGCAAAGTTTTTTTGAGAAGGAGGCAGTGGTCAACCATATCAAAGGCAGCCGAAAGGTCTAGAAGTAGGAGTACAGTATAGTGTCCATTGGTTTTTGCTGTTAGTAAGTAGTTTGTGAGTTTTAGGAGAGCAGTTTCTGTTGAGTTGAGGATGAAAGCCAGACTGAAGGGGATCAAGAAGGTTATCCTTAATGAGATGATCACTCAGTTGTAGACCAGGCGTTCAAGATTATGTACATTACATCTGGCTCCCATGGGAGCTGGAGCCCTTTTGTTCTCCCTAATGTTCTGGGTTTCAGGCAGACCCTCAGGGTCCTCCCTTACAAAGTAGGACTGCTGGCCCTGAATGGTCTGTATGATCATTACAGTGTGACTGACTAACAGAGTGTCGATGAGAAAAGGCTTTGAGGAAATGATTGCATGAAGAGGAGGAAGCCTGGAGCGAAGGCTAAGGTAAAAAAAGAAAAAGTACCCTAGACAAAAACAAGCATTCACTTGTAGTACAAGGGTAGCACCACTGCAAGGGTAGCTTTGATATTTTCCCGGTGTTCAACTTTGAATTCTCTTGTGCTTTCCATCCATAACTCAGCAAAGCATCTGGCAAAATACCACTGCCTTTCCAACACATTTCATCAGCAATTGTATACTGTATCTAATTAGTCAGATCAAAGAGCATGAAGGGGTAGGGGGTGGATGCTGAACTTTGTTCTTATTGTGATGAGAATTAGGAAGTGGCATGAGGCCATTTCTGATCCCGTGCTCCTGTTACCACTGCACCTCCAATAGGTCAGCCTTTGAAAGAGTAATGTCCCTTAGGCTATATTCACACAACACAATACACTTCCAGCGCATAGAGTTTTGCCTTAAAGTCTGCTTGTGCAATGGATCATCAAAAGCAATGGAATGACATCTTTCTTGTATGCTTAGTCGATGCTGCCCTCCGCAGATCGGGGAATCTAGTAGAAAACTGTAAAAGAGCACACAGGAGGGTGCACATGCCTAGTGCATCACTAAAGGTTTATTGTAAAAAAACAAAACCTACAGCCAAATGGGTAATCACAAAAAATAGATGTATACAGGCGTTGTATGACACATATCTCAATCCAGTGCAGGAATAGCGTGACCAAACGCACCATGACGCTGCAATGGCAAGTGATGTGTTTCGCTTCAGCTAGCTCTGAAGATGGGGTGAATCCCCTGAAATGCGTCTGCTAACTCCGAAGAGGGAAGTGCGCCCCTCGAAACATGTCAGCTTGCCAGCGCAGTGTCATGGTGTGTTTTGCCACGGTATTCCTGCACTGGATTAAGATTCAGTGTCATATAATGCCTGTATACATCTTCGGTAATGCACTAGGTGTGTGCACCCTCCTGTGTGCTCTTTTACATTCACTTGAGCAATGGGGGGGGAGATACCTTGCTCCACTCAGAGGTTGGCCAAATACTGCCTCTGGAGTCTGGACATAGCTATTAAGGCTCTATTTACATGTAACCACTCACCTAGTCAGGCTAGGAGCATATTAAAAATGTGACAATAACAAAAAATACTAAAAAGTAAAAGAGTACAATAATAGCACACAACTAATAAATAATGGGAAGTAGCTTCATGTTCATCTATGCTGTAGTTACACCCTAGATGAGAAGAAACATTGTAGAACCTCATAAACCAGAGCGAGAAGGCCAACAAAACTCCATCATCCCATTTTTCAAAGTGCCTTGCTATTCAAGCGGCTACCTTATATAATTAAATCAATTATTTTTATTAGCAAACTGCGAGCCATCGGTAGAGATGTCTCTGAAATGGGGGCTGTAAAGTGGATCCATTCTATACACAAGTGTGTTCACCGGCTACATGGCACACTTCTATTAATGGCTTTACCAGGATGGAGGAGGCTGCACCATCCCTCCAATTATTAGTCATTGTTCCAGTAATTGAAATGATATATTCTCGTCGAGCAGCGTGCCTGGAGTGGTTATTGCAGCCATACATAACATTGAATCACTTGCTGCAAACTCCCAGAGACGGGTTAAGGGAGAGATAATGTGTTTTTCATAAATATGAAAACCTTCAGCATACGCACAGACACGAAACAATGACTAATATTTTTAGCTCTTGTTTTCTTATGAAGCACCCGTGTATGTGACCTGCATGGGGAAAGATCTTATTTCGCTTTGTTATTTCAGGAAAAGCCATTTTTCTTTTGCATACTGTTTCTCGTTCCCATGGCAACCATTTAAAGCTACATTCCCCAAGCTGTAGAAAAAAAGAAAAGCTAGTACTTCTGGCTTTGTAAATGGCTGCCAGTATCCCTTTCTCAGAGGCACAAGCATAATTAAGTTACTCAATTTGCACTTTAAAATACATTTGTGTATAATATACAAAGACACACTCTTTTTAGTTCTTTAAGGTCCACTCTTACTTAGAGTGGAGCTAAAATTGTTATTTAAAACATGTGAGCAGGCAGCTATTTATTGCAGAAGAGACATACTATGTCTCTTCTGCCATTAGACGCACTTACCTGCATGGTCATAGTCTTCTATTGTATGTACACTGAGCTGTGCATGTACAGCATGCATTCTCGAAACACTGTGCCAAAATGGCTGACTCGTGTGCATGCGCAGCCTCACGTTTTCCCCTGCTGGTCAATCAAGAGGCTAAAACGCTCTGCTTGGAGTAGCCCAGGAAGCAGATGACAGTGGCCAGCAAGGGATGTAACCACTGCCTTGCTAGAATGTGGAGGCAAGTATCTTGTGGACTTTAGTTCCGCTAAAGTGTAAATGATACATTTTTATAATATAATCCTTTAGCCTACCCAGCAATAATCACACTGTTTACCGTTAAAGTGTTTGTTACCCTCAAAAAAAAAAAAAAAAAAATTATCCTGTTCCCTTAAAGCATGTTATACAGCACAGTGCTTGTGCTTTGTAATTTGGACTCTTGTATAACCTAAAAATACCTGTCTGATCCTGCCTGGTTCTGCCCTCCCCCCTGTAAACTGACCACAGTATATCATGGCCGCTGAGCCCTGAGACCGTGGTCAGTTTACGTGCCTCTGTCATCTGCAGCTGTCCTCTGCCCTTCTCTGTCCTCTCACCCCTCCCCTTCCTGCCTGTCAGCTGTGTCAGTGCCCGCCCCTTCCCTCCTGCTGCACAAATTATTGTTTTCTTCCTATGATCCAATGTGTTATAATAAAGTATGTGCCCCAGTGTATGTTATTTATAAAAAAAAAAATGCCGCTTCATACCTAATTTCAGAGCGCTCACGTGACCATGATATTTTAGGGCCCTCTTTCTTTCTTTCTTTTCCTTTCTTTCTTTCTCTTTTATGGTAGATCCGAATGGAAGCTCGATGTAAAGCTGGCCATAGATGGATCGATATTTGGCTGGTTCAGCATGGACCAACTGACTTTCGTATCATGTATGGCTGTAGCCATTTTTCATCCGTCTAGGTCTGAAAAAAAAATTGAAGAAGTTAGCGCCCTTTTCTGGGTTTTTTTGGACCTAAATGTGATTGATCTGATGTAAAGGGACATTTACATCTGCCTGCCCATAGACTTAAATTGATTGTAAAGTCTCGTTTTTTTTTCCTATAAAAATAACAAACATGTTATACTTACCTGCTCTGTTGTAGCGGATTTGCTCAGAGCAGCTCAGATCCTCCTCTTCTCTGATCCCTCTTTGGCATTCCTGGCACCTCCCTCTTGTTCAGTGCCAACACAGCAAGCAGTTTGCTAGGGGGGCCCTGAGCCAAGTCACAGCTCCGTTTGTCCATTCAGACACAGAACCCTGACCCGGCCCGCCCCCTTTCTCCCCTGATTGGCTAGCTGACTTTGACAGCAGCAGCAGCCAATGGCGCCACTGTTGTGTCTCAGGAAGGATTATCTCGGATGGCTGAGACACTTGTGAACATCACTGGACAAAGAGGGACCTCAGGTAGGTGGCTATCGCATACTAGCACATTTTGTGACACATACCTGAAAACGAAGCCCTCCAGTAAAGCGCTGTCACTGCTGGAGGCCATTTCCATCTTAACCCGTCTTCCTTCCGGGTCCGTGGACTCTGGCTGTGTGACTAGCCGGCACCGCAATGACGTCATTCCCACGCATGTACGGGGGGAACCGTTGTTTACGGCACAGGACTCTGAAGGAACAGCCCGGCTGGCCATTCCTTCTCAGCGCATGCGCTGATGACGTCATCAGCTGCATGTACAGTAAATATCTCTTATTTAATGTTACATGTTTAGAAGATATTTACAGTCCCTTTTAGGTAAGAATTTTCATAGGCTTACCTATAGGTACAAGTCAGAGATGGGAGTTTACTCCCACTTTAACCGCTTCCCGACCACCTCACACAGATATACTGCGGCAGAAGGGCACGTACAGGCAGATTAACGTACCTGTACGTTGCCCTTTAAGAGGCAGCTTGCGGGCGAGAGTCCGCCGGGAGCTCCTTTACCGTGGTCGCAGGTCCCGCTGACCCGATGTCCGCGGGGATACCCCGTTCGTCTCACGGTGAGGAAAAACGGGGAGGTGCTGATGTAAATAAACATCTCCCCATTCTGCCTAGTGACACTGTCACTGATCTCTGCTCCCTGTGATCGGGAGTGGTGATCAGTGTAGTGTCATACACAGTCCCTCCCCCCCACAGTTAGAAACACTCCCTAGGACACACTTAACCCCTACAGCGCCACCTAGAGGTTAACCCCTTTCCTTCCAGTGACATTTTTACAGTAATCAATGCAATTTTTTAGCATTAATCGCTGTATTAATGCCAATTGTCCCAAAAATGTGTCAAAAATGTCCGATGTGTCCGCCATAATGTTGCAGTCACGATAAAAATCGCCATTACTAGTAAAAAAAAAAAAATATTAATAAAGATGCCAAAAAACTATCCCTTATTTTGTAGACGCTATAGCTTTTTCGCAAACCAATCATTTTTACCAAAAATATGTAGAAAAATACGTATCGGCCTAAACTGAGGAAAAAAAATGTTTTTTTTAAATATGGGGATATTTAATATAGCAAAAAGTAAAAAATAATGCGTTTTTTCAAAATTGCCCATTTTTTTGTTTATAGCGCAAAAAATTAAAACCGCAGAGGTGGTCAAATACCACCAAAAGAAAGCTCTATTTGTGGGAAAAAAAGGATGTCAATTTTGTTTGGGAGCAACGTCGCACGACCGTGCAATTGTCAGTTAAAGCGACGCAGTGCCGAATCGCAAAAAGGTGCTCTGGTCTTTGGCCAGCAAAATGGTCCGGGGCTTAAGTGCTTACCAACGGTTTGGGAGTAAAGAAAAACTGAATGGACACAGATGTCGCAAATGACATCCACCAAGATAGCAAGCAATTGTGCTGCAAGTATGAAAATGACTTGATAAGTTATTGCTAGACTTGCCAGGCTTCACAAGTTTGTTGCACAATTGCACATTGCATGACTCCAGATCAACTTTCTTTGCAAAAATATTCTGCAAGTCTGCTGCAAGTTCTGGTTCAGTTATGTTGTGCAATAGTCATCCCACCACAGGAGTCACTGTGGCTGAATTTTCATGCCGTAGACTTGCAGAGCTCTTGCTGTAGACACACCACTGCTACCAGGGGCATAACTAGAACCTTCAGGGCCCCGATGCAAGAAACCATGATGGGCCCCCCTTAACCCCCCCCCCCTTCCATCTGACCCCCGGGCCTCCAATTTTGCTGGGTATCAGCAGCCCTTCCCTCCCACGCTGTGTATGTGTGAGGTAAAGGAGAGCCATTAACTGTCAAGAATGCCAGTAAATTGTTTACACTGATAATCAGTGCTGCATTTCAGTTCCATCTATCAGTGCTGATCAATGCTGCCTATCAGTGCCCATCAATGCCGCCTATCAATGCTCATCAATGCTATCTATCAGTGCTGCATTTCAGTGCCACCTATCAGTGCTCATCAATACTGCCTATCAGTGCCATCTATCAGTGCCCAGTAATGCTGCCTATCAGTGCCCATCAATGCTGCCTATCAACATCCAACCGTGCCGCCTATCAGCGTCCATTCGTGCCACCTATCAGTGCTGCCTATCAGTGCTCAATGCCCATCAATTCTACCTATCAGTGCAGCCTATCAGTGCTCATTAATAATGCTTATCAGTGCCACCTATTAGGGCTCATCAATGCCGCCTTTCAGTGCTCATTAATATTGCCTATTATTGCCGCCCATCAGTGCTCATCAATGCCACCTACCAGTGCTGCCTATCAGTGCTCATTGCCCATCAAGGCCACCTATCAGTGCCCATCAGTTCTGCTTATCAGTACTTATCAATGTTGCCTATCAGCCTCCATCAGTGCCACCTATCAGTGCTCATAAATGATGCCTATCAGTGCCCATCAGTGCAGCCTATGAGTGCTGCCTATCAGTGCTCATTAATGCCCATCAGTGTCGCCTATCAGTGCTGCCTATTAATGCCACCTATCAGTGCCCTTCTGTGCTGCCTAATAATGCCACCTATCAGTGCCCATCTGTGCCGCCTATTAGTGCAGCCTGTCAGTGCTCATCAATCCCTCCTATCAGCCCTGCCTATCAGTGCTCATCAATGCCGCCTGCCTCCTCAGCACGGCTGAGCTGAAAGCCTCTCTAATACAGCTCAGAGCCGGCCTGGCAGTGCTTCCTGCTCCCTCTGTCCTCCCCTCCCTCACAAAGGATGAGAGTGGAGACACAGCCGATCTGCTTCTTCTCCCCACGCTGCTCTCCTGTATGCGCTGCAGGAAGTCAAGTGTGAAGCTATCAAGCTCACACTTTCCGCAGTACACACACAGGAAAGGGGAGGGGGAGGGGGAGAAGGAGCAGGAGCAGATCGGCTGTGTCTCCACTCTCATCCCATGCGAAGGGAGGAGGGAGGACGGAGGGAGCAGGGAGAACTGCCAGGCCGGCTCTGAGCTGTTTGAGAGACACTTTCAGATCAGAGCCGTGGGACTAGCAACCCCACTGGGCCCCCGACAGTGGCGAAATGCCAGGGCTCAGTCGCAAATGCGACTGCTGCTACCCTGGTAGCTCCGCCACTGCCCAGAGTTGACTAGAGCCTGTGTCTCAATGGACAACTCAGACCAAGAAAGGGTAACCGGAACTAAAGGCTTATCCTTCAGGATAACTGGGGATGTAACAACGCCACCTATGGTCTGTCCCCTATAGGACCTCAAGGTGCCAGCGTTTCCTGGACGGGTAGGACAAGACTTCAAAAAGTGACCCGCCTGGCCACAATAAATGCACAATCTCTCCCTCCTCCTAAAGGCCCTCTCATCCACAACGAGATGTGTCAAGCCCAACTGCATGGCTTCTACTTCACTGGCGGACTTGGTACCAGGAGGCATGGGAGGTGAGGGAGGCAAGGGTGGGACTGCAAAGCTCAGTGCCAAATCTACAGGAGGTTTTTCACAAGCGCTCCTTAAAGGATGGTCTCTCTCAGAGTCTGGAGTCAATGAGAATGGCAAACGTGATCAACTTCTCCAGATCCGTAGGTATGTCTCGGGCTGCTATATCATCTTTGATGTTATCCCAGAGACCATGAGAAAAAGCAGCCACGAGGGCCTCATTGTTGCAAGCGACCTCTGCTGCCAGAGTACGGAATTCAATGGCAACAGTTCTTGTATTCTGTTTGATGGACATGAGGCTCTTGGCAGCATAAGTGCAGCATGTGGGAACATCAAATACCCTTTTAAAGGAAGCCACAAACTATGGGTAACTCAGGACAATGGGTTTTTGCATCTACCATAAAGGGTTTGCCCAGGCCAAGCCTCTAATCAGAAAGCAAAGAAATAATGAAGCCTACTTTGCTTCTGTCCGTTGGGAACGCCTGGGTCAGCCTCTCAAAGTATATCCCAACCTGGTTGAGAAAACCTCTGCATTGAACTGGATCGCTGCCAAATCGCTGGGAAAGCAGAGTGGAACCAGACATACCTCTTATAGAGGTAATATTCGAGGTGGGTGCCTGCACAGAGGCTGGAGCAGCAGCGTGGACAGCCTGCAACACTGTAATAATGTCACTGGTCCCCAAAAAAGTGTCAGTTAGGTGTCCGATTTGTCCACCACAATATTGTAGTCCCGTTTTAAGTCGCTAAATAACTAGTAATAAAAAGAAAAATTCCATAAATATATCCCATAGTTTGTAGATGTGTAACTGTTGTGCAAACCAATCAATATTTCCTTATTGGGATTGTTTTACCAAAAATATGTAACAGAATACATATTGGCCTAAATTGGTGAAGAAATTTGATTTTTAAAAATGTTTTCATTAAATGTGTTTTAGAGCAGATAGTAAAAAATATTAGTTTGTTTTTCAAAATCATCGGTCGTTTCTTGTTTATACCGCAAAAAATAAAAACCGCAAAAAAACACCAAAAGAAAGCTCTATTTGTGGAGAAAAAAGGACATACATTTTCTTTGGGTATAGTGTTGCATGACCGCGTAATTGACACTTAAAGTAACACAGCGCTATATGGCAAAAAATGGGCTGGTCAAGGAGGGGAGGGGGGGTACATTTTCCGGGGAACTGGATATGGATACATATACATATACACACACACACATACACATTATATATATTTATTTTTTTTTTTTTTCAGTGACATTTGTAAGTGGATGTGTTTATGGCTATATAAATTCACTCAGTTACAAGTATGACAGGAATGTCCTGATGTAAATAAATAAAACACTTTTATTTATTAATGATCCCTCTCACACAGGTCTTTTATTAAAGTGGTGTCCCGGCCGAAATTATACTTTTTAAATAAAAATACCCCTATAATATACAAGCTTAATGTATTCTAGTAAAGTTAGTCTGTAAACTAAGGTCTGTTTTGTTAGTTTATAGCAGTAGTTTGTTATTTTATAAACTTACAGCAGGCCGTGGCCATCTTAAGTGTCCTGGATCTCAACCTTGCAGATCTCGCACATGCTCAGCGCAGCACAAGCAGTGTAATAGGTTTCAGGTCAGGTTTCCATAGCGATGGCAGTGTCAGAGGAAGTTGCCGCCCCTTCCCAGAAGGCATTGCAAACAGGAAATGATGCGATGGGCCACGGCCAGGGAGGAGGAAGTGAAAAATGAATACAGCAGATATACAGTAGGTGCTGAGAAAAAAAATAAAAAAAATATCCAATTCGTTTACAGTGCACAGTTTAGTGAGGGATGCTGAAGAGTTGTAAAAGTGGGTGGAACACCACTTTAACTTTAATTTTATTTTTTAACTTTTATTTGTAAATTATTACATTGAAACAGGAAACATTGCATGTTAATAAATGTACACCTGTGTCACATGTTAATGTGTGTTGTGTTAAAGCCAATTGATTTGACTGTAAATTGTGTCCGATCCCTTACTTCCTATACTGTCCTTCAGCAAGCAGATTCTAAAGGTCATGTG
Source organism: Aquarana catesbeiana (assembly GCF_042186555.1). NCBI lineage: Eukaryota > Metazoa > Chordata > Amphibia > Anura > Ranidae > Aquarana > Aquarana catesbeiana. The sequence goes on along the minus strand of NC_133328.1, from coordinate 579,909,825 downwards.
CCAACTGACATTTCCTGGCACAGATTTAAAATTGTACACTTTTCACGTTTTTCCTGGAATGCGCAGATTTGAATGGTCCCTAAGAGTGGTGGAAACAACAGTGGTATAAAAAACATGGTTACCATGGCAACACACTGTGATGTCATAAGGCTCTGGCAGTTGGAAGGTATTTGAACTGCTCAGAGGCAGAGAGCAGATCAGTAATCATTAGTCACTGGACAGAGCAGCATCACTTCTTATAGAGGGATCAGCTACTACTACTGACTGCGATTTACTTTTACCAATTTGGTAGATTACTGCGAATTTCTGCATTTGACTTTTGTGGGTTTCACTCACCGGATTTAGATTTAACTTTTCTTTATTCTACGGACCTAAAAAAAAAGTAAGTCCCCTCTATACTTTCTATATTATTATAATACAGGACATTGTACATCTCTTGCAGGATCAATCCATTTCTTCATATGTTTATTCCATGGACAGTTTCTAAGTGAGTCTCAGGGGACTGTATTACATTCATTCTCTACAGAACTTTCTGTTACATCTCAGACTGTTCTCATCCCTCCAACTGACAAATGCAGCAACTGATTCAGCAGAAATTTGAATTTTCCCTCCAGTATGACCAACCCTTTTCCTAAGCATGCCATAGCTGAACAGCTGTGTGTGTGTGTGTGTGTGTGTGTGTATATATATATATAAAATAGTGAGGAGTATAAAGCCACATTAAATCCAAAAGCAATTATTTATTATATTGCAGCTTACCAATTCTTAGATGTGGTATCTGCATTTGTTTTTGTTTTTAGGGTTTTTCCTTTATTTTCACCTGGTAATCTGGCCATTAAGTCTGTTGTATCCCAAAAGGAAAAAAAACAAAAAAAAAAAACCAGTTTTTGATGTAATTACTTTTAAAGTGCAAGCTGGAGTTTGGCTTCAATTTGTTAGTTTATCTAAATCTTAACATTCATAAATAATTGTGTTTTTATTTATATCAGGACATTTTCGTGACATCTGTAACTGAATGTGTTTACGGCTATATAAATTCACTTAGTTACAAGAATCACAGGAATGTCCTGATATGAATAAAAGCACAATTATTTATGAATGGCTCCTCTAAAACAAGTCTTAATAATTTTAATTTCATTTTTTTACTTTTATTTTAATTTTCATGTTGAAACAGGAAGCATTACATGATTTAATATCCACACGTTTTTTCTGCAATGTGCAGATTCAAAACGGTCTCTAAACTGTAAACATGGTTGCCGTGGCAACACACTGTGATGTCATCAGGCTCTGGCAGTTGGAAGGGATTTGAACTGCTCACAGGCAGAGAGCATATCAGTAATCATTAGTCACTGGACAGAGCAGCATCACTTCTTACAGAAGGATCAGCTACTACTACTGACTGCGATTTACTTTTACCAATTTGGTAGATTACTGCGAATTTCTGCATTTGACTTTTGTGGGTTTCACTCACTTTTCTTTATTCTACAGACCTAAAAACAAAGTAAGTCCCCTCTATACTTTGTATATTATTTTTATTATACAGGACATTATACACATCTTGTAGGAACAATCCATTTCTTCATATGTTTATTACATGGACTGTTTCTATGTGAGTCTCAGGGGATTTCATTACATTCATTCTCTACAGAACTTTCTGTTACATCTCAGGCTGTTCTCATCCCTCCAACTGACAAATGTCTCAGCAGAAATTTTAATTTTCCCTCCAGTATGACCAACCCTTTTCCTAAGCATGCCATAGCTAATCAGCTCTGTGTATATATTAGAGATGCACGATTCTGGATAAAATGAGAATCACTATTTTTTTGCTTAGAATAAAAATAACAATTCTCTCACGATTCTCAGCATAACATCATCTTCATCATCTTTCACATTATACAAAAAAATTGGGCTAACTTTACTGTTTATTTTTTTTAAATTCATTGAAGTGTATTTTTTCCTAAAAAATTGCTTTTGAAAGACTGCTGCACAAATACAGTGTGACATAAAATATTGTGATCTCCATTTTATTATTTAGGGTCTCTGCTAAAAAAAAAATATATTGTTTGGGGGTTCTAAGTAATTTTCTAGCAAAAAATAGAGATTTAAACTTGTAAGCAACAAATGTCAAAAAAGGTTTAGTCTTTAAGCGTTTAAACTGACTTCATTTACAGGCGGAAGTTCATTCCTTTGATCTAAAACAGGGGTCTACAAACCAGATGTGGCCCTTTGCTAGCCTTTATTTCGCTATTGGGGCACTGATAACAACAGAGCACTATTTCTTCCACCAATACCAATGATGGGATACTATTCCTGCTACTAATTAGGGGCAGTACTCCTCCTTCTATTAAACACCAACCCTGAGGCCATATTTATTCTCACTGATGCCAGGCCCGGGACATTTTTTTCTGCCCCCGCTGGGCACAATCCGGCCCTCCCAAAGTCTGAAGGAGAATAAACTGGTCTTTTGTTGGAAAAGTTTGAAGACCCCTGATCTAAAAGAACCAAGAGATACATTGTTTCTCTTTATTGCTGTTAATAAACATTTGCCAGCTGAGTTTTTTTTTTCTCTTTTGACAGCTCTGAGCAGAGAATGGCTCTTGCTGTATTAAGATCGTGAGGGGGTTGAATGACGATCACAATTTTTTAATGATTAATCGTGCAGCTCTAATATATTTATCTTAGATGTGGTATTTATTTCTCAATTCTTAGATGTGGTAATCACACAATGTAGCGATTGTTTAATTTTCCTGGCTATAAAGCACCAATAATAACAATGTTCTCTTCTCTCTGTTTTGCAGGATGTTGGTTCAATTTCTTCTTCAATTCCTGACACTCTCAGGAATGGTTCCATACATGGAAGCCCCGGATGACTGGCTTTCAGACCTACAGATGACATGGAGGGCCCTAATGATGAAGGAAAAGAAAATAGAAATGGAGGAAATGTTTGAGAGACTGAGGATAGACGAGATACAGGCGAGACAGGCAAGAGAGGAGATACTTGCAAAAATGGCAAGACAGTCCCAACAGAATCCACCAGCAGAACTTTACCAATGGGTTATTTATCTACCGATTATAGTGTTCTGCGTTCTATTCCTCAGGGCCATGTTCCGAAGTCTGTTTAGAGGAATATATGGAAAATTGTTTTTCTTCTTTGTATGTAGTTTTTTCTGCCTGTACATACATGACTGTATCGGAACAGTGGAAATTACTGTATGTTATGTTTGGCCACTGAAGCCTGAAGTGGGACCAGAACCCAGCCTGATTATAGGATGGATGTTCCATTTCTATATCGCATACTTCATTCAGGGACTACACATGCTGGTTGAGAGCCTAAAACATAAAATTTATATCCTATCGGTGCCGCTATTTATGTTCTCATATTTAATGGCATATGGACTGAAAACACTTGTTAAAACCTATGTGAAACATGGTGTGTACCATATGCTGGAGGCTCCACAAATTCTCCAGGTACTGGCATTGTGGCTCGGCCTGCACTACATTGTGTGCTGTATGTTACAAAAGCTTCCACGGGGTATTTGCAGCAACATGGTGACCATCGTCGTGCTTTTGTTGGAGTTTGCAGCATTTTACTGGATGAATGCATTGGATGCGACATCTCTGGAGACGATTCACTCCTGTATGATGTAGAATGGGATGAGTGGCAGTCAGGGCCGGAGCTAGACTATTTTACGCCCTAGGCAAGACCAGCTACTTGTGCCCACAGAAAAAAAAAAAGCCAGGTGGATAGGTAAGGGGGTGCAGCCATTTGGGGGAGGTCGGAGCTAGGTGGACAGGAGAGGGGGTGGGTGCGGGGGGGGGGAGCCAGGTGGACAGGTAAGGGGGTGCAGTCATTTGGGGGAGGTCAGAGCTAGATGGACAGGAGGGGGGGATGCAGCCAGGTGGACAGAAGAGGGGGATGCAGCCAGGTGAAAACGAGAAGGGGAGGGTGCAGCCAGGTGGGGGGGAGGACAGAGCCAGGTGGACAAGAGGGGGGGGTGCAGCCAGGTGGGGGGTGGACAGAGCCAGGTGGACAGGAGAGAGGGGGATGCAGCCAGGTGTGGGGGGGGGGGGGACAGAGCCAGGTGGACAGGAGAGGGGGAGGGTGCAGCCAGGTGGGGGGTGGACAGAGCCAGGTGGACAGGAGAGAGGGGGATGCAGCCAGGTGGACAGGAGAGGGGGATGCAGCCAGGTGAACAGGAGAGGGGGAGGGTGCAGCCAGGTGAGGGGAGGACAGAGCCAGATGGACAGGAGAGGGGGGCGCAGGGATGGAGCCAGGTGGACAGGTAAGGGGGGTGCAGCCAGGTGGGGGGGAGGTCAAAGCTAAGTGGAAAGGATAGAGGGGTGCAGCCAGGTGGACAGAAGAGGGGGATGCAGCCAGGTGGACAGAAAAGGGGGAGGGTGCAGCCAGGTGGGGGGGACAGAGACAGATGGACAGGAGAGAGGGGGGTGCAGCCAGGTGGACAGGAGAGGGGGTGGGTGCAGCCAGGCTGGGGGAAGACAGAGCCAGGTGGACAGGCTGGAGAGGTGGATGCAGCCTTCTGGACAGGAGTGGTGGATGCAGCCAGGTGGAGGGGGGGGACTTCGCCAGGTGGACAGGTAAGGGGGGTGCAGCCAGGTGGGGGAGGTCAGAGCTAGGTGGACAGGAGGGGGGGGTGCAGCCAGGTGAACAGGAGAAGGGGAGGGTGCAGCCAGGTAGGGGGAGGACAGAGCCAGATGGACAGGAGAGGGGGGGTGCAGCCAGGTGGGGGGGGGACAGAGCCAGGTGGACAGGAGAGAGGGGGATGCAGCCTTCTTGACAGGAAAGGGGGTGCAGCCAGGTGGAGGGGGGAGGACGGAGCCAGGTGGACAGGTAAGGGGGGTGTAGCCAGGTGGTGGAGGTCGGAGTTGCAGCCAGGTGGACAGGAGAGAGGGGTGCAGCAAGGTAAACAGGAGAGGGGGAAGGTGCAGCCAGGTGGGGGGAGGACAGAGCCAGGTGGACAGGAGAGAGGGGGTGCAGCCAGGTGGGGGGGGGGAGGACAGAGCTAGGTGGACAGGAGAGAGGGGGATGCAGCCTTCTGGACAGGAAAGGGGGTGCAGCCAGGTGGAGGGGGGAGGACGGAGCCAGGTGGACAGGTAAGGGGGGTGCAGCCAGGTGGGGGAGGTCGGAGCCAAGGGGGGGAGTTGCAGCCAGGTGGATAGGAGAGAGGGGGATGCTGCCAGGTGAGGAGGGGGAGGACAGAGCCAGGTGGACAGGAGAGGGGGATGCAGCCAGGTAAACGGGAGAGGGGGTGGGTGCAGCCAGGTGGGGGGGACAGAGCCTGGTGGACAGGAGAGGTAGATGCAGCCAGGTGGACAGGAGAGGGGGTTCTTACCTTGAGTGATATCATCACTGGCACTTTTTTCTGGCTCCCTCCATGTGTCAGGCAGAGGCAGCCAGTGTCACCTGTCCCAAGATCAGGAGATGGGGTCTCCTACAGGCTATGAGTCACAGCTCACGCAGGGGAGATCTTCACCTCTGCCGGGTTAGCCCCCCGTATCAAAATGTTTGAAAAAATCTTATGCAGTTTGTTAGATCTTTGTTAGATCAGGTTAGATCAACCGTTGTTTGCGGTAGATCTCACACAGAAGAAGCAATATTAACAGTTATTTGCTTGGGGGGCTAACCCGTCATCAGCCCCCCCTTATCAAAAAATTGACCAAAAAGTTAGCTATTTTGGAAGCAATTTGTTAGATCCGGTAAGAACAAGTGGTTTTAACGTTAGATCTCACATAATTAGAGACTTATTAAGTGATTAATGAGGGGGGGCTGGCCCCCCAATCAAATTTTCTGGCCAAAAATCATTCAGGCTAATAGATATTCATTAGATCCGGTAAGATCAAGCGGTTTTAACGTTAGATCTCACGTAATTAGAGACTTATTAAGTGATTAATGAGGGGGGCTGGCCCCCCCTTATCAAATTTTCTGGCCAAAAATCATTCAGGCTAATAGATTTTTGTTAGATCCGGTAAGATCAAGTGTTTTTAACGTTAGATCTCACATCATTTCAGAGATATTCCCCATCAAAATAGAGATATTAGGTGGTACATATGGACGGGTTAGCCCCCCCCTTATCAAATTTTCTGGCCAAAAATTATTCAGGCTTATAGATATTTGTTAGATCTGGTAAGATCAAGTGGATTTAATGTTAGATCTCACATAATTAGAGACTTATTAAGTGATTAATGAGGGAGGGCTGGCCCCCCCTTATCAAATATTCTGGCCAAAAATCATTCAGGCTAATAGATATTCGTTAGATCCGGTAAGATCAAGTGGTTTTAACATTAGATCTCACATCATTTCAGAGATATTCCACATCAAAATAGAGATATTAGGTGGTACATATGGACGGGTTAGCCCCCCCTTATCAAATTTTCTGGCCAAAAATTATTCAGGCTTATAGATATTTGTTAGATCTGGTAAGATCAAGTGGATTTAACATTAGATCTCACATAATTAGAGACTTATTAAGTGATTAATGAGGGGGGCTGGCCCCCCCTTATCAAATATTCTGGCCAAAAATCATTCAGGCTAATAGATATTCATTAGATCCGGTAAGATCAAGTGGTTTTAACATTAGATCTCACATCATTTCAGAGATATTCCACATCAAAATAGAGATATTAGGTGGTACATATGGATGGGTTAGCCCCCCCCCCCCTTATCAAATTTTCTGGCCAAAAATTATTCAGGCTAATAGATATTTGTTAGATCCGGTAAGATCAAGTGGTTTTAACATTAGATCTCACATCATTTCAGAGATATTCCACATCAAAATAGAGATATTAGGTGGTACATATGGATGGGTTAGCCCCCCCCCTTATCAAATTTTCTAGCCAAAAATTATTCAGGCTTATAGATATTCGTTAGATCTGGTAAGATGAAGTGCATTTAACGTTAGATCTCACATAATTAGAGACTTATTAAGTGATTAATGGGGGAGGGCTGGCCCCCCCCCCTTATCAAATATTCTGGCCAAAAATCATTCAGGCTAATAGATATTCGTTAGATCCGGTAAGATCAAGTGGTTTTAACATTAGATCTCACATCATTTCAGAGATATTCCACATCAGAATAGAGATATTAGGTGGTACATATGGATGGGCTGGCCCCTCCTTATCAAATTTTCTGGCCAAAAAATCACCCCAGCTAATTGATATTCATTAGATCCGATAAGATCAAGTGATTTTAATGTTTGATTATCCATAATTACAGGGATATTATGGATATTTGGTAGCGATGCACGTATATCCATACTAGTGTCTATATTGGAGGCGGTGATGAGCATTTTCATGTGTACCAGTGAGGAGTGCCATTGAACATACCGAGGTATGCTGAAATTATGTGGGACATTAATCAACAGGTGTGTCCAAGCCCAGTGAAGCCTGAAGCACAGCCAGAGGGAAACTTCGGAGGGCTCTGGTGAAGGAGCCAACCGGGTGCCCATCTACGGTAGCTGGCTCAAAACCAATGACACGAAGAGACAGCAGTGAAAGTCCAAAACTTTGCAGAGGGCCCCCCGTTGTTGCCTCCAAGCAACCCAGTGTCCTGTTTCTTTTGACAAATGCTGCCTGGTGTCGGAGAGTCAATGCACACCATCAAAACCAATGACACGAAGAGACAGCAGTGAAAGTCCAAAACTTTGCAGAGGGCCCCCCGTTGTTGCCTCCAAGCAACCCAGTGTCCTGTTTCTTTTGACAAATGCTGCCTGGTGTCGGAGAGTCAATGCACACCAGACTCCCAGAACTTAGCGCAGACTTAAGCCCAATCAGAACCTCGCAGAGAGGAGCGCAGATACAAACCACCGAACAGGCCAGGGCCACCACTTCCTCCATGCTCCCTGACAAGCTGGTGGGACCTTCTCCTGTTGTTCCCATCCAAGTAAAGGGAGTCTACACCAAGACCCTTCTGGATACTGGAGCTTAAGTGACCCTTAAGTGAGTTGCAGATATGGGGCATTGTGACTCAGAACTTCCCCTATGATGGCTATCTACCGGTCAAGCTGACCTTCGATCCCTCCATGGCTGGGAAAGCCGAGACTTTTGAAACTCAGGCAGTGGTCTGTCCTCGCCCACCAGGGGCCAGTAAGAGTTCTCTCATCATAGGGACCAATACTGATCTTGTCAGAAGGCTGTTGACACCTCTTGTTCTGGAGCCGGGCACTTCAACTACAAGTTTGCACCCCATGTTGAGACAAGCCTACCAGCACCTGGTACAAAAACAGAAGGGAAAGATCTGGCGCTTGGACAAGTGTGAGAAGGTGTTACAGCCTGGTAAAGTGGCCTATTTATGAACATCTGTCAAGCTAAATTGGAAGCAAGCAGGCCCTTTCATTGTCCTTCAATCAGACGGACAGAGAGAAGACATGGGAGTGGAGATAATTCCCGAGGTGGTTTCAACCAAAGGGTTGCAAAGAAGTCACGGGAAGATCTTAGTGTCCGCAACACAACAGTGAAGATGCCGGCTCAGATGTTGCTGGGACAAGTGAATCTGGCCACCCCAGTCCGTCTGATTTGGTGGGGGGAGCAAAGGATGGGATATCTGTGGAGGAGCTCTATCCGAAAAATACTCCCCTTTTGCCTGAATGGAAGGAAAGGGCCAAGACTCAGCTCCTGAGATGGCAGGCTGCATTCTCCAAGAGTGAATTTTATGTGGGGTGTACAAAAATTGCCCAATACCAGATCCATCTCTTCGAGTGCATAAGCCATTCAGGGAAAGAGTTTGATGGATTACTTTAGGGGACTTGGAGGATCTGCATGAACAACTGGCAGAGTTGAAGAGGGCAGGTATCATCCGAGAGTCCCAGAGTCTATACGCTTCCCCAATAGTGGTGGTACGGAAGAAGAATGGGTCACTGAGGCTGGTTATTGACTACCGGGCGCTGAACTGAAGGACCATTCCAGACCAATATACCACCCCAAGGATATAAGATGCCTTGCAGAGTCTGTCAGGAGCGAAGTGGTTCAGCATGCTGGATTTGAAGAGTGGGTATTACCAAATCCCCATGCACCCTGAGGATCGGGAGAAGACCATTTTCATTACCCTGCTGGGGATGTTTGGATTTGACCGTATACATCAAGGCCTGTCTGGTGCCCCAGCCACCTTCCAAAGGCTAATGGAGAAGACCGTGGGTGACATGAAACTGATCGAGGTGTTGGCGTACTTAGACGACATCATCGTTTTCAGCAAGACCCTGGAAGAGCATGAAGAGTTTCTGCAGAAGGTCCTTAAGAGACTCCATGGTGAGGGGGTTGAAGCTGTCTATGGAAAAGTGCCAGTTTTATCAACCCTCGGTCAACTACCTTGGTCACATTGTGTCTGCTGATGAAGTGGCCACTGACCTCCTGGCCGAGGCCTACCAACATGACTGAGCTTAGGTCATTTCTGGGATTCTGCTCTTATTACAGAAGATTTGTCAATGGATTCGCTAAGACGCTGACCCTGATCTGGCGAAGCCTGTTAGACCAGCAGGAGGGCCCAGAAAACCCAGGGAGTTCATTCAGGCACAATTGACTCTGAAGTGTGAAGAGGTTTTAGGCAGCTGAAGTGAAGCCTAACAATCGCTCCAGTCATGGCCTATGAAGATCCAACCAAGCCATACGAGCAACACTTTGACGCCAGTCGAGATGGGTTAGGTGGGGTGCTATATCAAGAGCATGACTGCCATCTACGGCCTGTTGCTTACGTGAGTCGGAACTTGGCCCCCGCCAAGAAGAACTACCCCATGCACAAACTTGAGTTCCTGGCCTTGAAGTGGGTGGATAAGCTGAGGGATTAACTGTATGGAGCGGAGTTCGTGATCAAGACCGACAACAATGCTCTCACCTACATCCTTACTTCCAACAAGTTGGACGCCACGGGTCACAGATGGTTGGCTGCTCTATCAGGGTTTATTTTCAGCCTGAAGTATCGACTGGGGTCAGGAAACAAGACGCTGATGCTTTGTCAAGAAGGCCCCATTGTTCCAGAGAGCCTCCAGAAGAATAGGCCCAACTGACACCTGAAGGGTACGAGCCTTATGTCAAGGAGCAGAACATCAACCTGGAGTAGGATCCAGGACCGAAGAGGTTGGAGTGTCAGCTGTTGGTGTCCCCAGATGTTATTGCAATGTCACCCAAGTCGGGGATGAAGGTCTGCCCAAGCTGTCAAAGACCTGTGGAGGGACCAGTTGGAGGACCCTCCCTGTAACTTGGCATTGAAGGCCTTGGAGAGCCAATGCCCTGACTTGCTCCTCACTGACTCCCCGAAGGAAACCCATCTGCTGCACCGAGAGTGGGATCGGTTTCAGGTGCACAGAGGGTTGGTCTATCGAAGGGGCCCCTCTGACGATTCTGAAGAAAAATGGCAGCTATTCCCACCTTAAAAACATACAGAGACAGTATTAACTGCCCTACTGTCAGGAACCAAGAATCAGACCGAGACAGAAGTATAGTTAAATCTCACTTGTTTAATAATAATAATAATAATAATAAGGTAAACAGAGTAAGCGTAGTCAAAACAAGCCAGAGTTCAGTAACCGGATCGGGTAGTCAGCCAAGCAAATGTCAGAGAGCCAGAGATAACAGGAGAAAGACTGTGATGTTGACAAAGGTGAAGGCAGAGATCAAGTGAGCTGGACGACTTGCTGGGTAACTGTGGAGAGAAATGGGAGCTAGCAATTAGCTGACAGCTGGGCGGCCAGCTCAGAGAAGGAAGGGCTGAGCCCTGACACCTACATGACAACCATGGCCACCTAGGGCCCAAGAGGACTTTTCTCCTGGTGAGGGACCGGTTCTACTGGCTCTGCATGCAGGCTGAAGTTGAGGACTATTGCCACTCCTGTATCAGATGTATCCAAAGGAAGACTTTGCCTCACGAGCTGCCCCAATGGACCATCTTTCAGTGTCAAGGACCCATGGAGCTGGTGTGCATTGACATTCTGTGCTTGGAGCCTGATCTGAGTGGGCAGGGAAATATCCTGGTTGTGACTGACCATTTCACTCGGTATGCCCAGGCGTTTTCCACGAGGGACCAACAAGCATCCATGGTGGCCAAGATCTTTGCGGAGAAATTCTTTGTGCACTATGGTCTGTCCCAACGCATCCACTCTGATCAAGGGAGAGATTTCAAGAGTAGTCTCATCAAAAGACTTTCAGACCTGTTGGGCATCAGGAAGTCTAAAACCACCCCGTATCATCCTCAAGGAGATCCTCAACCAGAGAGATTCAACTGAACCCTCCTGGATATACTTGGAACTCTAAGTTCAGAACAAAAGCAGCACTGGAGCAAGCATATAGTGGCTATTGTGCATGCTTATAACAGCACCGCCAATGATGCCACAGGTTACTCTCCCTATAGTTTGATGTTCGGACCGTAGGCCAGGCTGCCAGTAGACTTGGCCTTCAGCACATCCCTCGACCATACCTTAGCAACTTTCCACAGAGGGTATGTGGATCGCCTGCAGAGACGTCTGAAAACCACCTTTGATAAGGCTCAAGCTGCCTCATATGCCTGAGGACAGAGAAACAAAATAAACTTTGACCTTAGGGTACGAGTGCAGGACCTACAGCCGGTACTGTAGGTACTGCTGCAAGGTACTGCTGAGAAACCTGGGTGTCCCTGGAAAGCACAAGTTGGCTAACCGCTGAAAGTCACAGCCCTATGTCGTTTGCAAGCATCTGCCCAGACACCCAGTATATCAAACCTGGCCAGAGGGAAGCACAGGCCTGCTGAAGACTTAGCATCACAATCATCTGTTGCCTCTGTCAGAAGCAGTTCATGTGCCACCACAGCCAGATTTACAGTCCACACCCACGGCCTCTCAAAGATCCCGGCCAGTGACTATATCTCACTCTGTACCCCTTGCTGAAGATGAAAACAGCGAGGATGAAGAGAAAGATTGTCTGTGGCCATCTCAAATGCCAGGGCCTGACACCCACCCCCACCCTCTTTATTCTCCTCCCAAGGTGACTGAGGTGACTCTCAGGCCAGAGGCTCCTGAGTTTTTACCTCAAAGTCCACCTTTTGAAGAGTTGGAAGACCCTCAATCTTCCCTGCTGACAAGAGACCCCCAAGACTTTCCATCCTTCATTGAGGAAGCTGAAGCTGATATGCAGGAAGAAGAAGAGACCAGTGTGCCTGTAACCCCAGAACCTAAAGAACAGCGAGAGCGAAAGGTTATTCACCCGCCCAAAAGACTAACATACGATACTTTGGGTGAAAGCTCTGAGGAGTTCGTTCTCATTGCAAAAAGGACTCTTGAAGAAACTGACCCTTCCACCGCAGATTTGGTGGTGGACAATCCCAACTCACTGTCAGGGCTGGACTCAGCCCTTCCTTCTCTGAGCTGGCCACTCAGCTGTCGGATAATTGCCAGGTCCTATCTCTCCACAGTTACTCAGCTGTTGATGATATCCTGCTCGTCAGTCCTGCCTACTTAAGCCGTCCAGTCCAGAGGATCTCTGCCTTTGCCTTGGTCAACATCACAGAAACAATCTCCTGCGATCCTGTTCAAGACTTGCTTTGCTGTCTTAGTAAACTGTGTTTACTATGCTACGGTTTTTGAATGAATGTGTGTTATTCCTGTCCATTCAGTCTTTGCAGCTAAGGCTGCAGAGATGGAGATTGAGGGCTGTGTCCTCAATCTTCTTTCTCCGTCTCAAAAGTGAAACATCAGAGGTCTGTCTAGATGTCTGATATCTCACCAAAGCCCCCCAACTGGGCTCCTAAAAACAAAATTATACAAAATAATAAAAAGTAAAACTGTTAAAACAAAAAAAAAAAAAGAACCTACTGACACCGTCCATTGCCCTACTGACCCTGTCCACTGCATAACTGACAAAGTGTACTGACAGATACCATTCACAGTACTACTGACACCAGTGGCGAGTCACACCAGGGTCACAAAGGTCGCACTTGCAAACGGGCCCTGGCATTCTGCCACCGTTGCGGGCCCCAAGACAGCAGGAAGGGAGCCCACTGCAGAACATGTGAAGGGCCCCATGATGGCAGTAAAGTGCCGAGGGATCAGTGGGAAGGCCCACAACCTCAAAAGGAAGGGCCCCAGGGTCAGAATGAAAGCCCTTTATGGTTTCTTGTACCGAGGCCCTGAAGGTTCTAGTTACACCCTCTTCATAACGACTTTCTGTTTGAAAGCTGGAGGAAGTGTCCATGCTCATCAGCGTCTTTTCTGGTGACAGATGGGACTTTTAGTTCATTTATTCACAGATCCCTGTGTGATGAATGACACAACTGTGCAGGAGGAGCCTTGCAATGCCGCACTGTTTTTAAATTGTGACAGCCGGTGCGGGGAGAATATCCCCCCACCTGCTGTCACAGATAGGGGATTGGGGGGTACTTCAGGTGCTCTTTAGTAACATGTTACAACCCAAATACGGGTGAAACATGGTACTAAAGGTGAATTTATCCTTCAACCAATTAACGACCGCCCACCGCAGATATACTGTGGCAGGGAAGCCACGCTGTGCCAGATCATGTACCTAGTACGTGATCTGACACCTCCAGGTCTGGGGATTGTGTGTGCTGCTGGCGACCAGATCCCGCTGTGATTATACACAATGGGAGCCCAGCGACGATACCACAGACTCAATGACTGCAGGCACCTGTGGATTAAACAGGACACAGGCAGAACGACAATCTGCCCATGTAAACAAGGCAGATTGTCGTTCTGTCAGAAAGGAAGGCATTGCAAAGCAGGAAACCGGATCTTTGCCTTCCCCTTGTCAACGCACCTCCCACACAGTGAGTAAGCACAGGATAGGCAAACAGTCAACCCTTTAATCACCCCTGATGTTAACCCCTTCCCAGCCAGTGTTATTAGTACAGTGACAGTGTACATTTTTTAGCACTGATCACTGTATTAGTGTCACTGGTCCCCAAAAAGTGTAATTTAGGTGTCCGATATGTCTGCCACAATATCGCAGTCCCGCTATAAGTCGCTGATCGCTGCCATTACTAGTAAAAATTTTAAAAAATATCCCATAGTTTGTAGGCGCTATAACTTTTGCGGAAACCCAATTAATTTACGCTGATTGGGATATTTTTTTATTTTATTTTTAAATATGTAGCAGATTACATATTGGGCCTAAACTGATGACAAAAATATAATTTTTTACATTTTTTTTTATTGAGTGTGTTTTATAGCAGAAAAAAGCTCTTTTTATTTATAGCGCAAAAATAAAAACCACAGAGGTGATCAAATACCACTAAAAGAAAGCTTTATTAGTGGGTAAAAAAAGGGCAAACATTTTATTTGGGTGCAGTGTCACATACAGTGTCGCATATAAATTCTTTAATTTGAAAAAAATAGCATTTACAAGCACTTTAAGTCCTGGGGACATGCAAGTGCCAGTAGGCCTACTTGACTTAAAAAGGAAGTAAAGCCTCTAAAAAAAAAAAAAATACACCATGTAAGACAAAGGCATAATGAGCCAGTATGCATAGCATACTGACTCATTATGAATTACTTACCTGAGATCGAAAACCCCCGCATCGGCCCTCGTTCGCCTCCTCCGACACCGTCATCTATCAAGGAGTGACTTCGGAGTATTGCAGCTCCGGCGCTGTGACTGGTCAGAGCCGCGATGACGTCACTCCCGCGCATGCGCACTGGTGCTACCACTAACGGCATGATCGCCGCTAGAAACGGCACGCTCAGTGCGCCTGCGCCCGATGTCTACGGCGCATGCGCCGAAGACATCACTGTCGTTATTTCTGCAAATATCTCCTAAACCTTTTAGGTTTGGGAGATATTTCTTGCACCTACAGGTAAGCCTTAATTTAGACTTACCTGTAGGTTAAAGTGGTTGTAATGGGTTTACAACCACTTTAAAAAGGAACTTGGGTCAAAAAAAAAAAAACTAAAAGCAGGTACAAATGCTGTAGCTGCGGACTTTAAATAAAAAGATACTTACCAATGCAAGGATCCAGCTGTCCTCACCCGGCCCAGTTCTTTGCTGGTCTTCAGGGTCCCCCACACCACCTTAGATGTGGGAAGCTGGTTGAGAGTCCCTGCAGCTTCAGAGCCGGCTCCCCACTGCACATGTGTGAGTAGTGCTGTGCTTTGTGAATGTATCCACAGCCTGCTGGGACCAGCGATGTCTGCCAGGAGGTTATAAGAAGGGAATGGGGGACAAACGCCCACCAAACTTCGAACGGAAGTGGGAGCAGGTACCTGGCAGCGTTTCACAAAATCACTGTAAATGCGAAATATGTACCGTATGTATAAAGTAAAAAATCGAGGTATAAAAAAGTGGTTGTACCAAATATTGATATCACAAGATCAAGCAAATTATTCCACGAGGCCAACAAATAGCCTCACTACTTATAAATCAGCTTAGACATGGCAGTGCTTGGAAAAAAGAAAACTGTGAGTGCAAAGATATGTGTACCTCAATACATGAAACAGACAATGTCTGTAAAGAACACAGTCACAGTTCATTAGTAATATGATAGACTGAACAGATAGCGAGTCCTAAAAGAAATGGTCGTGGGCGGCAGCTATCCTTAGAGAGAAGCCAGCTCTGTAATAGGAAGACAAGGGAACAAAAAGGAAGCACCACCTAAGTGCAATAAGTTAACCAGTTGCCGGCCGCTGCACGCCAATGTACGTTGGCACAATGGCACGGGCAGGCATAAGGGCTTACCTGTATGTCCCTGCCTGCCCGCGGGCGTGGGGTCCGATCGGACCCCCCCCCCAGTGCCTGCGGTGGTCGGATTAGCGTCAGGAGCGATCCGAGCTGAGGGGGAGGCCACTAATTCATGGCCACCCCCTCACGATCGCTCCTGGCGAATGACAATCTTCCTCTGCTGCTGTAATGTAAACAGCGGCAGAGGAAGTGATGTCATCGCTCCTCGTGAAGCCTCTTCGTTCCAGCTTCCGAGGAGAGAAGACATCAAGTAAGTGCACCAAACACTACACGTACAGTAGAACACTCTAGGCTCACCCCCCCCATCACCCCCCTGTAGCCCCTGTCACAGTGACACCAATAGCAGTTTTTTTTTTTTACTGATTATTGCATTGGTGCCATTTGTGACAGTTATAAGTGGTAGGGCAGTTAGTGATAGGCCCCTTTACGTCTAGGGTACCCCCTAACCCCCCCTAATAAAGTTTTAACCCCTTGATCACCCCCCGTCGCCAGAGTCACTAAGCGATCGTCTATCTGATCGCTGTATTAGTGTCACAGGTGACGCTAGTTAGGCAGGTAAGTATTTAGGTTTGCCGTCAGCGTTTTATAGCCTCAGGGACCCCTATATACTACCTAGTAAAGGTTTTAACCCCCTGATTGCCCCCTAGTTAACCCTTTCACCAGTGATCACCGTATAACTGTTAGAGTGACGCTGGTTAGTTAGTTTTTTATAGTGTCAGGGCACCCTCCGTTTATTACCTAATAAAGGTTTAACCCCCTGATCGCCCGGCGGGTGATATAAGTTAGGTTTTAGGATCAGATAGGGTCTACGTTGCCCCAGGCAGCGTCAGGTTAGTGCCAGTACCGCTAACACGCACGCAGTATACACCTCCCTTAGTGGTATAGTATCTGAACAGATCAATATCTGATCAGATCTATACTAGCGTCCCCAGCAGTTTAGTGTTCCCAAAAACGCAGTGTTAGCGGGATCAGCCCACATACCTGCTAGCACCTGCGTTTTGCCCCTCTGCCCGGCCCAGCCCACCCAAGTGCAGTATCGATCAATCACTGTCACTTACAAAACACTAAACATATAACTGCAGCGTTTGCAGGGTCAGGCCTGATCCCTGCGATCGCTAACAGTTTTTTGGTAGCGTTTTGATACAGTCGCTAACAGTCAGGAGCTTTTTTACCTGTGAGTCTCACTACTGTGCCACTAAATTTAGAGCCCAAAATGGCAAATCGAAGGTACACTAGTGAAGAGGCCTACACGTTTCTGAGCATGACAGATAGTGAAGAGGAAGTCACTCATCTGTCAGATTTAGGCTCAGAATACGATCCTGTAGACAGCAGCGGCTCCATGACAGATGTAGCTCTGATGACGGAGTTGTGGTCCCTGCCAAGGTCAGGCTTACCAGGCCCCAATCTTCTTCTGCTGTTGAGGTGCAAGAACCGCAGGGCTCTCGTATGGAGCAGAGCAGTACTAGTGCCGCTATTCCTTCTGGTGACCTGGCAAACACCAGCGGCCTAGTACACTCTGGTCGTACATCCAGCACTGCAGTAACACTTGGTGACATGGCGAGTCCCATAAGTGCAGTTCAAGCTGGTGAGGTGGCAAGCACAAGTAGTGTCCCGCTGCCACCAAGAAGACAAACACAGGCCCGTCGTGCCCATAGTGCCCTTCCTGCTGCATTCGCCAATCCTAATTGGAAACCCACCACTTGTGCAGCACCCGTACTTCCCCCATTCACTAGCCAATCCGGCATTCAGGTGGAAACAGTTGATCTTACGTCACTTGATTTTTCACCGAAGATCTCTACAGATCTATTGTGGACCAAAGCAATTTGTACGCTGGTCAACACGTCTCCACTATTCCCCAGTCCTCCCTTGCCAGAGATTGGAAACCAATTACGGTTTCCGAATTTAAGATCTTTCTGGGCCTTTCCCTCCTCATGGACATAACCAAAAAGAGTGATTTGCAGTCATATTGGTTCACTGACCCAATTCACCATATGCCCGTGTTCTCTGCTTCCATGGCCAGGGCATGATACGAGCAGATCTTGCGGTTCATGCACTTCAATGACAATGAACTCTGTCGTCCTCGTGGAGACCCTGGATACGATCGGCTCCACAAAATTCAGCCCTTCGTAAACCACTTCAACCAATGTTTTGCAGACTTGTTTACTCCCCATCAAGTTGTCTGCGTTGATGAGTCCCTGATTACGTTTTCTGGCCGCTTGTCATTCAAACAGTACCTTCCCAGCAAGTGTGCCAGATACGGGGTCAAGATGTATAAGCTCTGTGATCGGGTCACAGGCTATACATGTAGTTTTATGGTTTATGAGGGAAAAGATAGTCACGTAGAGCCGACAAACTGCCCTGACTACATAGGAAGCGCTGGCAAGATTGTGTGGGACTTGGTGTCACCCTTATTCGGAAAGCGGTACCACTTGTACGTGGACAGTTATTACACGAGCGTGCCACTTTTTAGTCACCTTTTTGATCATCAGATTGGAGCATGTGGCACCGTGCAATCTAATCGCCGGGGCTTTCCCCAGCGGCTTGCAGATTCCCGTCTTAGGCTGGGGGAGAGAGCCTGCTTGAAGTGTAATAACTTGCTCGATATGAAGTGGAGGGACAATAAGAATGTTTTCGTTCTTACCTCCCTTCATGCAGACACGATGGTCCAAATTACTACGGCGACTGGTGTTGTGGAGAAACCCCTCTGTGTCCACGAATATAACTAAAATATGGGAGGGGTGGACCTCAACGACCAGTTGTTGGTGCCATACCTAGTTGCCTGTAAGGCCAGACGCTGGTATAAAAAAGTGTCTGTATACTTATTTCAATTGGCTTTGCTGAACGCTCATGTGCTATACAGAGCTTCAGGACAGAGTGGATCCTTCCTTAAATTCCAGGAAGAGATCATCAGAGCCCTTCTGTTTCCAGACGGTGCTCCACCTCCCCTTCCCCAACCAAATGCAGTAAGCCGGCCGCATGCGAGGCATTTTCCTTATGTCCTCCCGAGTACCCCTACCCAACGAGCCCCCCAAAAAAGATGTTGTGTCTGCAGCAAGCGCGGATATAGGCGTGACACCCGCTATTATTGTCCCTCCTGTCCTGACAATCCTCTTTGCATTGGTTAATTTTTGAATGCTACCATTCACTAGTTGAGTATTAGCGTAGGGTACAGCACTGCACAGACTAGGCACACTAACACAGGGTCTCCCAAGATGCCATCGCATTTTGAGAGACCCGAACCTGAAACCGGTTACAGTTACAAAAGTTAGAGTTACAAAAAAAAAGTGTAAAAAAAAAAAAAAAAATACACAAAAAAAATATAAAATAAAAAAAACAAAAATAGTTGTCGTTTTATTGTTCTCTGTCTCTCTATTGTTCTGCTCTTTTTTACTGTATTCTGTTCTGCAATGTTTTATTGTTATTATGTTTTATCATGTTTGCTTTTCAGGTATGTAATTTTTTTATACTTTACTGGTTACTGTGTTTTATTGTTAACCATTTCTTTGTTTTCAGGTACGCCATTCAGCTGCAGCGCGGATTTATATATCTTGACAGCAACAGCGTTTGCTCCCACGATACATAAAGCCGTGACTCCAGCGATGTCGGAGGTGATTTCACCACCACAGTTAAAAAAAAGAGCATATATGCCGAAGCATGGGGGCAGCAGGGGCGGAGGAGCGATTTGCTACTACCTTTTGCGGGTGGATGCCCCCATGTTTCGGCATATATATATTTTAGGCACAGGTTGCGTTAAAAAATGTTTTATTTTTTACTATGTTTTTTTTGTATTTGCTTTGCAGGTATGGCATGACTTACTGTTATACTGTAATGTTTCTTTGGTTTATTGTTAACCATCATTTGCTTAGCAGGTACGCCATTCAGTTGCAGCGA
Organism: Aquarana catesbeiana; assembly: GCF_042186555.1. Taxonomy (NCBI): domain Eukaryota; kingdom Metazoa; phylum Chordata; class Amphibia; order Anura; family Ranidae; genus Aquarana; species Aquarana catesbeiana. The sequence goes on along the minus strand of NC_133328.1, from coordinate 579,890,271 downwards.
GGATTTATTTATCTTGACAGCAACAGCGTTTGCTCCCACGATACATAAAGCCACGACTCCAGCACTGTAGGAGGTGATTTCACCACCACAGTTAAAAAAAAGAGCATATATGCCGAAGCATGGGGGCAGCAGTCGGTCTGGCGTCAAATGTAAACAGCAATTGCACCATGCATGTGAGGTATCACCTCGAAGGTCAGATCAAGAGCAATAATTTTAGCAGTAGACCTCCTCTGTAAATCTAAAGTGGTAACCTGTTTGTCGCCACTGCACGTTTGTGTGCAATTTTAAAGCATGTCATGTTTGGTATCCATGTACCCGGTCTAAGATCATCTTTTTTATTTCATCAAGCATTTGGGCAATATAGTGTGTTTTAGTGCATTCAAATGAAAAAAAGTGTGTTTTTTCCCAAAAAAATGTGTTTGAAAAATCGCTGCACAAATACAGTGTGAAAAAAAAATGAAACACCCACAATTTTAATCTGTAGGGCCTTTGCTTTAAAAAAATATATAATGTTTGGGGGTTCAAAGTAATTTTCTTGCAAAAAAAAAAAAAATATTTTTTCATGTAAACAAAAAGTGTCAGAAAGGGCTTTGTCTTCAAGTGGTTAGAAGAGTGGGTGATGTGTGACATAAGCTTCTAAATGTTGTGCATAAAATGCCAGGACAGTTCAAACCCCCCCCCCCCCCCCAAATGACCCCATTTTGGAAAGTAGACACCCCAAGTTATTTGCTGAAAGGCATGTCGAGTCAATTTTTTTTTTTTTTTTGCACACAGTTGTCACTAAATGATATATTATTGCTCAAACATGCCATGGTATATGTGAAATTACACCCCAAAATACATTCTGTTGCTTCTCCTGAGTACAGGGATACCACATGTGTAAGACTTTTTGGGAGCCTAGCCGCGTACGGGGCCCCGAAAACCAATCACTGCCTTCAGGATTTCTAAGGGTGTAAATTTTTGATTTCACTCCTCACTACCTATCACAGTTTCGGAGGCCATGGAATGCCCAGATGGCACAACACCCCCCCCCCCCAAATGACCCCATTTTGGAAAGTAGACACCCCAATATATTTGCTGAGAGGTATAGTGAGTATTTTGCAGACCTCGCTTTTTGTCACAAAATTTTGAAAATTGAAAAAAGAAAAAAAAATACATTTTTCTTTTCTTTCTTCATTTTCAAAAACAAATGAGCTGCAAGATACTCACCATGCCTCTCAGCAAATAGCTTGGGGTGTCTACTTTCCAAAATGGGGTCATTTGGGGGGGTTTGTGCCAGCTTTGCATTGGAGTGAAATCAAAAATGTATGCCCTTAGAAATCCTAAAGGCGGTGATTGGTTTTCGGGGCCCCGTATGCAGCTAGGCTCCCAAAAAGTCCCACACATGTGGTATCCCCGTACTCAGGAGAAGCAGCAGAATGTATTTTGGGGTGTAATTCCACATATGCCCATGGCATGTTTGAGCAATATATCATTTAGTGACAACTTTGTGCAAAAAAAAAAAAAAAAAAAGTTTGTAATTTTTCCGCAACTTGTGGCAAAATATAAAATATTCCATGGACTCAACATGCCTCTCAGCAAATAGCTTGGGGTGTCTACTTTCCAAAATGGGGTCATTTTGGGGGGGGGGGGTTGTGCCATCTTGGCATTTTATGGCCTTCAAAACTGTGATAGGTAGTGAGGAGTGAAATAAAAAATGTATGCCCTTATGCAGCGTACATACAGTTGGACTTTTCGACCAGACTGGTCCGACGGACCGAGTCTGGCGGACAATCCGATCGTGTATGGGCTTCATCGGACCTTCAGCAGGCTTTTCCAGTCGAAAATCTGACGGACTTTAGATTTGGAACATGCTTCAAATCTTTACCTCATAACTCCGCCGGACTCAGAAATCTGCTCGTCTGTATGCTAGTCCGACGGACAAAAACTGACACTAGGGCAGCTATTGGCTACTGGCTATGAACTTCCTTATTTTAGTCCGGCGTATGTCATCACATACGAATCCGTCGGACTTTGGTGTGATCGTGTGTAGGCAAGTCCGCTTGTTAAAAAGTCCATCGGAAGTCCGTTGAAAGTCCGTCGGAAAGTCCGTTGAAAGTCCGTCGCACCAGTCTGGTCGAAAAGTCCGCCCGTGTGTACACGGCTTTAGAAATCCTGAAGGCGGTGATTGGTTTTCGGGGCCCCGTACGTGGATAGGCTCCCAAAAAGTCCCATACATGTGGTATCCCCGTACTCAGGAGAAGCAGCAAAATGTATTTTGGGGTGCAATTCCACATATAACCATGGCCTGTGTGAGCAATATATCATTTAGTGACAACTTTTTGTTAAATTTTTTTTTGTCATTATTCAATCACTTGGAACAAAAAAATAAAATATTCAATGAGCTCAACATGCCTCTCAGCAATTTCCTTGGGGTGTCTACTTTCCAAAATGGGGTCATTTTTTGAGAGGGGGGGGGGGGGTTGTACTGCCCTGCCATTTTAGCACCTCAAGAAATGAGATAGGTAGTCATAAACTAAAAGCTGTGTAAATTCCAGAAAATGTACCCTAGTTTGTAGACGCTATAACTTTTGCGCAAACCAATAAATATATGCTTATTGACTTTTTTTTTTACCAAAGACATGTGGCTGAATACATTTTGGCCTAAATGTATGACTAAAATTGAGTTTATTGGAATATCATTTTTTTTTCTAAATCTTCGGTCTTTTTCCATTTATATTGCAAAAAATAAAAACAGCAGAGGTGATCAAATACCAAAAGAAAGCTCTATTTGTGGGAAAAAAAGGACGCAAATTTTGTTTGGGTACAACATTGCATTACCGCGCAATTAGCAGTTAAAGCGACGTAGTGCCAAATTGTAAAAAGTGCTCTGGTCAGGAAGGGGGTAAATCCTTTCAGGGATGAGGTGGTTAAGTAGGATTTTAATGACACAATGCCCCATGCCCTGATGTGCTATGTGCCCTGATGTCCCATGCCCTGATGTCCTGTGCCCTGCTGTGCCCTGTACCCTGATGTGCTGTGTTCTGATGTACCCTGTACGCTGATGTGCTGGGCTCTGTACCCTGATGTACTGTGCCCTGATGTGCCGTGCTCTGTGCCCTGATGTGCTGGGCTCTGTACCGTGCCCTGATGTACACTGTACCCTGATGTGTTGTGCCCTGGGCCGGTCTGGATGAAGTCCAGGGCCATGTTTTTGTCCCAGTCCAGCCCTGCCGTTGTGCGTCAGGCAGCTTGGTACATAAATAGCTCCTCACTAGCAGTACCCCCATAGGCCTGTAGAAGGAGCAGTTGACTCCGAGCGCGTAGCCTGCCTATCCAACCCTTCTCACTCTGTGGAGTCCTCCCCCGGAAGTGATCCCGTGACCCGTGACCTCAGCCCCAGCTTCTTCCTGATGGCCACAGAATCTGCTCCAGGCTGAGCAGCAACTACCACTGCAGTTTCCCATCTCTGCATAGAAAAACGGACCCGGATCTGAGGCATTCCTGCGGACCACTGACACACAGATGAGCCTGATTTTATTCACCTTCCTGTAAGTGCATTAATTGTTGTGTCATTAAAAGCCTACTTAACTTATTGCACTTATGTGGCGCTTCCTTTTTGTTCCCATGCAAGTACTTAGGAGTAAAAGTCATCAGAGACGTCTATCCCAGGAGCTGTGGCAGTATGACCAATAAGGCTCAGAGTGCCAAATGGAAGACAGGTACAGAGCTGGAAAAGTATGAGTCCATATACTAGAATCTATGGTGGAACCTGCAGTAAATGCCAACAAATTACTGTGAAAAATATACAGGTATACTGTAAGTGTACATAACCATCAATAATGGTGATATGTAACATGTGCTATAAAGACAAAAAATTGAAAATAAGGAGAGTGTAATAAGTATATACTACTCAGATTAGGGCCTCCACCCAGGCACAAACCTCCGTTCCACCCTATGCATCCCACCAATATCCACTCCATCACTATGCCCCTCCCGTCCTCCAAAATACACACACTCACTCCCAAACCACAACGTACAACAGTCAAGAAAGCTAGACATGGTGCTACCAACTCAAGTAATGCCACCATTACCAATGAGCCTACTATTCCCAGAGGGCCCATAAGAAACAATGACAGCACTTCGAGCAATGTCAATACCATTAATGAGCCTACCAGCCTTATTGGGCCCAAAATAGACAATGGCACTAATTCCAGTAATTCATCGATATCCCAAAACCTCACCATTGATCTCTCTAGATCTACATCCCAGTCTGGCCCAATGACAAATTCTGGTTCAGTCAATTCTATCAGTCTCACCTCTTCTTCTGAAGCTAGGCTTCAGAGTACCACTATTCACAATTCTGATGCTGGACTTCAAAACATCATTACTCATAATATTGATTCCTCAATCTCCATCCAACCAATCCTGTCCAACTGTTCTTCCCTTGATTCACAAGATTTTTTATTGTTTCCCCCCTCGCTGCCCAATCGTCCATCTACAGGGAAAAGAAAATTAGAAGAAGAGGTAAACGAGGGGGAAAACAACGACACAAACCACAGGGCGAAGTCCCTCAAACAATAAAAATATTCAACCTTTCTTCCCATAATTTGTCTGTAGCGGAGGCCTCAATCTTACAACGGGGTCTCAATTTTGCCCCCACCTCACTACCCAACTCTTTTCAGTTATTCAAAGACCTCCATATGTTCATTCGCAACCTCACTCTCAAACGCCACTATAATATAAAATCATCCCAGGTCATTGACAGTAATATATCCCCTAATTTGGCTGAACTCACTGCTGTTCCTGAAAACGGTGACTCACCCGAATTGAATATCTTAAAGGATTTGTACAACATGGAGAGTGATGATGAGGATATAGACGTACTTCTTCTCACACAACATCTCTCCACCTCCCCCCCAGTACAATTCAGTACGTTCAGGCCAAAATCCTTGTTCAATCCCACACATTCAAAGGGACCCTATCTCCAAACTTTCTATCAGGTGGTGTTCTCCGACATAAAAAAACTTTGCCAACAGACACATGATAGTCTTTCCAACCATTCCAATTATTCCAATCTTACTTCTTCAGAAAAATCAGCCCTCAAAAATCTAACTAACAATCACAACATAGTCATCAAGACGGCAGACAAAGGTGGAGGCATCGTGGTCCAAGATCGCAGTGAATATCTGGCTGAAGCCCGTCGTCTCCTCTCTGATGACAGCACATACCGCAAACTACGCTGTGACCCTTTGTCAAGCTTCACCATGGAAGCCAAAATACTCACAGATAGAGCAAAAAGTAATGACATCATCTCTAAACACGAGCATGCTTTTTTTAATCGGCCATACTTCTCCACTCCATATTTCTATCACATCCCCAAAATTCATAAGAGTATCCAGAATCCACCAGGTCGACCCATAGTTGCGGCTATGGATAGTATCACTAGCTCTTTTTCCCAGTATATAGACCAGTTTCTACAGCCACTCGCCACCAGTCTCCCCTCTTATATTCGGGATGGATTCCATCTTATGCAACAACTAGACCATTATGCATGGGAGCCCACTTACTCTTGGGCTTCCTTAGATGTAAGTTCGTTGTATACCTCCATTCCACACCACATAGGTCTCAGAGCCATTGCCAGCTTTCTTTCCGCCGATCCCATGCTCAATCCAGGTCAGGCAGAGTTCATCCTAGAGGCTACCGAATTCTGTCTGACCCATAACTATTTCGAGTTTGATGGTGATTTTTACCTCCAAACAAAGGGCACAGCAATGGGTGCCAACTTTGCACCCAGCTATGCTAACCTAACTATGGGGTACTGGGAGGCCAATTACATCTGGCTCAACAATCCCTTTACCTCCCATATAGTTTTCTATGGGAGGTATATTGATGACATCATCGTCATTTGGGATGGCCCAGAACCCCTGTTCACAGATTTCATCACACATTGTAACAACAATGAGTATGGCCTCACTTTTACTTCAGAACATGATCGGTCCCAACTTGCATTCTTGGATTTGTTACTTTTCCACCATGAAGGCAAAATACTAGCCAAAAACTACACCAAGCCGACAGCTGGCAACTCTTTCTTGCACCATCAGAGTTGCCACCATCCTAGATGGATTGCAAACATTCCCAAGAGCCAGTTCTGTCGCCTACGTAGAAATTGCACCAGACGATCAGACTATATCATAGAAGGGTCCCTTCTAAAACAAAAGTTTATGGATAAAGCTTTTCCACCTGAACTTGTAAATGAAGCTTTCGATCTCTATCTGTCAGAATCACCCACATCTGCCAATGTTACTACCCAACCTGAAGCACAGCCCGTCCGTTTCGTGACTCAGTTTCACTCCAGATACAAAGCCATGGAACGTATTTTCACCAAACACTGGTCGATCCTCTGTCAGGATCCACATTTAAAATCTACCATCACTTCCAAACCAATGTTCACGTATCGGAAGACTAGGAATATTAAAAACTTGGTAGCGCCCAGCAAATACAAAGGCCAAAAAAGTTCCAAAATAGTATCACCCTGTCTCATTCCTTTAATTGGAATGTACCAGTGTCGCAAAAAATTGTGCCTCACTTGTAGTCATGTTCACCACGGTCAAAAAGAATTCACTAACAAAGGTCAGACATACCAGATCAACAACTTTTACAATTGTTCAACAGAATTTGTCATTTATTGCTTGACTTGTCCTTGTGGGTTATATTATGTAGGCCGCACCATACGCACTCTGAGAAAGAGGTTTGGTGAGCACCGCCGCCTCGTAGAGGCAGGAGATGACCATCATAGTGTTCCCCTCCATTTTCTCAAAAAACATGACCATTCTTCCTTGGGCCTCAGGGTCTGGATTATTGAGTCTATCCCCGGTACGTTCCCAATGGCAGAGCGTTTTAAACGTCTCTGTCAGAGGGAAACGTACTGGATATATACCCTTGACTCTCTGGCCCCTGGAGGGCTCAACGAGGAAATAGAGACGAGTAGTCTCATTTGACTTCTCATACAGCCTCTTCTATCGATCATCTGATACCTTCAACACACTTGTATCTCTTATGGTTTGGGTTTGTGTCGGGTATTTTGTTATTGCCGCATTGCATGTCCCCTCCTATTGTGATGCTGCTACCATGTTTTATTTGAATATCACCTTCGAGCTAGCTAGCACATTATTCTTTACTGTAATTATTATCTATTACTATTATTATATTTTTTATTATTATTTACTATTTTCTACTAATTATCCAACCTTTATTAGGAAATACACAAGAATGTCCATATATTTGGGTATGTGCGCATGCGCGTGTGTGCATGTGGCTGCATGTACACCTGCATGTGTGCATATATATATATATATATATATATATATATATATATATATGTATGCACATATATATGTATTACGCCTTCATTATCTTTTTTAAATACAATTTTTAACCTACAAACATGATCCATAATCATACAACAGTTAGTATAACTCCACTTAGCAATCTTCAGGGTACTCCTGATTTGTATGGCCATAATTGTACATAAACACATATAGTTCTTCAAACATATTTTTATTTTTTCACATGATCCTGCGTATATTTAATGTCATCTGACTATTTTCACAATTTTATTTGTATCTAAATTCAAATTTAATTTTAATTTTATTTTAATTTTATTTTCCAACTATTTCATTTTTATTTTTATTATTTTTATTACTTAAATTTAATTTGATTTATTTCTATATAATCCCTTTATAGACCCAACACATTCACTCTCTCTCTTTCCCAACCATAAAACATTTTTATGATGACTTTTTTCATTGTCAGCAATACTTTCATTACCAATATTGTCCTCTTATCCTTCACTCCAGCATCTCTCTTACATTTGCACGCTTATTCATACATCATCTTTTCTTTTCTTCTTTTTCTCCTGTCTCATTCAAGTATATCAGTTATTGTTGCTCACAATATCTCTTTCACTTTCTTATTTGATACTGCAGCACGCAGCCGCAGTACACAGCTCTTTGTCCGAGTTTGACAGACTTCTTCCCCCTCCAATCATGGCTCGCCTTAGACTACATATATCTCGACCTATCATAGGTCACGTTAGGCCTGAGGAAGGAGCGTAGCTCCGCAAACGCGTCGCCTATCCCAACACAGACCCGGAAGTGACTCTGTTTCCCGGATTATACACAGCGCGTTCCAGTGACAGGACACAGCGAGTATCCAGCAGCGCATCCTGTCAGCAGTATAGAACGCCACCGCATGATGTGACTCTACACCTCAACTGGGACACCTGGCATGATTTTCTCACCCTTTGTACGCCTGCTTTACTTGTACCTTTGTGAGTACTTGATTTTAAAGATTTATTAAATCTGTTTTTAATACTGCACTTAGAGTGGCGCCATTGTTGTTTCTCTTCTTCTTTACTACTCAAAACTATCACATAACAAAAAAGGATAAAAGGAAAACTAGAACCTAGTCTAGGGCAAATAACAAAGGAAAGAGAAAGTAGGAACATGGTGACCGAAAGCAGTATACAAAGTCTAAAAGGTCAGGTACAAATACCATAATAGTCTAACTCACTGAGACTGTGATTCAAAGTGTAGTCCATATGGTCTGGTGCAACAGAAAGCACTAATATAACACTGCAATTTATCCTAAAGGCTCAAATTTGGTCCCTCCCAACGCCATGGGAAAGCAGCTCAAAAGTGGGAGGCACACACACACACCTGGCATTACCGCCAAGTGAGATGGCGCCAAAAACACATTTCACACAGGACAGCAACATGATGACATCACACGCGCCCTTGCAATGACGTAGCACATGCTGATGTCACATGCAAATTACACCGCGGGGGCGTCGGCAGTAAAGCGCCGCTAGTTTTAGCGGCACTTTACCGTAGTTTTAGAGGCGCTTTTCGGCCGCTAGAGGCCGAATAAAGGGTTAGAAGCACCCACAAAGCACTAAGGCACTTTGCAGGCACTTCGGCGGCGCTGCCTATTGATTTCAATGGGCAGGGGTGCTTTAGGAGTTGTGTATACACCGCTCCTAACGCGCCTCAAAGCAGCTGCTTGCAGGACTTTTTTTAAAAGTCCTGCCAGCGCCGCGCCCCAGTGTGAAAGCACTCTAGCTTTCACACTGGGATTGCAGATAAGGCATTTTTCAATAGCTTTACAGGCGCTATTTTGAGCACTAAAGTGCCTGAAAAATGTCTCCAGTGTGAAAGGGGTCTTAATAAAGTGTTACCTTAAGGAACAAGGCAGTGCAGCTATTGGGATTTTCTCTTGTGCATGTACAGCTGTGAGCTGGGCTTAGCACCCCTCCTGTGTTTGGAAAGTGTATGTTAATCGCCAGCTTACCTTGGTCGAAGCTGATGTGGTGTAACAGCATTGATCATGTTCCAATACAGCATAGGCCTGGAACTGCATGCAGAACATTAAGCGGAGGGCCTGCATGACTAAGTTTGATGTGCACGCTACAGTCAGGCAGTTGGAGATGTTGGGTTGGAAAGGAAGGGTAAGGGCGGCGAATGTTTTTAAATGAACAGGGGGGTAGGGTGTGGCTGGGGTGGGGCACCAGTGGTCTAGCAGAAGGGTGGAACTGTTAGGGGGTCAGTGGGAGCCAGATAATTAAAGAACACACTTTCAACAGCCAGGGCGGACATTGAGAGCCTGCTGTCACAGCTTCAGACGGCTGCAATGGCAAATGGCCCTCAGCGACTGAACACGTAAATAGCTGGGATGCTACTGGGGTCGGGGCAGGCCTCAGCTTTACCTGCCCCCGCTCTTCCACGTGGGGTGGTCAAGGCCTACTGCGTTCGGGTGACTACTTGTCTCGGATTGCCCGGATTTGGCAGGCCTGTCCTAGTTTTCCGGGCACCCTCATTCTGGGACCATACAGTGTCCCAGAATTGCCCCCTGGGCCGATCTGATGCCCCCTAAATAGGTCACTGCATTGCTGCTGTCCTGGTGGACACCTGGGCCAGTCGAGAACCATTTTACACGAATCCACTGGCCGCTGGTTCACTGCCCTAACTGGTTGCTTGTCACTGGTTGCTAGACGCCAGGCGCCGTCACCACAGAGCGAGGCCCCAGCATTCAGAGCAGAGGAGGATTTAACTTCCTCATCCTCCACGCCTAGAGCATTGCTCCACCCACATCCTCCTCAATCTTCTCCGACAGGCGGCAGTATGCAGATGGATGACTGCAGTGAACTGTACAGAAGATGGCAGATGTTTAAGCTGGCAGCAGAGGAGAGGACACTGACAGATGAAAGAATGACAGATGTCATTACACCCCCAGAGGACTGGGAGGTGGACACATCCTTAATGATATCAGGGGTTCATGCTGGGACTTGTAGTCCTTCACTTTTGGGTGATGTGGCCCCCCAAAACTGAAGGACTACAGGTCCCAGCATGAACCTCTGCAGATGGCACACTGCACTTGTTGGAAGGCTCTGGGTGGCAAGTGGCACTGCATCTGGTGGCAGGCTATGGGTGGCAAGTGGCACTGCATCTGGTGGCAGGCTATGGGTGGCAAGTGGCACTGAATTTGGTGGCAGGCTCTGGGTGGCAAGTGACACACTGCATTTGATGACAGGCTGTGGGTGGCAAGTGGCACTGCATCTGGTGTCAGGCTATGGGTGGCAAGTGACACACTGAATCTGCCACACTGCATTTGGTGGCAGGCCATGGGTGGCAAGTGGCACACTGCATCTGGTGGCAGGCTATGGGTGGCAAGTGGCACTGCATCTGGCGACAGGCGACGGTAGCAAGTGACACACTGAATCTGGCAGCAGGTGACAGTGGCAGGAGATACGCTGCATCTGACCTGCCCCCCAAAAGTGAAGGACTACAGGTCCCAGCATGAACCTCTGCGGGTGTCAAGTGGCACACTGCATTTGGTGGCAGGCTCTGGGTGGCAAGTGACACACTGCATTTGGTGGCAGGCTCTGGGTGGCAAGTGGCACTGCATCTGGTGGCAGACTATGAGTGGCAAGTGACACACTGAATTTGGTGGCACCCTCTGGGTGGCAAGTGACACACTGCATCTGGTGGCAGGCTATGGGTGGCAAGTGGCACATGGCATCTGGTGGCAGGCTATGGGTGGCAAGTGGCACATGGCATCTGGTGGCAGGCTATGGGGGACAAGGGACACACTTCATCTGGTGGCAGGCTCTGGATGGCACACTGCATCTGGCAGCAGGCTATGGGTGGCAAGTGGAAAACTGCATCTGGCAACAGGCGACGGTAGCAAGTGAGACGCTGCATCTGGCAGCAGGCGACGGTGGCAAGTGACACGCTGCATCTGGTGGCAGGCCCTGGTGGCAAGTGACAAACTGCATTTGGTGGCAGTGGCTAGTACAAGATGCATCTGGTGGCAGGAGATGGTGGCATGCTGCATATGGTGTCAGGCGATGGTGGCACGCTGCATCTGATAGCAAGTGACAAGCTTAGGGTTCCCACTGATTCTGCATTATGATGAATTGAACTATTTCATTATATATTGCAATGTAGTAATAAAAATAATATCAAGCATGGTGTCGGGAAGTGCCAACACCAGCCATTCGCCTGACAAATTGCCAAACCGCCAAATTCCCTGTCAACCCCCAAGACTACATCCCCCCCCCATCTTTTTTTCGTATGGGGGGGCGGGGGCGAGGGGGGGGGTGTCCCTGAATGGCAGTTTGGAAATGTGGTCACCCTAACTGCATGCCTTAGTCTGGATGTTACCCCGAGGGTTAGCCGCCGTTCAGGGAGCCCCATCAGGGACGCTTCAGCCCCACAGGCATATAGGCAGCCTCCTCCTTCTGCTAGCGGGGCTGGGAGGAATCCCTGTAATAGGTGGGCCCCAGGTGGGAGATCCAATACCCCTTCCCACTCCCAGCTCTCCTCACTAGATCAGCGAAATCATGCGCCCTGGGGCAGCTGGGACCACCGTGGGGAGAAGCCGATGTACTGGACTGGAGGTCTACATCTGCAGGCAGGAGGGTGCTGCAGAGTGCACAGCGTGGCAGTGGCCGATTCAACCTCACTGCGCGCCCGGTCCCAGCAGCCTCAATCTCAGCCAAATGCCAGAGCACAGAGGAGCAGTCTGAAGGGGAATTAGAGAAGGGGGAGAAGAGCAGCAGGAGGATGAGGCAGCTGTAGATGGGACCAGGGCTCATCAGGAATCCAGAGACACGGCTGTGCGGCCCCAATTTTTGGAATAGTCTAATAAGTCTGGATGTATGCCTTTGCCTGTTACTGTTATTCATCCTGTTGTCAATTGTGTCTTGTCAGCTGGTGTTGCAATGGGGAGTTTTGGGGTGGTTTGCGGAATGTGCCTGAGTCTAATAGGGAGGGGGGCGGGGGCTAGGCACCCGGCATGGTGTCTGTTGTCCTATGTCTTTTTTGGCGTTGTTGACAGAGTGCAGGGAATTGATGGCACGAGGGAATGCAAGGGCATCCTCAGCACTGGTAGCTTCCTTCTGACAGGTAGTCCCTGTGGTACCTGCTTGGACATCTGCAGGGGACGAAAGGGCAGCTGTCGCTGGAATGTCCCAGTTGCCCAGTTCCTACACACTTGCTCTGAAATATGTGTTGCATTCAGAGGGACATGCAGAGCCATTGCCCCCTCCACCAGTCAGTGTACCTCTGTTACCTCATTCCCAGTAACAGAATGGGGTCCACTGAGCATGTCCCATGAACCTCATGTGTGCTCTCACTGAACTCTTTACTTTCCATACCAAGTGATCAGGCCTAGATCTCTGTAATGTTAGTCCACTCCCAGTGACCGACAGAGTCCAAGCACCGCCCCCTTGGTACCGAAGAACCTGTCGCCTTCCAGGTACCAAGCTAATGAGCTTGGTACCTGGAAGTCCTTGTAGTTACTTATGAACCTTTGCTGTAGCGATATTACACATACCCCTTTATTGTGGTTGCGGACTCAAGTTCTTTCGTAGTATGCCTAGACCTCACATGTACCCCTTGGAATAACTTCAAGACCAGGCTCTGAGCAGTTGGATCAACATTTACTATAAACTTGGCAACATGTAATAGCATTTAGTTCCTAAAAGGACCTAATTGTGGCTGCCCCAGGTTACCTGCACAGGTAAAGTCTCTTAAAGAAAAGTCCAAACTTGGTGTTCCAGCAAGTCTTTAATGTGCGTTTCCCATGTGTTCCCTGGAGCCCCCTTAGGATCAGAACCTCTGCACCCCAGCAAAAGCCTGCGAACCTACCGGGGAAAGGTGACAAAAACATTAACCCCTTCCCCCGACCCGGGCAGCTGGATGCTAACTCCACATACCGCAAGCAACCTGCCTACAAACCACCTGCTTGAACCAGGACTTGCAGCCACTCAAGGCTGTATACATGCCCCAACTCCTTCAAAAATAAAACAGCATGTCATATTTAGAGGGCATTACTAATATGACCTAAGTCTATGGGGTCGCATAGCAGCACCTTGTAAATGCCATACCACCGCACCCACCTCTTTGCCCTGCACAGACAGAGCAGGGTTTTTTTTTTTTATTTCATCTAGGGTCTAGATGTCATTTAAAGGGGTTGTAAAGGTAAATTTTTTTTTTTTTTTTTTAAATAACAAACATGTTATACTTACCTTCACTGTGCAGCTCGTTCTGCACAGAGTGGCCCCGAACCTGGTCTTCTTGGGTCCCTCGGCGGCTGTTTCAGCTCCTCCCCGCAAGCATTAACCACCTTAATGCGAGCTCCCTCGCATGGTAGTTAGTGCTTGCGGGCGCGCTCCCGTGATACAGCCGGCGGCTATAGCCGCTCACTGTATCACTCGGCCCCGCCCCCCCAGCGCGCCGCGTCATTGGATGTGATTGACAGCAGCGCGAGCCAATGGCTGCGCTGCTTCCAATCCATCCACTGTAGCCAATCAGCAGCCAGGGTGAGCGGAGGAATAGATGTCGGGAACGAGAAGCTGACTTTCGAGGCGTCAGGTAAGTAAAACGGGGGGGCTGGGGGCGGCGGTATTGTCAGAAGTTTTTTCACCTTAATGCATAGAATGCATTAAGGTGAAAAAATTTTTACCTTTACAACCCCTTTAAGTCCAAAAAGTCTATGACAGTAGTAAATTTTTAATTGTTACCATCCGCACATATACAAGAACATTTGCAGTTTATATTATCAGAAACTGCTCCTGCCATGAAATAACTGTAATGTAAAAAAAAAGAATATTAACACAAATAAAATAAAAACTGAGTTTTATTTGTAACGGAAAACTGGATGTTATTATTATACCATATTGTTGGTTGCTTGAGACCAATGATCTTCACTCCCCTTTCTATTAAATAAAAAAAAACAAAACTTAATTTTAGGAGTGCTTTATAAAAGAGATAATATATAGACACATAGGGGTTGATTTATTAAAGGCACAAAAGTTGTGCACTTTGCAAAGTGTCGTTGCACTCTGCAAGTGCAGCTGCTCCAGAGCTCAGTAAATGACCAGAAGCTCTACTGACTTCCATCATCCAATCATGTGCAAGCAAAAATGCTGTTTTTTTTATTTTTCCTTGCACGTGATTGGATACTCTTTGAAAAGTGAAGCTTTACCTCATTTACTAAGCTCTGGAGCAACTGCACTTGCTGAGTGCAACTGCACTTTGAAAAGTGCACAGTCTATTTGCCTTTAGTAAATCAACCCCATAAAATGAAACCAAGTACTATCCAAGGTTACACCATCAGGATGGTCACCAGACTTATGCCCTGTACACACGATCGGACATTCCGACAACAAAATCCATGGATTTTTTCAGACGGATGTTGGCTCAAACTTGTCTTGCATACACATGGTCACACAAAGTTGTTGGAAAATCCGATTGTTCTGAATGCGGTGACGTAAAACACGTACGTCGGGACTATAAACGGGGCAGTAGCCAATAGCTTTCATCTCTTTATTTATTCTGAGCATGCGTGGCACTCTGTGCATCGGATTTGTGTACACACGATCGGAATTTAACCGATCGGATTTTGTTTTCGGAAAATTTTATAGCCTGCTCTCAAACTTTGTGTGTTGGAAATTCTGACAGAAAAAGTCCGATGGAGCCCACACACGATCGGAATTTCCGACAACACAATCCGATCGCACTTTTTCCGTTGGAAAATCTGACCGTGCGTACAGGGCATAAGACTGTATGTTTTTAGGTGTTTCTTTAACCTACAAAAAGTTAATTTGTAGATGACGTTCTTTGCTGAAAATATGAAATGTACTCTGACAATCTACAGAGTATGATAGCACTTTGTTTGGGAAGCACAGATGACAAGGTTAGCAAAAGTTGGCATATATATATATATATATATATATATATATATTAAAAAATAGTATACACTTGACCAATTATTTCACATTTAAGACAAAAATACAAATACAGCAGTATGAAAAAAAATTTAAGTACTTCCAGTTCATTACTACATATACTATTTACATACTTGCCACCGTAGTAAGGAACATTTTTTAATGCACTTATAGTTCATTACTACATATCTATTTACATGCTTGCCACTGTATTAATTAACATTTAAAGGAATGTTTCACTTTCAAAGAAAAATATTGGAAATATTGCTTAGTACTGGTTACCTCCCACTGACCTTCCACAGTATGTTTTTTTTTATATTGGCCTGGGAGTATTGGAGCACTACAAAGGGTGTACACATAAAGAAAAAAAAATTGCATAGCTATTTATCCAGTGAAACTGCTGCTACATTCGTTCTGTGCAAAATCAAATGTTCTCCTATTTTCTCTACAGGTCGAATGCTATTCGTTCATAAAAATAAAAAAAATAGAGTGGTTTGGCGAAAATACCGCATTATGGCCACTAGATGGGAGGTGCATTTCATAGGAAATAAGTACTTATAGAGAGATAACAATATTTTCATAACAACCATTGCAAACAGCAATGAAGATGCCGATACCCATAGTGACCAATCTGCTTTCAGTTCACTGGTGATGATTTCTGATAAGGGCCCATTCACACTATTGTGTTGCAGTAACATACAGCACAGAATGTTACATGCATTAGGGTGATGTGATACCATTCATTCTGAATAGCTCCCCAGTGTGCCTTTGCCGACGGAAACGCTGCAGCATAACAGAGTGCTCAGAAATGCAATATGTGTTGCGCTGCCAGAAATAGTACATACACCTTTTCTTTAGTCCATTTTGGTCCATTAGGCAGCCCGTTCCTTTGAGCATGACATAATGCAGATTGAATGTTAATGCATGCTAATACACCGCAATGGTATAAGTGGGGTGAGGAAAGGTTACTACATTTGCACATAACCGTTGCTCTTTGCACTCGCTGATTAACCATGCATGACCACAATTTAGATATTTTAAAAGCTAATACAAACAATTAGTCACCGCAGTGGCAGTAAACAAGGCAAGACAAAGGAAAAAAATAGACATATTATATTGCACTTTACAAAAAATTTGTACATTGTTTTTTTTAAAAAAAAAAATTACCTTATCTTAAAGATTACTTACAAAATACTTTAAAAAGCGATCATTTCTCTTTGTACATTCAGTTTTTAAAGGAGATGACTGACCATGCTAAAAAAACAAACAAAAAAAAACACACGTTTGGCTACACATATATTCTGTACAAAATTTAGACCTCTTGGAAGCTGCATAGATCTCCTTTTATTGGTTATTTCCAGTATGGAGTGCTTAATAAATGTTATATTGGTATGCCTGGACTGGCACTTTGGCAAATCCAGCATTAGCCAGAAGACTTGTATGTTTGGGAGGACATGTGAGTTGCTATGGGCAGTTGTGAGCTGCTTCTTATCAATTAGATCTTTGTATTAAAGTGTATCAATGCATTAAAGTGTATATGTTGCAGCTTATCTGTCTTTAGGCTCTGTTTGCACCATGCAGGTGTGATGGAGCTCCGCATATAGGGTACCCCATTCATTTCAATGGGCTGCCCTATGCACAAGAAACGCACAAAAAAAATCCCTGACCCTTCAAAAATTGTGCCGCATCGAACCGTATAGTGCTGCGGCACCATGCAGTTTGGCACTTGTGAAAACGGGCACATTAGCAGATGCGTGGGGGTGCCATTAACAATAATTGACACCGCTGTGCGTCTTCTATGTCTATGCTTGTTAGGAAAGGGACCAAATAAGAGAAGTTTGTTGTTAGGGTTTACGTACAACTTAAGTAGCAAAAATGTAGCCAGTCTGTACACATTCTTGATTTGGCCACCATATTTGTACGGTGTCCGTAATTGTACAAATATATAATGGTTATGGTTCCAGTAGGCTTGGAAACATTTGGTCCTATAGTAAGAGATAGATTTATTATTTCCAGAATGGAGACACAGAATAGACCACAGTTCAGGTCACAATCTGCCCGGCCATACCTCTACTTTGTTCTGAAGCCTCCCCTTGACACATCCAGTGTGACCACAGGAAATACAGACACCCAAGGAGGAAAAAAGCATCCATTGGAACACATATTACAGAATGGGAAGAAGATAACCAATTATTCCAACCAGAATCCAGTATGTCCTCTTATTAATATACCTCAATGTGGAGTGACACAATAAATAAATGATGATCAGTCTTTATTCTTGCATTTTCTTCTTTGTATGTAAAATGAAGTAGCTGGGGAACTCTTTGTCCAGATGCCTATTAACAAGTCCCAGAATAATGTCTCTGATGAGGTTGGGGTTACAAGAGAATGTCTGGTACCCTCTGTTCCATGCTGGAACATTCTTTCCCATCAGGCATTGTTGTGACTTTAGTTAGATTTCCGTCAGTGTGATCTTGAAGCCTTGTTCCACCATGCTTTCCACGTTCAGTATGAAAGTGTCCTCGTTGGAGTAATGCTCAATGATGTTGTCATCCATGTTAACTAAGATGCTAAGAAATGAAATGAAAGATTTACAATTTACATAAATATTTGCATAATAAAATTGCACATAACATACAGGTTTGTAACAAATAACCTAGGGCAGGGGGTCTTCAAACTATAACTTATGGGCTATATCCAGCCCTCTACAAGACTTTATCCAGCCCACAGCTAGGATCAGTGGTGTATCTTCAATGTGTGCACCAAGGGGGATGGGACCCACTGTGCTCCCACACACTGCACGGATTCAGGATTCAGCGGGGGGTTCCACTTCTAATTTTGACTGTCCTCTCATCCTGGACCACAAACCTTCCTCACTGTGCTATATGTTTTCTGCTGCACCATTGGCATGGTTATATCTTCTTAGTCCTCTCCATAAAATTATCAGAAATTTGTGCTTAAAGTAAAACTATAGGCAACACTTTTTTTTTTCATTTTGGATAGAATAAGGGAGGCTTATAACCCGTCAGTCTATTTTTTTTACCATCCCTGTCCCATTGCAGGGATTCAGGGATTTCCCTTCACTTCCTGCCCCATAACCAAACAGGAAGTGAGAGGAAATCTATGCAAATTAAGGGAATCCTTTGCCCCAAACACCCCCCCCCCCCCCCCCGAACTAGTCCCAACTTGAAAATTTCAGGGTGGGTCTTAAACAGCAAGGGGCGTGGCCTTGACAGGAAGGGGTGGGTCATATTTAAATTAGGGGGTGCACAAGTTTAGTCAGGTCTAGTCAGGCTTAGGGCAGCACAAAACCTAAATACACTACTGTGTAAGGGGGGATTCTGATGGGAACTCTGATTGGGACTTCTCTGATATAAGGGCAGACTTATATGAGGGTGGATTCTCATGGAGCCTCTGTAAGGTGGACTCTGATGGGGACCCTAATGTACCCCCCCTTCATGACCAGGCCATTTTTTGGGATACGGCACTGCATTACTTTAACTGACAATCACACGGTCATACAACACTGTACCCAAATGAAATTTATGTCATTTTTTTTGGGGGGGGGGTTGCTGTAAACACAATTTTGAAAAAAAAAATTTTTTTTCACTTTCTGCTATAAAACCCAAACAGTTAACCCCTTGATTGCCTCTTGATGTTAAACCCTTCACAGCCAGTGTCATTAGTACAGTGCACAGTTTTATCACTGATCACTGTATGAGTGTCACTAGCAACATCAGTGTCAGTTAGTGACCCTCCCAGTCAGCGTAATCTAGCACCAGACTGCCCGTCACACTATCACAGTCCAGCTACAAGTCGCTGATCACCACCATTAGTAAGTAAAGCATCTATAGCTGAATAAATTCCAGTAAATATACCATAGTTTGTAGACACTATAACTTTCACACAAGTCAATTAATATACATTTATGGGGACATGAGTCATTTTGTTAAGAACACCATTTTATTACAGTTGTAGACAGTTATGCTTTCCTAAAACTGTCAAAAAATTGCCACTTGGCCCTGCACTTATAAGACATGTTGGGTTGGTGGCCTTTAGTGGAGATAATTCACCATTCAGAGTGGGACTGACAGTCAGTGATACACTAGAGTGACTAGATTTTCAAAATGAAATCTGGGGACATCCTACTGGCTCTTTATAGTGATGGAGATGTAAACTCACATCAATTCTTGGACAACTTGGGCTCTCTCCCACAGCTTCCCACTGGCTCTATCCCGCAAGCTCTCTTCTGACCCTCTGGATTCTTGGGTTGCTTTGCAATAGGCCCCCCAAGTAAGCCTAGCTAGGACCTCTGTGTCTTCAGGCTGGCTTCCTTCCCTTGCCTTCTGCCCAGGAGGGAAAGGCCCCTCAAAAGGGGTCTCCTCTGGTAGGCTGGATACAGGAACACTGCCCTACACCCACATATTTCAAGCTGCCCTTGCTGCAGAGGACTCAGACTATTTATGGCCTCTTCCCTGCCTTCTGAGCACACCTCCCCAAGGATTTGGCTGAAGTGCCATAAATATTCAGGCTGGCAGTGTCTGCCTTACCTCCTACTAAGTTCTAGAAATCTCTAGAAGACAGGGGGGAGTAGCAGAGCAGCAACCTGTGAAACCCTGGGCAGCCCCAATTATTGACAGAACCCCATATTGACAGAAAAACACAGAATTGTTGACATTTTTGCAGATTTATTAAAAAAGAAAAACTGAAATATCACATGGTCCTAAGTATTCAGACCCTTTGCTCAGTATTTAGTAGAAGCACCCTTTTGATCTAATACAGCCATGAGTCTTTTTGGGAAAGATGCAACAAGTTTTTCACACCTGGATTTGGGGATCCCCTGCCATTCCTCCTTGCAGATCCTCTCCAGTTCTGTCAGGTTGGATGGTAAACGTTGGTGGACAGCCATTTTTAGGTCTCTCCAGAGATGCTCAATTGGGTTTAAGTCAAGGCTCTGGCTAGGCCATTCAAGAACAGTCAAGGAGTTGTTGTGAAGCCACTCCTTCGTTATTTTAGCTGTGTGCTTAGGGTCATTGTCTTGTTGGAAAGTAAACCTTCAGCCCAGTCTGAGGTCCTGAGCACTCTGGAGAAGGTTTTCGTCCAGAGTATCCCTGTACTTGGCCGCATTCATCTTTTTCTCGATTGCAACCAGTCGTCCTGTCCCTGCAGCTGAAAAACACCCCCACAGCATGATGCTGCCACCACCATGCTTCACTGTTGGGACTGTATTGGACAGGTGATGAGCAGTGCCTGGTTTTCTCCACACATACCGTTTAGAATTAAGGCCAAAAAGTTCTATCTTGGTCTCATCAGACCAGAGAATTTTATTTCTCACCATCTTGGAGTCCTACAGGTGTTATTTAGCAAACTCCATGCAGGCTTTCATGTGTCTTGCACTGAGGAGAGGCTTCCGTCGGGCCACTCTGCCATAAAGGCCCGACTGGTGGAGGGCTGCAGTGATGGTTGACTTTCTACAACTTTCTCCCATCTCCCGACTGCATCTCTGGAGCTCAGCCACAGTGATCTTTGGGTTCTTCTTTACCTCTCTCACCAAGGCTCTTCTCCCCCGATAGCTTAGTTTGGCCGGACGGCCAGCTCTAGGAAGGGTTCTGGTCATCCCAAACGTCTTCCATTTAGGGATTATGGAGGCCACTGTTCTCTTAGGAACCTTAAGTGCAGCAGAAATTTTTTTGTAACCTTGGCCAGATCTGTGCCTTGCCACAATTCTGTCTCTGAGCTCTTCAGGCAGTTCCTTTGACCTCATGGTTCTCATTTGCTCTGACATGCACTGTGAGCTGTAAGGTCTTATATAGACAGGTGTGTGGCTTTCCTAATCAAGTCCAATCAGTATAATCAAACACAGCTGGACTCAAATGAAGGTGTAGAACCATCTCAAGGATGATCAGAAGAAATGGACAGCACCTGAGTTAAACATATGAGCGTCACAGCAAAGGGTCCGAATACTTAGGACCATGTGATATTTAAGTTTTTCTTTTTTAATAAATCTGCAAAAATGTCAACAATTCTGTGTTTTTCTGTTAATATGGGGTGCTGTGTGTACATTAATGAGGAAAAAAATGAACCCAAATGATTTTAGCAAATGGCTGCAATATAACAAAAAGTGAAACATTTTAAGGGGGTCTGAATACTTTATTTCCCCACTGTAATATAAGCCCTTTGCCTAGACCAGGGATCCTCAAACTACGGCCCTCCAGCTGTTGCAGAACTACACATCCCATGAGGCATTGTAAAACTCTGATATTCACAGACATGACTAGGCATGATGGGAATTGTAGTTCCTGAACACCTGGAGGGCCGCAGTTTGAAGACCCCTGGCCTAGACTATTACTCTCTCATAGGGTTCACTTTGTATGAACACAGTAGCCTCCATATGCAAAGCTTTAACACAAGGATAAGAATCTTTATTTTCAGCCTTGTGACCAATTTTCACATCTCATTGGACTCAGCGAAAAAAATCTGTCACTTTTTTGAAAATAATAAGGATCCTTATCCTGATATGTTGGCTTTAGCGTGTTGCTGCTCCTATCTCACTGCAGATCTGTCATTCATTTGGACTAATTTTTTGCTTGCTAGGCTCTTCAGCTTGCTAGTTAGGTAGACATGGATCTTCAAAGCTGGTGTGTTCCCCCAGTTCACTATCTGAATGATCATTGCGCTCATGAAACATGACTTTACCATAGACTAATGTGAACTCATCACAGAACGTACGGCGCAGGAGACGAGGATACACATTCCGCTACTTATCTGTTCGGGTGACACAGCTGTGCAGAACTCGTAATAGAGAAAGCGCACTATTAGGAGATATTTCTATTCCGTGACTCATTATTTATACTCCCAGCACCGATATGACCAAAACATTGTACTGCCATGTAAATAGACACGATACCTAACAAAGCACCGAGTCCTTCTCCCCTAATGTATGACTCAGAGCAGGAAAATCAATCGTTTCAACCCTGGCTAAATTTTATGTCGTTTTTAAATCATTAAAGACAAAAGTACAAATCAACAGGTTATAATAATCGCCATTAATGCACTGCTGCTGATTGTTTTACTGAGCAGCCTGGCTGGCGGTATGCACGCTACCTTTGCTTTGGGCATTTGTGGGGGACAATGGGTATTAGTCCCCTCTTGTAGAAACACCACCACTTCCTCTGGGGGTAAAAAGATGCCCTGAGTCACGGTGGGCGCTGCTTTCCCTTTACTTCCCAGGAGGAAGCCAGACCATATTCCTGTACCCCCACTGCCATATTACTCCCTGTGTGGGTGCCTGGAAAAAGGGCATGTATGGGGAGGGGGTGCTGTATGAAGGGTGGGTAGAGGGGGGTCTGTAAAAAAGGAGTGTGTGTGGGGAGGGGGTGCTGTATGAAGGGGTGTGTGTGGGGAGGGGGTGCTGTATGAAGGGGTGTGTATGGGGAAGGGGGGTGCTGTATGAAGGGGTATGTATGGGGAAGGGGGGGTGCTGTATGAAGGGGTGTGTATGGGGAGGGGGTGCTGTAAAAATGAGTGTGTATGGGGAAGGAGGGTGCTGTATGAAGGGGTGTGTATGGGGAAGGGGGATGCTGTATAAAGGGGTTTGTATGGGGAAGGGGGATGCTGTATGAAGGGGTGTGTATGGGCAAGGGGGGTGCTGTATGAAGGGGTGTGTATGGGGAAGGGGGTGCTGTATGAAGGGGTGTGTATGGGGAAGGGGGTGCTGTATGAAGGGGTGTGTATGGGGAAGGGGGATGCTGTATAAAGGGGTTTGTATGGGGAAGGGGGATGCTGTATGAAGGGGTGTGTATGGGCAAGGGGGGTTCTGTATGAAGGGGTGTGTATGGGGAAGGGGGTGCTGTATGAAGGGGTGTGTATGGGGAAGGGGGTGCTGTATGAAGGTGTGTATGGGGAATGGGGATGCTGTATGAAGGGGTGTGTATGGGCAAGGCTGGTGCTGTATGAAGGGGTGTGTATGGGCAAGGGGGATGCTGTATGAAGGGGTGTGTGTGGACAAGGGGGGTGCTGTATGAAGGGGTGTGTATGGGGAAGGGGGTGCTGTATGAAGGGGTGTGTATGGGGAAGGGGGGTGCTGTATGAAGGAGTGTGTATGGGGAAGGGGAGTGCTGTATGAAGGGGTGTGTATGGGGAAGGGGGTGCTGTATGAAGGGGTGTGTATGGGGAAGGGGTGTGTATGGGGAAGGGGGTGCTGTATGAAGGGGAGTGTATGGGGAAGGGGGTGCTGTATGAAGGGGTGTGTATGGGGAAGGGGGTGCTGTATGGGGAAGGGGGGTGCTGTATGAAGGGGTATGTAGGAGGGTGCTGTAAAAAGGAGTGTATATCAGGGGGGTGCTTTATGATGGGATGTGTATAGGGAGAGAGTGCTGTATGAAATGGGTGTGTATGGGGGTGCTGCAAGAAGGGGTGTGTAGGTGGGGTGCTGTAAAATGGAGTGTGTATGGGGAGAGGGTGATGTATGAAGCAATGTGTATAGGGAAGGAGTGCTACTTGAAAGGTTGTGTATGGGGTAACGGCAATTAGGGTTGTGTATGGGGAGTGTTGTATGAAAGGGTGTGTATGGGGGGAGGGGGAGCCATATGGGATGGGGAGGGCTGCTGTAAAAAGGGGTGTGTATGGGGGGGGCTGCTGTAAGAAGTGATGTGTATGGGCAGTGCTGTATGCAAGGGCGTGCATAGGGGTGTGCTCTATAAAAGGATGTATATGGGGAGGAGCAGGGGGTCCTGTATGAAGGGGTGTGTATGGGGGTGTAGGGTTGCCACCTTTTCTTCAAGCCAAACCCGAACACTTTTGCGGCACAGGGCAATTTTTTAAAATTTTATTTGCAGTAAAAACTATAGGAATTATAAAAGACCTGGTACACATTTGGGTGCCCCAAGGAGAGTAGTAATGTAGTGCACAGAGCGCGCCAGTGGGTGTGGCCAAATTGCTTTTGCTGACATCATCACCCCACCCTTCCATTATGCCAAACCTGCTCCTTATACACCCGCCAGCAGTATCTCGGTTACTTGGTTAGCCACAGCCTGGTCTGAATAATGTGTCCGGATTTCAGGTGGACTGAATCCTGGACAGGTGGCAACCCTATGGGGGTGTGCTGTATGAAATGGTGTATATGCATATAAGGGGGGTGTTGTATGGTGGGCCTATGAAATGGTGTATATGCATATAACGGGGGTGTTGTATGGTGGGCAGGGGGGGCTGTATGAAGGAATTTGTATCCAATGGGAAGCGGTTCTGTGTGAAGGAGTGTGTCGGGGAGTTGTGTGTGAAGGAGTGTGTATGGGGGGGGCGGAGTGCTGTATAAAGGGGCGCTTACGGGGGGGACTGCTATAAGAAGAGGTGTGTATGTGGGGGGTGTCTTAAAAAGGGGTGTGTATTGGGGGGGGGTGCAGTAAGAAGGGGTGTGTTTTGGGGTGCTAAAGAAAGAGATATGTATGGGGAGGGGGTGCAGTATGAAGGGGTGTGCATGTGGGGGAGGGGGGGGGTGCTGTATACTAGGGAAATCGTGGTCACCTTTACCATGGAGAGGCATGGCAGGGGAGTAATGTCTATCATTCAATGCAGTGCCAGTACAGTATGTGGACAATGAAAGGTCCGCTGATATTATTGCTGGGCAAATAAAAATACATGCACATTTCTATGTCTTGGCTTCTTAGAAATGCAGAATGTAAAGTATGGAATCCAGTACAATCTGCTGCACTGAAATCTCCAAGAGGTGTTGTCAGCCCTGTTTGGGTTCTCCCCTGCTGGATTACAGACCCCCCCCCCCTCCCCCATACACACACAAACTCCTTCTCTCTGTAAAGTACAAGGGAGGTGTTCTGTAGTCCAGCAGGGCGGAGCTCAAGCAAGGCTGACAACAATACACAGGATTTCTGAGTGGCAGAAAGCAGCGTTGTCAGCCCACTACAGGAAGTTGGGAAGTGGATCTCTAGGAAGATCAGCTTGGCATATAGCAGTTTAGAAGGAGGTGAGCGAAGCCAGGCTCCATATTTTTCCCAGCACACGATTCCACACTTCTAACGCCCCCCCCCCCCCCCCTTCCACATATTGGCGACACCCACTTTTCTTCTCGGCTGTCTTGGGGAGGGGGGCTTACAAATCAATTACAATTGTATCACCGTCTCTGAGGTCTACTCATCAATATTCATCCCATATGGTACATCACTTTTCATCCCCTTACCCTTTTTTGCTTTTCTTATAAATTTTCACAATTTTTTCAACAGGGATGCCATATTTCTCTGAGATCTGGAACACAGAAGTAAGAAAAGAGAACATGTTACATGCTGTAAATATAATTCACTTCAAACGTATTGACAGCAGGCATGAATGTTATTCCTTCAGAGCTTAAAAATGTTATGTGAAGTCTTCTTAGGTCTGGAAATATAATTAGTCATTAGTATAAGGTATTCCTGTTGTCATCACTGCACTTCATATTAAGAAGTGTTTGCTGAGCTCTACTGCCCTCTGTTGGTGGTACACAGACACAACTCTAAACCAAACAATTGAATAAAGGAAAATGAAATTCTGGTTTTCAGTGGACTGTCCTTTGAGGCCTCATGCACACAGGCAGAAAAACTGCTGCTGTTGAGGGCATGTGTCATTCTATTTTTTTTTTTTATGAATCTGAACTCAGCTCTATATTTCAGCAACACATTGTCGTTGTTAAGTTTGTATTTGAGATCACCGCTCAGGGACACAAAAAAATGTCTCCAACCTTTATTTAGAGAGGAGCTTTCTGCATTGTGCACATACACACATAAACGCATGTGTATAGGTGTAAGTTAAGTCCATTGGCCAGAATAAATGAATATTCCAACCAATAAAATGAGTTTATGCGCATACTCTTCTAAATGCTATATGCCTATAAACGTGCATAATTGTGCACCAAGATGAGCATGTTTTACAATGAATTTTTCTGCCAGCTCCTGAATCCTTGATGATATCTGATCAGATAGACCCTGACATAACACAGTTGTTGGTACATTGGGATTGATTTACTAAAACTGGAGAGTGCAGAATCAGGTGCAGCAGTGCCTGGTAGCCAATCCGCTTTTAACTTCAGCTTGTTCAATTAAGCTTTGACAAAAAAAAACAAAAAAAACCTGGAAGCGGATTGGTTTCTATGCAGAGCTGCACCAGATTTTGCATTCCCAATCTTTAGTAAATCAACCCCATTTTGTTGATGTAACAGGTTTATGTCCTATTAGCATACAGTTCTAACAGGTGGAAGGCTAATATACAAAAGCAGCAGAAAACTAGCAGGAAATTTAGAGCCTAACCAAACTAAAAAAACTGCAGGCAAAAACATAGAAAAATTTGATATTTTAAATGCTTATGTAATATTTACTTTCAGCGTTTTCCTCTTCCAGTTATTGATTTTATTATTCACTTGCTAGAAAATTTGACTACTCCAGGAAGGGTCAATTCCCTTCTTCCTTGCATGTTATAGCTCTCTCCTCATATAGGAGTGTCTAAATACTGTCTGTGCTGGCCCAGATCCTTGGCCCCTCCCCTTACCTCCCTACATAATCGTTTATGTAGCATCCAGGGGAGCAGGGAAGCAGAAAACTCTCGAGTGACAGCTCTGAGTCTGCTGCAGGTGCTGCTTTCACATCCATAATGGTGGTGCCCAGCAGTAGTCTTGGGCCTTGTGGTTGTCTACACAAGAGAGGCTTTCACAGATAAATAACATTCATAAAATATGTGAAATGCACATACTGTATAATCTTATGAGAAGATTTTTGTTGAAATGAACAGTCTGGTGACAAGGTCTCTTTAACACATTACACTTGTCCTCTACTGTTTGTTCTTATCTTTATAAATTGCCCCTAATGCAAAATCCTGTGAAATGCGGTATATTGTGTCATCGGTGTCTCACACATACAGTATGTGGAATTCTAGTTAATATATTCAATAATTTGCGATGTATATTTTGGACAAACATTTGTTTTGTTTTTTTGTGGGATGTTGGAGATTTAAATTACATGACAACATCTTATATCTCCTGGGGTATAGCTTTTGAGGTGCTTGTGGGCAGGTGCAGTCTGCTGTCTTAACTGTAGGTGGTGCTCAACTGCAGCGGCAATACAGAGGGAGAGGAAATCATAGGGAACAGCGTTCCTCTATGTATCCTGAGTCACTAGAGCAGTGATCCATTTGGATGCTGGCTGCCCACGTGACTCTGGGGGCCATCTTAGGTGTGGCAGAGTCTACTTAAGATCCTGGCCCCTGGGTTTGGCACACTTCTTGCGAGTTGGTAGTGTGGGGAAAGGTTCCCCATCTGTTAGGAACAGTACTAGCAAAAGGGAAAGGTTCCTGATGAGGAGGGGAAGTGTAGGGTCGCATCTCTCCAGATATCTTCCTACTTGGGCATGAGATGGCCAGGTCGCATTCCGTTCCCTTTCAATAGATGCTGTTGGTGAATTATTGCCTTCGCACTACACTGCACCTCACCTACCGGCTCTTGGGAGCTCCTGGGTCTGTACACCTTCTCTGGCCATCATAAGGTGCTCCCACTCTCTCTGCTGGATTTTTTCATTTTATATTAACCACTTGCTGACTGTATAACTTAGATATAAGGTGGCAAAGCAGTGTAGCTGCACAGATCTAGTACGTGATCCAACACTTCCGGGTCTGGGATAGCACATAGCACATGCATGTCGCCGGCGGCCCGCTTCTGCTGTGATTATACATAGTGGGAGCTGATTGGCAGGTACTGTGGACTCGATGTCCGCCAACACTCGCCGATCCTTCAGTACAGAGGGAGAACAGCGGTTTGCCTATGTAAACAAGGCAGATTGCCATTCTGTCAGTACAGAAGGTATGGATCTGTGTTCCTGCAAAGCAGGGACATGGATCCATGCCTTCCCTTAGTACAAACACCTCCCCCACAGTAAGAATACACCAGATAGGCACACAGTTAACCCTTTGATCGCCCCTGATGCTAACCCCTTCCCAGCCAGTGTCATTAGTACAGTGCATATTTTTAGCACTGATCACTGTATTTGGTGTCACTGGTCCCCAAAAAGTGTCACTTAGTGTCCAATTTGTCTTCCACAATATTGCAGTCCCACTATAAATCACTGATCTCTGCCATTACATATATATATATATATATATATATATATATATATATATATATATATATATATATATATATATATATATATATATATATATATATACATCCCATAGTCTGTAGACGCTATAACTTTTGTGCAAACCAATCAATATACGCTTATTGGGATTTTTTTTCCAAAAATATGTAGCAGAATTTTGGCCTAAGTTAATTTTGGCCTAAGGTGGCCATATTGGCCTAAGTTGATGAAAAAATTAGATTTATTTAAATTTTTTTATTGGATGTGTTTTATAGCAGAAAGTAAAAAATATTGTTTTTTTTTTTTCAAAATTGTTGGTCTTTTTTTGTTTATAACGCAAAGAATAAAAACGGCAGAGGATATCAAATACAACCAAAAGAACGTTCCATTTATGGGAAAAACAGGACATACATTTTATTTGGGTACAACGTTGAGCAACATTGTTAATTAAAATAACACAGTGCTGTATCGCAAGAAATGACCTGGTGGGGGGTAAACCTTCCCGGAGGGCAAGTGGTTAAGAAGAATGCAGAAAGATGTGACTGAACACACCAAGGCAGGAGGAGAAAATCTCAAAAATGGACAGGAACAGAGTCTGGAATTATAAGAAGCCAGTGCCTGACTCAGCTCAAGAAGCTCTGACTATACCTAGAATATCACTGTAGAGTGGGCTGATTCCATATCTTTGACCATTGATAGAAATGAAATGTGGAGTTAGACTTCAGCTATTATTGTAGCTTGATCAATCAGGCCCTATAAAGGCCCGTACACACAATACAAAAATCAGAAGTAAAATTTCGTCCGATGAACGATCTGCCGATTTTCCAATCATTAGTACGGTGCTTTCGACAGCTGATTCCGATTTTCCGTATGACAACAGCTGGATGTGCAGACTATAAAAATTTTTTGACGGATGTGAACTCAACGTCCGATTTTCGTTTAATCAGCACGGTTTTCATCCGAAAAAAATCGTAAGAGCAAGACTACACATGCTCAGAAACAAAAGAATACATACAACACTATTCAACACATCTGATGTTGTATTCTGTCGTACAAGAATTTTCATATTGTGAGGAACCTCTTCACGTTCGACATGAGACCAGCATGCATCAAAAAACGGATGAAACGGTGAAGACTTGTGCAAAATATATGAGCTCAGTGGCTGTCATCCTCATCCTTCTTTCACTACTTAGGAAGGTAATGACCCAGCGAGCATACAACAATGAGACACTTGATTTTCAACCACTGTCCTAGGTCATGGTCTCCGGAGCAATGAAGGAAGGAGGAGGACGACAGCTCTGGAACCTGCACCAAAAAAAAAAAAAAAAATTAGCAACCGCAACTTTTATTTTTCCATCCATGAATGCGTTTTTTGTTTTTTTATTGTAATGTCAGGGAGTGCTTGGCAAGTGTAAGCAACAAAAAAAGAACATATCAGCCTTTCTTATATGTCTTCCAAGATTTATTACATATACTTACAGCATCTAATAGACCCTTCACTGTAGGATACTTTAACATGAGCGCATCAAATACTTCATCTGTTTCTTTCCTTACATAAAGAAGAACTGTAATGAAAATACAGAGCAGATATTTTTGAATATATGTTTACTTTCCATGTGTTTTTTTCTAGAATAATGATTATATATATATATATATTTATATACAGTGTATATAGTATGTTTTTTTTTTTTTTTTACATAAACATGCACACAAATCACACTAAATGTTGTAATAAATCACATTTAGTCCTTCTATAATTTGAATTTAAAGTATATGTAATCCCAGTCACTAAAATCTCACGTAGGCTTAACCTCCTTGCCCTTCAAGTGGCCCAGTAGGTCGGCTTCCAATCATGTGGTACTGTGATTGGCTGCACAGTGATGACGTCATTGGGAACCCATCCTACAGGATCCTGATTGTTGGTAGTTGAATGTTAGCTGCTGTTTCTGGGTATGCTGATGGAGTGTGCTGCAGAACAACACAGTGGTGCATATTTGCAGCTGGGTGTTAAAGCGGAGTTCCGCCAAATTTTTTTTTTTTTAAAAGTCAGCAGCTACAAATACTGCAGCTGCTGACTTTTAAAATATGGACACTTACCTGTCCAGGGCGCCCGCCATGTCAGCACCCGAAGCAGATCTGTCCCTCGGCTCTCGGGTGGAGGCACCACAATCTTCGGTAAGGGAATCAGGAAGTTAAGCCTTGCGGCTTCACAGCCTGGTTTCCTACTGCGCATGCGCGAATCGCGCTGTGCAATTCCACTGGTCCCTGCTCTTTTCTGGGACCTGTGTGTCTCCCAGAAGACAGCGAGGGGAACGGAGGAGGTGCCGGATATAGCATAGATATCCGCAGATAGGTGGGAGCAAATACCTGGATTATACAGGTATCTGCTCCCCCCTGAAAGGTGCTAAATGTGACACCGAAGGGGGGGGGAGGATTCCGAAAAGCGGAAGTTCCATTTTTGGGTGGAACTCCACTTTAAGGACCAACTGCAATCCTCCTGCATATATAGTATGTGTAAGTCTGTTGTAAAGGAATTCAACATGTTAAAGCAATTTAAGTAGTCATTTTCAACGGTTTTAAATCTGCAGCTTTCATTATACTATTACCTGGCCTGGTGATCCTGCCATCAAGGCCTTTGTTCAGGCAATTCCTGTTATATGGTGACATCACTCTGCCCCTGTCTCCCTATGTTGTCTTCCTATCATGGGGCTGCCCATGTGAACAAGCCCCATGAAGCTATAAACACCCAGTAAGTTAGGTATTAAAGAAGTACAACCAGAGCTCATTTGGTGGGACTTCTCCTGTGGATCACAGGAGTGCAGTTCGTTCTGCACTCCTGTGACCCATTTTCAGCAGACAGCAGGCTGAAGCCCACAGATGTCACAGAGCCGCCCACGAGCCTGGACTGATACCCGGCTGAGCCTCTCAGCAAGCTGCTGAGAGCCTGGGCTGGCCACTCTCTCCCCGTCCACAGCCCAACACTCCAGTGAGAATGGGGGGGGGGGGGGGGGGGGGAGAGCAGAGAGCGGTGACTCAGTCATCAGCTCTCTGCACACGGAGCTCCAAGAACCCAGCAATCAGCGGTCTTTGATCACTCGGTTCTCAGAGAACTGGTGCCTGTCAGTCACCGCTCTCTGCCCCCCTGCCCCCAACGCTCACTGGAGCACTGGGCTGTGGTGGGGGTGGGAACCGAGCGATCAGCGGTCTTTGATCGCTTGGTTCTCAGCCTTAGATCCAGTGGGGGACAGAAGCGGCATGGAAAATAGGTTGTATCCACCTAGGTAAGTATGATTTTTTTTTTTTTTTTTTAAAAGCCCAACTTCTCTTTTAACTTACAGGCCTTCAATAAAATAATAGATTTACCCAGAAGTATTTTCTTTGTTCAGATAGGGCTGTTTGCATTCTGAACCTTTTTAACCAGCTTTCATTTTGAAGCATGAATATGAATATTTTTGCCTCAAAACTTATTTTTGTTTTTTCTTTTGCAGTCGGACTATAGTAATTACATTCAATTTTACCTTTTTTAGCTGCTTCTTTCATTTGCTTGGGTGCAGGTGGACCAAATTCTTCCTCAACAGGACGGTGCATCCTTTTCACCAGCACACTGCTCCTGTATGAGAAAAAAACAGAAGGTTTAGTAGATATTATAGATGGTGTAATATACAATTGCTAGCTCCTGGGCTGCTGTGCTCCTAGAGTTGGTTTTCTCTGTGCCTAGTAGACTGCTTTCTTTGCCTCTATATTGGTTCCTCTTAAACACACACATAGGATAGAGCAGTGTTTCTCAACTCCAGTCCTCAAGGCGCACCAACAGGTCATGTTTTCAGGATTTCCCTCAGATTAAACAGCTTTAGTAATTACTAAGGCCGTGAAACTGATCAAATCACCTGTGCAAAATAGTGGAAATCCTGAAAACATGACCTGTTGGTGCGCCTTGAGGACTGGAGTTGAGAAACATTGGGATAGAGTACAGCAAGAAAGTATGTGTAGAAGCCACCATTGTATTAATGAAGGCTCTGCACACCTAACTGCTAAAATACTACAGCACTTTGCAGATTACCTTGCCAATTATTAATGACATTTTTAAAAAATGTGTATGGTAAAGCATATCTGTAAGAGAAGGGGCTCTAAAGTTACCTTTTTGTTGATATGTCACTTCTTTGCTTCTTCCTGACCACTGTAAGTATTCCACATTTCTAAGTGTGTGCAATACCTGCTTCCAATCTGCATGCTGTGGTTTCCACAACTGGCCCATACATCATCATTACATGACTATGACTACTGCGTGCGGTGGGGGACACAGGGTATAAGACCCATCCAGTGAGTTGACAGTCTGCAGTGGCTAAGGAAAAGTGAAGAGGTGGCATACCAACAAACAGCAGCGGAAAATTAGGTAAAGTGTTTTTTCTATTACATGCATGCTTTACCATACAAAGTTGACTTTAACAAAGGTAGCTTTGAAGCAAACCTGTCAGTACTATAAAGGTAGTGTAATAGCTTGCAGCAATATTAAGCTGGAGCCTAGAAATGTGTGGCCATTGTGACTGCCTACCATAACTATGGGCTAATAGCAGTGCCTACGTGACCCCCCCCCCCATTACCGGTGGGGCCACAAATCCCAAGCCACTGTAGGATGCCCAATCAACAGTTCATGACAGGTTTCAGAGCACCTATCCCCATGCCAGTTCCTATTGGCCCTCTGCTGTGATGGAGTGCTTACTGGCCTAGAGGAATGTGCAGGTGAAGGTTGGCCATCGATCATGACAACCAGGAAGTGTTATAACTGGCCATTGTCCTGGTTTTGGAGCACCACTGGCACTGGAGAGGTCATATAAAGGCAGTGGTGTCTCCAGATTACTGCTGAAGCCTGTTTAGTACATTTAAAAAAAACTTTTACTTTAAACCTATTAAATAGATGTTAGCAGTAGCAGGCATAAAAAGCAGTCAATGAGAGGGGTCTGCATCCTGTAGTGTTCATCTACAGGATGAACTCTAAATCCTGTAGAGTACTCCAGGAGATCCAAAACGTAGGAAATCTGCACCAACTGCACCAACTGGGTGTCCAGCACCTCCTCTTCTCCCATGTCATTGGCCAGTCAGGTCACGATTAAAAGATATGGACCAATCACAGAGTGAAAGAGGCAGAAGCCGAACACTTGCTCAAGGTTTACATAATAAGTCATCTCTGGTACATCTGCAGATATTTCTTGTTTAAATGGCTTCACCTGAACACACTAAATATAAGTATTGATTTTCCTGATCATGATTTTTTTTTTTTTTTTTTTGCAATTTGCCTGTTTAAGGGGCAAGATAACAGTCCACACAAAATGATGCTGTTAAGCTGCATCCTCCAGGCATAGTGACTTGGACAAGTACAGCACATCCTGAACTCTAGATGGCCAAAAGTAAAAATCTAAACAAAATGATTAAACTAAACAGCTAGGACTGAGAAAAATAAATCATTCAGATTGAGATCTCATTTGCACAAAAATGGAAATCATTATCAAATGGCAATCCTCATTCTGTCCCCTGGCCTGCTGGTTATGCTGATTACATTCAATCGATTTTTAACTGGTTTTCTGTAATAGAATGGGTAGAAACTGAGACTGTATAAATGCAGAAGATATAAAATGGTTTACCCCTACCAGCCTTTCCGATTCTGTAAATTTTGCAGCACAAGTTAGATGATAAGAGATATGATGTTGTATTGTGTTTATGTCACACACTTTATGTATTATTATTTACTCTATAATAGATGAGCCAACTCAAAACTAAAACTTGGATAGTTGCTGGTATCGTATTCTGTATAGCTATTTAAGATAGGCATTATAGCTTCCTCTGGGGCAGGGGTGGGCAATTAATTTTTCCAACGGCCACATGAGAAACTGACTGTTGTGGAGGCCCAACAGTTGTTGCAGAGGAAGACAATAGTGTGCATAAATAAAGCCTTGTACTATTTTGCACATCAAATTAAAATTTATGATATGGAATTAGGGAACCTAAGATTAGAAAAATATTCGGGTTGCCGTTCCTATCAATCCTCTGAAGATCCTAATGGCCTGGCAGTATTAATTATCTTCCAGCTCATTGGATTCATTACCTTACTGACCTGGAACCAGTAAAGAAGTCAGACTCTCTACCTGACAATTTGTCTTAGGTCTATAAATCAGGGGTAGCAGTAGAGTCTAAATTACTTCTGACCACCAGATATTTCAAGAGACTTTTTTTTTTTACTTTTTTTTTTATTTCCCTGCTTCCTTTGTGTTATTTTGGGAAATGACAATGGCAGGCGGATTGAGAATTGTTTTGCTGCAGTACAAGGTAATTTTACTGTGGACTGACCCTTTAACCACTTGCCTACTGGGCACTTTCACCCCCTTCCGGCCCAGGCCAATTTTCAGCTTTCAGCGCTGTTGCACTTTGAATGACAATTGCGCGGTCATGCAACAAAACAAAAAAAGCCCGAAATTTTTTTCTTATGCCGCGTACACACGGTCGGACTTTCTATCCTACTTGGTCCGGCACACTTTCCGACGGACTTTGTCCGCCAGGTGCGCCGGACTTTAAAACGGACGGACTTGCCCACACACGCCCGGACTTTCCGGCGGGCTAAGTCCGCCCGTCTTTCCGACGGACTTTCGCCGGAGTTCCGGCGGACTTTCAGAATGAACGGACTTGCCCACATACGGACAAGTCCGTTCATTTTGAACGTGACTCAGGTGCGACGGGACTAGAAAAGGATGTCAATCTTGCCGCTTTTATCGGCGAGATTGACACCTTGCGAGCCCCGTCGCGGGGCATACCAGGCCCTTAGGTCTGGTATGGATTATAAAGGGAACCCCCTACGCCAAAAAAACGGCGTGGGGTCCCCCCTAAAATCCATACCAGACCCCGATCCGAGCACGCAGCCTGGCCGGTCAGGAAAGGGGGTGGGGACGAGCGAGCGCCCCCCCCCCCCCCTGAACCGTACCAGGCCACATGCCCTCAACATGGGGGGTGGGTGCTTTGGGGGAGGGGGCCGCCCTGCGGGCCCCCCCCCACCCCAAAGCACCTTGTCCCCATGTTGATGAGGACAAGGGCCTCTTCCCGACAACCCTGGCCGTTGGTTGTCGGGGTCTGCGGGCGGGGGCTTATCGGAATCTGGGAGCCCCCTTTAATAAGGGGGCCCCCAGATCCCGGCCCCCCACCCTATGTGAATGAGTATGGGGTACATGGTACCCCTACCCATTCACCTAGGGAAAAAGTGTAAGTAATAAAACACACTACACAGGTTTTTAAAATATTTTATTAAACAGCTCGGGGGGGATCTTCCTCCGGTTTCGGGGGTCTTCTTCCGGCTTCGGGGGTCCCTCCGCTTCATCTTCTCCCGGCGTCCGGTTGGTTCTTCTCCGCTCTCTTCTCTCCAGTTCTTCGGCCGGCTCCTCTGCTGTCTTCAGGTAGCTCTCTTGCCAGCAGAGGTCCGGACTTCTTGTCTTCTTCTCTTCTCCAGATGTTGACACGACGCTCTCTCCGGCTGGACTGCTCTCCGAGGGCTGCGTTGTGACTTATATAGGCGGAGACCCCGCCCCCTTTTGATGTCACAGTCCCTGGGCATGCTGGGACTGTGACGTTTTAGGGGGCGTGGTCAACATCACCCAGTGACCACGCCCCCTAAAACATCACAGTCCCAGCATGCCCAGGGACTGTGACATCAAAAGGGGGCGGGGTCTCCGCCTATATAAGTCACAACGCAGCCCTCGGAGAGCAGTCCAGCCGGAGAGAGCATCGTGTCAACATCTGGAGAAGAGAAGAAGACAAGAAGTCCGGACCTCTGCTGGCAAGAGAGCTACCTGAAGACAGCAGAGGAGCCGGCCGAAGAACTGGAGAGAAGAGAGCGGAGAAGAACCAACCGGACGCCGGGAGAAGATGAAGCGGAGGGACCCCCGAAGCCGGAAGAAGACCCCCGAAGCCGGAGGAAGATCCCCCCCCGGAGCTGTTTAATAAAATATTTTAAAAACCTGTGTAGTGTGTTTTATTACTTACACTTTTTCCCTAGGTGAATGGGTAGGGGTACCATGTACCCCATACTCATTCACATAGGGTGGCGGGCCGGGATCTGGGGGCCCCCTTATTAAAGGGGGCTCCCAGATTCCGATAAGCCCCCGCCCGCAGACCCCGACAACCAACGGCCAGGGTTGTCGGGAAGAGGCCCTTGTCCTCATCAACATGGGGACAAGGTGCTTTGGGGTGGGGGGGGCCCGCAGGGCGGCCCCCCTCCCCCAAAGCACCCACCCCCCATGTTGAGGGCATGTGGCCTGGTACGGTTCAGGGGGGGGGGGGGGTGCTCGCTCGTCCCCACCCCCTTTCCTGACCGGCCAGGCTGCGTGCTCGGATCGGGGTCTGGTATGGATTTTAGGGGGGACCCCACGCCGTTTTTTCGGCGTAGGGGGTTCCCTTTATAATCCATACCAGACCTAAGGGCCTGGTATGCCCCGCGCTCGCCGCAATAGGAAAATTTGTTTTTCCTATTGCAGCGAGCGCGAGATGCAATACCCTGCCCTCGTGTCGCATCTGGTCCGTCGGACCAGCATACACACGAGCGGGCTTTCCGTCGGACCAGCACACACACGAGCGGACTTTCCGCCCGAAACTGAGTCCGGCGGAAAGATTTAAAACTTTCTTCAAATCTAGGTCCGGCGGGCTTTTGGGAAAAAGTCCGCCGGAAAAGTCCGCCGGCGCCCACACACGGGCGGATTGTCCGGCACACTCTGGTCCGCCGGACCAAGTATGCCGGAAAGTCCGACCGTGTGTACGCGGCATTAGATTCTGTTATAAAATTTTGCAAATAAGTATTTTTTCTCCTTCACTGATGCGGCTGCACTAACGGGAACTGATAAGCTGTGCTTATGGGCACTGATGAGAAGGCACTGATAGGCAGCACTGATATGAGGCACTGAAGGTGGCACTAATGGGCACTGATAGGCGGAACTGATTGGGAGGCACTGAACGGTGGCACTAATGGGCATTGATAGGCGGCACTGATATGGAGCACTGATGGACACTGACAGGTGACACTGTTGGGGCTGCACTGATAATCAGAATAGAGATGATCAGTGCCCTGATTATCAGTGTAAAATCCCCTGTCACAATTGCTGGTTATCGGCTCTCCTCTCCCCATGCGAGGAATGTCGATAACCAGCAAGTGTGTTTACATGCGATCAGCTGTGATTGGACACAGCTGATCACATGGGAAAGGGCCGCTGTGATTGGCCCTTTACCCCGATCTGTGATCAGCTGTATCCTAAAAACACAGCGATCACAGAGCATGCCGGCTGCCTGCCCCAGGCGCATGGGGGGCAGGCAGGATGCCCTCCCAGAACTAGATGACCATGCTGTGGCCATATTTTGGCTATAGCGCAGTCGGGAAGTGGTTAATACATCATACATATGTATATACATAGATATAAATATAGTTTCTTACCCTTCTATGTCATCATCTGTATTGTAGAAAACCTGTTTGAGAAACAAGTGTACATTGTTATAAAATGGTTATAATCCAGGGCATATATTTCCATTAGTGTAGCTGGCTAAGACATGATGGATCAGACCATTATCCTGATTTAGATATAAACCAGAATGTAATAAACATTGATAAAACGCCATCCTTATCCTCATTACAACAACAGTAACTTGATTAGCGTGTAACAGAAAAGGCTTTATAATTTTTTTATTTTTTTTTGCTGAGATGGATGGAATAAAACCGAGGAGCTGTTAGTTGGAGGGTCGTTACAAGGAAAGAGATCAGTCTAGAAACTGGCAATGATATTGCTTTCATTATGCAGTCATAATCTTATCACATCTTATAAATTACAGAAGTAGTACACATTACTGCAAAGAGACGGCTGCACTTTCCTAGAATTACTTTTATTGATCCTATTTAGATGTTTAATAATATCTAATAGATCTTAACACCCTTGATGCTAGAAAAAAAGTAGCTATCTTCCCCTGGAAAAAAAAAGAACATATATACCGTATGTGCAATAAGTGCGTTTAACCTTTCTTTTTACCTATAAACATTACTTTAATGAAGAACTCACATGTCCTTGAATGAAAATTTTAAAACTACCCTATTCTGCATTTTTATCAAAAATTTGATCTGATTTTGGGGCTTACGGCTGAGCAAAAAGTATCTTCAGACCTACCTGTGATCTTTGCTTACGTCCTAAGGCTACAGTATACTGCACTGTACATAACTGACAGTCGCAGTCAGGTTATATAAAGAGTATTATGCCATCCATGTGATTTGGTCAGCAGGGTTCTCAATGGTTCTCAATGGTGTTAGAGTTAAGGTATCTTGCAACAGCTTTTCTAAAAGAAAACCCACTAACATAACATGTAATACTAGACCACAAAAAGAACATGGTATTAACCACATGAATTTGCCCTTAAAGCCCAGCTCCAGTAAAAATTTTATTTTTCAAGCTTTTTTGGGCTATTTTTCATACTTAAAGTGCATTACCATCCAATTGCTATTTTGACAGTCTTGCTCAGTAGGACAGTGTAAAAGGCAAAAGCCATATGCAAAGACAATAAAGCCTCGTACACACAATCGGATTTTCCGCAGACAAAACCACAGACTTTTGTCCGAAGGGCGTTGGCCAGGAACTTGTCTTGCATACAAATGGCACACAATTCTCGGCCAACAAACACAAACATAGTGACGTACTACATGGTTTTTCAGCCCTTTAGCGCCCCCCTTGTGCTCATTCTGCTAATTTCGTGTTAGTAGAAGTTTGGTGAGTGTTGATTCGCGCTTTTCATTTTGCACTTCTCATTTCGTTTCTGAGCGGCCGTTCGTCAACCATCCATGTTGCGAAATCAGAGGAGATAACATGTTATTTATTATTGGCCTTGGAGTTATTGCTTTGCCCCAAGTCCAGTCCAGGAACAGGAGGAGGAGGATTTCTTGGACCAAAAATTGGTTGCTTTATTATTTGTGACCAATTATGTCATATGCCTTTGCTGTGGGAGCTCCAG
The DNA here is from genome assembly GCF_042186555.1 of Aquarana catesbeiana. Lineage (NCBI taxonomy): Eukaryota > Metazoa > Chordata > Amphibia > Anura > Ranidae > Aquarana > Aquarana catesbeiana. Next base: position 579,850,875 of record NC_133328.1, on the reverse strand, counting down.
GAGAATAATCCGGATGATTTTCGGAATTATCTCCGGATGACGGACCCCTGCTTTCACCGACTCTTGGCATTGTTGTCCTCCTATATTAAGAAGCAGGACACATGAGGCTTTTATTTTATTTTTTGGTTGAATAATAATGATTTGATTTGGTATATTTTCTATATTTTTGGATGCATAGAATGCACTTTTTGGTTAAGTTCTGTTGGCAGATAGCATGTCTAATTTTATTTGTTTTCTTTTTTTTTAATGCACAATAAAAAAAATTGTGTAGAATAATACTTGGCTATGTGTTTTACTTCAAATGACAGTTGAGGAGTAGGCAGTTACATTTAAAAAAATACAATGTAAAATTGACAAGGGACACCAACATAGTTGTATCTTTGATCTTAAAAACTACGGGATAATGGTGTTGTGGTAACTTGCCCAAAAAAAAAAAAAGCCTTTGAAAATTTGTTTGCCATAACGCCATCAGTATCACCAGCAAAGCAGCCTCATTATTATCCCATTAGAGAAGAAGAGAATGTGCGCTGCATTTTAATATTACATAATTTGCCGCATCACTAATGTTAATTCTCCATTATGAACGCCAGTTTACAAGACCGACCGCTTCCAGCTCGTCCTTGCTTCTGAGCATGCGTGTTTGTACTTTGGACTTTTGTACGACGGACTTGTGTACACATGCTCGGAAAATCCGACAACATACATTTGTCTGGGGAAAATTTTAAAGCCTGCCATCCAACATTTGTCCACGGAAAATCCGACAACAATTGTCCGATGGAGCGTACACACGGTTGGATTTTCCACCAACAGTCTGTCATCACACAATTCCCGTCGGAAAATCCGATCGTGTGTACGAGGCTTAACCCATCATACCCAATCACATTTCTGACTTCTGGTTGATATTGATTATTATGCCACACATCATCATTGCTCCCTGCAGTGCTGTACTGAATGAGCCAAGAAAGCTAACCAAGGGTGGCAATGGAATATCACCGAAATCTCAATCGATCTAACCCATGCAATTCCAATGTTGTCTCTTGTGAACTGCCAATACAATTGTTTCCATTCCATATAAAAGAAAATAATTGCACAGGGTGATTTTTTTAAGTTTTAACCATGAGAATATTCTGACCAGAGGCTGTCTAGCCAGTCATAGTTCGGCACATCACCATTTGGTATGTCTCAGAGCGTGCCACAGAACTGCCATAAATTGTATTGTTGCATTGAATGAAATGCTACCCTGTAGGTCAGGGGTGTCAAACTAAATGTCATTGCGGCCCGCATCAGCATTATGCCCCCCCTCAAATAGTTGGTTGTGTCTGTAAGACTATATAAATTTATCAAAGTTTTTTTTTTTTATTCTCAGAAAATAGGTGCATTAACTCAACCACATCCCCCTGCCAAACCGCAAAAAATGATGGGTGTGGCCTAATTGCACTAACAGTGGGAGGATCTTAAAGTGTTACTAAACCTAAAAATGTTTTTTACCTTAATGCATTGTTTGCATTAGAAAATGTTTTCGGTCTCCCTGTGCCCCCTTCCCTGTGTGAAGGGGAAGAGAGGGGAGAAGAGATCAGCGCTGTGCATGGCTGCATCTATTCTCCCCTTATTTCCTCATTACACAGCATTCGAGGAGCAGGAGCCATTGGCTCCGTAGACACACTGACACACTAAACCCCTGTTTTTAATGCAGATTGTTAGACAGGTTTATTTGGTCAGTTGGCAGACTGGTTGGTGAGTTGAGCTATGGAATGTTCTGTTTTTGTCTTTCATGTGATGGCCCTTCTATGTGCTCCTTGCTGTGAAGACCAGTTATAGGTGGGGGCAGGGGCCATTTGTTTGTTACTGGTGTATATTTGGTCTGAGGACACACTGTACACCTTTGCTGCCGTTGTGCTCTTGCTGGGTGTCCAGTGTGCTCCTGTTCCTTTGAAGGGAGATTGGGCTGTCTGTCTCCAGGCCCACCTGCCCCTCATCTATCCATTTAATGCGTGTGCTTCCATTGTGGAGACACTTATAAATTCAGTAGTGTTAGGACTGCAAGCATACACAGGGTGCCGTGAAGAGGCCTTGCAGCTTATGCATGCATTTGCAAATGCGTGCTAACTAAACCCCTGTTTTTAACGCAGACTGTTGGACATGTTAATTTGGTCAGTTGGCAGACTGGTTGGTGAGCTGAGCTATAGAATGTTCTGTTTTTGTCTTTGATGTGATAGCCCTTCCCAGGGCTGGACTGGGACAAAAATGTGGCCCTGGACTTTATCCAGACCGGCCCAGGGCACAGCACATCAGGATAGTGGGCACAGCGCACATCAGGGCACAGCTCACATCAGGGTACAAGCACATCAGGGCACAGCAAACATCGGGGCAACAGGACACAGCACATCAGGGTACAGAGCCCAGCACATCGGGGCACAGCACATCAGGGTACAGCACATCAGGGTACGGAGCCCAGCACATCAGGGCACAGCACATCATGGTACATGGGGCACATGAGGGTACATGGGGCACATGAGGGTACATGGGGCGCATCAGGGCACATGGGGCGCATCAGGGCACATCAGGCATATGGGGTACATCAGGGCACATTCGGAGCACATCAGGGTACATGGGGCACATGAGGATACATGGGGCACATGAGGATACATGGGGCACATGAGGGTACATGGGGCACATTCAGGTCACATGGGGCATATTCTGGCACATCAGGGCACATTCGGCACATCAGGGCACATTCAGGCACATGGAGCACATCAGGGCACATGGGGTATATCAGGGCACATCTGGGCACATTCGGGGCACATCAGGTGCATGGGGTACATCAGGGCACATCAGAGCACATGGGGCACATGGGGTACATCAGGGCACATGGGGCATATTCAGGGCATATTAGGCACATGGGGTACATCAGGGCACATGGGGCACATCAGGGCACATTCGAGGCAAATCAGGGCACATGGGGCACATCAGGCACATCAGGGGACAATCAGGGCACATTGTTTACTTGTTGCTAGTAGGTTCTCTCTCATGTCACGCTGCTGTTGCTCCCCCCGGCGGCCCCTCCTCTCTTCTCGTACAACCCAGATGATGTCACAAGCCAATGGGGATGGACAAGAAGAGAGGAGGAGGAGGGGCCGCCAGGGGGAGCAGCAGCAGCGTGACATGAGAGAGAACTTACTACAGAGTCTTCCTGCGCTACTCTGCATGCATCTCCATCTACCCGTCAGGCGCCAGCTGTCGGCCATTGACGGGTAAATCGTAGACACCGCAGATGCAATAGGCAGCCGCTGAAACGGGCCCACTGAGCCATTCGGCCCACCAGGAAACTCCCGGTAGTCCCGATGGCCAGTCCATCCCTGGCCCTTCCATGTGCTCCTTGCTGTGAAGGCCAGTTATAGGTGGGGGCAGGGGCCATTTGTTTGTTACTGGTGTAAATATGGTCCGGGGACACACTGTACACCTTTGCTGCCATTGTGCTCTTGCTAGGTGTCCAGTGTGCTCCTGTTCCTTTAAGGAGGATTGGGCTGCCTCCAGGCCCACCTGCCCCTCATCTATCCATTTAATGCATGTGCTTCCATTGTGGAGACGCTTATCAATTCAGTAGCGTTAGGACTGCAAGCATACACAGGGTGCCGTGAAGAGGCCTTGTAGCTTATGCATGTGTTTGCAAATGTGTGCTAACTAAACCACTGTTTTTAATGCAGACTGTTGGACAGGTTTATTTGGTCAGTTGGCAGACTGGTTGGTGAGCTGAGCTAAGGAATGTTCTGTTTTTGTCTTTCATGTCTCAGAGCATGCCACAGAACTGCCATAAATTGTATTGTTGCATTGAATGAAATGCTACCCTGTAGGTCAGGGGTGTCAAACTAAATGTCATTGCGGGCCGCATCAGCATTATGGCCCCCCTCAAATAGTTGGTTGTATCTGTAAGACTATATAAATTTATCCAGGTTTTTTTTTTTATTCTCAGAAAATAGGTGCATTAACTCAACCAAACCCCCCTGCCAAATCGCAAAAAATGATGGGTGTGGCCTAATTGCACTAACAGTGGGAGGATCTTAAAATGTTACTAAACCTAAAAATGTTTTTTACCTTAATGCATTGTTTGCATTAAAAAATGTTTTCAGTCTCCCTGTGCCCCCTTCCCTGTGTGAAGGGGAAGAGAGGGGAGAAGAGATCAGCGCTGTGCATGGCTGCATCTATTCTCCCCTTATTTCCTCTTTACACAGCATTCGAGCAGCAGGAGCCATTGGCTCTTGCTGCTGTCAATCAAATGCAGTGAGGAGGAAATGGGGGGTGGGCCTAAGTCTCCCCCTCTGCGCACATCTCCTTCCACAGCCCTCAACTCTCTTCCCCTCAAATGCTTCCATGCATCTCACCTATTTGGCCTGGCTGTACATCCCGGCATTGTAGACAGCTCCACCTCTCATTTGCAGGGATATCATTGGTTGGCATCTGTGCACCTGGGCACAGATGGGGTTTACAGAGCCGCTTATACTGTGATGCCCCATGACCACACTGCACCTAAATCTCACTTGTCTCAAGGCAGAGATCTGTGAGAGCCGCCGAGAGAAAAGCTGTCCTTGTAAACACAGAAGGCTTCTTTGTTCACAAGTGACAGAGGTGAGAAGGGAGTCTGTGTGAGAGCCGGTGGTGGTGGAACAAAGTTCTGCCACGTTCCGGCTGAAAAAGCCTTGGGTGTGAGGGCCACCTTAAACTGCCTGGCAGGCTGGATCTGGTTCGTAGGCCTTTTGTGTGACACATGGGCTGTAGGTGATAACTGGCTGTATGTAATCTTGTTACTGTGCATGCTGCAAATTGATTATTGATTAAAGTGCTACATTTGAAATACCTGTCCAGTTCTTTGTAAATTTCCAAAGTGAACATCAGGGATGAAGAGGACGGGCTGGGAGTCCAGGTCAGACATGGTTTTGAAGAAGGTGATGTCACTCTTTTTCTGTAGAGGCATGGCTGCCATTTTTGCATCAGGTGCTACAATTAAAATAAGCAAAGATTTTTTGTTAAAACAAACTCAACTCTTCTTTATGTTTTATTTTTCTGATATTCGTGTATCCAAGGATACAACTAAAAGAAACATCTTAGAGGTTCTACATTCTGAATTTTTGCTTTGGGCACTGAAAGTCTTCCCAAAAATGAGAGTATGAACATGCGTTGAGGTCGGTTTGCAAGTTGCATTGGGATGTCATTTAAAATGAATAGCACAGCAAAGTGCCACATCAATGATTGCGTGTTACAGTATAGGTATTAAGATGGCCTTAAAGCTTAGGTTTGTTTTTTTTTTTTAGTTATCACAAAGGACATATCATTTGTTTTAAAAATGTAACTTTAGTAATACTTTAAGTTTTAAAATCTTGGTCAGCACCAAGTCTACTTTTTGATCTGAAGCTCCGCTGTAGACCTGATGCCCTGTACACGCAATCAGACATTCCGACAACAAAATCCATGGATTTATTTCCGATGGATGTTGGCTCAAACTTGTCTTGCATACACACGGTCACACAAATGTTGTCGGAAATTCAGAACGTCAAGAACGCGGTGACAAGCAACACGTACGACGAGCTGAGAAAAATGAAGTTCAATAGCCAGTGCGGCTCTTCTGCTTCATTCCGAGCATGCGTGGAATTTTGTGCGTTGGAATTGTGTACGCACGAACGGAATTTCCGACAACGGATTTGTTGTCGGAAAATTTGAGAACCAGCTGTTGTTGGAAATTCCGACAGTAAATGGCCGATGAAGCCTACACACGGTTGGAATTTCCTACAACAAGCTCACATCGAACATTTGTTGTTGGAAATTCCGATCGTGTGTACACGGCATGAATGTGAAGATAAAGATCAATGTAGAGGCAGCAGGCAATTCCATGTATGTTGTGAGATGAGCAGCAGATAGACATAGACAGTGGACATACAGTATATTCCCCTTGGATGCCAAGAGGATCTTCTGTAAGAAAAGGCATAAAGAAAGACTTACAATTATTTGTGCATGGTGTTTGTGCCGATGTTGTTTGTGTTTTTCCTTTTTTTCTGTTCTGTTTTCTTTCTTCATCCCGGATTTTTCTCTCTGCTCCCTAGAAATCAAACGCAAAAAGAAAAATATAATACTTAGACAATACATGTTTGAGAAGGGTTTCACTGGGTTTTTCTTCCACAAGAAATAACACTGGAAAAGATCACTTGTATGTATCTGGTGTTGCAGATAAGAAATTCGACAAATAGTCCACACCTAACTAAATGTAGGTGGGCCCTCCTTGTCCTCATGTGGGACTGCTGGTGATGCATTGTATGTGGTGACATCAGAGAGCTAAGCATTAAATAGAAGCAGGCTGATGGGACTGATCATGCAGAAAGGAGAAAGCTTGCAGGAGTAAGGAATTAGTTAAGTCTTTTTAAAGAAGAATTCCAGGTATGGATATTTTATACATACCCTGTTTCCCCGAAAATAAGACCTAGCGTGATTGTCAGTGATGGCTGCAATATAAGCCCTACCCCCCAAATAAGCCCTACCCTGTTTCCCCAAAAATAAGCCCTACCCTGAAAATGAGACCTACAAGGACTTTAACTAGGGCTTATTTGGGGGGTAGGGCTTATATTGCAGCCATCACCGACAATAATGCTAGGTCTTATTTTCGGGGAAACAGGGTCGTTACATTGGTCCAGCTTCTACCAGTGTAACTATGCATATACTATACCTGGCTGATGTCCCTGAAAAGCTGGAAATCACTGTAGTAGATACCACTACTCCAGCGATCTCCAATTGTTTTGGGGTCCTGTGCTGAGCAGCAGGCCTGCTACATTCTGAACACAGGAGATTCTGCACCAGCACACTGAGTGTTTTGCATTTTGGGAATAAATGCAAAGTGTTCTTTGATTAGACAAGTGGAGAGGTAGGGTGGTGATCAAGAAGCAAGCTGAGATTACTGGAGTAGTCAGAGTGTTTACTTCTGTGATTTCCAACTTCCAGGAAGATGGCATGGTATATGCATAGTCATATTGGTCCAAGGTGGGCCAATGTAACAATGTATAAAGTATCCATACCTGGAATTCTTCTTTAAGTTCTTCCTTTCCCTCCTAGCCAAACAAACATTTTACGCATGCAGTGCGAGGAGGGGTGGGGGGACTCTACTGCATACATCAATTTAACAGTAGCCATTTTTTTTTGCCGTTTGTGTCTGATTAGGGAGATCTCCCTTCACCTTCTGTCCTGTAGATGCAACAGGAATTGAGAGGAAATCTCTAAAAAGTTAGGATAATTAACCTTTGACAGCTGTCATGAGAATAGATGTCCCCATTGGGGGATATACCATTAACCCCTTGATAACAATGCTAAGATTTTGGACTTTAAAGGGTTGTATAAAGGGTACTGTGCTGGCAGCATAAACATTTCATATTACTAGAGCGTGTCTTACTCTGACAACTATCTCATTGTAACTTCTCAGCAATCTGTCAATGATACTATTAGCTATTGACTAAATTGAAGAATATTGCATTATCTTCTGCCACAGTATGTCCATTGTTACCTTATCACAGAAGACCTTGATCTGGCAGTAGGCCCGATGGATTGGCTTGTTGCTGCGGTTATTATAGCTGTATGTGTCAATCTGAATCATGAGAGGAAGACCTTTCACCCCTTTCTGAGAGGAGAAATCAGTACTGAGACAGTTCACAGTGATGAAAATCTGAGGAAGAAGCAAAACATAGAGATCTATGAAAATTGAGTCTACAAAGATGTGCGAAAAGAGTGAATCTAATTAAATCCCAGGGGTGTTATTTATACATTTGTTTGAAAAAGATTCACACGTTTCTCTAATTGGATTGACTTGGAAACCTTTATGAATCCTGAGTTAAAGGTATTTGAAAACATTTACAAATAGACCACCAGGTGTCATCTGCTATATAGAGCATGTAAGCCAAACCTGGAGAGTCAGCGTTGGCTACAGAACCTACATAAAGACAATTTGATGAGTCCCTACCCTAAATAGACATCATTAGCATGTATGATACATGTAAAACATGCAAATAAGAATTTATTGTGTTTAAATCGAGCAGCTCAAACACTCATAAAACAGATTATTGGATATGTACAGCGTAAACTGACAGGGTGTCACACAGTCAAACCGATGCATCCCCATTGAAGACTAGGCACTCCTTAAAGTGGGAAATATGATAACTATCTGCACCCAGTCAGCTTGAGGAAAGCTTTATAAACAAAGCCCCCATCCCACTGCTCCATTTCCCCCCCCCTCTACCTGTAATTGAAGGTTGGCCTCAATTCAGATACTCACCTGCCCAGTAGATCCAGTGTTGTCCTGCTGTGACCCACTGTGCAGCTGTCACAGCCTGTGTCCAGCGCCAAAGGTGTTCTAGCAGGTTGGGGTCAGGACTCTGTGTAGGCCAGTCAAGTTTCTCCACCCAAAACTCACTCATCCATGTCTTTATGGACTTTGCTTTGTGCACTGGTCCAAATCTTTTGGTGGAGGGGGGATTATGGTGTGGGGTTGTTTTTCACTGGTTGGGCTTGGCCCCTTAGTTCCAGTGAAAGGAACTCTTAAGGAGTCAGCATACCAAGACATTTTGGACAATTTCATGCTCCCAACTTCGTGGGAACAGTTTGGAGATGACCCCTTCCTGTTCCAACATGACTGTGCACCAGTGCACAAAGCAAGGTCCATAAAGACAAGGATGAGCGAATTTGGGGTGAAAGAACTTGACTGACCTGCACAGAGTCCTGACCTCAACCCGATAGAACACCTTTGGGATGAATTTGAGTGGAGACTGCAAGCCAGGTCTTCTCATCCAACATCAGTGCCTGATCTCACAAATGCGCTTCTGGAAGAATGGTCAAACATTCCCATAGACACACTCCTAAACCTTGTGGACAGCCTTCCCAGAAGAGCTGAAGCTGTTATAACTGAGAAGGATGGGCCAACTCAATATTGAACCCTACAGACTAATGCCCTGTACACACGATCCGACATTGATCGGACATTCCGACAACAAAATCTTAGGATTTTTTCAGATGGATGTTGGCTCAAACTTGTCTTGCGGAAAATCCGATCATTCTGAACACGGTGACGTAAAACACGTACGTCGGGACTATAAACAGGGCAGTGGCCAATAGCTTTCATCTCTTTATTTATTCTGAGCATGTGTGGCACTTTGTCCGTCGGATTTGTGTACACACGATCGGAAATTCCGACAACGGATTTTGTTGTCGGAAAATGTTATAGCCTGCTCTCAAACTTTGTGTGTCGGAAAATCCGATGGAAAATGTGTGATGGAGCCCACACACGGTCAGAATTTCCGACAACAAGGTCCTATCACACATTTCCCGTCTGAAAATCCGACCGTATGTACAGGGCATAAGACTGGGATGCCATTAAAGTGCATTTGCGTGTAAAGGTAAGCGTCCCAATACTTTTGGTAATATAGTGTATGTCTGCAATAAAGGATTTCTTACTTTCCTCTTCACACACTGTTTACACCGTACAATGATCTGTTCATGTGCAACTCAGTGTACAATCCTTGCATCTACTGGGCACATGGGAGTCATCCTGGCCTGGCCAATCAATATGGCCTAAGATCCTGAACCCAGAAGAGAAGATGCCTGCTGGGTTGAGGAAAGACCAGATGACTTACCATGAACATTTTATGGAAAAAGGCTCTCAAGCATATCAGACATGGTGCCCAGAGAACTGGCCCATAGTGTTGACGACAATCGGACACAACTCAATGGACATCACACACGCACATGCTACTTGAAAAATAATTTCCTTGTTATTCAAATGAGAACACATCCTTGGGGACTAGTGCCACCTTTCCTCCTCTTTCCTCCTGCGTCATTCATGAAATTTTATGAGCACACTAGTCACTGTCTATAAAAGTCACCCAGGAGAAGAAAGGCCTATTATAGAATTATAGCAATGATAAAGACTGTGGCAGATGTTTATTGTACTTTACAGAATCGTTTCATCTACAACACCACACTTTGGCAGCCCACTCGAAATAGTCGGACTAAGACTGGGATGCCATTAAAGTTCATGTGTGTGTAAAGGCAGGCGTCACAACTAAACTTGAACAATACATGCCCAATGCAGGGTTTCATTTTAGGAAATAAATCAATATTTAAAAAAAGCACTATAAGGTATAAATTGCTGCATTTACGTGTATGTAAATTTAAAATAAATTTTGGCATCCGATTTGGCATACAGATTTTTTTGTAAAGTCTCAGTGATTTTCACCTTAATGTATTAAGGTGAAAAACCTTCCGTGCTGCAGCAGCCCTCAAGAGTCCCCCTTTTACTTACCTGAACCCGATCTTTCCAGCAACGAGGACAAGCACACCAGCTCCAGCCGCTGTCTTGGGTCCTCATTGGCTGGATTGATAGCAGCAGGAGCCATTGGCTCCCGCTGCTGTCAATCAAATCCAATGACACGGAAGCTGGGGGCGGGGCCGAGTCCTGCTGTCAATGGACGCAGTAGCAGGACTCGGGAGAACGGCTCTCCGCGGGGGTACTTGAGAAGAGGAGGAGCGCTGCTGAGGGACCCCAGAAGAGGAGGATCGGGGCCGCTCTGTGCAAAACCCTTGCATAGAGGAGGTAAGTATGACATGTTTGTTTATTTTTTTGTTTTTTTAAACGAACCTTTAGTATCACTTTAAGCAATTGGTTGCAAACTTACCACCAGTACTGCTTTCTTCTGAAAGCTAACAATTAAGCTGACCATAAATCTGAAGTTTAGTGAACAATTTTTTTTAAAAAGCACCAGGGACACTACTTACCAGCAATGAAGTGTGTCCCATGTGCTGGTGGCTGCTGTACACAGTAAAATACTTCAGTCCTTGGATACCCCTGCAGCAGTGATCTTCTAGCACAGCGAGGATCAATATCAGCAACTGTGCCTGTGAAGGGTGTTTGTCAAAATGAACAACTACCCTTTCTGCCCCTGTACTCCATTTATGGCACCTGTACTGTAAGTTCCCACAATGCAAAGAGTCCCGTAATTGGAGGACGGTGGATGAATGAAAGTTCCACCTCCTCCAGTCATGAAATACTTTGCATTGTGGGAACCTATACCAATGGTGCTAAAAATGGAACATACTGCAGCCACCAGCACATGACACATACTTTATTGCAGGTAAGTAGTCTCCCTGGGGCTATTTAACTACTTCCCACCCAGCCACTGCACATAAACGGCCGGGTGCTCCTTTCTTCGTTCTGAGTGTATGTTCAGGAATGTCCCTTAGAATGAGTGCTTGCAGCGCGGCCATGAGGCTCACTGTGGCTCGATCCCATGATCATTCTGATCACAGGATCCAGCTGAGCAGAGATCAGGATATGGGTGCTGTGATTGGCCCTCCCGATCACCTGATGCCTGTGTCCAATCACAGCCGTCACAATGTAAACAGAGACGTGTGTCTCTGTGACAGTTCTCCCCGCCGAGCTCAGTGAGACCTCCGTGCAGGGGGGGGGGGGGGGGGGGATCTGCAGATCTGTGACAGCTCTCTGTGTGAGGATGATTTTACACAGAGAGCTGTTACAGATCACCCCACAAAGTACACCAAGCACCGCTGATATACCCCTGTCCCTATACACATTTCAGTGTCCCAATAAAAAAATCTGTCTGTCCCCCATCACTGCCAACACCAAATAAACACTGATTTGGGTTTTTTTTTACCAAAGAAATGTAGCAGCATCATGTCTTTGGTCAAAATTTATCAAGAGAAATTACTTATTTGCAAAATTTTATAATAGAAACTAAGAAAAATGCATTTTTTTGGAAGTTTTTTTTTATTTGTAGCGTAAAAAATAAAAACCCCAGCTGTGATTAAATACCACCACCAAACAAAAGCTCTATTTGTGTGAAAAAAATGATAAAAATTTCATTTGGGTACAGTGTTACATGACCGCGCAATTGTCATTCAAAATGTGACAGCGCTGAAGGCTGAAAATTGGTCTGGGAAGGAAGGGAGTGAAAGTGCCCAGTATTGAAGTGGGTAAAAAAAAAAAAAATCACAAAATTTTAGCTTTAGTAATTCTCTCCTTCAGCCCCACAAATATGCAGTGTTGGCCATTGTATTCTGATAGCTGGACCCACAACTGTCAAAATACCCAAATATCTTGCTGACAGGGCCACCCATGGAACAAAGCATTATTGTCAGCCTGCCTTGTGTACTCCTTCAGGTAGCCATTGGGCTGCTTTTCAGGTCAATCAGATAGGCAGCCCAACAGGCAACTGAAGGAGCTTGCAAGATTGACTTCTAAAAAACATTACACTATTCACATGAAGTCAGGCGGTTGACAAGGCAACAACTATCAGACCTCTGTGGGTCTCCCAGCTTAACAGTCATCTCAATACAAAGTTAAATAAAAGGGCAAATACCCAGTGAGTTGGTACCTGGTAGGTTAAGAGCCCTTTCACACTGGGGCGGTTTGCAGGCGCTATTGCGCTAAAAATAGCGCCTGCAAACCGATCCGAAAGTGCCGCTGCTGTGTCTCCAATGTGAAAGCCCCGAGGGCCTTCACACTGGAGCGGTGCGCTGGCAGGACGGTAAAAAAAGTCCTGCTAGCAGCATCTTTGGAATGGTCAAGGAGCGGAGTGTATACCGCTCCTCCACCGCTCCTGCCCATTGAAATCAATGGGACACCGCGGCTATACCGCCGGCAAAGCGCTTTGCGGTGGTTTTTAACCCTTTCTCTGCCACTAGCGGGGGGTAATAACAATAGCGGTGATTTACCGCCGACGCCGCCCCCGCGTGAAAGGGGCCTAATACTTTCTGCTTTACAGGTACAGTTTTTAATAAGTCTTTAGACCCCTTTCACACTGGAGGCGTTTTTCAGGCCCTTTAGCTTTAAAAAAAGCGCCTGAAAGAAGCCTCATCTGCAATCCCAATGTGAAAGCCCGAGTGCTTTCACACTGAGGCGCTGGGCTGGCAGGGCGTCAAAAAAAGTCCTGCAAGCAGCTTCTTTGCAGCGCTTTAGGAGCAGTGAATACACCACTCTTAAAGCGCCCCTTCCCATTGAAATCAATGGGAAGTACCTGAAAAGCGCCTTGGCAGTGGCGCTTTGTAGGTGCTTTTAACCCTTTATTCGGCCACTAGCGGGGGTTAAAAGCGCCCCGTTAGCACTCGAAAAACGCTGGTAAAGCGCCGCTAGTTTAAGCAGCGCTTTACCAGCGTTTTTCAGGCGCTGGCAGTGTGAAAGGGCTCTTATAGTTTGATGATAGGATCAGCTGCAGAAGTCCCCTCTCCGATCTTCGATCTCATGGCTAAACTCTGTTGACTGCCAGTCTCACTGAGGACAACCTCAGTTGGCATGGCTGAACCATGATGTCGGGGAAAGTCAGGTCCCAGGAACCAAGTTTCAGGTGAGTTATAAAAATATTTAGGGTCAGCATGTGAGCCAGGCAACTGGCATTTTCAGAGTGAGAAGTCAGCAATGGTCACCTCCACGTAGACTTAATGACAGGTTTCTTTTCAAAGTTTAAATTGGAGTACGGATTTACTTTAATATATTATATAAAGAACCAGTAATATCATGGATTACATATACACAACAATATAAGTTTACAAAACAATGTAAATATATTGTAAATAAACAATAAATAAAATAACAAAAATTGTACCGAGCAAAAATATTTCCAATGTACAAAATACTTTTTTATTGCTTGTAGCAATATCTAAAGAGGTTGATTTACTAAGGCTGGCCATACATTATACAATTTTCTTATACAACTTTCCTTTAGATTTACCAAAACCATATAATATGAGGTCAAACCTAAACCCTTTCAATTTGTATGCAATCAGGCAGGCCCTTGCACTACATAGTTGAAGGTAAATCTAAAGAAAATTGAATAAGAAAATTGTATGGTGTATGGAGAGAGTGAAATCTGGTGCAGCCGTGCATGATAGCCAATCAGCTTCTAAGTTCAGCTTGTTCAATTAAGCTTTGACAAAAAAAAGTGGAAGCTGATTGGCTTCTTTGAAGAGCTGCACCAGATTTTGCATTCTCCAGTTTTAATAAATTAACCTCTAAATTCCTTCTGATAGGTATTGCAAAATTGAAAACAATGATTAAAATACCACAGCCGCACCTGAGGTAGGAATATGACAAAAAAATAAAAATAAAAAAAACGAAAGATAATAATAAAAAACAAAACTCTTCCAAAAAAAAAAAAAAGAATATTTAGGGAAGTGGACCTATTGCCAAAGATTGTACATTTGAGGTCACTGGAGAGGCAAACCTAAGGACAAAACCTTCTTTTTTTTTTTTTTTTGGAGTAAGGGAGGGTTATAGCCCCTGTGAGTATTTTTTGCCACCTGTATCCCATTGGGGAGAATTCCTTTCACTTCCTGTCCCAAAGTTACAACAGAACGAGGGAGGAAATCTCTCCGAAGTGAGGGGATCCCTGGTTGTCCCCATTGGAAGATTTCTCCTCTATTCCTGCTCTGGTGAGAACCCAAATTTTTTTTTGTGAAAAGTTTTAATCTCTCTTCGCTCTATCCACGGCTAAAAAAAAAAAAAAAAAAAAAAAAAAATTGCGTTTAGATCGCTTTTAGCTTGTGTACCAATATGAAAATAGCTGGTGTGTATTTTTAGAATAGATCCAGTATGTACATGAACTACGTCTATTATTCAGTTGTGGGCTCAGACCTGGGAGAACCCACAAAGCACCTCCATTCTGGCCCATTGCCAGGCTCTCATTTAAAACCCTTTCTAAAGTCATTTTCAAATACCTGGGATGACCAATACGACCTGTATAAAACACAGCGAAGTGTACAGACCTCATCAACTATCACCTGTAGTGAATGTTCTAGATGCATTTTTCCCCATTGATTGCAAATCTGAAAGCACCATCTACTGGCTGTAAGGACATTGTGCACACCAAAGAGAATGCCGATTGTGAAATTCCACCATTGGGCTCCATTCACTATGCAGTTTGCTTTTAAGCGTTTCTGTAGTGCTTTTTGCATTTCTTTGACCGCAATTTGCATTTTTTATATTGCCAAATTTGTTGTACAGCAGATTAAAAACACAAATCGTGGCAAATTGGGTGAAATGTGCAGCGCTTATGTGATCATATAAACCATAACAAATAATAAGAGTACAGAAAACGTGAATAATAAATGATGTGCTCAAAAATACTCCAAGCAGTCCTCTATTATGACATGTGATGTCTATAAACAGAGGAACTTGGACGTGTGATGTCCAAAAAAGAAAAAAGTCAGTGACAAGCTTCAGTCATGTGTGATGATAATCCTCAACCACATGTGGATATAATATAGTGACAGTCTTTAACTTCAAATATGTATGATGTAATAACAGTTAATGGTAGGTCCACCACCAAAGACACCAGAAGCTGCTTACCAGAGGGATTGAACTCAAATAGGTGTACACCTAGTGAGTCAATCAAGCTTTGTGGTATAATATACCAAGGGGATCAGATGCTCTATCCAGATAGGACCTCCAGATGGACCTCCGAACAAGTGTAAGGTATGGATATAGTAGATATAGGCAGTCAGCCCCATCATTAAAAGAAAGAGGAAGGCATATAGTGTAACTCCGTATGGAAATTTTAATACATAAAAAGCAAAGGAAATACACTCACGTGTTTAGCAGTAAAATCAAGCGCTTGTATAAAAGAAGACAGTGGTCTCAGCATATCCTTCCGACGCGTTTCGACTTAGAAGTCATCATCCCCAGAAAATCCCCAGGAAATTTCCGAGAACGGATTTTGTTGTCGGAAAATTTGAGAACCAGCTCTCAAATTTTGTGCGACGGAAATTCCGACGAAAAATGTCCAATGGAGCCGACACACGGTCGGAATTTCCGACAACAAGCTCCCATCAAACATTTTCCGTCGGAAAATTCTATCGTGTGTACGGGGCATAAGAGCTTCCACATGTGTCAATGTAGGCGCAACAGAAAGTCTCAGAAGAAAGGTCTGCAAAGCACATTGACCTTCCTGTTTTGGGAAACCAATGGTTAATAAAGGATTAACCATTGGATTGCAATGCCTAATCAACAAAAAGAGGAAAGATGTGAGGTGCTGGGCATGGTTGCCAACCGTCTGTAAATTTACAGACAGTTTGTAAATTTCCAGCAATTTAAAGACTGTCCATAAGGCTACTTTCACACTGAGGCAGTTTCCAGGCATTTTAGCGCTAAGCACCTGAAAACTGCCTCTCATGCCTCCCCAGTGTGAAAGCCCGAGTGCTTTCACACTGGGGCGGTGCACTTGCGGAACAGGAAAAAAAGGTCCTGCAAGCAGCATCTTTGGGGCGGTGTTGGAATAAATGGGCAGCGCTTCCGAAGCGCCTGAAAAGCAATTCAGAAGCGCCGCAACACAGGCACTATTAACCCCTTTCTTCGCCCCCTAGCGGGGGTTAAAAGCACCCCGCTAGCAGCTGAAAAGCGCTGTTAAAACAACGATAAAGCGCCGCTAAAACTAGCGGTGCTTTACTGGTAATGAACCTGCCGCCCCAGTGTGAAAGTACCCTAAATGTCTGTTACAGACAGTAGCCACCTGTAAAGAATAAGTCAGCGGACCAGCTTTGGAACCGTGCTTGATTTTGGAACTTTCCTCCTTGCACACCCATTACAGAATCAAAATGCTTAGTGAATGTTATGAAGCTTCAGTTTGTAAAGAATACTGCATCAGGTGCAAAGGATTTAAAAAAAAAAAAAAACCCTTTTGCTTGCACATGATTGGATAATGGAGATCAACAGAGCTTCACCTCATTCACTAAATGGGTGCAACTGCACTTGCAAAGTGCACAATCTGTTTGCCTCTAGTAAATCAACCCAGAAGTCAGGCAGTCTGGAAGGCAGAATCAACAGGGTCCCTTGGTCAACTTGGTTCTCTTCAAAGTGATGACAACTCAAGCTAAAGCACCTAGTGGCATCTGAAATTCCTCCTGTTACTGAGTCTCAGTTTTTACTTTAACTTTTGCCAACTGCATTATAGCTAAATGATGGCTACAGCGCAGTTGCACATTTCCGGGAGGGCATCTATTGATGTCTTCCCACAACCCTGTCCCTCCCCCGGGGCCAGCTCTGTGATCGAGGTCAAGGACCAATCACAGCTGATCACATGTAAACTAATGCTGGTTATTGGCATTTCCTATCCTCAGCGCTGTCACTGTCTATCCTGTGACAGGGCCCAATTACACCAAAAATCAGGGCACTGATCATTAGTGCCCTGATTATCAGTGCAGCCCCATCATTGCTAATCAGTGTCCAAAGTGCAGCATATACGTGCCAATCTGTGTAGCATATCAGTGCCCATCAGTGCTGCCTTACCAGTGCAGCCTCATCAGTGCAGCTTATCAGTGCCCATCAGTGCCGCCTCATCAGTGTAGCCTCATCAGTGCCCATCATTGCAGCCTATTAGTGTTCA
Organism: Aquarana catesbeiana; assembly: GCF_042186555.1. Classification (NCBI taxonomy): domain Eukaryota; kingdom Metazoa; phylum Chordata; class Amphibia; order Anura; family Ranidae; genus Aquarana; species Aquarana catesbeiana. The sequence goes on along the minus strand of NC_133328.1, from coordinate 579,833,461 downwards.
TCAGTGAAGCCTCATCAGTGCCCATCATTGCAGCCTATTAGTGCCCATCAGTGAAGCCTCATCAGTGAAGCCTCATCAGTGCCGCCTCAATAGTGCCAATCATTGCAGCCTATTAGTGTCCATCAGTGAAGCCTCATCAGTGCCCATCATTGCCCATCCGTGAAGCCTTATGGCTTCATTCACACGAGGCGGATCCGCTGCCACGGAGTCCGCCAGCTCAGCGGGAGATCTCTCCGTTGATCTCCGCTGAGCCGGCGGATGACAGGTCCCTCTCTGCTCACTGAGCGGGGAGGGGCTTGTCGAGCGCCGCTGGTTGCTATGGAGAGATCAGACGAAAACGGACAGCATGTCTGTTTTCATCAGATCTCACCCGATCCGCCAGGGACGGATGCGAACCTAGGGGCATCTCTCTGATTTTAGCGTATCGGACCGGGTCGGATGTCAGCGGACATGTTACCGCTGACATCCGTTGCTCCATAGACTAGCATGGAGTGCCCGTTCAGGTCCGCCGACAAAACTGACAGGCGGACCTGAACGGTCCGACAGTGTGAAAGGGGCCTTAAGCTGCACATCAGTGAAGAAGAAAAATTACTTATTTGCAAACATTTTATAACATAAACAAAGAAAGGGGTTTGTTTTTTTTTCAAAATTTTTTTGTTTGTTTAGCAAATAATAAAACAACCTTGTGGTGAATAAATACCACCAAAAGAAACTCTATCTGTCTCAAAAATATGTAAAAAAATTGTTGCATGACCGTGCAATTGTCATTCAAAGCACTAAAAGCTGCACTAAAAGCTGCAAATTGACCTGGGCAGGAAGGGGGTGGAAGTGCCCAGTAGGCAAGTGGTTGAGTAAATCTGTCACAAGTGAAGCTGAGATTAAAATGAGAACAATGCACAATCAGATGTCATCTATAAATCGCTGCCCTGATCATCAGATCCAAAGGTTTGGGAAGCTGCATTTACGTATTTCTCATCATTCTAACTACAAAGTGTTCTTATATATCTGTGTGTTTAATCCCAATCTGGTTAATGATTTGAATAATTCAGAGGCTCATCTTACTTCCAAGAAAAGCACAAGGAACCTGAAAGGAAAGAATACAAGTTGTGCGTTTGTGTTGGGTAAACATCATTATGTATGTTTATACAATAATGAAGCTGCATATCTGTGGAGAGGTGGGGTGGTTTCCAACCAAGTAAAAACATGCTTAGTTTACTCACCGACTACAAATGATGTGTGATTACCCTCAGTGGAATGAACTATTCTCCTAATGGGTTACTACATGGCTCATAGACATGACGCATCAAAGACTATTTGAATACCTAAACAAAACGTTACCGTTGGGCATTTCACTAATGTACAGCACTGGGACACATACATACAGTGCTGGATCCCGAGCTCTGTACCTTTGTCCTTGGGTCTATCCTGGCTATTGGACACATGTATGCGGTCAGCTGTAAAGCTAGATATACATGATTACAATTTCATTTGAATATTTATTTTAAAAATGTTTTCTACATTAAAATAGTTAATGGGGCAAATAATCAGGGCTACAACAAAAGGGGGGGGGGGGGCAGGAGGGGCATGTGATCATTAGTGCCCTGATTATCAGTGCAGCCCCATCATTGCTAATCAGTGTCCAAAGTGCAGCATATACGTGCCAATCTGTGTAGCATATCCGTGCCCATCAGTGCTGCCTTACCAGTGCAGCCTCATCAGTGCAGCTTATCAGTGCCCATCAGTGCCGCCTCATCAGTGTAGCCTCATCAGTGCCCATCATTGCAGCCTATTAGTGTTCATCAGTGAAGCCTCATCAGTGCCCATCATTGCAGCCTATTAGTGCCCATCAGTGAAGCCTCATCAGTGAAGCCTCATCAGTGCCGCCTCAATAGTGCCAATCATTGCAGCCTATTAGTGTCCATCAGTGAAGCCTCATCAGTGCCCATCATTGCCCATCCGTGAAGCCTTATGGCTTCATTCACACGAGGCGGATCCGCTGCCACGGAGTCCGCCAGCTCAGCGGGAGATCTCTCCGTTGATCTCCGCTGAGCCGGCGGATGACAGGTCCCTCTCTGCTCACTGAGCGGGGAGGGGCTTGTCGAGCGCCGCTGGTTGCTATGGAGAGATCAGACGAAAACGGACAGCATGTCTGTTTTCATCAGATCTCACCCGATCCGCCAGGGACGGATGCGAACCTAGGGGCATCTCTCTGATTTTAGCGTATCGGACCGGGTCGGATGTCAGCGGACATGTTACCGCTGACATCCGTTGCTCCATAGACTAGCATGGAGTGCCCGTTCAGGTCCGCCGACAAAACTGACAGGCGGACCTGAACGGTCCGACAGTGTGAAAGGGGCCTTAAGCTGCACATCAGTGAAGAAGAAAAATTACTTATTTGCAAACATTTTATAACATAAACAAAGAAAGGGGTTTGTTTTTTTTTCAAAATTTTTTTGTTTGTTTAGCAAATAATAAAACAACCTTGTGGTGAATAAATACCACCAAAAGAAACTCTATCTGTCTCAAAAATATGTAAAAAAATTGTTGCATGACCGTGCAATTGTCATTCAAAGCACTAAAAGCTGCACTAAAAGCTGCAAATTGACCTGGGCAGGAAGGGGGTGGAAGTGCCCAGTAGGCAAGTGGTTGAGTAAATCTGTCACAAGTGAAGCTGAGATTAAAATGAGAACAATGCACAATCAGATGTCATCTATAAATCGCTGCCCTGATCATCAGATCCAAAGGTTTGGGAAGCTGCATTTACGTATTTCTCATCATTCTAACTACAAAGTGTTCTTATATATCTGTGTGTTTAATCCCAATCTGGTTAATGATTTGAATAATTCAGAGGCTCATCTTACTTCCAAGAAAAGCACAAGGAACCTGAAAGGAAAGAATACAAGCTGTGCGTTTGTGTTGGGTAAACATCATTATGTATGTTTATACAATAATGAAGCTGCATATCTGTGGAGAGGTGGGGTGGTTTCCAACCAAGTAAAAACATGCTTAGTTTACTCACCGACTACAAATGATGTGTGATTACCCTCAGTGGAATGAACTATTCTCCTAATGGGTTACTACATGGCTCATAGACATGACGCATCAAAGACTATTTGAATACCTAAACAAAACGTTACCATTGGGCATTTCACTAATGTACAGCACTGGGACACATACATACAGTGCTGGATCCCGAGCTCTGTACCTTTGTCCTTGGGTCTATCCTGGCTATTGGACACATGTATGCGGTCAGCTGTAAAGCTAGATATACATGATTACAATTTCATTTGAATATTTATTTTAAAAATGTTTTCTACATTAAAATAGTTAATGGGGCAAATAATCAGGGCTACAACAAAAGGGGGGGGGGGGGCAGGAGGGGCATGTGCCCTTCATCATCTCTCCACTTGTCATGTCACCTGACTGGAGAGGGGAAAGAGAAGCTGCCTTCAATCCAGGCTGCACTGTGTGTGATCTATGAGTACAACAACTCAGCCCCAGACCTCCCCTCTGCTCCTCAGACTCCCTTAGCCTCCTCCCTCTCTTACACCAGGTTCACATTTGTATTGCAGGAATGTGCGCAAAATCGTGCGCATTCCTGCAACACACAAGAACACACAGCCCTTTTGCAGACGTGTGGTGGTGCCATTGATTCTTAATGGGACCCCACACACCTCGCTTACATGCATGCTTTTACTGTCATTCGCCTGTGCTAAAACGCATGGTAACAAAGTACTATGCATTTTGCTCTGGTGCAGTTTCTAAAAAAGGGTCATGCACTTCTTTTGTGCATTTTTCATGCGTAGAAAGCACTTCGAAATGAAGAGGCCCTAAACATGCTGCCCAAAAATGCACGGTAATCCTCTGAAGAGCGATTCGAATTGAATCTCTTTTCAGAGGGTGTTTGACAGGCATTATGTCATCCCACTGACAGTTCTGCTCAAACTGACACCAGCAATGCAGTGGCATTTTTTACCCACTGACACTGATGCAGATGCCAGCAAAACAGTGCCACCTATAGAGGGGAGGATAAACTGCACCTGTTTACAAGCATGTGCCAGGAAACTTTTTATCAGGAATTAGAACTTTCATGGTCTTGAACATTTGTACTTTTAAAGTATTATGTATGAATGAACAATACATACAAAAGAAAGAACGCTACAAATAATGTTTCTGTATACGGTATGCAAAATTGTATTTAACAAGTAGATAATCTAGAACAGGCATCACTAAATGGCAGAGCACGGTCCAAATGTGGACTGCATCACTTATTTGGAACGCCATTTAGCAGCCTATTCTACCCCCTGCAGTCGACTCAGTTCTGGGTGGAGGGTGTCAGCTGCCTGAGGTTAACAAGCAGGTGGTTGGCTGCTAGGAAGGGCGGTCCTAGCAACCAATTACTATCTTGCAACTCCCGCCCTTGATTCAGACATGCTGTGCCTCCCTCAGATGCGTCTGTGTAAGGCAAGGCGGTTGGGGGGGGGGGGCAAAGTTAAAGGGGGTGAGGAGACACTAGTGTGAAGGGTGACTAAAAAATAAGCTGAGGACTGAATGTTGGGGAGGGTGGGGGGGTGGAGCAGAGGATTGTAATATGGGAAGTCTAAGGACATTAAAGTGGTGGGGGGCTGAGGACATTAAAGTGCTGGGCTGAGGACTGTGATGTGTTGGGAGGGGGGGCTGAGGACATTAAAGTGGGGGGAGCTGAGGACTGGAATGTGGGGGGGAAGGACATTAAAGTGGGGGCTGAGGACTTTAATGTGGGTAGACTGAGGACTGTAATGTGGGGGGAGGGGGGCTGAGGACTTTAAAGTACAGAACTGAGAACTGTAATGTAGGGGAGGGGCTGAGGACATTAAATTGGGGGGAATGAGGACTGGAATGTGGGAGGTGCTGAGGACATTAAAGTGCAGAGGACTGTAGAGTGGGGGAGGGGCTGAGGGCTATAATGTGTGGGGGGGGGGGGCTGAGGGCATTAAAGTGGGAAGGCTGAGGACTGTGATGTGTGGGGCTGAGAACAGTGATGTGGGGAGGGGGCTGAGAAATAAAATGTGGGGGCAGAAGACAGTAATGTGGGGTGGCCGAGGACTGTAAATGTGGGGTGGGGACTGAGGACAGTAATGAGGGGGGGTGATGTAAATAGGGGCAGAGGACAGTACTGTTGGGGGGGGGTTGATGTCAGGGAAGTGTGAGAACACTGCTGTGAGGGCACTCATCAAGAAGGGATCTTGCTGTGATGGGGAGAGGACTGTGATGTGCAGTGGGGACTGAAGACGCTGATGTAAGAATGGGTTTAGATCTGTGCATGTGCATTAGGTGCACACATCCTGGGTAGGTCAGCCCATGGGCTGCACTACCCGCAAGAAACACAGAGAAAGAAGTCCTTGACCTTTTTTTTCAAAATCGCGCTGCAGAAACATGAAGTTTGGCGCATGCGAAAATCTGCCATGGGTACCGACATGATAATCAGACCTCTGCTGGAAGAAAATGTTACTGACCGTATTGCGGTTAATTTTAATTCAATACCCCTGTTCTACAATATACATACTGTATGTAGGATATCCACTATAACCCCATAGGCTGATGAACATATTATGTACATATAAACATATGTCAAAATGTAACATTTATATATATATATATATATATATATATATATATATATATATATATATATATATATATATATATATATATGCATTATTTAAACTTGGCCTTACATAAGGCCCCTTTCACTTGGGCAGACCGATTAGGTCCACCTGTCAGTTTTTTAGGCAGATCGGATTGGACCATCCATTGCCGTTTTATGGAGCAGTGGGTTTCAAGGGACATGTATCCATTGGCACCCGCCGTCATCCTATCCTATCCGCCAAAAACAGATGGATGGGGATTCATTCCCTATCCATCTGGCAGATCGGATGGGATGGCAGTCTGGTGTTAAACGTACAGGCGGTCCATTTACATCCGACCACCCATAGAGAAGAGCAGGCTGTGTCTGTGACCGCTCTGCATAAGTGAAGCAGGCATGGACCAGCCATCCGCCAGGGATCAGCAGACAGATTCCCCGCTGAGCAGGTGGACTGCAACGAAGCCCACCTCATGTGGAATGGGCCACTTGCACAACCTGTGAAAACGGGTGGGGATCTCTACTCTTGAACCCATTCAATCATCTGCTTACCATTCGTTAAAAAGCAAATACGAGGCTGCTGAACTACTTACAGCTTCTCGGTCATCTTTATGTAATTCAGATCTTATCTTCAAACCCATTAAAAGGAAATGAACCAAAGATCTCTATCCGTCATGCATCAAGGTATGGAAATGTTGGCTTACAAATAATGTACGGACATACTGAGAATAGATTTAAGGTTCTGGCCTTTCATCAAAACATTCTGTATAAGTATGTGACTATCCACCCAGATCATAACAGAGCAGTCTATTGAAGGTTTATACAGACATTTGCTTTGGTGGAACGCACTCCTCCTGGGATTTAATGGCCCACAATGAGATGAAGTGATAAGACGAAGGACCCGAGAATGCTCCATTATATCAAGTTCGAACCAGATGAGAGTTTTTACAACTTAAAGTTCACAGAATGTGCAGTATGACTAAAGTTCATGCAGAATTCATCCACAGTGCCACTGATCATAGAAACATAGGAAAGAGATGGCAGACAAAAAGACCAAGTGGTCCATTGAGTTTTTTTTTTTTTTTTTTTTTGTCTGAGTATAAATCTGTTTCTCTCATGCATAGATCAAACAACCGTATCCTTCTCATTAATGCTGAATGCTTAGGCTCTGCATCAGCAAAGAATAACCCCAGAGGACTGGTGCAGAAAAAGCTTTACCATGCTTCACACTGGAAAGAACTGTGGTCCTCACTAAAGATCTACCACTTAATGAAATGATTATTGATGAATATACTGTATGGCATAATACAGGGTCTCAAACCTCTGACATGTTTTATGCTTAAAGGTGAACTCCAGGCAAACCGCTTACTGCACCAGATGAAATACATATACAGGAGCCTAATTACCAAAGGATAGGATGTATATCATGCATGTCTTTGTCAGTATTGATGTTAAACAGGGTATATGCGTAAAAAAAAAATTCCATTCAATCAGCGGGTTGAAAGAAAAAACTCACCGATGCCCTGCATCCACATCAATTTCCCCCACCCAAACTACTGTATGACAGTGGGACAGAATACACTGACCAGGGCTGCAGCGGCTGATCAAATTCTGGTTGACAGAGAAATGAGAGGAGAACACACAAATCAAAATGTCAGCCGGTTTCTGACAGCCAAATTTTGATATGTGTATAGCTAACACACCCTGGCATTAAAAAAATACATTTAATGCTGTAGCAATGAATACAGTCCTACATTCATTTGTATTGTTATATCTACTTAAAGTTCAGCCCTAAAGTGTTTTGTCTGGGCAGTACATCACTTCATAACATACTTATTTGCCAATATCTTTTCCTTTTAAAAAATGCTGTAAAAAGTACAGAAAAACCCATGTTAATCCTGTCAGAAATCAAGTGAGCTCCCAATCCAGCATATGAGTGCTCAGGAACCGCATTTTTTTAGTCATTTTTGCAATATTCACCATCTAGTCATTTTTGAAAGAATAATGTCTTTCAATGTTGTGTGCTGGCCACCCACTGTAATAAGTTATTTATTCATCAATAACCCTTTCAGCAAGCAGCAGATCTCCACAGATCTCCAGTGCAAATTATTGTTCTCTTCATTGTATGAGTGAACGCTGATGTGCTGAATCTCCTGTTGGCTTTCATGCCACTGGTGATTCCAACAGCGAGGTTCCTCCACGGGAAGTTCTCCAACCACTACACAGTCTACAGAAAGATCCACTACAGAGACATCTATATGGTCCCAGAAGCCCTTCAAGTGAACCCCCACCCCCTCCTTAAAAAACATCAATACAGAGTTAAAGTGTATACCTCTTCATTGTTTATCTTTTCATTGTTTTCACTGTTCTTAATTCATCTTTCATAAAGCTTCTGTGCTGGACCTTCCGAGCCTGCGGCCTGCCCACCCAGAACATGTGTTGTGCTGTAATCTGCTTATCTCAATAAAATATTTGAACGGGGAACTTCTGTGCTGCCTTTGCCCCGGTCCCATGACACCATCGTTGGCCAGCTTCTTCTGATGACATTTGAGCCTCAGGTTTACTGCGCATGTGCAGGATGAAGCACATGACGTCTTGCCTCCCACATGTACCATACATGTACCATACAAAATAATTTCATATGTTGGTACACAACGCTATTCGCTTCATCTTGCACACGCTCAGTAGGAAAATACTGCGAAATCTCCCTGAGGGCGCTGGTGATGTAACTTTCCCAGGGATCATTTGTGTGTCTGGGGCTACATCTCCAATGCCTCAGGGAAACCAAGAAGTGGACACTCAAAAACAAAAGTAAAAGCAAAAAAATGTAAAAAAACAAAACAAAGCAGTAATGATATCACATCAGCATGCAGAGATGCATTCTGATCCGAATTTTAGTGCAAGGACACTTTAAAGGATATTTAAACCCAAGAACAAAAATGTAATATATTACCTTAGTTGTGGTATCTGCATTCGTTTTTTTTTAAGGCTTACTAAAAATTATGTAATACAGAAAACACCTGTTGATTTTTCCAGAATTATAATGTCCTTATAACTGCCTGTGCACTGAACTAATATTTTAAACAATGTTATCAGCTTTTCCAGTTTTCTTCTGTGAACTACAATAATACCTCCTGCCTATGTTATGGAGATAAGGGGAGTGTTTTGAAGTCCTGTCATAGGGTGACAACTTTGCTCCTCCATATATAAAGTAAGGTAGGTGATCATTGTCACTCTAGGACAAGAAGTATGTCATTGGCACAGGTGAACCTTCACATTTCACCAGGTGAAAATGCAGAAAAAGCGTATAAAAAATTTATAAAAAAAAAAATTCTGTTATTAGAAAATATATAGCTTTCTTTTGCTGGCCTATCCTTCTGAAAATGACTCTGATGCATGATGGTTATCACGATAATGCCATGCGATGCTAACGCATGGTTGTCCTGGGTCAGTAACTCAGAAAGTACTAAAAGCAGAGGTGGCCAGATACGTAGACGATGCCAGATAACTAGAAATTTTAGAAGATAGTCAGCAATAAGAGCCCTATCATTTTCTCAGCACTTTATATTATATATCAGCTGCTTTACTCTTCCATTGACTTGCTGTTCTAGAATTCAATTAGTGCCATCTCTGTCACGCAGTTCCAAGCTCTGCCCACATGCTGTTACCAATACAAGGGGCCTTTATTTCTCACGTAATTTACACCTCAGGAAAGGACATAAGAGGAATTTCAGTTTTCTTATTAAAGCAATCCCTAAGAAACATGAAAAAAATTGAGATTTGGCCCACCAACCTCCAACAATAACTGAAATATCAGCTTTGGGTGAACCAAAGGAGGTCTAACCAAATTCCTCCCAGAGTAATCTATTTTGGAACTGGCCAGACCCTGAACATGAAAATACATTCACGCATTTAGAAATTGAAATGTTACCTTGGCTTCTTCATTCACATCCCAAGTGAAGGACACAGCGTTATAGGCGATTTCTTCAATGTTTCCAATGGTGTTAAAACTCTCTTTGTAGTCAGCTAGTAACAAAATAAAACATTCTGGTCAGTGAGAGTGACAATAGACACCACTGTGTACAATTGCTTTCAGCCGATGCCCAGAAAAGAAGGCCTATATGGACATTTATTTTAAGAAAACCTGGACAAATTGCTGCTGCACATTGCAACTAATTAGCTTATAATTAGCATCTGAATATTGGCCATTAGAAAATGAAAGTTGAGTTCAGTTTTCTTTTATGCTGATACAGATGTATCTATATTATTTTATATTTACATACATATATTATAGGTACTATCTTCCTTTTTGCCTAAAGCTGGCCATAAATGGTTTGAATCTCACTAGCAACAATCACTGTGTTCTCCTGGCGGGGACAGCTTCCCCCGCACCCCCACCAGGAGAGCACAGAAAGGATTCCCCCATCAACACCGACGATGGAGGAATCGAAATGCTCTGTCTATGTCTGGCTTAGGAAACCAACTTCATTTGGTAGATAGATAGAATTGGCCAAAATTTGAAGAATGGGTGGCCCTACTGGCTTGACAGAAGTTGAATGCTCAATAGACTTTTGTGAAAAAAGTTGGGCCCAAAATTGTCAGCCAAATGCCCCGTACACACGATCAGATTTTCCGATAACAAATGTTGCATGTGAGATTGTTGGCTGAAAGTCCGACCATGTGTATGTTCCATCGAACATTTGTTGTTGGACTTTCCACCAACAACTGTTGGATAGCAGGTTCTCAAATTTCCCGCCAACAAAACTTTGTTGTCGGAATTTCCGATTGTGTGTACACAAGTCTGACGCACAAAAGTTCACGCATGCTCGGAATCAAGCAGAAGGAGCTGCACTGGCTATTGAACTTCCTTTTTCTCGGCTTGTCGTATGTCTTGTATATCACCACGTTCCCACTTTCGTAATTGTTGGCCAACATTTGTGTGACCGTGTGTATGCAAGACAAGTTGGAGCCAACATTCTTCGAACAAAACTCCACGGTTTTGTTGTGGGAAAGTCCGATCGTGTGTACAGGGCAAAACAGTGCCAGCAGCCAATCAACTGCAGTCGCTATTTGGGTGTTTTGACAGCCCGATGATCAGTCTAGCCCAACAGAGGAGATTCATCCATCCACAATGTTTGTGTACATAGAGAAGTCTGTAATGCCGTGTACACACGACCGGTTTAGTTGTCGGAATAAACTCCGAAGGTTTCTCCGACGGAACTCCGACGGAATTCCATTCAAGCGGTCTTGCCTACACACGGTCAACCCAAAGTCCGACCAAAGTCCAGAACGCGGTGACGTACAGCACGTACGACGGGACTAGAAAAAGGAAGTTCAATAGCCAGTAGCCAATAGCTTCCGTCTCGTACTTGCTTCAGAGCATGCGTCGTTTTTTGGTCCATCGGAACAGCATACAGACAAGCGGTTTTCCCAATAGGAATTGTTTCCGTCGGAAATATTTAGAGCATGTTCTATTTCTAGGTCCGTCAGAATTTTCAAAAAAAAAAAATCAGATGAGGCACACACACGATCGAATAGACGATGAAAAGCTTCCGTTTGAATTTTTCTGTCGAACATTCCGCTCATGTGTACGCGGCTTTAGATTTCCTTCATTTAACTTTTGGGTTTTTTTCTTTAAAGCTGCAGTCATATTGTGTTATATGTTATGATATAATTAACAGACTAAAAGAAAAGTTCTATAATATAACACAATAAAGTTTTAAAACCAACAATGACAATCAGGAAAGCTTTGGTTCTGTGGTCAAACCAAAGGACTAGAACATTAATACCATCCGTGTATTAGTTGCTCAAGATGGTATTACACTTTGGTGTGGCCACAGAACCAAAGCTTTTCTGATTGTCATTGCTGGTTTTAAAACGTTATTGTGTTATATTATAGAACTATATTATAGAACTTTTCTTTTAGTCTGTTAATTATATCATTGCAACCACTTTGTTATATCTGTTTGATAAGTACAAAAAATACATGTTGATCCTGCTAGAACTCTTGTGAGCATAACACCCCCTCTATGTTATGGAAGCTTCCGATCCTAAGGTAACCATGCTGCTCCTTCATAGTAACAATACAGGGTGTTCTCACCCTAAGACAGAAAGGTGTTACTAGCGGGATTACCAGGTGATACTAAAGAGAAAATAAACTGAAAAAAGAAAACAAATGCAGCCACCACATCTAGGGAACTGTAAGCTGCAATATATTAAATCTTGTTTTTGGGTTACTATATACTATAAGGTAACAGTTTAGAGCTAAACACATTATTTGAGTTTTTTAATAGGCCTAATAAAATAGGGTGCTGCAAAGAACGAAAGAAAGTGTGTAAAGCAGAGTAACTAATTTCAGCCAACTAGATTTCATTATTCTGCGGTCAGATTAGTTAAAGTGGTTGTAAACCCTTACCTATACCCAATGAAGTGACTGGCCTCAGGTGATACACAGAGATTAACCACTTGCCTACTGGGCACTTTTTACCCCCTTCCTGCCCAGGCCAATTTTCAGCTTTCAGCGCTGTCACACTTTGAATTACAATTGCGCGGTCATACAACACTGTACCCAAACAACATTTTTATAAATTTTTTCACATAAATAGAGCTTTCTTTTGGTGGTATTTAATCACTATTTGTTTTTTTATCTTTTGCTAAATAAACGAAAAAAATAAAATAAAAATGTTTTCATAGTTTGTTATAAAATTTTGCTAACAAGTAATCTTTCTCTTTCACTGATGTGTGCTGATAAGGCTGCACCGATGGGCACTAATGGCCTACACTGATGGACACTGATGGGCACTGAAGAGGCAGCACTGATGGGCACTGATTGGCACTGCTAGGTGCAACTGATAGGCGGCACTGATGGGCACTAATAGGTGGCACTGATGGGCACTGGAAGGGAGCACTGATAGGTGACACTGATGAGGAGGCACTGATTGGCAGCACTGGTAGGCACTGATTGGCAGCACTAGTGGGCAGAGATTGGCAGCACTTGTGGGACTGCACTGATAATCAGGACACTGATAATCAGTGCCCTGATTATCAGTGTAGATTTCCCTTTTAGAGAAGCCGGTTATCAGCTCTCCTCTCCTCTGTGTTCAGAGGCACGGCATTGTCATATGACGACGTCCCAGAATTAGACGACCGCGCTGTAGCCATCATTTGGCTATAGCGCGGTCAACAAGTGGTTAAACAAATCCTTCTACATAAGTTGTACCTGTTTATCCGCAGCCATTTGTCCTGTACATCCTTGTTAAAACTCAGAGATGAAAAGGATTTTTCACAGACTCGTAAAGCAGGGGAGCTGCAGTTATATACTGCAGAAGATCTCTGAGAGCTGACTGGAGGGAAGGGACAGCCACCTCCACACAGCACACAGGAACACAGTTGAGTCTGTCAATCACAGGCTGTGTGCTGGAGCTCCTCCCCTTTCACCTTTTTTTTCTCTTGGTGTCAGGAAAACTTGTCAGAAGTGACTCATAAAGGCAGAAGAGCAGAGTCGTATGTACATGGGTTGCAACCCGAACCAAGCTCCAGGGGGTCCATGTGCCCCCTCCCCCCGTACACCTGGATAGTAGAGGCAGTGGCATTTAGAGGAACTGATCTCTCCATGCATCCGCTGAATACCAGCTTCTCCTCCTCTCCCTCCTGCAGACATTCAGCGGCTGCAGGAAGGAAATGGAGGACATTGGTTGCTCAACATGCCGATGCCCCAGCACCTCCCTATCCCTGTCCTGCTGTCCCGGCCCCTGTGTGGTCCCCTGTCCCCCCAACCCCCCCCCCCCCGCAGTGCTGCCGGGTTTCCCCATCCCACTGGCTTCCACTGGGGATAGTGTCAGGGTGGAGAGTGGAGAATGAACCGGTAAATGTGTCATTTACTGGCCCCCATAATTGTCTTGATGTCATTTTTTTTCCCTTTCATAGCTGATGCATAGTAAACTGTGTTTAATATGCTTCAGTTTATGAATCAACAGGAAGCTCTGTACAGAGCTATTCTTGTCCATTCATTCTGTGCAGCTGTGGCTGCAGAGATGGAAATTGAGGTGTCCTCAATCATCTTTCTATCTCAAAAGGTAAAACATTAGAGGTCTGTTTAGACCCCTGATAATTCACCAAAGCCCCCCCCCCCCAAAAAAAAAAACTGTTTAAAAATAGTTAAACATGTAATTGTAAAATAAAAAAAATGGTAAAAGAGTTATTTAAAAAATAAAATAACAAAAATAAAAAACTGCTGACACCAGTGTCGGAACTACCAGTGTCGCACAGGTCGCACTTGCTACTGGGCCCTGGTGTTCCGCCACTGTGGGGGGACCCCAAGACAGCAGGAAGGGGGCCCAAGGCAGGACCCTAATTAAGGGTCCCATGATGGGAGGGAAGGGCCCCAGCTGGGGGTCAGGGGGGCCCTTCATGGTTTCCTGCACCAAGGCCCTGAAGGTTCTAGTTACGCCTCTGCAGCAGAGGAACAAGACAGCAGACAGAAATGACACTTAGTGCTTTGAAGAGAAGTAAAAATATGAAATATGTGTGTTGTTCAGATTTCATGTCTTTTTACAACCACATTAAAAGGCGATTCCTAGTTGCACAATCTACATAGTCACAGCACTAAACCAATAAATAAACCTGTAAAAGTGGTCCTTTAGTAGTGCCTCTGACGATGAATTATATTGTATATTGTGCTATTTGTTGTTCTATAACCCTGACACCAGAGAAGCGTTTACACTTTGGAGATCATGTGACAGATTTGCAATTAGCATGCACTTGATTGGATGGTGGGGTGACAATAGAGAACTGGGAACGGCAGCCAAACATCACATAAAGGTGCGGTTCAACACATAACACAGCTCTGACCCCCAACACACAAGTCTTATGTATGTAGGAGGATTTATGACACAAACCAAACTGAACCAGTCTAAGTAAAGAACGCTGATTTATGATCCATCTTTTTATTCTTTTCAAGTGTACTAAGCCAACCGCCTGGTCTGTATGGGATTGGTGCATAGTCGGTATGCTTAGGCCAATTTATCAATTCGTACTATGAGTTGGGGAGGGGACAGAACATACGCCTAGTGATGCTTTTACCAAACTGACCATAATTCAGCATGAGCGAGCCAGACACATACTCCACCCCCCAATCCCTTCCTCTGTGCCTATGCTGCCTAACCCTTTACATTATACATTATATACAGTGCCTTGAAAAAGTATTCATACCCCTTGACATTTTCCACATTTTGTCATGTTACAACCAAAAACATAAATGTATTTTTATGTGATAGACCAACACAAATTGGCGCATAATTGTGAAGTGGAAGGAAAATGATAAATGGTTTTCAAAATTCTTTACAAATAAATATCTGAAAAAGTGTGGTGTGCATTTGTACTCAGCCCCCCAAAATCAATACTTTGTAGAACCACCTTTCACCGCAATTACAGCTGCAAGTCTTTTTGGGGATGTCTCTACCAGCTTTGCACATCCAGAGAGTGACATTTTTGCCCATTCTTTGCAAAATAGCTCAAGCTCTGTCAGATTGGATGGAAAGTGTCTGTTTTGCCACAGATTCTCAGTTGGATTTAGGTCTGGACTTTGACTGGGCCATTCTAACACATGAATGTGCTTTGATCTAAACCATTCCATTGTAGCTCTGGCTGTATGTTTAGTGTTGTTGTCCTACTGGAAGGCGAAGGCTTTCTTTCAACAATGGCTTTCTTCCACGACTAATGCCCCGTACACGGATTTTCCGACAGAAAATGTGTGATAGGACCTTGTTGTTGGAAATTCCGACCGTGTGTGGGCTCCATCACACATTTTCCATCGGAATTTCCGACACACAAAGTTTGAGAGCAGGCTATAAAATTTTCCGACAACAAAATCCGTTGTCGGAAATTCCGATCATGTGTACACAAATCCGACGCACAAAGTGCCACGCATGCTCAGAATAAATTAAGAGATGAAAGCTATTGGCTACTGCCCTGTTTATAGTCCCGACGTACGTGTTTTATGTCACCGCGTTCAGAACAATCGGATTTTCCGATAACTTTGTGTGACCGTGTGTATGCAACACAAGTTTGAGCCAACATCCGTCGGAAAAAATCCATGGATTCTGTTGTCGGACTGTCCGATAAATGTCCGATCGTGTGTACGGGGCATAATAGTTGTAGTTCTGGCTGTATGTTTAGGGTCGTTGTCCTGCTGGAAGGTGAACCTCTGCCCCAGTCTCAAGTCTTTTGCAGAATCTAACAGGTTTTCTTCTAATGCCGTGTACACACGGGTGGACTTTTCGACCAGACTGGTCCAACGGAACGAATCCGTCGGACAATCCAATCGTGTGTGGGCTTCATCGGACCTCCAGCGGACTTTTTCTGTCGAAAATCAGATGGACTTTAGATTTAGAACATGTTTCAAATCTACTCAAGTCCGATTGAAAAATCAGTTTGTCTGTATGCTAGTCCGACAGACAAAGTATGCAAGGGCAGCTATTGGCTACTGGCTATGAACTTCCTTATTCTAGTCCGGTCGTACGTCATCACATTCAAACGACTGGACTTTCGAACGGACTTTAGGACTTTCGAACAGACTTTAGTCCATTCGTGTGTGGGCAAGTCCGGCCGTTCACAAGCCCGTCGTAACTCTGTCGAAAGTCCATCGGACGTTTGATGCTCAAAAGTCCGCCCGTGTGTACACGGCATAAGATTGTCCTGTATTTGGCTCCATCCAACTTCCCATCAACTCTGACCAGCTTACCTGTCTGTGCTGAAGAAAAGCATCCCCACAACATGATGCTGCCACCACCATGTTTCACAGTGGGGATGGGGTGATCAGGGTGATGTGCAGTTAGTTTTCTGTCATACACAACGTTTTGCTTTTAAGCCAAAAAGTTTAATTTTGGTCTCATCTGACCAGAGCACCTTCTTCCACATGTTTGCTGTGTCCCAGACATGGCTTCTCGCAAACTGCAAACAGGACTTCTTGTGGCTTTCTTTCAACAATGACTTTCTTGTCACTCTTCCATAAAGGTCAGATTTGTGGAGTGCACAACTAATAGTTGTCCTGTGGTCAGACTCTCCCACCTGAGCTGTGGATCTCTGCAGCTCCTCCAGAGTTACCATGGGCCTCTTGGCTGCTTCTCTGATTAATGCTCTCCTTGCCCGGCCTGTCAGTTTAGGTGGACAGCCATGTCTTGGTAGGTTTGCAGTTGTGCCATACTCTTTCCATTTTCGGATGATGGATTGAACAGTTCTCAGTGAGATGTTCAAAGCTTGGGATATTTTTTTATAACCTAACCATACATTAAACTTCTCCACAACATTATCCCTGACCTGTCTGGTGTGTTCCTTGGCCTTCATGATACTGTTTGTTCACTAAGGTTCTCTAACAAACCTCTGAGGGCTTCAAAGAACAGCTGTATTTATACTGAGATTACATTACACACAGGGGCACTCTATTTACTAATTAGGTGACTCCTGAAGGCAATTGGTTCTACTAGATTTTAGTTAGGGGTATCAGAGTAAAGGGGGCTGAATACAAATGCACGCCACACTTTTCACATATTTATTTGTAAAAAAAAATAAATTTGAAAACCATTTATCATTTTCCTTCCACTTCACAATTATGTGCCACTTTGTGTTGGTCTATCACATAAAATCCCAATAAAATACATTTACGTTTTTGGTTGTAACATGACAAAATGTGGAAAATTTCAAGAGGTATGAATACTTTTTCAAGGCACTGTATATGGTGGACATGGCCACTTTTTTTTATAACCTAACCCTGCTTTAGACAGGTTGTAAACCTCCATGGGGAAGTTGTACCTATAGGTAAGAATAGAATAAGGCTTACTTATTGGTACTGTAAATATCTGCTAAACGTGCACCGTCCAGGAGATATTTACTGTTTACTTCGCCAATGATGTCATTGGCGCATGTGGTTTGAAGGAACAGCAGCTCGTGACGTTTCTTCAGAGGAGTGTGCCGTGACCGGCGGATCCCGCGCGCATTCGCTGGAGTGATGTCACGTGGCCCCGGCCAGTCACAGAGCCGGAGTCCAGAGCCCTGGAAGGAAGACTGGCGAAGATGGATGCAGCCTGCAGGAGGGAGGAAGCGTGCTTCGTTTGCAGGCAAGTGTCACATAATTTGCTAGTATGCGATGCATACTAGCACATTATGCTTTATGCCTTATGCCTTTAAAGAAGAAAAACCCACCAGTGTTTACTTCCTCCTTGAACTTTTCCACAACTTTATCCCTGACCTGTCAGGTGTGTTCCTTGGCTTTCATAATGCTGTTTGTTCACTAATGTTCTCTAACAAACCTCTGAGGGCTTCACAGAACAGCTGTATTTATACTGAGATTAAATTACACACAGGTGGACTCTATTTACTAATTAGGTGAATTTTGAAGGTAATTGGTTCCACAGGATGTTAGTTAGGGGTAAATGGGGCTGAATACATATACACGCCACACTTTTCAGATATTTATTTGTAAAAATTTTGAAAACCATTTATCATTTTCCTTCCTCTTCACAATTTTGTGCCACTTTGTGTTGGTCTGTCACAAAAAATCCCAATAGAATACATTTACATTTTTGGTTGTAACATGACAAAATGTAGAAATAGTTTTTCAAGGCCCTGTATATTGTTCATTATTTAGATATGTATTCCATTTACTGATATCGTGTACACTGCAGTCATATATGTATTTTATTGTCAAACCTGAATTCTTTACTTAAGTAAAGTATATACAAAGAAAAAAAAAGCAGTAAACTAAAAACAAAATACAGTTATTGATGAGAATTACCAATATCTAGGACGCGTTGCTTTGCAGTGTGTTGCCGCGAGTGCCAGTACTTCCAGTATTTCAGTTGTTCATCACGGTTCTTGTCTTCACTGAACACAACCATGATCACGCTCTGCAGAGATAAAACCGATGGAAACAATTAATGGCAGAACTCAAATATCAGAAGCATGTACCAGAATGGGTTTTAAATGCTGAGGATGGCGTGGGGTGCGGGCGGAGGACCCTTGTGTTTTCTCTGGAATGTTACACACCCTACCTGCCTTGTTTGATCACAGATTGACTATGTTAGATTTGTTCCTGCTGTATGAACCTGACAAGTGCACCATGTAGACCTGTGAATTTTTGTATTCTGTATTTTTTTTTGTCTTAATAAGATTTTTATTATTAAAAAAAAGAATAGGTTTTAAAAAAAGTGATATTATCAATCCTCAGTTTACAGGCTGGCGAGTGTAGATGACAGGACATTATTTCTATTGTTCTGTTCCTGTAGATGAGATAACATTCTAACTATTTTTCAGCTTCCTGAAAAGAGTCTTTGGATTTCATTTTATGCATGATAAACTCCTCATAATATGTTCTTGTTGCTTTAACCCTTTCCTTGCTGGGCATCTTAAGTAGCTAGTTTGTAATTTTTCAGCCTCAAATACAGCGGAGAGAGGCTCAGCATGTAAGGTTGCATTCACACTTGAGCATCATGTTTTTGTGCATTTTTTTTGGGGGGGGGGGGGGGCGTTTTGTCGTACATTTTTGTACAGCGTTTTTAAGGCATTTTTGAGCTTTGCCATTTTTTTTAGCCAGTAGAGAGAAATATCATCTGTTTCATAATTTGTTGCTATGTTTTTCAGCTTTTTCATCCACTGCATCTTCTTCTTCCTGCTGTTTATTTATTATTATTTTTTATTAGTAATAGTATTATTTTTTGGTTGTTTGTTAGGGTTAGGGGTTAACCCTAACAAAATAAATAAATAAAGAAATAATAAATACATAAATACCAGGTTTAGGGTTGAGGTTAACCCTAACTCCTAACCCTAACAAAATGAATAAAAATGAATAACAAATTATAAATATTAAACAAACACCAGGGTTAGGGTTAAGGGTTAATTTATTTTATGGAATTTATTATTATTATTATTATATTTGTATATGTATTTGTTTTATTATTGTATTTGTTTATTATTATTGTGCGTTTTAATGCATTTCTATAGGGAAAAATGCTTAAAAAATGCACCAATCAGCCAGAGTCAAGCTACAAAAGTAGCTCCAAAACTTTTTGAGCTTTAGGCGACTTGGAGTGGAGATTTGAAAAGATTCCATAGAGGTGCATTGAATTTCTCTCCTCAAGTGTCGTGGAGTTTTGAGCTACAAAATGTTCAGGTGTAAATGGGGCCTAATGGAGAGGTAAAAAGTGCTGAATGTAATGCTGGCATGAAGCATTCAGTGTAATTTATTAGACACTAGGGGGTCTAATTATTATTGTTTTTACCCAACTTTCGCCCAAGAGTCAAACATTTTTTTACCAAGATTACATTTTCAACCTTGACTCTATTTTTATCCATTTTCCAACAAGATTTGCTAATCGAAATTTTGCATAAAACAGAAATTCACCAGTTAAAATTGCATCAAACAAGATTTGCCGACATCTGTTTTTCAACAGGAAATGTACTTTTCTGTATTAAACTTATTTATCACTAAGAAAACGTACATTCAATGGAAACGTGTTCAACAAGCAACAGATTTTTGCCTAGCTTAAAATATAAACTATTAATCTGGTTTGGACTGGTGAATTTTGTCATAAAAGTGATCTATGGCTGGTGAACTGGTGAATTTCGGCCATTTGGCATGCTGTAGGCAGGTGACCCGCTGTAGTTTTTTTTCCCTTTTTCCTATTGATGCAACTACATCATTACCACTTTTGGCAGCAGCCGGCAATGTCAACTGAATCTGAGCTGCTGTCTTCTCTGAGGCTAGTTTTGAGCTTGGGATTTTCAGTTTGATTTTCTCCAAAATTCCAGGGTGGTTAAGCATTATCTTTCTTGGCCTGCTGTGCAAGAGTGGTTCCATGTTCTAAGGAAGAATTTGGGGCTACAAACAAAAATAGAGGACTGCTAGGCCAAAATGTTGTAAGCAAGGACTCCTTCCAGCCAGCAATAGCACAAGCTTTCCAGATAAGCCAACCCAGTTTCTCCCCACATACTTGAGCAGGTGTTGAAGGCAGAATTTTCCCCAAGCCTAGTGAAGTTGGTGAAGTTTTGACATAGCAAAGAATACCCAATCACGTACAAGGATAATTTAAAAAAAAAATATTGCACAATGGAAGTCAGCCGAGCTTCACTTCATTCACTAAGCTCTGGGGCAACTTCCCTTGCAAAGTGAACAGCCTATTTGCCTTTAGTAAATCAACCCTAATCTCCCCAACCTGTTTCCCCCATCTGATGGTGAATCACTGGCTACCAAACAGGCTTTTATTGCATAACCCAGATGCCCCATTCACTGGGTGCCATTGATTGCATGTTTGTACCAATTGCTCCACATCAACAGGAGGAGATGTAAAGAAAGCACAAGAATTTCCTTTTAGGAAATGTTCAAGTTGTGTGTGATGTATGTATTCATATTCTCAGTGTCAACTCTGGATTTTCCACCAAATTCCACCAAGAAGTAATGCCATTGGACTGGCTTGTTGCATGACCATACTATGTCTTTCAAAAGTAGAACTCTCTTGAAACTCACTAATGTAAGCAGTCAATCCTAAATTTCTTTTTCCAGTCACTCCTTGAACATCATGGCCCAAGACATACCCAAACCAATGACAAAGCAGTCCACATTGGTTGCTTTTGCTTCAAGGGAAGCAGCCAGTATTCAGATACTGCTACACAGATACACATTGCTGCTACAAGGGTTGATGGGGAAACAACCTTTACATAGAGATGTCTGGGCTCACCCTCCCACAGACTGGGGTTGTTTTTGCCCTTGTTCTTCTCTTTTTACATTTTTGCATCAAAACTAACCCAAAGTATACAATCCATGTCCATTTCATGTGCATCCACCACATGTTCCCATGCTGTACCGTACTGTACTCTTGGATAACGTGTTCTTGATGCCCCTCCAATGTTCGTGAGCCATGTTAGAGAGAGGAGCAAAGAAAAAAGTTCAACCCCCAGTCAGTGTTGTCCATACCTACATTTTTTGCTAAGATAGGGTTTCTTTCTTTTGGGAGGAAGGTAAAAGCCTACTATGTCCATTTTAGACCCAACGTGACTCCTGATTTTGTTAATACATTGGAATATACGCTGTGTATTTTCACAACTTCTAATCTATTCTCATATTTGCATATTAACCTCTTAAAATATTATGTGTGTAAGCAGAGTATTTTATATATGTATGGCAGATGACACCAGTTTGCAAGACCACAACACTTGCAGAAAAATGCTATAGCTGGGCAAGTCAGAAGACCAAAATAAAGTGGTGCTTCGGTCTCCTAACAACAAGGTTCCATTGCCTATGATTGACAAGGAAAAATAATGTTACACTATCCATTCAAAGTCACAAATCTTATCATGGTGGGCCATGCTGCATAATCTGGCTATCAAACATCGTGTCAATTTCGTTGATGAAAATATTTTTGTCGACTAAATGAACACTATTTTAGTCGACTAAAATATGACTAAAACTAAAACAATTCAGATGACTAAAATATGACTAAAACTAAAACGACATTTTAGTCAAAAGAGTATAACTAAGACTAAATTGAAATTTGTTGTCAAAAGTAACACTGCACTACCACATAAGAATAAATAGGGGGTATCTACTAAGCTGCTGAAAGAAAACAAAAAATAAGAAGGAGGCTTTTCCTATTTATTTTTTTTTCTTAATATTTATTGTTGGTAATATATTCAGGTATAATGTGCATTAAAGCAAATAAAGCTTAAAGGTTTTTTGTTTTTAAATATATTTTAAAGTTGCATTTTTGTTTGTCAAAAAGCAATATTTTAGTTTTCAATAAAACTTGGTTTTATTTATAAAAACGTTATATATGTGTCTGTAGTGCATGTTCAAACCATAAAATCATAAATAATAACGAGTAATGAGTTTGGTAATGCTAAAGAAATGCTTAAATGTTTAAATGCATTACAATTTGACTAAACCCATTAGATTTTAGTCGACTAAAACTTACTGGAGATTTTGGTTGACTAAAATACGAAAAACATAAAAAAAAATTAAAAATTTAAGTGACAGTGGAATTATATATGAAACAAACATTTTTTTATATTTTTTCATTATTAAAGCATCAACCACTAATAATCGTGGCGTGTGTAACCTGTGTGTATCTGGCTCGGATACTAGCCAGTGCCTCACCAGCCACTGACCTCACCGCACATCCCTGCCACGCTGCCATGAATGCTGGGGTGTGAGCTGGAACGAAGATCTCCTTGGTGGCATGGAAACTGGGGGTAAACGGTGTGCACCGGAGTGCAGATATCACTAGTGGTGAGGATACTGATATATGAGCTACAGTGTGTTCACTGAAGTAGCATGGATATTAACCCCCTTGGCAGTATTCCCGAGTGTGGCTTGGGGTGGATTTTCAGTACCAAAAGTGGCAACCCTGTGCCGCACTCGGGATCGCATTGCAGGATCCAGGTACATGTTACTTACCTTGTCCCCTGGATCCTGCGATGTTTCCCCGCAGTGTGAGCGAGCCATCCTCCGCTCAATCTATCACGGAGCCGAGCTCCATTCCCTGCAAGCGTTGCGACGCACGGGGACGGAGAACGGCGCCAAATTCAAAAAGTAAAACACACAATACATATACAGTACACTATAATCTTACAGATTACATTACTGTATCAATTTATTTCACATCCCTTTTGTCCCTAGTGGTCTGTCCAGTGCCCTGCATGCAGTTTTATATTATAAACA
Organism: Aquarana catesbeiana; assembly: GCF_042186555.1. Taxonomy (NCBI): domain Eukaryota; kingdom Metazoa; phylum Chordata; class Amphibia; order Anura; family Ranidae; genus Aquarana; species Aquarana catesbeiana. Next base: position 579,810,131 of record NC_133328.1, on the reverse strand, counting down.
CTGTTCTTTCTGCCTGGAAACTGGAGATTGTCCATAGCAACTAAAACTGTCCCTTTACAACAAAAGTGGTTTTAGACCAGCTAGAAAACAGCGATAATGAAGAAGAATCACTTGCAGAATTGAGCGATAGTGATTTGTGGGAAGATCCGTCATCAAACACTGAAAAGTAATGACAGCGACAATTCTGCAACTGAGCAAATTTCAGTGTTTTTGATTTGATTGCATTATTGAATAATTTTTATTATTATTATATTATCATTTGTTATAATTATTTATAGTTATTTATTATATTATAATTTATGATTTCGTTTTTCAAACTTTATCATACCCGGGATGTCTACTAGACTCTTGTTTGGACAGATTTAACCACTTGCTTACTGGGCACTTAAACCCCCCTCCTATCCAGACCAATTTTCAGCTTTCAGCGCTGACGCACTTTGAATGACAATTGCGCGGTCATACAACGCTGTACCCAAATGAAATTTTTATCATTTTTTCCCCACAAATAGAGCTTTCTTTTGGTGGTATTTGATCACCTCTGCGGTTTTTATTTTTTGTTAAAAAATTGAAAAAAAGACTGAATTAAAAAAGAAAAAAAAAAATTTTTTATATTTTGTTATAAAAATTTAAAACAGGTAATTTTTCTCCTTCACTGATGTACGCTGATGAGGCGGCACTGATGGGCACTGATAGGCGGCAGTGATGGGCACTGATGGGTGGCAATAATGGGCACTGATCAGTTACATTGATAGGCAACACTGCTAGGTGGCACTGATTGGCACTACTGGTGGGCATTGATAGGTGGCACTTGTGTGCATTGATAAGTGGCACTTGTGGGCATTGATAGGTGGCAGTGTGGGCACTGATAGGTGGCACTTGTGGGCACTGATAGGTGGCACTGTGGGCACTGTTAGGTGGCACAGATGAGGCAGATGTGCCTCTTCCACTTCAGGACCAATGTCCCTCGCATCTGAGCCGGTGGTCGGCTTTTTTTTCTATTCACGATTACCGAAAAAAACCCCCCGATTAACGATCTTTTGTTTACATCATGACCGGACCCTTACTCGGATCGGTGATCACCCGAGTCTCAGTTACTCGGTGATCACAGCGCCCAGGGCACGTGCACAGGGGTCCGCGTCATTCGGCCATAGCGCGAATGTCAAATGGTTAAGTGAGTTGTTCCTAAGAATTACAGGCCTACAATATAAAACGCCAAATTTCCATGCAAAATAATTGTACCGCTTTCAGCATCAAAAATCTGAAATAATCATACCACCAGGGAGGTTAAGGAATGATCTTTGTCTACTTTGGGGCAAGTCTTAGTGGTCACTGAGTGATGGATTTATATTTTTTTTTTTTTTTTTTTTTTCTATTTCCACTTCAGCGAAAATTTTCCGAGAGACATTATTTCAACTTTATGTGTCAAACTTTATCTCTTCTCCTTTTTCACATCATTGTGGATTGTTTCCGTCACATCTTTATTATTTTTCCCTTCTAGGATATTCTTAAATATTTTTAAAAACCGGCGACAAACCGCCTTCTATAATTATAAACCCTATTATTATCTTATTCTCTCTCAGTTCCTCTTATTTCCCCCCACCCCCCCTCCCCCTCCCCTGTGTCTGGTCCGTTCCTTTATGTTATTTATTTATCCACTTGGCTCTGCACCTGTTCTTTCTTTTATCCTATCTAAATAAATATCCGAGACTTTGTAGTTTTTCCAACTTTCCCATCTACTATTATCCCCTTTCTCTCCTCCTTCCATTTTGTAGTGATAATCTATTTCCTTTAGCCAGTTTCTAATGTCTGGTTTTCCACTTTTTAGCCAATTCTTGGGAATTAAGGCCTTGGCCGCATTCAGGAGGTTAGGTATTATTGATTTTCTATATTGTTTCTTAGGTTTATTGTAGATATGGAAGAGGCATGTCCAAATATTTTGTTCTATTTCTTCTCCAGTTATTTCCTTTATGTTGTTTAACACTTCCTTCCAGTACTCCATTATTATTGGGCATTCCCACCATATGTGTATGATCGTTGCTATTTGGCCACATTTTCTCCAACACAAGGAGGTTCTATCTTGATGGAATCTGTGTATTCTTACTGGGGTCATATACCATCTTGATACTAGTTTATAATTCATTTCTATGGTCTTCATGTCCCAAGCCTTATTATATCCCATTTCTATCATTTTTTCCACTTTTTGGTTATCTATTTTTAAATTCATTTCTTTTTCCCATTGATTTATATATTCTGGTCTTTCTTGTGCTTCCAAATCTGTCAGTATACTATAAATTTTTGATGTTCCGTTTTTTAATGGTGTTTCATTGCTACATAGCTTTTCCAGTGCAGTTAATTTTGTTTCATCTCTCAGTGGGTGTGGTATTGTGCTTACTAGGTGCCTTATTTGAATATAATTCCATTCATTCATCTTCCATCCATTCCTTTCCTCTATTTCTACTCGTGTTCTTATTTTGCCATTTCTAGTGATATCTTTCAGTCGTGGGTTACCTATTCCTTGGATTTCAAATATTTCCCTCCCAGGGGTGAAGAGATTCGATCCTGTGAGTGCTAATAGTGGTGAATTATATTTCCATTCATTCTTTAAGTGAATGGTGTCCCAAATTTTAAATACATTTTTTGTTATTTCGTGCGTGTCGGTGTCCAATATTCTATATTTCCGTGGAATCCAAATATTCTTATGTAGTGTGGCTCCACTTATTGTGTTTTCCATTTCCACCCATTTTTTTTCATTTTTCTCATTTGTCCACTCTAACATTCGTGTTAAAACTATGGCTTTATAGTACCTACTTATATCTGGGACGGCAAGACCCCCATGCTCCTTTTTCCTTGTGATCAGCGTGTATTTAATTCTTGTTTTTTTATTAAGCCATATGTATTTTAGCATGATTGTTTTAATTATTTTAAAAAAACTCTGCGGGATTTTTACTGGTAACATCTGTAATCTGTAATTTATTTTAGGTAATATCGTCATCTTAAACATATTTATTCTTCCAATCCATGAAAGTGGCTGTATTCTTAACTTTTTCATTTCTTCTTTGACCTCATTGATCAGTGGAATAAAGTTTGCCTGATAAATTTTTTCGACTCTAGGAGTTATTTTAATTCCAAGGTAATTGAGTTCTTTTACCCAAGTGAATGGGAATTCTTTTTGTAAAAACTGAACTTCCTTTTCCTCTAGACCTATGTTTAATATTTCCGTTTTTATTGGATTAATTTTGAAGTTTGACAGTTCTCCGTATTTTTTAATTTCTTTCAGTATGTTTGGGAGTGACACTCTTGGGTTGGATACGTACATCAAGATGTCGTCCGCGTAGGCAGCGATCTTATGCTCTTTTCCTCCTAGTTTCGCTCCTTCTACCTCTTTGTTATTGCGGAGTGTTGCTAATAGTGGTTCTAAGGCCAATACATATAATAGTGGAGACAGTGGACAGCCTTGCCGTGTTCCATTCTGCATCTTAATTTTTGGAGAGAGTCTACCGTTTACTTTTACGACTGCTGTCGGGCCATTATACAAATTTGTTATCCACTTCATCATTTTTGTCCCAATACCCAAGTGCCGCAATGTATCCATCATGAAACCCCAGTCTACCCTGTCAAATGCTTTTTCTGCATCCAATGACAGGAATAGAACTGGGGTCTCATTCTGCACCTTCTTGTGCAACATCAATAATGATTTTAGGCTGTTGTCCCGCCCCTCTCTCCCCGGGACAAAACCAGTTTGGTCCGGGTTGATCCACAGTGGGATTAGTTTTTTTATCCTAGTGGCCAGGATCTTGGAGTACAGCTTCGTATCAGCGTTCAATAGGGCTATTGGCCTGTAGCTTGAGCAGTTAACTTTGTCTTTCCCTTCTTTTGGTAGTATTGTAATATGAGCTAATAACGATTCACTTCTTATTTCTTCATCTTCCCCTAAGGAATTCATATATTCTAATAGTTTTGGAGTCAGCTGTTCTTCAAATTTTTTATAGTATTTGACCGTAAACCCGTCTGGTCCTGGGCTTTTTCCTACGGGAGTTTCCTTTAATGCCAGTTTTACCTCTTCATGCGTAATATTTTTTTCCAATTCTTCTAGTTGGTCTATTTTTAGTTTTGGTAAGTTTGCTTTTTTTAAATATTCTTGTATCTTCTTTGTTCTTGTATTCGCTTCTTTCCAACTTTCCTGTCCTTTTATTGCATAAAGGGAGCTGAAGTATTTTTGAAATGTTATCGCTATATCTGTGGTTTTATTTACCACTTCTCCTTTTTCATTTTTGATCTTCTCAATGTAATTCAAAGACTTCTTTTTTTTTACCAGATTTGCTAGGTATTTTCCTGGTTTATTACCCCATTTATATTTTTCTTGTACTACTCTGTTGTAGTCCTTCCTTTCTTCTTGTTCCATCCAGTCTTTTAATTGCTCTCTCTTTTGAGATAGTAGGCCGAAGATTTTGTTGTTTACTTGATTTTTGTGTTTTCGTTCCAATTCATAAATTTCTTTAATTATTTGTTGCATGTTTGTTTTCCTTTCCTGTTTTTTTCTTGCCCCTATAGCTATTAACTTGCCCCTAATAACAGATTTATGCGCCTCCCATATTGTTGCTTTCGATACTTCTGGTGTATCGTTTTCTTCAAAATATCTTTTAATTTCTTCTATGATGCTTATTTCGGTCTCACTGTCTTCTAATAAAGTTTCGTTGATTCTCCATGGACCCCTTTCAAGGACTTCTCCTTTTATTTTCATTCTCAAGATTACTGGGCTGTGATCTGAGGCGGTTATTATGCCTATTTTTGTTTCTTCTATTTCTTCCAAGTTTCTATGTTCGACCATGATGTAATCCAATCTGGAGTAAATTTTGTGTACTGTTGAGTAGAATGTGTAGTCCTTTGTGCTGGGGTGCTGAATTCTCCAAGGGTCTATTAGTTGCTGTTCATATAATGTTCTTTTTAATTTCTTTAGTTGATTTACCTCTTTGTCCCTTACTCTTGAGGTACTGTCCATTTTATTATCCATGCTGAAGTTGAAGTCTCCAGCTAGTATTAATTTTCCTTGCTTGAATTCCATTAGTATTTTAATTATATCTATCAAATATTTTTTAGGGTTCTTATTAGGACAGTAGACATTGGCCAATGTATATTTTACCCCATGTATAGTTCCTGTAATAAAAAGATATCGACCCTCCGGGTCTATTTTCCTTTGATCTATTAGAAAACGTACATTTTTCCCTATACCGATGGCTACTCCTTTGGCCCTTCTTATTGGCGAGTCTCCTTGATACCATGTTGGTATGTTTCTTGAATAAATTTTGGCACTTGAGTTTTGGGTTATATGCGTCTCCTGTAGGAAAATTATTTCTGCTTTACTTTTTTCTAGTTCTCGGAGGATGATGTTTCTCTTCCCTGGGGAATTTAGTCCTCGGACATTGTAAGAGATTATTTTTATGCTGTTTACGTTTTCCATTCTTGTGCCTTTTCTTCCCCGCCCGTCCTCCGGCCCTCCCCCCCACGCGGTCCCCCTAGGAGACCGGATGGAGGGGACACCCAGCGGACGCACGGGGTCTCCTCATCTCTTGTCTCAGAATAGGTGTGCCTATGTAACCACTCATGTGACTCAGACCTCTCCCTCCCCACCCTCCCTCCCCTCCCTCCTCCCACCCTCCCCCTCCCTTTTTTCTGATATGGGTTTTTTACCCCCATATTCTCTAGAGCTGAGAGCATTTTACTTTGTTTTGTGGGGCACGCTCTGCCCCCTCTGCTCTGTTTATTGTGAGGCGGAGCTCTGTAAGACACCCTATTACCCCCCTGCCTAAGCACTAATAGGGCGACCCCCTGTCCACTCCGTGAGTCCCTGTCTCCCTCTCCCTGCGTTTTTGTTGTGTTTTACCAATCCTTTCACTTTCCTTTTTTTTCCCATCCCATCAACCCCAGCCCCCCCCCCCCCTTTCCACTCTAAGGCCCCTTGCACCGTTGTGTGGTATTTTCTCAGATATTAATTTCCTCGAGAGTCCACATCTTGATGTCTGATCCTTGAATTTACTTGCCACTGTAGGTCATCTCTTGCCGTTATTCGCTCCTGACTATTTGCGTATTTTTCCAGTTCTGGGGAGGGGATTTCTAGTTTGTTGCAAAAGTCCGGAATCTCCTCCACATGTCTTAGCCTCGCACTTATTTCGTTTTTCCTTGCTATTAGACATGCTGGAAAACCCCAGTTGTATTGAATTTCTTGCTCCCGGAGGATTTCTAATAATGGCTTTAGTATCCGTCGTCTTTTCAACGTTTCTTGAGATAAGTCTTGAAATATTTGTAATTTACCTCCCGCAAACTCTATTTGTGTTTTCCTCTTTAGGTTTATCCAGATCTGTTTTTTTTCTTCCCATTTTTCAAAGCGTACGATTACATCTCTAGGTGTTTCCCTTGCAAACCTTTGAGGTTTTTTTACTCAAAAGACACTTTCTATTCCTATTGTGTTAATTGTTTCCTTTCCCAAGATTTGGTTGAAGAGATTGTTCATTTTTTCTATTAGATTTTCTGCTTGTTCTGTTTCCGGTAACCCACGTATTCTCAAGTTTTTCTTTTTATCTCTATTTTCTTGCTCTTCTATTTTATGTGATTGTTCCTGTTGTTCCCGTTTTAATTTCTTTATTTCATCTTCTAGTTTCTTTATGTTTTTTTTGATGTAGGTCTACTTTGATCTCTACTTCTTCCACTCTGTTTAACATATATCCCATATCTTTATGGAGTGTTGACATCCCTGCTTTTAGGGAATTCTCTAGTGCCGCAAACATTTTTTCCATATCCTGTTTTGTTGGCAACTGTGGCCCTTGTTGTCCTTCCTCCTTTCCTCTGTCTTCCTCTCCCATTTCTGGCTCCATTCTGGGTTCTGAGAGGTGGCTGGTTTCTGTTTGTACTTTATACTGGCCTTTTTTATCCTTGTTGTCCTTCTCTTTTGTATCTATTTGTCTGCCCTTTGAACCCACTTGTTTCTCTCCTTCTCCGATTCCTTGCTGTATATACCTGTTCATAGGGCCTGGACTTGGGCCTAGGCTGGTCCTAGGTGATTTCGGTATTGCTCCCGCACTTCTTGTTGTTTTCCCCTTCATGTTTGTTTCTATGGCTGGATTTATAAGATCTTCAAAGCTGCCTTCCAGAATACCCCTTGATTGGGATCTCTTAATGATGAAAAAATCTCCCAGCCTTTTTAAATTGACTTATTTTTACTAATATTTCTTTTATTCCGTTCTCATACCCGGCATCCTCCCCACAATCCAATAATAGAAATAAATTAATGAGATATGAGTGGTCCCCGTTTTCCAGAAGTTATGTTACTACCTTAAGTACATTAAGCATTCCTTAGTGCTGTTCAATTGTTTAAGCGTTCTTAAGCTGGAAAAAAAAAAAAAAAAAAAAAAAAAAAAAAGCTCAAAAACGCTCAAAAACGCTATTGCAAAAATGCTGAAAAAAGCTGGAAAAAGTTAAAAAAAAAAAAAAAGTCACTGCAAAGACACCGGCGTCTTCACAGCGCTTTTCCAGCAGCCCGTGTGCATGGGGGCCCAGGTGCTCAGCAAAATAATTCAAATGTTTTAGCGATATAATGCAATCTAATTCAAGTATTCAGCAAGATGGTTTATATATTCAGCAGTATAGTTCCAGTATAAGCTTATATGTTCCACATTTTGTTACTATGGAATTTCTTCTTATTCTATAGTTTGTACTATCAAGCCTATAATTAGTACCCTTTGCAAAAAAAAAAAAAATTCACAAGAAAGGGAGATACTGCAGCAGCAGCAGCAGCAGCAGCAGGCAGGTGGGGGCTGGGAGACAACTCTTCCGTTGGCTTGTCTTTCTTTCACCTTCTCCTTCTCTTCTCCCCTGTTCCCCCCCCTGTTTTTATTGTTTTTCTTAGCTCACTTGATTCTACTTTTTCAGCTCTTTCGCCTTTTCCCCTGCTTGTTCACTTCAAGACAATTGCAATAGAAGAGCCAAAAGAGGAGGAAAAAACAAAAACAAAAAAAAAAAAACGCTCCAAAAACGCTCAAAGACGCTATTGCAAAAACGCTGAAAAAAAAAAAAAAAAAAAAAAAAAAAAGTCACTGCAAAGACACTAGCGTTTTCACAACGTTCTCCCAACAGCCCATGTGCATGAGGGCCCAGGTGCTCATAAAAATAATTCAAATGTTTTAGCGGTATAATGCAATCTAATTCAAGTATTCAGCAAGATGATTTATATATTCAGCAGTATAGTTCCAGTATGAGCTTATATGTTCCACATTTTGTTACTATGAAATTTCTTCTTATTCTATAGTTTATACTATCGAGCCTATAGTTAATACCATTTGCAAAAAACAAAAACAAAAAAAGACCAAAAAAAAAAAAAAAGGATCACAAGAAAGGGAGCTACTGCAGCAGCAGCAGCAGCAAGCAGGTGGGGGCTGGGAGACAACTCTTCCGTTGGCTTGTCTCTCATTCACCTTCTCCTTCTCCCCTGTTCCCCCCCCTGTTTTTATTGTTTTTCTTTGCTCACTTGATTCTACTTTTTCAGCTCTTTCGCCTTCATTTACTTTCGCTTTTTATTCCATTTTATTTCGTTTTATTTCAATATGTTCTTTCCCTTTCCCTTTCTTTTGCTCTATTACTTTTCCTTTGCCTTTTCACTTCAAGACAATTGCAATAGAAAAAAAGCCAAAAAAAAAAAAAAAAAAAAAAAATACGGTACTTATCTTTTAGTTGTTGTTGAAGTTGGGACAAAAAGGGACGCTCACTACAGCTTGTTGCAGTCAGACGCAGGTACAAACTTCCTCTGGCTTACTCCACAAGACAGCTCAGTGAGTGATGAGCAGGGGGGGCGGGGAGGGAAGCTACCTACACCTTCTCATCAGGCCGATCATTCCTCTCAGCTGCAGGGAGAGGGTTCTCAGGATCCTCACGTCGTGCACAGAGCCATTACCAGGCTTTATAAATCACAAGACTGACTGTAGTACTAAAATACAAATCCTTTGGCAGGTAAAGCAAAAAAATGTATATTTATTTAAATTGTGTGTCTAGAGCTTTATGGGGATTTTTAGCTATTTGTTTGAAGCTGTATGAACATCAATTATTATTTAAATTGTACAGATTTATAGGCTCAATCCTGCTTTGCCTTCTGTATGCTGGAGATGTGCTCATGCAGATGGAGATTTTTTTCATCTTTTCTGGACCTGCCCATCTATCTCCTGGTTTTGGCCCGGAGTAGTGGGCATAATTAATGATGTAGCTCAGGCTCACCACCCACTAGAGCCAAGGGTGTGCCTTCTGGGCTGACATGACCCCCACTGTAGCAGAAAGAACTTTTCTGGGTCTGTCCCTTGCTCGAAAGTCCATTGCCATGCATTGGAAGAAATCTACCTCTTGCATTTTAGGAATGTCTCATTAATGCTAACCTGCCTCTCCATTGAGATACCTACAAACAGGGGCAGAAAGAATACGTTTTGTATCATCTGGTCAAGGTGGATGAAGGAACCCCCCACAGCAGATGATTCCGGCTATTGAACTTTTCGCTAACCCCTGGAAGTTGCGTATCTCTTCATGGCTATTTTGCCCATTTGTACGTATTCATAAGGGAAGATGCTCTGTAGCTTTTCTCTTTTTTCGGTTTTGTGGACTGGTTCCTAAGCCATCACGTTAGGGGTTTTTTTTTCGTTTCCCTATGTGTAATATTACCAATGACCCCTCCACCCTCCCCCCCCCTCCCCCCCACACGAGTTAGGTCATTGGAGTTTATAGTCTTTTTTTTTTCTTTTATATCTATTCAAAACATATATAAATAGATTTACAAAAAAAAAATGTACAGATTTTTTCACACTAGGGCATTTCTGATGCTTGAGATACTATAATACATTTTCCCATGTTCATGCCAGTGTTCAAAGACATTGACCTATTCAGTTACTTCACAGCCAACCTGTGCCTACAGGCACCCATCTTGAAAGCCAGATTTACAGTTTAGGAAGCCACTCAGTATGGTTTTCCTACTATTCTGCTACCCATAATTTCATCTGACAATGGAAACACTATCACCTGTGAAATATATGGCTGTCACACATTGTCCATTCAGCTCATCTAAAGAAGTCGCCTCGAGGGGTAACTTAAACATCTGTAGCTGCCATTGTAACAGCGGAAATTACAAAGAGAATTTTAACTGCAAACTTTCCACTACCAGTACCCAGAGAAATTCGAGCAACAACCTCAAAACATTTCTTTCATAATTCAGTATAGGTGATTATTTAACTTTATTCTGATTGTCATTATCTTTATGTGCTCTCCTTCCTTTCCATGCTGTCCTTTACAGATCCTTTGTTTTTCCACACACAATTGTCATCTGTTGCTTTATATGAAATTAACAGACCGTCTAAAGATCTTTCGGACATGTGGCAGACACGTATGCCGTTTATTGCATATTGTATGATCTTTACACAATTTGTAAGATGGGGATAGGCCTATTTCTGCTCACACAGCGGGGGATGGGATGACTGTAAACTTAACCCAGGTAATTAACTTTGCTTCTCCTGTTGATGCCCCAACATTATCTTCTGAGGTTATTCATATCCCACATGCTGGCCATAGATATACGATGGTGCTCTGAAGATCTGGTTGCTAAAAGTATATATAAACCCTAACAATGAACTTCTCTTATTTGCTCTGTTTTGGTCTGTTAAATGAAATGTACCATTGGACGCAATTCTTATAGCTGCTGGATAATTGCAAAAAAAAATGTTGACCACGTCAGACATTTAAAGCTGTGTCCTGTGCACACTTCCAGTGTTATTTTAAGGTTTAATTACGCCCCCCCCCCCCCCCAAATGCTTATCTTGGACTACAGAGCAATATTTCTGTACAGGCATACCCCACTTTTAAGTACACAATGGGGTTTATTTACTAAAGCTGGAAAGTGCAAAATCAAGCTCACTTCTGCTTAGAAACCAATAAGCTTCTAACCTCGGCTTGTTCAATTAAGCTTTGTTAATAAAACCTGGAAGCTCATTGGTTTCTATGCAGAAGTAAGCCTGATTTTGCACTTTCCAGCTTTAGTAAATAAACCCCATTGTGTACTTAAAAGTGAGGTATGCCTGTATATTGTGGAGATTAGGAGAGTGGGAGAGATCCTGTACTTTAACAAAAGTCAACTGGGCAGAGCTGACACCGTTCCTTGGGAGCAACCCCCCTCCCAACTGATCTCGGGAGGAAAAAATATAGAAATTGATTCTTCTGGAAGACATTAGCACTCTATAACAGCCTCTATTTGTCTGGGAAGGCATTCCACAAGACTTTGCAATGTGTATGTGGGATAATATACCCGTTTACTCAAAGTAGCATTTGTGAGGTTAGGGAATGATGTTGGACAAATGACCCGGTTCACAATCAGCTTTCCATTTCATCCCAAAAGATGTTCAGTAGACTGAAGTCAAGACTCTGCATAGGCCACTCCAGTTCCTCCATACCTAACTCATCAAACCATGTCTTTATGGACTTGGCTTAGTGTACCTGAATTCAAAAATTTGGAGGGGGAATATTTGGCGCATATATTGCTTTGACCATATAAGGCTTAATGGTCAGAATGTAGTGTTTTCAGGTTTTTTTATTTTTTTATTACAGATACATATGTAAATGTCTTCTGCCTAATATATGTTCACTTATCAATGTGGGATAACGTTGGAAAAATTGTGAACACTAAAAATAATATAAATGTTAATCAACCATAAAACGTCTTACCCGGACTTTTGAGATAGGGTGCCTGAAACACTTATTGGCTCCAGTTTCGCTTAGGGTTACGGCATAAAACTGGCCTTTGTTCAAGTAAGTCATTGGTCCCTCGCCTTGTTTTTGCCGCAGAGATTTCGTAGCTTCTAGAGTATACTGAAAAGTGCTGTGGAAAAAAAACACAACTTATTTATATGATTATATCTGACAGCCACAATCTTACATACATCTTTGAATTCAACAAACTTTACAAGCCATGTCTCCTGCAAGAGCATTGACATTTCCTACAGTTCATTGCCACAGCAAAAAAACACATATGCTTGCATTTATATTACCTGGATGTTTGATCATACAAGAATTCTTCCGTCACAGAGGAGCCACGGTATTTCTAAAACAGCAGGAAATAATCATATAATTATTCATGTTTGTTTAATTACTATACAGTATAAACCAAGTTCCCATATGTGCAGTGAATAGCCCCTATTCATCTCTGTAGTGCCCAATATTATGTACAGTATATATCACTGATCCAGCACACGCTGGCAGAAGTCTGCTCAGACACCAAGCATTGTCCACTGATATGCATTGCACCTAAGACCTGCAGTTCCAAATTGAATCCAACTGCCCTCTGAAATATCAGCTTCACAATGTACTTTAGTAGGACAGCTTGATTAAGTGACCATACCGTCTATCACAAGGCTGGGTGAGAAAAGTTATCTGGGCAGGAATAAAGCCAAGATATCTTCAAGGAGGCCTACCTCTTGCATACCTGAGACTTATAATACATAAAAGGTAACTGAACTCAGTTAAATTCATGGGAATCACGTAGGCACTCTTCAAAAGACACTAATGTGCTTCCATGGAGACCTCTCTTGACCCCATATTCCTTTCGTTTCCTCTTTTCCTCCCTCATTTCCTCTTCTTTCCCTGCAGACGATTTCCTCTACATCTTCTTTAACTCTTTCTTGTCTTCCTGACTTTCCCCCCTCTGATTCCCCCCCCCCCCCCCTTCCTAACGAAATATTCCTAGGACAAATGGAACTTTACGGGGAATAAACCTAATATTAGCGATGATATAATGCATAAAAGGTTGATGTCAAATTCAGAGTAGGTGAGAATGAGACTCATTTTGTTTATTTCCAGCAAAGTCTACTAACAAATAAGATAAGTAGGTAGCTCTAGGCCCTAATCGATTGAAATATATCTTGAATTTTGTATCATCTTGCAGTGTGGTAACTGACTGCATATGCTCCTGTAAATATGACATGTTCATCAAACTCAAGTGTAATGTACAGATTATTCAATAAACATTTTCTGTGTTAAAAAAAAAAATTCATGGGAATCATAGTCTTAGTTGGTCATGCACATTGGTTTTAGTTTCTTAACCATGAATAGGTATACCTTCACCTATAACCAGCCTTTATTCGGTGCATGGAGTATGTTTTGTAGTAGCTTCACAACAAAGAAAATGATAAGCAGTTTTTTTTTTTAGGCTACAAGTACACTGGAACTGCCTTATACATTAACTCTACTGGCAGCAGAAAAGCGCCAAACATTAGCCGCGTTTACATTTATTTGTTTTTTTGGCCAGAGTACTTGCCATTAAAATAAATAAACACCCAAGAGCTAAAGGTGGTTAGCGCTTAGGTGCATTTACAAGCATTTGGCATTTTTGGCCAAACTGTGGCAAGGGATGTTTAACTGCCCCTAAACTCTGGCAAAAGCCTATGTATGTGTGCATGGACACATAAGCTTTTATTGAGTTGAGTTCAGGGGCTTTGGCAAAAAAACACCAAAACCTCCTAAACTTACATTCAGGAGCAGCAGTGTACATGAGGCATTAGAGGCCCATAGATTTATGAGCATTCCTGTAATTAATGACAGCAGAGGACCCCTGTACAAAAGAAACATTCTGGTTTTAGCTGAAGCTCACCTTCTGATCTCCCCATACCCATTTGCCACAACATCACTTGCCCAGATACTGTCGCCATAAAAAGCTCATAGGGCACTTATATGTTGGATTGTAATGCTATTTGCCTACTTTTTGTTCGGCACTTCTGCCACGTGTCTATTTGCTAACTTGTATGCTCTGACCACATTATCATTATCACTGGGCAAGATAATGAGAAGTGGGAGTAAGGGTCTTTTTCTATCTACACCACCTGACCTTCCACATAGCTTCCTGATATACCTACACCTTCCAACTTTCTGTGATGAGAAAAAGGTAGACCTTTTTGTACAAAGTATGTAAGCAAAGGACACATCCTTGCCCTAATTATGCGGACCACAAAGAATTAATTATATTAAAGCGGAGTTCCAACCAAAAATGGAACTTCCGCTTTTCCGGTTCCTCCCCCCCTCCGGTGTCACATTTGCCACCTTTCAGGGGGGAGCAGATACCTTTCTAATACAGGTATTTTGCTCCCACTTCCGAGTATAGATACACAAGCCACCCGCGGGTATCTATGCCACTTCCGGTGCCTCCTCCGTCCCCCCCCCCCCACCCACCGCTGTCTTCTGGGAGACACACAGGTCCCAGAAGACAACAGGGACCAGTGGGATAGCGCAGTGCGAGTCGTGTATGCGCAGTAGGAAACCAGGAAGTGAAGCCACAAGGCTTCACTTCCTGATTCCCTTACCGAAGATGGCGGTGGCAGCACCCTACAGGCGAGGGATAGATCGCCCTGGACAGGTAAGTCCCTTATTTTAAAAGTCAGCAGCTGCAGTATTTGTAGCTACTGACTTTAAAAAAAAAAAAATCGGCGGACCTCCGCTTTAAGTAATTATAGGAATAGAGGGACTGGTTCCAAAGGAAGGACATTTGGGAGCTGTGTATACCAACTCTGGATGTCCAGTTACATAAGCGATATTTGAAAATCTTTGAGGAGAAGTCACAGTGATGTGGGTGTATCTTTCCCTGAACTGTCATAGGAATGGTTGAGCTGGAAATTACAGCAAAAGCCTTTGCTTCTTCAGGAACTTCAAACAAGTGCAATCTCTGCTACCCTTAGAGATGGTCCCCACTTGTGTAATAGAAAGGCAACAATGGGGTTCATTTATCTTGCTGTGACCACAAAGCACACTGTGGCTGTAATTTGTTTAAGGAGGCAAAAAAATTTCCTCTCATGCACCCTGGCTAGATTTTGATTTGGTGAGCACTCTTACCCTATAAATTTAGAATAATCATGTGGTCATAGGGAATAACTTGAAAATTTCTGTAGCCACAGAAGAAATTGTTGCTGTTGTCACGAGCAAGATGTCAATATCATATATCAATGTCCCTATGTTGGAATAGAAAGATGAAAGGGATAATCTGGTTGCACTGAGCTTCTTGGACAGGTCTTCCACCTGAGACTTTAATAAATAGGATCAATAGGGGTCACTGATAAGAAGTCTAAACATTGTTTTTTTGTGATTTGTTTAAGCACTACCAAAAGTACAATATATACCGGTGCCATTCGAATATTTACTTCAGTTTCTTTGAAGCTTTCATTGTATGTGCTGTCTGGAGTACTCCGCTGATCGTCTTTGAGGTAGTCTGTATGTTGGCTGATATGTCCTCCGTAGTGACTTTGCTCAAAAATCACACTCCTGGGTTCCTCACTGTCTCCTCTGTAAGGCACGGAGGGTGACATAAATACTGGTGTGAATTCCTCTGCTTTTACCACGGTGGCCGAGGAAGCAGGGGCAGAGGGACTGTTTGATAAGTTGCTGTTATACTGTTCTCTCTTAGAGGAGTCTACAGTCTCTGTGTTCAAGGAAAGGTTCACCGGAAGTGTCTTCAGAACTTGCACCCTGTTCTCTCCAGTGCTCAGGTTACCTGAAGATTCAGAACTCTGAATGCCGTTCCTGGATGTACAAGAATTAAAAAAGCTCATTATAACAGATGGCAAAGAAAGGGGATAAATAGTAACCTACAGATGTGTTTTAATACATAGCATGTATATAGGTGGCCATAATTGCTAGATATACAGCTTTCCTTCTGGAAGCTTAGTCCCAATTCACACCTGTGCGATTTGCTGTGCTTTGGCCATCACACGACACAAGAGGAATCCCATTATTGTCTATGGGGCCAATTCACACCTATGCAATGCACTTCTGTGTGGCTTGGAAAATAATGCTGGTGCTTCTTTTTATATGTATTTAGCTCCATAGACAGCACATGTAAAACACATGAAAAACATGGAACATTTTTAAAAGAATACATTGACAACACATAAAAAAAGAAAGAAAATGCAGACACCAACTGGCAACCTAGCCCAAAAGAAACAGTATTACAATCTTTTCTTTCCATTATTGAGTTCCCAGTTAGACAAAGTACATGTAAGTACTTTGTCCCATCTCCCTAGATGCCCTGTAACACTAGCTGTAAAGTTGGACAGGCCACCAGCCATCCGACACTGCAGCTAACAAGCAGGTGTCTTTATAGCGCCTCTCTCCGAATCCCAGCATTTTCCGAGGAAAGCATCGGCAAGAGGATTGCAGAGGGAGGTGGGACATGTCAACCTCCCATCTCTTTGCTTTTCTGGTGCCCGTGCTTGCCTCAGGCAAGCGCTTGGAGCCAGAGATAGGCACTAAGGCCCCTTTCACACTGGGGCGGTGGGGGTGTCGGCGGTAAAACAGCGCTATTTTTAGCGCTGTTTTACCGTCGTTTTTGCGGCGGTATTCGGCCGCTAGCGGTGCGGTTTTAACCCCCGCTGGTGGCCGAAAGAGGGTTAAAACCGCTCGTATAGCGCGGCTATAACTGCGGTATTGCCGCGGTATAGCCGCCCTGCCCCATTGATTTCAATGGGCAGGAGCGGTTTAGGAGAGGTGAATACACCGCTCCTTCGCCGCTCCAAAGATGCGGCTTGCAGGAGTTTTTTTCTTCTCCTGCCAGCGCACCGCTTCAGTGTGAAAGCCCTCAGGCTTTCACACTGAACAAACAGTAGAGGCTGTTTTGGCTCGGTTTGCAGGCGGTATTTTTAGCGCAATAACTCCTGCAAACCGCCCCAGTGAAAAAGGGCTCTTAAGTAAGAGATAGGCACTAATAGCAAAGCAGCTGTCTCCTTACTAAGTGTTGGGTGGCTGTGAGCCAAGGAAGGCGGGGGGTGCCTGCAGCTAGTGTTACAGGCCACCTAGGCAGAATGGACAAAGTACTACATGTACTTTATCCCATCAAGAACTCAATGTAAAAAAATCTTTAAAATGTGAGTGTACTCTCCTATTACCTCACTGTATGTCTATTGGTCTACTCAAATTCAATGAACACAATACAATCTCGAAGTTTTCTCAGCAATTATGTTGATTGCGCTGTCTGGCACACACCAAAGACATTTTTTATGAATCTACATATTAAATACAATTATAAAAATAAATTTAAAAAAATACATAAAATGTAAACAATAGCTTAAAGAGAAACTGCAGTCTGCTCACATAATTTGTAATAAAAACATCTTTGCCATTATGAAGCTTCCCTCCAACCACATTGCATATTATTTTATATATACTCTGATTCTGTACTTGCCAAATATGCTGCAGAAATCTCCCTCCACGAAGTCTGGCTGCATCCATTTTAACTGTGGGCAGCTGAAGCTGCTCCCTGTTCACTTCCTAGATTTACACAGACACACAGAGGCACACCTCCAGCTCTGCAGACCTGCAGCTCTCATTGGCTCTCTTATGACTCATCCCCCTCCCTTCCTGGCAAACTCTTGCAAGAGTGCGAGAGTGAGCTGTGCATGATTTGATAAGCCTAGGCTAATTACCAGACAAGAGACAGGAAGTGGTATTTACTGGCAGAAAAAAAAATAACTTTCAAAAGTTAAAACAACAAGGGCAGATTTAATAGATGGAAAGTAGAAAAAATGACTGAAGGTCGGCTTTAAATGTGGAATTGCTGAACTACACTAATGTATCTTTTTAATACTAACAACAATAGCAATACAGCTTTAATTGTGATCTCCTCTACACACGTGTGCAGATCATTGTCTGTCCTGGTAGCATCTCATACAGCATGCCAGATATCACATTACAGTCCCTTATCTATGAGTAGCAGAAAACCTGAAGTTGTTTTATGATTGTCCTTATCATTAGTAAAGATTGATAGGAAGAGAGCAATAGGCAATTGTCATAATTGTGACATCACATTTCCACATTTTGGTACTGACAAGTGAAATAGTTTCATGCTCACCCTGGACATTGTGATTGGAATATAAACCAAGATACATCTGAAATTGTATTTTGTTTAAATGGTGATTAGATTTCCTTCTATATAGGTTATACTTGCATGGCATCACAAAATTTGCTTTCTATAACCAGAAAAGAGGTGTACAGAAGTTGGATATGTTATCCAGTATCAGTTATCTGTAATTGGGCAGCCTCGTGCTCTTGCCACATGATTTCAAAGGCACTCCAACAAACTAAAGGTATGCACCTCCGATGCACCTACATTACAAGGCAACACAAGGCACAGTGACACACTACTGACATAGAACGTAGAAGAGTGACAGTAGAGAAAAACCTTTGATCCATCATGTCTGCCCCATTTTTTTTGTTTGTTTGTTTGTTTTAACCTTTTTGTATAGTATAGTATAGTATAGATCTATGTTTCTCCCAAGCAAGTTTAAAGCAGGGTTCCGCTCAAATTTTTAACTTAATCTTACCCCCTTCAGTTAATTGCATAGATGTTCAAATGCCACACGAAAATTTTTTTTATCGCTGTAATTACCTTTATATTGTACTTTATTGTGGAACTTCCTGTCTCTCCTCCCATGGGAGTAGGCGTGTTTATTGCCTTTCCCCAGCGCCGCACTGTCTCCTGGGAGCTTAGTGTCAGGCTTCCCAAGATTCAGTGCGGGAACAATGACCATGCTTGTGAACAAGTTGTGAATGAACAGCATTCACCGCATCCAGGAAATCAATGCTTCTGGGATTCACATGCCCACAAGCAAGATGGAAACAGCCAGCATCACATTTTTTAAGTTATTCTTCAGTACGAAAACAGACAGAGGCAGAAATATTACACCCAAACTGTGAGTATTATTTTGGGGTTAGCAAAGTGTCTCAATGACCTAAAAAAAAAAAAAAAAAAAAGATTGGTCGCCGGAGTCCCACTTTAAATTCACTCCCAAATTCTCCCCAACAAGTTTTGTAAGTGGGGTCTCCAGATCTGAACACAGTGGGCTCAATTCACAGAACCAGATCGCATGTGGTATGTAGGGGACGAAACACAATTTCCGCATACCGTATGCAATACCGCATACGATCATAAAACTGTCAATTCACTATACCATTCTGCGTTATTTACCGCAAAATGCTGAAAACGCTCGGTAAAATACCACATGAACAGGCGTTACACTAAATTTACAGAGGGGAATAAATAATTAAATGCATACGGTAATTAAGTAGTGATCGAGGCACGTGGTATTTATGGAATGTGTACTGGTTGTTAAGGAGCGTGCAACAACCAATGTGTTATCAGCTGTCAGCAGGGTTCCCTGCTGACAGCTGAATGTAAAAAAAAGAATTGCCTGCAATAACAAATTAGGGAAAAAAACAGCCTTGGGGTCTGGTATTGATTTTGAAGGGAACCCCTATGCCAAAATTTAAGCAAGGCTGTGGGGTCCCCCCAAAATTCATATCAGACCCTTATCCGACAGTGTGGCTTAGAGCATGTCCAATGTGACAGAAATGTAACTGTTTTTGAAACTGGTAAATCTATGGGTTTATTTCCACTTTAACAACCATGACATTTACTGGTTGTGATGCTGGATTCCGCCCCCTCCTTAACAACGTGGTCTTTACTACTGGTAATAAATACGTTGGCTACCGCCCAGAATTACTTAACCACACGTTTTCACTACTAAACTACTGCATGACTTCATAAAATAACTCCTGCGGTATTTTAGTAGCGCTTTTTCATAAAACTTGTTGAAAAACGTTGTGCTGTATCTTACCGCATCCTCAGAAGTGGTAAGATATCGCTTTGTGAATGGTGCCCAGTATTCTAAATGGGGTCTAATTAAAGATCTATATAGGAGAATCTTCTTCCTGCTGGTAATCCCTCTAGTGATATCTAAAGATCTATACAAAGGAATCAGGACTTTTTTCCTCGTGCTGGTGGTCCTCTATTGATAACTAAAGATCTATATAGGGGAATTAGGACCTCCTTCTTACTGCTGGTGACCCCTCTAGTGATAGCTAAGTATCTATAGAAGGGAATCAGGACCTCCTTTGTCTTGCTGGTGACCCCTCTAGTGCTAACTATAGATCTATATAGGGGAATCAGGAACTCCCTACTATTGTTAGTGACCCCTCTAGTGATAGCTAAAGATTTATATTAGGCAATCTTTCCTCAGGCTGGTGACCCCTCAAGTGATAACGAAAGATCTATACAGGGGTATCAGGACCTTTTTCCTCCTGCTGGTGACCCCTTTAACTGATAAATAAAGTTCTATAAAGAGAAATAAGGACCTCCTTCCTCCCACTGGTGATCTCTCTAGTGATAAATAAAAGATCTATAAAGAGGAAACAACAACAAAAATACACCTCCTGCACAAAAATGTAGTGTCCTAGTAAGTGGATTGAGCATAGCTCCACGTCACGGGGATGTAGCCATGAGCCTTGCTGCCCTCTTGGATTGGGGATGCCCTGAAGCCAGCTATTGAAAAGCAATTGTTCAAAATTTTACTCACAAACAAGTGAAGAAGGTGTATCCTTCGAAAAACACATTCGCCATGTAACAACCCTGCTGAGGTCCCCTTGGACTTTGGAGTGAACGGAGTCGTTGACTACAGGGCTACAAATGAGTAGCTTGATGAGCGATTTTAATTCACTTGTTTGTGAGTGTTTTTTTTATTTTAAACTATTGCTTTTCAATAAATCTGGGAGAATGCACAAGGCTGGTGCGCCTTCATTTGTTTGTGTTTTGTACAATCTATAAAGGGGAATCAGGACCTCCTAACTCATGCTGGTGACCTCTTTAGTGATGTACCCCGGAATTATATTCCCTTTCTTTACTGTCATACCACACTGATTGCTTATTTTACAGTCATCTGAAAAAAGGCACCCCAAACCTTTTTTCTCTCTGTACCCCAAACACTGTTTTCTATGTTCCAGGATTTGTTTTCCCTTAGTTCAGTATTTTGTATTTATAATCACTGAACTGCAGTTTCCACTGTATTGACCAATCATTTAGCAATGGCATTTCCATGTTACGAACTCCTCCAGGACCTTATTGCAACCTTATTGCACACCTACTGTGTGTTGTGGTGTGCTGCATTGGAAACAAAATGGTGCATGTTCAATTGAAGGTCCATGATGGTGCATTGGCAGTTTAATTCAAATGAATTGACTGTCTTAATGCAACACATGGTCATATATATTCCATAATGCACTGCAACAGACCAGATCTGAAGGGGCCCTAAAGGAACCAAAACTACTCTAAATCCAATAACTGAAAGTAAAAAAAAAATACTTATTGTACTTCACTTTACCTTTTCTCTTGCTCCTCATGAACATGTTCATTTATTTTACTTAGAGGCAATGCCCTTTTATCCCTTGGTACCTGCAAACAGAATGAGATAGGGAGATTTTTTATTGTTATTCAGCAGCCCAACTCCAGGCAACTCTTTTTATCTTGTTTTGTATAGAGTGGTAGAATGTAAGATTTTTATTGCTTTATGTTTTCCTACTGGAGACATTTCCCTTCGTTTTCTGTGAAGTGAAGGGAAAATCTATCCAATGAGATCACAGACAGACAAAAAGTAATTTTCCTTGGACATTTTGTATGACTTTTTGGGACTTTTTGGATGTGTTTCAGTTGGAGAGACTCCCCATCGGTCCCTGTTCTGGTAGGAAATGAAGGAATATTTCCCCAACAGGAACACACACAGAAACAATCTTCCCAGATGGAAATTATAATAATAATACTAACACAGACTGAAATAAAAACCTGAGTCTAGCAATAAAGTGAACCAGCAGCGCATACCTTACTTTCCCTTCTCAGCAGCTCCCTTGAGCTGTGTGGAAAGAAAGAAAGCCCGTGTAATTTATGAATTGCTGGAGTTGTAGCTTACACATGGTTTATGGACTCAGCTTGTGACAGTGCTGATTGGCCCAGTGCTGTCACATGGAGGTCAGCTATATGTTCCTCCGTTCCTGGATGTACCAGGTATTTCCTTTGGCTACCAGTGCTCAGCAGAATGGCGAGAAAGTAAAGGAAAGGTGAGTATGTGCAGGCATGACAGTTTAAAAACAAACCTGTTACTCTTAACTGGCAAAGCATTGCTTTAAGCTTTTACACATGGATTCAGGTGAGTATAAAAACCAGGCTTTTGGGGAATGTATAATCGTAAAAGCATGGTCTATCACCATTAGACGGTGTTGTCTAGTAAAACGAATGCCCCTGCCCTCCACACTTATACACCCCTCTGGTATATCAATCAGCTACTTGAATTACTATCTCTACCTGACTTTTGCGCGTGGGCTTCTTGGGGTATAACTTACTTATTTCATGTGTTTACTATTACTGGTATTAGAACATTTAATTATCTCAATGAAGAGTTTGTCCTTCCCAACTCCATGTTTTTTCGCAATCTCCACACTTTCGGAGGTGAATATGGGGGGCTTGGAAGACAGAGAGTGGGATGAGATCTTAGACTCGTGTAAATTGGTCATTCCCAAACTATCTGACAGGCTTATACACCTATATATTTTCCATAGGGCCTATCTGACCCCTATCTGTATTTTTAGATATTGTCCCTCATATAGCTCCCAGTGCCCTAGATGCTCCACCACTAGAGGTACCGTCTATCATTTGGCGTTGGCCTGTCCTGTGATAAAAGGCTACCGACCAACGTTGTCAAATTTTTACATGAAATGGGCTCACTTCTGACCCTGAACCCTAAACAATGTATCTTTGAACGCTTTTCGGACCCTGACGCCGACAAATACTTGACAATCTTTTTGGCAGGAAACCCTTTTTAGTGCCAATAGCTGGACATTGGATACAGGCTCTTCCTCCTACATTCCTATCATGGGTCTCTGAAGTTAATTCTACGCTCTCTTATAAGAAATTTATATATAATCACAGGGAATGTCCCACCAAGTATAATAAAGTCTGGGATAGCAGTTGAACCAGGTAGCCATATTTGAATAAGCCTGGTGTTCTGGCCATGGTTATTATGTTTCCAGTTTTTATTCCCAGTTTTCCCTCTCCAAGCACCCAGTAACCGCACAATGACCAAAGCAAAATTTTTGTATGGGTTTATCACCAATAACTATTCATTAGCCATGTGTTTTTAAGTCTGACTAGCTGTACCAAATGTATGCACTCAAGATTGTAACCTTCCGTATTGTTTACGCAGGGCTTTTTTTCCTTATAAAATAAGTGCAGGAACTCAACCACAACCTCCAAAACCCCCCTTCCCCCACCCACACACACAAACAAATACCCTCCAAATCACATCAAAAAGTGGGTGTAGTCAAATTTCACTTACAGTGGGAAGGTCTTGAAGGGGCATTAAATTAAATAGCAGGAGTGCATAGTACAGTACATAGTAAGTACAGAGTGCAGAGGGGTTTTTTTTTTGGGGGGGGGGGGGGGGTTACACACAGAGTGCAGAGTTCAGGGGTGCACTGCATACAGAGTGCAAAATTCACTTTTACCTTATAATAATCATATAAAAGGCCAAGGGCAGCAGCACTGTCTTCATCTCCATTTATGCTCATCATTGCCTTTGTGGCAGCCGTCAATGGATTTTCCAGGTACGTCTTCCAGGCCTCATCCTCACTTGTGTACGGTCGTCGGGAGTTAAAAGCTGCTTCATTGGACACCAAGACCACAAGCCTTTTACTAAATTAAATAAAAAAACAATATTTATTCATTACTGTACTAGATTGCTGACACTCAACACTGAATAAAGGGAAGACATATGATATTTTCAATCATTTTATGATACACAATGTAAAACAGTAACATAATTTAACATAAAGTAACATAAAATAACATTATCCGTGTGATAATGTTTTAAAAACTTTGTTTCTAAAAATAGTTTGTAACCATATATGTACATGAAGGCAACCATAGATTCTTATTACATATGCGGACTCTGCTTCCTGCTTTGAAATGCTAACCAAAGGTTGTATTTTACTGCTTTTTCTCACAAGTAAAAATCTATGAGCTGAAAACAACGCACTTCCTGTGTGCCTGAAATTAAACAGTATATTAACAGTTGTAAGGCAAAAAGGCTGAATGGAGGCTGAATCAGGTGAGGAGCCCCCACTAGTAGTTAATCACAAAGTCTCTATATTTATTGCAATATTAAATTTAGAAGTACTGTACAAGCGTTTAAATATGTGAAAGTCACATAAAAAATATGCAATAAATAATAACTTTAAATATATCTTGTAGCGTAAGACTTTTATAAGCTATAACAAGCGATAAGAGGGACATGTACTGTGTAAGCTGTGCCCAAAGAAGGCAAGCAGAGGGCAAAGGACTAGTCACTAGTATTAGCGATACTTCCCTAGTTACTGTCTCAGGCTAGCTATACATCCCTAGATTTATCCATCCACACTAAACAACTTGGATGGAGGAACCTCTGCTGCCTGCTATTGTATTCAAGTAGCCACAACACCCGAGGCTGCTTGAATACCTGAATGGTGACTGCCTCTGATAGGATACAGTCACTGCTTGGTCAAAAAAATTTCAACCTTCCTTTTTTAATGAAAGAGTTTTGAGTGAATGGTGCTGACAGGGCCTCCCACAACTCGAACCATGTATGACCAGCATTGTCATGCTCTTAATCGCCACTGTGTATCTATGTGGAGTTGGCTATCATAGAAGAGTAACAGGGGCTTTGCTTCATCATGTCAGAGCTGGCTTGTGGGGTAATAATCAACAAGCAGTAAGAATGGTGAACAAAGCACAAATCCACATAATGAATGAAGGGAGAAGCAGAGAGATCTTTGCACTGCAAGTCTTCAGGTACAGCTTCCTTTTCAGCAAGGAGAACAGTGAGCAACATAGTAGTGACATAATCAAATCTCACTCCAAATCTCTTAAGATTTGGAGTCAGAGGCAGCAGTGCCTTAGATGAGCTCACACTGCAAATATACAAATATTAGGCTATAGAAGTGCCTAGGCACAGTCACATCAGGAAGAGCACTGCTGATTTTTTATGAGAAATGAAAGGCGATATATACATATTTTCCAGTGTACCGTGTAGGAGCATTTAACATCTAGATGTTCCCTAGACGACAGCAAATCTTCAAATTTTGAATTCAGGTGCACTTTAATATCAGTTGCACTGATGTGTATTGACGTGTTTTAAACTTGGTGCTTGGTCGGGCTTTGAAAGAACTTTATTGACCTGAGTGGCAAAATGCAGCATGCAAGACTGATTTCCAGCACAATATAACTCATGCATTGCCCATGCATTTAGCCTGCTCTTAAAAATGTAGCAAAATGCATGGCAATGTAACTGGTGTAAGGTCCGAAAAGCAGCAGAGAATGCCAGCAAGCTCCGTCGCACCTGCATGGTGTGAACGGAGCCTAAAATTGGTTATTCCCATTTTCTCAATCTTGGAATCCTATTTTAACACAACATAATAGAGCATCTTTGTAGAATGTGCCATGAAGTCATTATTGGCAGAGTGCCTGAACAAGTTACAAAGCTCTGGCATGTACCATACATTTGCAGTAATGTAGATAGAGGTAGGAGAGTGGATGTGTTTATATGTATCGAGGTGACGACATAGATATCCAGTGTTTACTGAGGAATGTTCTGCTATATATCTTAGCAGATATTCATCTCTAGGAAAAGAACTGCTCTATGTTAAAATTCTATGTTAATGGAAACTGTGTTTTGTAATACTCAATGTATCTCTAATAGTTCTGGGATTCATGGTCTCACATTCGGTTTTCTTCAAAGACAAAGAATAAGACAGAAAACTTCACCAACAGATATTAATAGATCCATTAAATACTTCACTGACTCTTTTATTGGGTGAGGAAGAGCAAGATATCAGCATGAAGCACTGTGGTTAGTGGTTATCACTTTTGGTTTGCAGCACTGGGGTCTCCGGTTTGTGTCCCAGACACTATCTGCATGTAGTTATCATGTTCTCACTGTCCTTGCGTGGGTTTCCTCCCATACTCTAAAGACATGCTGGTAGGTTAATTGGCCCCAGTCATGTATGTATAAATGGGAGGTAGGGACTGCATACTCCTTGAGGGCAGGGACTGACACAAATGTACAATATATAAAGTACTGTGTAAATTGTTGGCACTAAAAATATCTGTATTAAATATTATTGGAGCACCAAAATGAAAATTTCAGTATCAAAACCCAAAAATCTGTATGCACTTGGCTGAAACCGAAATTTATGGTTTTTAAAAATTAAATAAATTTTTTATAAATAATTGTATTACATTCAATTTTGTAATTAATATCATGAATTTAAATCAATTTGAATTTATTGTTGGCCATCATCAATACCTTTTGAAGCAGTGTTAAAAATCCTGCTTGCTGCATTTTTGGTGCATATTTGTCAAACCACTCCAAAAACACACCTCACATTGAAATGCATTGAAAACGCATCAAGAACACATCAAAAATACACCTGTGTTGCCTTTATGAGTCACATGACCTATGGAAAAACACACCATAAGCAAGGTAAAATTAAAAATGGCTGGTGTTTTCCACAGTCGTTATCAGCACTTTTTTCTTTTGGCACAATGCTGAAAACCCTATTTTTTTTTTTTTGAAGGCCAGTTTGGTTAGAAGTCAATAACCCTTTAATCACCCTGCCGGTATTCCCGAGTGTGGCTCGGGGTGGATTTTCAGTACCAAAAGCGGTAACCCCGAGTCAGACTCGGGATCACATCGCAGGATCCAGGAAGAGCTTACTTACCTTGTCCCCAGGATCCTACGATGTCTCCCCGCAGTGTGAGCGAGCCGTCCTTCACTCGATCTATCACAGTGCCCGGGCTCCGTTCCCTGCGAGCGTTGCGACACACGGGGTCGGAGAACGGCACCAAATTCAAAAAGTAAAACACACAATGCATATACAGTACACTGTAATCTTACAGATTACATGACTGGTGTATAGCTGATTTTCGTGTGCTCCCCTTAACCAAAACCCATTCCACTACTTGCCTTACCTTACTTATTAAAATGATCACCACACACCTTCTGGATTAAATGGCCATCCGGCCCCTTTATTAACAAATAACAATTTTTATTAAAAAAAAACTCAATTTAAGAATATATAACCGTATATATAAAACACTTATAATAAACCCCAACTTTTTTAAACTCCTGCTCTGTCTGAGGTTCGTGAAGGAAGGTATATCTACCGCATCAGCTGCACCACCACCACAGTATCCTTGGCCCCTAGCCGTGATCCCACTAGCACAGGGATGAACCATTGCCATCTTCATACGACTGCAGCCCGATGACATTATTTCCAGCTAGGGAGGGTACCAAACCGAGATAGGTCCAACCCTCCCCACACTATATCCTGTTTACCTTCCACCATTCCAACCTACACGAACCAGAGACCATGCCACAGACTCCCACCGGTGACCACCTCACACATGGGAGGCCCGCCACAGCCGACAGGCCTGCTGCAGCCCATCCTGGAGGCCCAGGAACCACATGTCAATCCCAACAGCTGACAAAAGTACCCCATCGGCCCTTAAGTACAGACCAATGTCCTGTTCCAACTCGAAATGGCGGACCACCAATCCACCATTGTGAACCACAAATTTGGCCACAGCCTTGTTAACCTTTATCCTGGTCTTGTTGATTCGCTCAACAGACCGGGCACCCCTCCAAGTTGCCCTGCCAATCATATCTGACCACACCACCACTGTCTCTGGAAATGCTAACCTTAAACGTAAGAAATCCCCTTTGACATCCCGAATAAGATCCCACGAGGCCCTGATACCCAAATAATTACCCCCTATGTGCAACAACAGCACATCCGGGGGGCCTATCCAGCCTTGCGTACCGCTGCACTTCAGGAAGGACACGGGTCCACAGCATGCCCGGAATCCCAATCCACCGCACAAAGCTTCCTCCCTTGGGAAACCCAACTCCCTTCCCATCTGACCAAGGCCCTTCTTGCTCCCCAACAGACGTATGAGTGCCCTATGATCCATATCAGGCACACCGGGCCTGAAAGACAGAAAGGCAAACATAGACACACACACCAATCTTCATTCATACCACGCAGCAGGCTCCCCCGAACTTGCAGGTTCCCTCATTGAACTGCCAACAGAAACCCTTGCGCTTAACGGCTGATAATGACGAGGTGTTGGCCCCCCCGGCCCCGCTATGAAAGGGTTGCGCCACCGCCCTGGCTTGCGTCATGAGCTTCAAACACAGCCCAATATATTTTTGATTCCACCGCAACGACGGACGAAAAGCCTTTCGCTGCCGGAACTGCTCGTCGTAGCTAAGCCAGGCCACCCCCCCCCATAAACCCTTTGTGCCTCACTGATGGAATCCAGGTAACAGAACAGCCCCGAACAATTGTCCTGAGCCTTCTCCCCAGTGACGCTCGCTAAAATATGAAACGCCTGTGACCAATTCGCAAACGTTCTAGGGATCAGCCGATAACGCCATTTCTCCTCTTCTTCCTTTTTGCTCTTGTCCAGCTTAATCTTGTCCAGATTAAACTTTTCCAGCGGAAGGAGCGAGAAGATCTCTACGTACTACCCTTTCCAGATCCTCTCCCTAACCCCCGTTTTTAGATGTGAACCAAGGTGGCCCATGTAGCAAACGTAAACCTGACACCGTGCCGCATCCGCCAGCCGCACTCCATCCACCACCGACACTCCTGGCGTCCCTGTACTCGTACTCACCTGCGAAGACACCGCCACTGTCACAGGAACCCCATCCTTTGACGACTCCACTGTAAATGGCGACGGCCCTGTCACCACCGCAGTAGCCGGCGGAACCGCCGCCACTGCCTGCGGAGCCGTGGGCACCACCACTTCCGGCGATGGCGAAACCGCCATCCCCGACAATGGTGGCGGAGGTGACCCCACCACTGGGAGAACACCAGGCGGCGCTGTAGCGCCCCCCGGCCCACCCCCCGCTGTCCATGCTGCAACCAGGGGGAGAGCAGAGCCCCAGGCGTGGCTTTTCCAGGACCCCTAAACGCTAAGAGCACAGCCAGCAAATGCTGTACAAGCATGTCACCAGCGCCCATGCCCTGGAAGCCCCCTTGCGGCACTCCCTTAGTCCCCACAGGCCCAGTCCCTGCAGCCAAAACAGGCGCCGGGGCCGGACCACTCCCACCAACATCCCAGCGGGGGAGTTAACCGGACCCCCCACCAATAACCCAGAAGGGGAACTAACAAGGGGAGGGTGGGACACAGACATAACAGGCACATTGACAGGCACAGACAGAGACTTACCAGGCTGCCCAGGGGAAACCGACTGTCCAGCCGCTGATCCGGATCCCTGCAGATGTCCTGTCCGAACTGGACAGTTCACCTTCCGATCGTTGGTCCCCCTGTCCACCAGGGGACGCTGAGTACGTAGTAGGTCACGGTCGCACGTCCGTGATGTCATCGGCCCGTGACTTCTGTGCACTGCGGCCAACTCCTGCACTTCTCCCCCGTTGAGCGCGCTGCCAGCTGGCAGGCGCCAGTCCGCCACTGCCGCCAACCCCATGGGAAACTCCGCTTCCCCCAGCAATGGCTGCGACCGCTCGGGGGGAGGGGCCCGCGCCAGTAACCGCAAGTCGTCCACGCCAAGCACTGCCAGACACAGGGGAATGCCCTGCCCTGTCCTGATCCCTTGTAGAAGGAGGCCTGGAAGGGGATGCTTATGGCGCCCTCCCAGCCGGGTACCACCCACGATGGGGATTCCTCCTAGCCCCAGCAGCCATGGCTAGGCGCTTGGCCCTGGGCGCTGGAGGGTCAGAATTCGGGCTCCCGGATTGGCAGCTCACCCGGCCTAAAACGCACAGGAGGCCAAGACCTCCTCGCACACGATGCCCCGACCCCTGTAGCAACACCATGAGCTGAGAATTCAGCCACTGTGTGCCGGCTGTCCTAAGCTATTCTATAAGTCCGTAATAGGTCTCCATGCTGACAGTAAAAAACATTACCTATACCTCCCACTGCCTCTGCTGCCCCACAAATGACTAACCCCTCTCCTCTGCAGGGTCAAAATTAACTTTACACTCCTCCCCCTGACCAATCCAAAATCTCCTCTTCCCCTTTCTCCTGACCACTTCCCATGTCAACATCCTGTGCACCCACTACAGCTGTCCCCAGTCATGTTCGCCCTCCACCTAAGGTTCCCTTTTCATTCCGTGCTTATTCTTTACTGTATCAATTTATTTCAACTCCCTTTTGTCCCTAGTGGTTTCTCCAGTGCCCTGCATGCAGTTTTATATTATAAAAACTGTTCTTTTTGCCTGGAAACTGGAGATTGTCCATAGCAACCAAAACCGTCGCTTTACATCAAAAGCAGGTTTAGACCAGCTAGAAAACAGTGATAATAAAATTAGAATCACTTGCAGAATTGAGTTATAGTGATTTGTGGGGAAATCCGTCATCAAACACTGAAAGTAAATACAGAGACAATCTGCAACTGAGCAAATTTCAGTGTTTTTGATTTGATTACATTATTGAATAATTATTATTATTATATTATTATTTCTTATAATTATTTATAGTTATTTATTATATTATAATTTATGATTTAATGTTTCAAACTTTATCATACTTGGGATGTCTACTAGACTCTTGTTTGGACAGATTTAAGTGTGTTATTCCTAAGAATTACAGGCCTACAATATAAAACGCCAAATTTCCATGCAAAATAATGGTACCGCTTTCAGCACCAACAATCTGAAATAATCGCCACGCCAGGGAGGTTAATGCCCTTGGGTATTTTGATCTTTATGACCTAAAGTGATGCTGTATAGAATGTTTTCAAGGGAACGTGTACAGTAGGTCCCCTACATACGAACCTTCGAGTTGCGAACTTTCAAAATGTGAACATGTGTTTGCACATGTGATCACTGTACCAACACAAGCAATGTTGGTGCAGCGATCTCCCTAGCTGTGCAATTGTCTTCTGGCAGGGGGACTCCACCCATCAGAACCAACCAGTCATCGCTCACAGCCTTTGTCTGCAAGTACTGATCTTTATTGGACTTACGAACAAGTTGGACTTATGAACGAGCTCCCGGAATGGAACTCGTTTGTAAGTAGAGGACTTACTGTATAGGTTGTAGTTTAAAAAATTAAATACATCTGTTTTTTTCTTTTTTTTTTGTCATTAAAATATCTAAAGCTAAAACTTTTTTTTTTTGCTTTGGATAAAGTGGTGAGGGGTTAGACCCCATTTTAGGTCTCTACTTCCTGTCTGTGTTCCTGCTCGGAAAATTCTCTCTCTCTTTTTTCCTGAAAAGCATTGTCACTAGGACTGAAAGCAAACTAAAAGGCCCCTTTCACACTAGGGGCGTTTTGCAGGCGCTATAGCGTTAAAAATAGCGCCTGCAAACTGCCCTAAAACAGCTGCTCCATGCACTCCAGTGTGAAAGCCCGAGGGCTTTCACACTGGAGCCGTGTGCTGGCAGGACGTCAGAAAAAGTTCTGCCAGCAGCCTCTTTGGAGCGGTGAAGGAGCAGTGAACTCACCGCTCCTCCACCGCTGTTCCCCATTGAAATCAATGGGGCAGCGCTGCGATACCGCCGGCAAAACGCCGCTCCGGCAGCGTTTTGCGGGTGGATTTAACCCCTTTTTGGCCGCTAGTGGGGGGTTAAAACCGTCCCACTAGCGGCCGAATAGTGCCTCTAAAACGGCGGTAAAGCGGGGCTAAAAATAGCCCCGCCTTACCACTGACGCCCGGGGCGGCTCAGTGTGAAAGGGGTCTAATACAACATTTTGAGTTGTCACCAAAATAGGAAAAAAAGGGGAATTCTTCCAATGGGGACACTCCTTCTTGTGATAACTAAGGCTGGCCATAGATGGTTCTGCCAAGGAGGAAGCGATGTCATAGGAGCGGGTGAATACTTTCACTACTCTCTCTTATGCCCCGTACACACGGTCGGACATTGATCGGACATTCCGACAACAAAATCCTAGGATTTTTTCTGACGGATGTTGGCTCAAATTTGTCTTGCATACACACGGTCACACAAAGTTGTCGGAAAATCCAATCATTCTGAACGCGGTGACGTAAAACACGTACGTCGGGACTATAAACGGGGCAGTAGCCAATACCTTTCATCTCTTTATTTATTCTGAGCATGCGTGGCACTTTGTGGGTCGGATTTGTGTACACACGATCGGAAATTCCGACAACGAATTTTGTTGTCGGAAAATGTTATAGCCTGCTCTCAAACTTTGTGTGTCGGAAAATCCGATGGAAAAAGTCAGATGGAGCCCACACACGGTCGGAATTTCCGACAACACGCTCTGATCGCACATTTTCCGTCGGAAAATCCGACCGTTTGTACAGGGCATTAGTGATCCCTTCACTTGTAAGTTGTCACAGGGTTAGTAATCTGACATGGCTTCCAATTCTCTGACAGATGATCTATCACCTTTACTTCTGTATGGCATATGTTGGGTATTTAGATATGCAAAGTTTTCAGAAAGATGGTGCTAAAAGCTTCTTGATGGAAGAAAATAACAAAAAGCGTTTTTAATGCTTTGCAAGCTTACAAATAGTGAGAAAACCCATGTCCCGGGGGTTTAAGCTGTCCAGAAAAGAAAATGGCAATATATAAGACAATTTATTTCTATTCCATCCATAACATTCCGCTTTTGTATCTAG
Source organism: Aquarana catesbeiana (assembly GCF_042186555.1). Lineage (NCBI taxonomy): Eukaryota > Metazoa > Chordata > Amphibia > Anura > Ranidae > Aquarana > Aquarana catesbeiana. The sequence continues at coordinate 579,777,609 of NC_133328.1, read as the reverse complement.
AAGAAAGCAGTAGGAATATTTTGAGTGAAATGTGACAACTCATATCCTGGGAGGGGGAAAGCTTGATGATAATAAGGCTTACTACAGATTTAATATTATTCATGATTAGAATAATACAGCTCGCTATTTGACCCAAGGGCTGTTTTTGCATAAGAATAATGGGCTGTGAGCAGGATCACTCTACTGTCACAGAATAATCTTTTTTTACATTTTATACATTTGATGTTATAATACAGGAATTCAGCGGAAAATCTATTTCATAAATATGCAGCAAATAGCTTTTTTAATGTATAGAATATATTTGAATATGAAGAGTTTTTTAGGGTAATATAAATTTATATCTACAGCTTTTAAACTTTGAATCTGTGTATAGTTTTTCCATTTTATATGGAAATAGTAGTTGCTATAGTAGCTTATTATTGAGTGAGTGCAATAACTTTGTCCGAAGTGCAGTAAACCACAGTGGCCATTTGGGTTTCAGCTCTCAGCCATCATCAGTGCAGTATACTGTCTCATTGGTCCCCAAGCCTTACTGAATGAAAGTCATGGCTTCTGTACACTGCACTGATGATGGGAAACAAGCCTGAAACAGCTTTTTGGAATAAACACTCTATAATAAGAGGTTGTATCTGTGTTGTTTATAGCAGTACTGGATGTTCAGTTGCATACACCACCAACTTTATGAGATGGAAAAAATGGAAACAACATCTGGTGGAATAAATCAAACTTTTTGGCTCACACCTTCTTTGGACATGGTATGTTTCTTACTTTACAAGTACTACATGGCCTTAATGATACCATACCCCAAAGGTCTTATTCGCAAGTACGACACTTCCTCATTGCCCCAAAAGTCCATCAACACTGTCCTAGAAAACTCACAGATTTTGAGACTTTATCCACCTCTGACACTCCACTCCAGAATGTATTCTTCCACCTACACTCCTACCTATACCTGATACATGCACCCAGTAAAGATCCAGCAGCCAAAGCTTGGGAAAGAGACTTGGGTTTTAGCTTAACTGAGGAAGATCGGGAACAAATAAACACTATCCTACTAAAAAGCTCCATTCTTATTAATATACAGGAAAGTAACTATAAATTGTGAACAAGACAGTACCACACACCGAAAAACATACATAAAATATCATTAGACATTGCAGATATCTGTTTCAAATGTTAGGTAGAGAAATGGGAAGGTACCACTTTTATGCCATAAGCAGCAAGCTTGTTTGGTGTAGGAGGAATTTGAATTATTCTGAAAAATTGATATATTTGCAGTTATATTGGATGAATTTGTGGGCATGTCCACCATATACAGTGCCTTGAAAAAGTATTCACACCCCTTGAAATTTTCCTAATTTTGTCATGTTACAACCAAAAACGTAAATGTATTTTATTGTTTTTTTTATGATAGACCAACACAAAGTGGCACCTAATTGTGAAGTGGAAGAAAAGTGATAAATGGTTTTAAATTATTTTTTTTACAAATAAATATCTGAAAAGTGTGGCGTGCATTTGTATTCAGCCCCCTTTTCTCTGATACCCCTAACCAAAATCTAGTGGAACCAAATGCCTTCAGAAGTCACCTAATTAGTAAATAGAGTCCACCTGTGTGTAATGTAATCTCAGCTGTTCTATAAATACAGCTGTTCTGTGAAGCCTCAGAGGTTTGTTAGAGAACCTTAGTGAACAAACAGCATCATGAAGGTCAAGGAACACACCAGACAGGTCAGGGATAACGTTGTGGAGAAGTTTAAAGTATGGTTAGAGTATAAAAAAAAATATCTCAAACTTGGAACATCTCACTGAGCATGTTCAATCCATCACTCAAAAATGGAAAGAGTATGGCACAACTGCAAATCTACCAAGACTTGGCCGTTTACCTAAACTGACAGGCCGGGCAAGGAGAGCATTCATCAGAGAAGCAGCCAAGAGGCCCATGGTAACTCTGTAGCAGCTGCAGAGATCCGCAGGTCAGGTGGAAGAATCTGTCCACAGGACAACTATTAGTCGTGCACTTCACAAATCTGGCCTTTATGGAAGAGTGGCAAGAAGAAAGTCATTGTTGAAAGAAAGCCATAAGAAGTCCTGTTTGCAGTTTGCGAGAAGCCATGTGAAGGACACAGCAAACATGTGGAAGAAGGTACTCTGCTCAGATGAGACCAACATTGAACTTTTTGACCTATAAGCAAAACACTATGTGTGGCGGAAAACAAACAGTGCACATCACCCTGAACACACCATCCCCACCGTGGAACATAGTGGTGGCAGCATCATGTTGTGGGGACGCTTTTCTTCAGCAAGGACAGGAAAGCTGGTCAGAGTTGATGGGAAGATGTATGGAGCCAAATACAGGGAAGACTTAGACGAAAACCTATTATGGGGCGTACACACGGTCGGACTTTTCGGCTACAAAAGTCCGACGGATGCCGACGGACCAAATCCGGCGGACAATCCGATCGTGTGTGGGCTTCCCCGGACTTTCAGCGGACTTTTCCAGTCGCAAATCTGACGGACTTTAGATTTGGAACTTGCTTCAAATCTTTACGTCGTAACTCCACCAGACCCAGAAATCCACTCGTCTGTATGCTAGTCCGACGGACAAAAACCGACGCTAGGGCAGCTATTGGCTACTGGCTATCAATTTCCTTATTTTAGTCCGGTGTACGTCATCACGTACGAATCCGTCGGACTTTGGTGTGATCATGTGTAGGCAAGTCTGGCGTTAGAAAGTCCGCCAAAAGTCAGTCGAAAGTCTGTCGAAAGTCCGTTGGACAGGCCTCCATACTTTTGTAGCTGAAAAGTCCGACTGTGTGTACGCCCCATCAGAGTCTGCAAAAGACTTGAGACTGGGGTGGAGGTTCACCTTCCAACATGACAACCACCTCAAACATACAGCCAGAGCTACAATGGAATGGTTTAGATCAAAACATATTCATGTGGAATGGCCCAGTCAAAGTCCAGATCTAAATCCAATTGAGAATCTGTGGTGAGACTTGAAAATTGCTGTTCACAGATGCTCTCCATCCAATCTGACAGAGCTTGAGCTATTTTGCAAAGAAAAGTGGGCAAAAAATGTCACTCTCTGGATGTGCAAAGCTGGTAGAGACATCCCCAAAAAGACTTGCAGCTGTAGTTGCAGCAAAAGGGGGTTTTACAAAGTATTGACACAGGGAGGCTGAATACAAATGTATGCCAACTTGTGAGTCCTTAGATGTGATGATTGCATTACTTTCCTATTGTCAGGCTAAGGCCTGCCATAAATGAAGTGATTTTCTTTCCTGCAACCACGGGAAAGCAGCACCTGTCAGGAATTAGTTTGATACAGTCAGACAGTATTAGTTTTGATGAGACACCCCTGCTTACGGCTACACTTTTTGGGTTTAGATACACTTTACTATAAAAAAAAATGGTTTAAAATGTAAACAAAAATGGTTAAAACCCACAAGCTTTTTTTCAACCCCTCTTTTTCTTTCTTACTGCCCTTCCAAAATGACATATTTATTAATGTATGCTTTGAATGGAAAGTTTAGTATATAACACTTTTCGTTGTTAAATAGTACATTTTTCTTATAGCCGTCTTTAGGTAAGACCAAAATGAGGCACAAAGAAGGAGGACAAAGAGACAGAGGATTTGGTTCCTAAAGAGGCACAGTTGGAGTTATACAGTAGGCCAAAGGGGCCTTTAGGACGGCTCTGATCTGTCAAAGCCGTGAGAACAAATCTTAGGGCCCATCTGGGTGCTGGATGCATTTTCGGCTTTGAAAATAAGAACATTCTGGCATCTGCCAGGAATTTGGTCTCAGGTTATATGTCATCATCTAATGTTGTTTAACAGTGGGCAAATAGAGATAATTATTTCCGAATAAACAAATGTTTTTTTCCAGTCCAGCAGACCAGCCTCTGTGTGCCACATATGATGATGCCAAGTTATGTTTAGCTGAAGCAATTAAGTAAACTCACATTAGAGAGCAGATAATGCTTTGATAAGGCCGGGGAGGTAGATAACATGTAGGGCAGTGTATTCATTATAAACTGGATGGACTGTTTGTAGTTTTCAGAAAAGTGGAGCTCTAAAGCGATCGGCCTGGAGGAGGAAGATGCATATGGCAGCTGCCAGCTGGCTCCATCACAAGTTTCCTGGACTATAGCTTTTTTACATGAGTTTAAAGCAGCACTCCTAATATATAGCTGAAACCCCCCTCTTAAAAGAAATGAGCTGCCGTTGCTGACTGATAAAAAAAGTGAAAAATATTTTAAGTTAAAAAAATTACAATTGTTCAGCATACATAGCGCTTTAGCAAACTACAGGCAGTCCCCTAGTTACAAACGACTCCTACTTACAAACGATGGGAGACAACAGGAAGTGGGAGGAAATCTCTCCCTAGGAAGAGAAATTCACTCCTGTAATGCCCTGTACACACGGTTGGACTTTCCAACGGAATATGTGCGATCGGAGCTTGTTGTCGGAAATTCGGACCGTGTGTGGGCTCCATCGGACTTTTTCCATAGGAATTTCTGACACATAAAGTTTGAGAGCAGGCTATAAAATTTTCCGACAACAAAATACGATCCTTTAAATTCCGATTGTGTGTAGACAAATCCGATGGACAAAGTGTCACGCATGCTCAGAATAAATTAAGAGATGAAAGCTATTGGCTACTGCCCCGTTTATAGTCCCGACGTACGTGTTTTACGCCAACGCGTTCGGAACGATCGGATTTTCTGACAACTTTGTGCAACCGTGTGTATGCAAGACAAGTTTGAGCAAACATTCGTCGCAAAAAAACTATGGATTTTGTTGTCGGAATGTCCGATCAATGTCCGATCGTGTGTACAGGGCATAAGAGTTATTATGGGAAAAAGGTACCTCCACTGGTGCTTTATCACCAATCCTTGTTTCCACAACATCCCAAAATTTTCAAAATCCGATTGTCATTGGGACAGAAAGTGAGGGGAGATCTTCTGAACGGGGCACAGACAGCAAAACAAACATTACAGGGGTGTTAATCCTTCCCTATGCTATCCAAAAAGATAGTTTTTTTGGCTGGAGCTATACTTAAAAAATTTACCTGTTCCGAACTTACAAACAAATTCAACTTAACCCCTTCCCTACCGCCAACATACATCGGCAGAATGGCACCGGTGGGCAAAAGGGCGTACAGGTAAGTCCCCTTTAAGATGCCCGTGCACGACTGCGCAATTGTCAGTTAAAGCAACGCAGTGCTGAATCGCAAAAAGTGCTCTGGTCAGGAAAGGGGTAAATCCTACAGAACCGATCTTGTTTGTAGCCCAGGGACCGCCTGTACATGTAATTCTACTACATGGGATTTACATTTAGTGTAACCCAAGTAATGTTTGATGTAACTTTTATATTTCCATATTTGAATGACTGTATTGCATATACAAATTTGTAGATTCTCTCCCTAGGGGCCCTCTGTATGTCAGACACCGCTCAGAGCAGCCTTGCAGAAGACAATGCCAGTATAAGTCTGTAGTCATTTATGCATTGGGGTTGATTTACTAAAATTGGAGAGCACAAAATCTGGTGCAGCTCCACATAGAAACCAATCAGCTTCCATTTCTTTTTTTTTGTCAAAGATTAATTAAACAAGCTGAAGATTGAAGCTGATTGGCTACCATGCACGACTGCACCAGATTTTGCACTTTTCAGTTTCAGTAACTCAACCACATTGTATTGTTTTTACAGTGGTATTAAACCCAGAAGCAAACATTTATTACACTGAGCAAAATTATAAATGCAACACTTTTGTGTTTGCCCCTATTTATCATTAGCTGAATGCAAAGATCTACGACTTTTTCTATGTACACAAAAGGCCTATTTCTCTCAAATATTGTTCAAAAATCTGTCTAAATCTGTGTTAGTGAGCACTTCTCCTTTGCCGAGATAATCCATCCACCTCACAGGTGTGGCATATAAAGATGCTGATTAATTGTGTACAGATCCTTGTAACATGGGGCCGTGCATTATCATGCTGCAACATGAGGTGATGGTTGTGGATGAGTGGCACAACAATGGGCCTCGGAATCTTGTCACGGTATCTCTGTGCATTCAAAATGCCATCAATAAAATGCACCTTTGTTCGTTGTTCATAGCATATGCCTGCCCCATACCATAACCCCACCGCCACCATGGACCACTTGATCCACAACATTGGCATCAGGAAACCGCTTACCCACACAACGCCATACATGCTGTCTGTCATCTGCCCTGTACAATGAAAACCGGGATTCATCCGTGAAGAGAACACCTCTCCAAAGTGCCAGACGCCATTGAATATGAGCATATGAATATGAGCATATGCAGTCAGGTTGAGACCCCCGATGAGGACGACGAGCATGCAGATGAGCTTCCCTGAGATGATGTCTGACAGTTTGTGCAGAAATTCTTTGGTTATGCATCAGCTGTCCGAGTGGCTGGTCTCAGACGACCTTGGAGGTGAAGATGCTGGATGTGAAGGTCCTGGGCTGGTGTGGTTACACGTGGTCTGCGGTTGTGTGGTCGGTTAAATGTACTGCCATATAATCTGAAATGCCTTTGGAGACGGCTTATGGTAGAGAAGTGAACATTCAATTCAAGGGCAAAAGCTCTGGTGGACATTCCTGCAGTCATCATGCCAATTGCACGCTCCCTCAAAACTTGCAACATCTGTGGCATTGTGCTGTGTGATAAAAGTGCACATTTTAGAGTGACCTTTTATTGTGGCCAGCCTAAGGCACACCTATGCAATAATCATGCTGTCTAATCAGCATCTTGATATGCCACACCTGTGAGGTGGATGAATTATCTTGGCAAAGGAGAAGTGCTCAATATTTCAGAGAAATAGGCCTTTTGTGTACATAGAAAAAGTCGTAGATCTTTGATAAATAGGGGCAAACACAAAAGTGTTGCATTTATAATTTTGCTCAGTGTATATTGCAGCTTACAAATTCTTAATTGTGATGGCTGCATTGGTTTTCTTTTTAGGCTTTCTTTCTTTTATTTTCATCTGGTGATCAGGCCAGTAAGTCTGGTGTTTTTCAAAAGAACAAGCTGCCCTGCAGATGTAGCAGTTAGAGGGTTGAGACAAACTATAGATACTACTACTGATAGAGGTGCCCACAATGTTCAGCTTTTATTTATGGAAAAACTTTATCCAAAAAGAAACTGTTGCTGTAACTGTTTATAAACTATTAGCTTGAGTTTGGCTATAATTTGTTAGTTTATTTAAATTGGCTAGTACATCCAACACTCCCCTTATCTTGATGAAGATAAACGAGAACAGAGAGACAGAAACACTGAACCAATTTTGGCACAAGAAACAGCCTGTGCGGGCTGGCAAATGTTTTTTTTATTGTCCCAGGAACTGTTAGGACAGCACCACTTTTGATACCAAATCACTCTGTCCCTCTGTTTTAAATATCCCTTTCTTACTCGCGGTGGTCATTTTTTTTACTTTTATCTGGAGGAGTGGAGGAGATGGATTTCAGGAAGTAAATGCTACATGAATCATCTGCCCTTACTCAAGATGGCCGCAGCTAGAAATGCTAGGGGGCTGTTTTTCAGTGATTTGTCAACAAAATAAATCGAGGAGACATGGATGGATGGGGAGTTTGCTTTGAATATTGAAAATGAATAAAATAGTGTTTTTAGTCTGTGGTCCTCAGATACAGTTAGGTTCTGCTTTAAGCACTTAAAGACTGTCCACCGCATATATACTGGGGCAGGGTGGCTCTATTGCGTGAAACAATGTACCTGTAATGCAGTAGATACTGTGGGCGTGCGGAGGCGTGCACGCGCACCAGCTGCATGGAGGGGGAGCCAATGCGCGGGTCACCCACAATCGCTTCACAGGGATCTGCCTATATAAACAAGGTAGTTCCCTGTTCTGACAGGGGAGAACATGGAGATCTTCTGTTCCTAGCAATCAGGAGCAGCGATCTCTGTGTTCTTCCTGTCAGTACTTCCCTACACAGTAAGAAAGCTCAAACAGGGATCACATTAAACCCTTTAATCGCCCCTGATGTTAACCCCTTCCCTGCCAGTGTCATTTATACAGTAACATTGTATTTTTTTTAGCACTAATCACCATATTAGTGTCACTGGTCCCCAAAAAGTGTCACTTAGGGTCAGATTTGTCAGCCGTAATGTCGCTGTCCTGCTAAAAATCGCTGATCGCCGACATTACCAGTAAAAACAGTAAAAAAAGTCCATAAATCTATCCCATAGTTTGTAGACGCTATAACTTTTGTGCAAACCAATCAATATATGCTTATTGGGATTTTTTTACCAAAAATATGTAGAATACATATTGGCCTAAATTGATGAAGAAATTCATTTTTTTAACTTTTTTTTTTTTTTGGATATGTATTTTAGCAAAAAGTAAAAAATATGGTTTCCTGACAGACTCCATGGCAGTCTACGTGTTGGTTAACCCCGCCTCCTCTCCAGTGCTATAGGACCCCACTCCCATAAATATCAGCTCACAGCCAGAGACTGCGTTCCTTTTTTGTCCTCCTCTTTGGACCTACAACATATGCACTTACGTTTCCTCACGTCCAAACCAGATGAATGAGCCCCGAGTGGGCCGATGTCAGGCATACCAACGGAGCGGTGTGGAGAGCCCAGGGCTCAGCCACGGACAGGTGAGGGGCTTCATGCATGTATGCCCCAGTGGTGGGGGGCAGCCTGCGTATGCTCAGGAGGAGACATTCAGCATGGCTGGCAAGGTCAGGAGTCTTCAGTATGTCTCCATGGCAGTGTTTGTTTTTATTTGTTAATGCATCCACAACTCCCTCTTTCCCCTTTCCTTCCCTTCCCCTGGCTCTGTTCTGGCCTCTCATGGCGCCTGGAGCGCTTCTGCGCTCCAGAGCGCCGTCTTACTTCTGTGTCGCGGCCGCGGCGAGCTTCTGCGCATGCGCAAAGCCTCGGGTGATTCCCAAGCTTGGTTCGCACATGCGCAGCTCGGCGGAAGATCCGGCGGCCACGCAGGCGTCTGACGGCAAATCACCATGGCACAGGCGCGAGTGAGGGGCACGGCGGTGACGTCACCCAGGTGGGGAATTTAAATAGCCTGACAGCCACTGCTTCTGTGAGATCTCCTGCGGGCAGTGTGCGGCAGTTTCCCCAAGCCCTGGGCATGCAGCAAGAGGTAAGCACTAGCTCAGGTCTGTGCTTTGTGGGACAACAGCTGTAGGTCATTAGCCCCGTCTTCCTCTGAGGTGCCATGGATAGGTCACCGCCTTCATGCGGCCAGCCCTCACGCTCAAGGTACGTGAGGGAGGAGGAGCCAGGATTGTTCATGGATGGACAGGTGTCCTAACGACATGCCTCTGTTTTTCCCTACCCCCTTTATTTTGTTCAGCCCTTCTAGGTCAGATCATCAACTTGTACGGGACGACAGAGACCTTGCCAGGCCGCAACATCAACATCAACATTCTTCTTCCAGGTCCAGACGTGACTCTCCGTCCAGGACCCACCAGCAGAGGAGATGTTCCCATTCCTCCTCCAGAAACCGCACCCACTGCCATGACAGCCGCTCTGATCGCAGAGCCTGCTGGGGATGTGGAGCACGAGTCCCGGAGGGCAAATCATTGTATGACCCATGCTATGCCCAGGCGGTCGGGGAAAAAAGAGACTGAAAACCAACAGATGGAGTCTCTAGTTAAGCGTGTGGTGCAGCAGTCCCTAAGGAGTGGGGTACAACCTGCACACGGAGCCAGTCCACCACTCTATCTGGCTCCCTGGCTGACAAGGCCCAGGAAGATCCGGGTCCATCCCAGCCTTATGACGCATCTCCCGGGTCTACAAACAGTGAGTTGGAGGGAGATGGATTTGTCGGAGGCTTCTCCACTAAATAAAGCGGTCAAAGAGGCCCTTAGGTGGGAAGATCCTTCCACTCCCCTGGCTAAGCAAAGGAAGATCTTTAAACACCCGGGAAAGGAACGTTTCAATTTCCTGCTCCTTTCAGAATTGAAAGATATCATTGATGAGGAGTGGAGCAAGGTAGATAAGAAGACTACTATGTCAAGCAAAACAGCCAGATTATACCCCTTCAAGGCAGAGGAAGTGAAACATCTGGAAAACGCTCCCCTCATAGACGCAGCACTGACCTCAAGAGAATTTATAGGATAGCCGGTATCACTTGAAAACCCGCCTTGGCCCTCGCGGCCATGTGCAAGACTATGGAAGCCTGGACAGAAAAATGTGGACTCCGTGCTCAAGGGCATTTCAGAAGAACTGGCCAGGGGCTCAGCAGTTCAGAAATTGAAGCTGGCAGTGGCCTTCCTGGGGGACCTGATTCACCTGTTGGCCTGGACTGTGCTATCCTCGGTCATGGCTAAGCGGGCCCTATGGTTGGGCCCTTGGCTCGCTGATCCAGCATCTAAGCAAGCCTGGTGTAGGTTCCCCTTCGAAGGGCCCTCGCTGTTTGGTAAAAGGCTGGATAGTGCCATAGCCCGGGCCAGTCGGACTTCTTGCCCCAGGATAGGCGTCTGCTTCGTCAGAAGAGGCCCCAGCAGAGAAGACGCAATACGGAGCGTTCAAGAGAAGCACGCTCTTACAGGCCCGGCCGGGATTTCAGAAGGAATTGATATAGGGGCCAGACATCCTTCCAAAAGCCAGGCGTCCAGCGGACGTGACCAGGCTAAGTCGTTTTGAGATTGGTCCCGCCCAGGCAGGTCAGGTGGGGGCACAGCTGCTTCTCTTCTGGCACGTCTGGGTGGCCTCAATCTCAGACTACTGGACCATCAAGACGGTCTCTACAGGCCACACATGGTCCTTCACCAGTACTCCTCCCCCCAGATTTATTTCTACCCTGCTACCCCGGTCAGAAGAAAAGAAGCAGGTGTTACTGTCCTACGTGGATTTGCTGATAGCACAGGGAGCCGTGGTGCCTGTCCCGAAAGGCGAAGCGTTCTGGGGGTATACTCCCCTCTCTTCTTGCAAAAGAAAAACGGTTCATGGCGCCCTGTGATAGACCTAACTTACCTAAACAAGTTTATACGAAAGATTTAAAATGGAGACTCCGTCTACCATCCAACAAGCCGTGCAGCCAGGTGATTGGCTAATCTCAATCGACTTAAAAGATGCCTATTTCCAAGTATAGGGTCGAGCAAGAACATCTTCAGTTCACCTGCCTCCCTTTCGGGCTGACAACCTCACCCCGAGTCTTTTCAAAAGTTCTTCTGGCCGTGGTGGCCCTCCTCAGAACAAAAGGGATATGGTTGTACCTCGACGATCTCCTTCTACTATCCCAATACAAGGAGCAGTTGCCGATCCACAGGGAGCAGGCTATCACCACACTGCTCGAATTCGGTTGGCTCCTAAATCTGGAAAAGAGCCATCTGGAACCAGTTCAGTGCCTGGTATACCTAGGGGCCCAGTTCGACACGGTGGAAAGTACCATCTCTCTCCCAGTGGAGAAGATACCAGTCATACGAGAGAGAATATCATGGGCTTTAAGCTCCTTATGCCTGAGGGCCTCACAGTGTCTAAAACATTTTGGCATGATGGTCTCTACGACCCCCATGTTTAAGTGGTCTCTGTGGAGGTTACGTCCTTTCCAGACAGGGTTTCTCCAGCAATGGAACACAGGGGGTGGCAATCAATCCTCTTCTTGAGGCGCTGTGCTGATCACATGCACCCTTCCAAGAAAACAAAATAACTCTCTAGCAATACACACCAAACTGAGCATGTGCAGCCTGACTCCAAAGGCTCTGTCTTATCCAGACATGGTCTGTAGTCAGTGGAAGAAGGGGAGGATCAGAGAAGACAGGATCAAACAGCCTTTTTACACAATGCAAAGGATTAACCTCTTAGGTTCCACAGTGAGTATAACAAGCATGCTATTCTGCATATACAGACTGATTTTACTGTTGTGGGTTTAGTAACGCTTTAGTGTGGTACAGCTAAAATGCCTGTGGGGTTCTTCTTACAGTCTGTGTCCCCATTAGGGAGGTTTATCCTCTCTACTTGTGGTCACCAGGACAAAAAGTGAGCAAAAAATACAATTTAAAATTTAGAGTTGTCATCAGAACAGGAATAGTGAGGAAATCTTTCAATGGGAACCAGTGGCAGCCCGTCCATGTGTCCGGCCCCCTGATCTACATACAGGGCGCCGGACTATGGATTCCAATGGGGGGGGTGTTTTTTTGAAGCACGTGATTAGAGCCAGAGGCTCTAATAGGCTTCAAAAAAGGGTGGGCACCCAGTTGTATGACAATAGTGAATGAATATTTGCTATTTTCACACGAAATCTCCTTCCCATTTCCCCATTGGGCAAAACGTCAGGCAATTCTATTGGACTCCTAGCGCCTAGGAGTAGGAGAGAGGAGACGTACGGCGGAAACTGCCGTGCTGGAGGAGAGGACACCGGAGCCACAGCCCACCGCCCGCCACCTAATTGGAGTAAGTAAACGGCAGACAGCGAGCCGCCCCCCCCCCAAAAAAAAGAAAAGCAGCAGCCGCCACTGATGGGAACACTCTTTGTGGTGAAGATGGGGTTTACTCACTTTCTGAAGGGAAATCTCTCGACTGAAACATAGATGACAAAAAAAACTGACTTGGACTTTAACCATTCCTTACTCCATCCAAAATGAAAAAAAAAAGATTCAAATTTAGAAATACTTTAGGAGTGGAGAATTAGATCCTTATAAATGAACACTGACCAGTTCTCTTAAAAAGAACACAAAAACATAGCTTTCTTATTAGAGTCCAAGAAATACGCTGGAATACTTCACTATATATTGCCTGCATTCCAGAGCTGTTAACACTGAAATACTCCAAAATCAAACATTTCCCAACTGAATAAATACACTGGGAGTCATTCACCTCCATATGGATCACATTCTGTTGGTGCTTCATTTATCACATTGTCCAAAAGTACACAGTGAGGAAAGACAATATATTTTACTACTGCGTGTTACACAAATAATGAGCTTTTTGGCAACTTTGTAAACATCCAGATAAAATGCACAATTATGTATATTTAGTGAGTAATCACCCTGGGAAATATTTACTCAGACGTCCAACTGCAGCGTGAAAACTTTTTTAGTTTTGGAGAGGTGGGGAAGGATTAAGCTTTCATGTACACTGGCCTACATTTACCGCAGCCGCAGGAAAACGCAAAACGTGGCAAAATCTCTGCAAAATCGATTTTGCCGCATTTGGCATTTTCCACGGCTGACAGTCAAAACATTCCTATCCTCAACACGATTCTTCCAAAGAGCTTCTCCAGAAGAGTCAGCTACTTCCCCCCGGATTGCTACCTGAGTACTCCCTTTCAAGTGGATAGCCCTTTGTTCTTGGGTCCCTCCAGCTGTTCACCTGTGTTACCAGAGGTACCCAAGACTTCACAGAGAAGAACACTATGAGAAGGACACTATGAAAATAATCACCAGTAGCTATGTTCTGAACTGTTTTACTGAAGTAGTAATTCTCAGCTAGACCCTCTGTTCAAGTGGATAGCCCTTTGTTCTTGGGCCCCTAAAGCTATTCACCTGTGTTACCAGAGGTACCCAAGACTTCACAGAGAAGGACACTATGAGAATAATCGCCAGTAGCTGTGTTCTGAACTGTTTAGTAGTAATTCTCAGCTAGACCCTCTGTTGTTATAGACATAACTTCCGAAACTCCTCTTCAAACCCACTAGTTCTGGGGGTTTTTTTCAGCCAGAAAACGTCCCTGCCAAAAACTGCCGATAACAGCCTATGTGTGCATGAACCCATAGGATAACATGCTGGGGAGTTTACTGGCTGCAGAAAAAAATGCCTGAAGCCAAAAACAGCAGCTGTAAAAACATCCAATGTGCATGAGGCCTAGTGAATTAGCTAAAATTAGCTAAAAGTCTACACAATATATTGGAATATAAATGAGCTTAATTCCATTAAGCCTACCCAAACACATTCCCCCTATAGCAAGTTGCAACCAGTGCTTGAAACATGTTAAAATGACAGCTCTGTGCAGTGCAGTAGAACTTTATTAAGACACTTCAAGAGGAAATAAAGGCAGGAAAAAAAAAACACACCCTGTAAGGCAAAGGCATAATGAGCTAGTATGCATAGCATACTAGCTCATTATGAATAACTTACCTGAGATGGAAGCCCCCGAAGCGACCCTCGTTCTTCTCCTTCATCACCGCCATCTTTCCCGGAGTGACTTCCGGGTATCGCGGCTCCGGCGCTGTGACTGGCCGGAGCCGCGACGACGTCACTCCCACGCATGCGCGAGGGAGCTGCCACTAACGGCATGATCACCGTTAGCAGCGGCATGCTCAGTGTGCCTGCGCACCACTCTCTGCGGCGCATGCGCCGTAGACATCGGTGCCGGTCTTTTGCAAAAATCTCCTAAACCGTGACGGTTTAGGAGATATTTGTTGCACCTACAGGTAAGCCTTAATCTAGGCTTACTTGTAGGTAAAAGTGGTCCCAGAGGGTTTACAACCACTTTCACTGCTAGTCAGATGTTTATCATGCTGAAGATTATGGAGTGTTAAATTTGATCTGAACTCTAAAGCTGGCCATACATTACTGTATACAATTTTCTTATTCAATTTCCTTTAGATTTACCTTCAACTGGGTAGTAAAATGGCCTGCTTGATTGCATACAGATTGAAAGTGTTTAGGTTTGACTTCATTATTATATGGTTTTGGTAAGAAAATTGTATAATGTATGGCCAGCCTAAAAATGAAGATTGGCTATGTTATAGAGACCATCTAAAAATGTTGATTATGCTTAAGGAGTACCCGGAAAAATTATAAATTTTTTGTCTTGCATTCCTGCTGAAAAATAGCTGATCTGTAAGCAGCACTGCTGCCTCTGACTACTATTTACACAAGATTTGTAGTGAGATTCGGTTTGGTGATGTCACTACTGAGCTGCCACTGTTCTTGCTGGAGAAGAAGCTGTACCTGAGGACCTGCAGTTCAAGCATCTCCCTACTACTGATGTATTCATTCTGTGCATCTGTGTTCCTCCACCTTTGCTGCTGCTTTTTGATTATTCCTCCATCAGTCATAAGGTCACAAGTCAATGGGGGAAGGAAGTGGGGGGAGTTTTTGGAGCTCCCTGATGGCCATAGATTTGAGACTGTGGTCATTCCTAAAGCAGGATCCTATAACATTGCTCTGTCTGCAATGCAGAGCTCTCCTTCAACTTAAAGGTCTGTATTGTGGAGGGAAGGAGTAGGGTCACCACCTCATCCCTGTAAAACCGAATACATATTAATTACACAGGTTCTGTGGCTGATTAGGGTGGTAATTAAACTCACTTGGTGCTTTATCTGCATTAAACTAGGCTCAGAACCTGTGTAATTCATATGTGTTTGGATTTAAAGGGATGGGGTGGCAACCCTAGGACCAAGGGAAGGTTTTCAGAACTATCTGAACACTTGCCTTCCCCTCCACAGTGGTTGACCATTGGGGGCTTCCCATGGACAAATGTCTAACACCCAATCTGACTGTTTTCAGGCAACTTTCATCTAATTTAGATAGTAATCCTACAAGGGAGGTCTCTGACATTTTGGTCTGGGGGGGGGTACAACCAACTGGCCCTTTCAAGGTATGGATGTTCTCGTTTGAGTCAAAGAAAGTGTACCAAAGGGTGTCGCAATAGACTATCGGCAGCAACAACATATCTCCCCACAGCCAGCATCAATAGACTCTCCATCAGCCAACAACAATAGATCCCTCCCTCAACAGTAGATCTCTCCTAGCAACATCTGCCCCCCCCCCCACCCAGCAATATAAGACCCACCCTCAGCAACAATAGGTCCCCCACCAGCAACATTAGACCTCCTCAGAAACAATAGACCCCCGTGCAAAAATAGACCCCCTCCAACTAGAATAGATCCCCCAATCAATAGACCCGGCAGCACACCCCAGCTTTTCTTGCCATTACATACAGTCAGTGCTGGAGGTGCCGGAACTACGTTCCCCCACGTTCCCGCTGAAAAAAAGCCCTATATATATATATATATATATGCTAAAAATTGGCAAACATATGTGCAGCCCTACAGAGCACCGCACACACTGGCAGCATGAGAGCTGACACAAAACTGCTGTAAATCATTGCTGTATAGGAGGAGAGACATGGCATTTGCTCTGTGTCTCTCTTGTTTGTTTGATCTCATGAATATGCAGACAAACTGCAGGATCCGCCAGGTCGCATAAATCTGTAAAATATCCCTGCGGTGTATCTGCATATGCGTTGGATCTCAATTCAACATGGCAGCACCAGAAAAGAGCAGGGTAGGCAGAACTTTCCCTTCAAACAGGACAAGACTGGACTCCATAGACTAGTAAGTATTTTTTTTTTTTTTATACAAGGACAGAATTTAGGAATAAATAAATTAGATTTTTGATAGTAAGGGTGGAGTTCCTCTTTAGGGAGGTGAGGGGAATGGGTAGAGGAGCTGGGCCTGCACCGTGCACAGTAAGTACTTAGACACTCACAGAGGTGGAGAGGGCTACGACATGCAAGGAAGACGAGAGCAGGGCTAGGGAATTGACTCTTCCTAAAGTAGTCAAATTCCATAGGAAGATTAAGAGGCACATTGCAAGTGAATAAAATAGCTTTATGTAAAGGTAAAACACTGCAAGTAAGCATTTAAAATACTTGATACAGTACATTCAAAAAGTATTTATACCCCTTAAAATTTTCCACATCATGTTACAACCAAAAAGTAAATGTTTTTTTTTGGGGAGAATTTAAGTGATAGGCCAACACAAAGTGGCACATAATTGTGAAGTATAAGGAAAATGATAAATGGTTTTCTAATTTTTTTACAAATAAATATGTGAAAAGTGTTGCTTGCATTTTTCTATTTAGTCCCCCTGAGTCAATACTTTGTAGAACCTCCTTTCACTGCAATTACAGCTGCAAGTCTTTTTGGGGATGTCTCTACCAGCTTTGCACATCTAGAGAGTGAGATTTTTGCCCATTCTTCTTTGCAAAATAGCTCAAGCTCTGTCAGACTGGATGGAGAGCGTCTGTTAACAGCATTTTTCAAGTCTTGCCACAGATTCTCAATTGGATTTAAATCTGGACTTTGACTGGGCTATTCTAACACATGGATATGCTTTGATCTAAACCATTCCATTGTAGCTCTGGCTGTATTTTTAGGGTCGTTGTCCTGCTGGAAGGTGAAGGCTTTCTTTCAACAATGGCTTTCTTCTTGCCATTCTTCTATAAATGCTAGATTTGTGGAGTGTACGACTAATAGTTGTCCTGTGGACAGATTCTCCCACCTGAGCTGTGGATCTCTGCAGCTCCTCCAGAGTTACCATGGACCTCTTGGCTGCTTCTCTGAATAATGCTCTCCTTGCCCGGCCTGTCAGTTTAGGTGGATGGCCATGTCTTGGTAGGTTTGCAGTTGTGCCATACTCTTTCCATTTTCGGATGATGGATTCAACAGTGCTCTGTGAGATGTTCAAAGCTTGGAATATTTTTTTTTTAACCTAACCCTGCTTTAACCACTTCCCGCCCGCCCTATAGCGGATTGACGTCCGGGAAGTGGTTGTGTTATCCTGACTGGACGTCATATGACGTCCAGCAGGATAACATGCCGCAGCGCGCCCCCGGGGGCGCGCATCGCGGCGATCGGTGGAGCGGTGTGTCAGACTGTGTGTCCAGCGGAGGCTCTTTACCACGTAATCAGCCGTGTCCAATCACGGCTGATCGCGCTGTCAATAGGAAGAGCCGTTGATCGGCTCTTCCTCACTCGCGTCTGACAGACGCAAGTAGAGGAGAGCCGATCGGTGGCTCTCCTGGCAGGGGGGGTCTGCGCTGATTGTTTATCAGCGCAGCCCCCCCTCAGATCACCCCACTGGACTACCAGGGATGCCACTAGGACCACCAGGGAAGGGGCAACGTGGATGGCCAGGTATGTACCCCATGGCCATCCACATGTGCCCAATCTGTGCCAATCAGTGCCCACAAATGGGCACTGATTGGCACTATTATATCCATGATCTGCCCAGCAATGCCCAGATCTGCCCAGCAATGCTTTTTTCAGTGCCACCTGTCCTTGCCCATCTGTGCCAACTGTCATTGCCCATCGGTGCCACCTGTCAGTGCCCATCTGTGCCCATCTGTGCCCATCAGTGCCCACCTATAAGTGCCCATCAGTGCCACACATCAGTGCCACACATAAGTACCCATCAGTGCCACCCATATATACCAGTCAATGCCACCTACGAGTGCCCATCAGTGCCGCCTATGTGTGCCCATCGGTGCCACCTATGAGTGCCCATCAGTGCCGCATACCAGTGCCACCTATCAGTGCTCATCAGTGCCACCTATCAGTGCCCATCAGTGCCGCCTATCAGTGCCCATCATCAGTGCCCGTTAGTGCCACCTCATCAGTGCCACCTCATTGGTGCCACCTCATCGGTGCCCATCAGTGCCGCCGTATCAGTGCCCATCAGTGCAGCCGTATCAGTGCCCATTATTGAAGGAGAAAGCGTACTTATTTACAAAAAAATTTAACAGAAACAAAGAAAAACTTGTTTTTTTTCGAAATTTTCGGTCTTTTTTTATTTGTTGCGCAAAAAATAAAAACCGCAGAGGTGATCAAATACCACCAAAAGAAAGCTCTATTTGTGGGAACAAAATGATAAAAAATGTGTTTGGGTACAGTGTAGCATGATCGCGCAATTGTCATTCAAATTGCAACAGCGCTGAAAGGTGAAAATTGGGCTGGGCGGGAAGGTGTCTAAGTGCCTGGTATTGAAGTGGTTAAACTTCTCTACAACTTTATCCCTGACCTGTCTGGTGTGTTCCTTGGCCTTTATGATTCTGTTCGTTCACTGGGGTTCTCTAACAAAACTCTGAGGGCTTCAGAGAGCAGCTGTATTTATACTGAGATTAAATTACACACAGGTGGACTCTATTTACTAATTAGGTGACTTCTGAAGGCAATTGGTTCCACTCGATTTTAGTTAGGGGTATCAGAGTAAAGGGGGGATGAAAACAAAGGTACGCCACACTTTTCACATATTTATTTGTAAAAAAATTGGAAAACCATTTATCATTTTCCTTCCACTTCACAATTATGTGCCACTTTGTGTTGGTCTATCACATACAATCCCAATAAAATACATTTACGTTTTTGATTGTAACATGACAAAATGTGGAAAATTTCAAGGGGTGTGAATACTTTTTTAAGGCATTGTATTTCTGTTTTTTTTTTAAATCAGTTCCATCTAGACAGTAGCTGAACAGCAGCAACAGTTTCAATAGTAATAAATCACCAAGCATAGAGAAGTAACTTATACAGGTACATTGAAGCTGGCTGAGAGAGAAAAAACGACTATATAAACAATCCAAGCACTCATTTTACTTCAACAGATCAGTGTGCATATCTTAGCAGATAGTAAAAAAAGAGAAGAGAAACTGCTGCGCCAACCCAACAAACCAATAAAAGTGAAAATGAAATGTAGTGAAACAATAAGCAGCCAACACCAACAATTAGACAAATTGTGACAATAAATAAAGAAACAAAAAAGTGTAGCGCTATACTGTATCAGTTAGCAGCATCAAAAATGTGCTAGGGTGACGAACAGTGTATATCAAAAGTTATATTAGACCATATGCGAAAGTACAGTGAACCATTAAGAAATCTAATATTCCAAAAGGGACATCTGTTCACATATCAGCTATACTTTATCGGTTAACACCATCACAATGTGTCAGGATGACAAACAGTGTGTATCAACAATTGAATTAATATTTGACCTCATACAAGAGGATAGTACATCCGTGAGAAATCCAATATTCAAAAGAGGACCTCTGTTAGCATATCCTCTATAATAAAACAATGTGAATCAAATGTGCATCACACAAATTAAAAATCATACATAAGCATGTGTGGATAAGAGTAAATAATAAGTCTCTGAGGTGGGGACAGTTCATATAATCAAATGGAGACTTCTTGGAGCATAGGTATCTATCTCAAAATGACATTTGTTGCTGGATTCCTCCAGTGATCAGCCTGGTGTAATAATATAAAATGCCCTTACCGGACGCGGTGGACTCACAGGCCGTACAGCGGTGAGTCATACGAGCTTGAACCGTGTACCACGGTAGAGTTATAGTTGTTCCTGGTCCACCATCAGATGATCTTGATAGAAAACTCCAATCATAAACGGTCTCCCGGTTCGTCCTCCAACACTCACTTTGGTCTTCGACAATGTCCCTGTCCTGAATTGTCGAAGACCAAAGTGAGTGTTGGAGGACGAACCGGGAGACCGTTTATGATTGGAGTTTTCTATCAAGATCATCTGATGGTGGACCAGGAACAACTATAACTCTACCGTGGTACACGGTTCAAGCTCGTATGACTCACCGCTGTACGGCCTGTGAGTCCACCGCGTCCGGTAAGGGCATTTTATATTATTACACCAGGCTGATCACTGGAGGAATCCAGCAACAAATGTCATTTTGAGATAGATACCTATGCTCCAAGAAGTCTCCATTTGATTATATGAACTGTCCCCACCTCAGAGACTTATTATTTACTCTTATCCACACATGCTTATGTATGATTTTTAATTTGTGTGATGCACATTTGATTCACATTGTTTTATTATAGAGGATATGCTAACAGAGGTCCTCTTTTGAATATTGGATTTCTCACGGATGTACTATCCTCTTGTATGAGGTCAAATATTAATTCAATTGTTGATACACACTGTTTGTCATCCTGACACATTGTGATGGTGTTAACCGATAAAGTATAGCTGATATGTGAACAGATGTCCCTTTTGGAATATTAGATTTCTTAATGGTTCACTGTACTTTCGCATATGGTCTAATATAACTTTTGATATACACTGTTCGTCACCCTAGCACATTTTTGATGCTGCTAACTGATACAGTATAGCGCTACACTTTTTTGTTTCTTTATCTTAGCAGATACCCCAGGGTAAGTGTTATCACAAAGGACACAATAGGTATTGGCTAGGGGTGGTGAGGGCTTGACAGTATTAAGTTGAATAAGGTCTACAGCATCAATGCCGATAGACAATGGGGCCAGACATTTCACTGACAGCGTGTATTAAACTATTCACATCTATGCACTGCATCAGTAAGGCAGGCCATAGACAGTGCAAATTTCTTTCCTGCAACCCCATATGGGCTGACTGACCCTATCCCCTCCTACAAGTTTCTATTTGCCAGTAGGACTGTCCATCATACTGATGTTCTATTGGGAAACTGTGGGACTAGCCATGAATACTACTAGAAAAATGTAATTTTGAGATAAACTCAAAGCATATCTTAACCCAAAAAACGTATATATGATTTTATTTATTTATTTATTTCAGGTACTTATATAGCGCCGTCAATTTACGCAGCGCTTTACATATTAATAATTAATTAATATTAATTTTACATACATATATATATATATATATATATATATATATATATATATATATATATATATATATATTGTACATTCACATCAAATATGTAATATATTGCAGATTATCAGTTCTTTCGCTCACTTTTAGCATTCAATTTTGCAACAAATCAATTTGTGTGAAAACCACACATACAAAATTTGTTAATTTGAGAACATTTTCTGTAATGTTCAAATTTTCTCATCACTGCGGTCAAAGACAAATGTCATTTTGACCCCTCAAACCGATAGAAAATTTAACATTTAAAATAAAGATTTTGAACAAAATTCTTTTAGTGTATGGCCTGTCCTTACAGCGGAGTTCCAACCACACATATGATTTTTTTTTTTTTTTAAATCATTCTCTTTCTATCTAATGTTGACTTAACAATCGTTATTCTCGTAAATAGCGCCGCTTTCATTACTATTTTATAATAAAAGTTACCTTATATTATTAGTGCTTGGGTATTCCCATCTTAGGTGTGGGCAGGTGAAGCCCACAAGCATACACTTCCTGGATACGGTGCTGCTGTATAAGCAGCATGCACCGCCGTCCTCACGCATGCGCCGTATGTACGGCGCAGAGCCGTACACTTCTGATGTTGCCATCAGAACGGGCGTCGTCGTCGGAAGTGCCCGCCCTCCGTTGTGATGGCAATGAAGCCCTCGGCGCTACCCAGTGACTCCTGGCAAATGATGACAGACATCTCCCAGGAGCACTAGCGAGCACGGGGGCCAAGAGAAATGACGTCAGGCGCCTTGGAAGGGAAAAGGCAGATTACGAGGGACACCCAAGCAACAGATCCGGAAAAGGTGAGTAAAAAAAAAAATTTCCAAAGGTTGTTCTTTGTATTTAATGCAGCTGAATAATGTAAAACTTGTTTTATGACTGGAACTCCACTTTAAGTGGCTACACTTATGCCCCGTACACACGGTCGGATTTTCCGACGAAAAATGTGTGATAGGACCTTGTTGTCGGAAATTCCGACCGTGTGTAGGCTCCATCACACATTTTCCATCGGATTTTTAGACACACAAAATTTGAGAGCAGGATATAAAATTTTCCGACAACAAAAACCGTTGTCGGAAATTCCGATCGTGTGTACACAAATCCAACGGACAAAGTGCCACGCATGCTCAGAATAAATAAGAGATGAAAGCTATTGGCCACCCCGTTTATAGTCCCGAAGTACGTGTTTTACGTCACCGCGTTTAGAACAATCGGATTTTCCGACAACTTTGTGTGACCGTGTGTATGCAAGACAAGTTTGAGCCAACATCTGTCGGAAAAAATCCATGGATTTTGTTGTCGGAATATCCGAACAAAGTCCGACCGTGTGTACGGGGCATTTACTCCTCCACTGTATCTATGGAGCCAGCCATGGTGGTCACCTAAACAGGGCTTATCATGGATAACATATTTTTATCTTCTGTTCAGCTCACTAAAAGTGACAAGGACACTTAAAGTCATTGTAAAGCTTCATTTTTTCTTAAAATAAATAACAAACATGTTATACTTACCTCCTCTGTGCAAGGGTTTTGCACAGAGCGGCCCCCGATCCTCCTTTTCTGGGGTCCCTCAGCTGCGCTCCTGGCTCCTCCTCTTCTCAAGTGCCCCCACGGAGAGCTGCATTCCATGGGGGCACTCGTGCAGGTGCGCTCCTCAGTCGGCCCCGCCCCCCGTGTCACTGGATTTGATTGACAGCAGTGGGAGCCATTGGCTCCTGCTGCTATCAATCTATCCAATGAGGACCCGAGACAGCAGCTGGAACTGCTGTGCTCCTCTCTGTCGCTGGAACGATCGGGTTCAGGTAAGAAAAAAGGGGGGGGGTCTGGGGGCTGCTGCAGCACAAAACGTAAAACCGTTAATTTCTGGCAAGATCTGCATGCATTTTGTATACTTGCTGAAATGTTTTTATCCTGAAACAAAAAAACGAATACAGACACGACATCTAAGAATTGATAAACTGGATTATATAAAATTTTTGTTCTTAACCACTTGCCGACCATGCTTTAGCTAAATGACGGCTACAGCACGGCCAGACAGTTCTGTAGTTGTACAGTTGTATGATGCCCTTCTGTGATTGCTCCCGCTGTGGCATGTGGGTGGTGCGCTCTGTGATTGCTGTGTCATTAGCACACAGCTGATCACATAGCAGGTTAAAGGGCCAATCACAGCGGCCTTTTACAATGTGATCAGCTAATTAGTGTTTACCAGTATTTCCTCATCAGTGTCACCTATCAGTGCTGCCTATCAGTGCCTATCAGTACCACCTATTAGTGCCCATCAGTGCCACCTATCAATGCCCATCAGTGCCACCTATCAGGGCAACCTCATCAGTGCCCATCAGTGCAGCCTATTGGTGCCACCTATCAGTGCCCATCAGTGCCCAACAGTACCTCCTATCAGTGCCCTATCAGTGCCACCTATCTGTGCCCTTCAGTGCCGCCTATCAGTGCCCTTCAGTGCCGCCTATCAATGCTCATCAGTGCTACCTATCAGTGCCTCCTCATAAGTGCCCATCAGTGAAGGAGAAAATTACCTGTTTGCAAAATGTTATACAAAACTATGAAAAACTTTTTTTTTTCCAAATTTTCAGTCTTTTTTTGTTTTTTTTTTTAGCAAAAATTAAAAATCCCAGTGATGGTTAAATACCACCAAAAGAAAGCTATATTTGTGTGAAAAAAATGCAAAAAATTTCATTTGGATACAGTGTAGCATGACTGCGCAATTGCCATTCAAAGTTCAACAGCGCTGAAAGGTGAAAACTGGCCTGGGCAGGAAGGGGTAAAAGTGCCCAGTAGGCAAGTGGTTAAGGTTAGTTATGTTTTATAGAGACCACTCATCCTGACTCATCATTGTGCAGGGCCCCTCTGCTGTTCTTTCCTTTGTCACAGCCGCTGCAAAATTCCCAGTGAATCCAGGTATGTGGGGAGCATGTGATCTCCTCCCATGATGATGCAACGCCCTGGCCTAGCAGACAATTTCAAGGCTCGGACACTGTCACATGATAGAAAGGGTGACATCATAATTCATAACCCTTGTATAAGCTCCAATAACATTTGACAAGGCAGAGTGACAGAGTCTCTTTAAAGCAGTGTTCCCCCCTAAAACAAAAAATTAAAAGCCAGCAGCTACACATACTGCAGCTGCTGGCTTTTACCAATAGGACACTTACCTGTCCTGGAGTCCAGCGATGTCGGCACCGCAGCTGATGTTTCCATCAGCTGTCAGCTGCTGCCGCCGCCATTGTAGATAAGGGTACCCGGCAGTGTAGCCTTACGGCTTCACGCCGGGAATGCTATTGCACATGTGCAAGGCCCTACTCCTCTCTCCTATTGGCCCAGTGACAGGGAGAGTTGGAGGGAGGAGGAGGGAGCCCTGCGATGTTGTCACGGGCCACAGCCCGGACTCCCGGAAGTGGGAACAGGATACCTGTCAAAGACAGGTATCCTGTACCCCCCCCTCCAAAAGGTGCCAATTGTGGCACCAGAGGGGGAGAGGAGACAAATGTCCGGAAGTTCCACTTTTGGGTGGAACTCCGCTTTAAGGTACAATCAGGAACCTCTCGGTCCCTTCATTGGCGGGAGAGCTGTGTTTTAAGACACCTAGGTCTTACAAGACAATTACTGCGCATGCACAGGGTAGAAAAACCCCTTCAGGATCCATTGCTAAGTAGGGTTGTCCCGATACCACTTTTTTAAGACCAAGTACAAGTACCAACACTTTTTTTTAAAGTACTCGCCGATACCGAATACCAATACTTTTTTAATGTCATGTGACAGTGGCACTAATATGCAGCACTGATGACTCATCAGTAATCAGTAGTTTTTATTCAATTATTTTTTACAATTTTATTTTTTACAATTTTTTTTTTAATAATGATTTTTACAATTTTTTTTTTTACAATGCTTTCTTTTATATGGGGGGGGGGAGGCGGGGAGTGGACGATGTAAGTGTGTTTTTTATTTTATGTTTTATTAATTTTACAATTTAACCTTTTCAATATTTATTTGTTACAATTCTTCTTCTTTTTTTATTTTTATTAGCCCTGTTGGGGGGTGGCTTTGGTGAGATATCAGGGGTCCTAACAGACCCCTGACATCTCCCTTTTGAGACAGGGAAAGGGACTGAGGACACAGATTCCCCAGTCCCTTTCTCTGTAGCCTCAGCTGCACTGAAGATGAATGAACAGGAGGTAGCGGTTCCTCTCCATTCATATACTGAAGCATCGTAAACACAGTTTTCGACGCTCAGTGACAGTTATGAATGAACAGAGTCAGTGATCACTGACTCTGTGCATTCGGAAAAGGAAGGAGGCGGTAAATGACATATTTACCGGCTCCTTCCTCTGCTCTCCATCCTGACAGATCGAGGACATAGGGGGCGGAGGAGCACATAGGGGGACCGAGGAGCACGGAGGGGGACTGGAGGAGAATATGGGGGACAGCCAGGGATGATCGATGCGGCGGTGAGAGGAGTTACAATCACCAATCTCCCTGTATAGATTTCAATAAAGCAACTGAAAGCCGTGGGAGGGAGAGGAGGAGAAGTGGCTGTCAGCTGCTTTATTGACATCTATACAGGGAGATCGGTGATTGTAACTCCTCCCACCGCCGCATCGATCACCCCTGACCGACCAGGTATCAGATTAAGCATTGGAGCATTTGCCCGAGTACAAGTACTCAGGCAAATGCTCGGTATCAGCACCTATACTAGTATCGGTATCGGGACAACCCTACTATTAACCCATACTAAGTGCACATCGGAGTCAATGCGGCCAATATCAAGCTCCACCAGCTCTTATGCTTACTGAAGATTCACAATGCCTCCGCAAGATGTTTCTAGAGGCATCTTCCATTCCTGTTCCTAGTCCATTCCAGATATACTACAGTTTCCAGGGTTAACCCTTATTATATAGAAAACATGCTTATTTATTAGATTGTAAGCTCTAATGAACAGGGCTCTCTGATTGCTCCTGTATTGAATTGTATTGTAATTGTACTGTCTGCCCTCATGCTGTAAAGCGCTGCGCAAACTGTTGGCACTATATAAATCCTGTATAATAATAATAATTTACACATGATACAATCCAGCCATTTTATCCATGCAAAGAGGCTCCACCTTATAAATTCACAAGCAATACCAGAAAAAAAACTTCTTTAAAAAAAATCACTTTGATATACATTATTTGCACCTAAACTGGGTACACACGATATGCCAAAAAGACGCCTAAAATGCTTCTATGAAAAGGGTTTATTTACTAACATAGCACTTCTCACCCTGTGAGGTCTTCTCTTCAAACATCCAATCATATTTTGGGCCCATCCACGCCATTTGCATTGGGTGGCCCAGTCCCAATGCAAAGACAATGGGGGAAACTGGAGCACTCAGAATTTGGTGCAGCTGTAGTAACCAATCAGCTTCTAACTTCAGCTTGTTCAATTAAAGCGGGGGTCCACCAAAAAAAAAAAAATATTAAAAGCCAGCAGCTACAAATACTGCAGCTGCTGACTTTTAATACATGGCCACTTACCTGTCCCAGGGTCCAGCGATGTCGGCAGGGGACGCCGAGAGCCCGCTCGGTTCTCTGCAGCTGCCGCCACCATCCTAGGTGAGGGAATCAGGAAGTGAAGCGTTGCGGCTTCACTTCCCGGTTCCCTACTGCGCATGCGCGAGTCGCGCTGCGCGTCCCAAGTGGTCCCCGCTCTCTCCTGGGAGCTGTGTGTTCCCAGGAGACAGCGCGGTGGGGACGGGAAGAGGCATAGACTCCCATGGGAGTCTATGCCGGAAGTGGGTGCAAATACCTGTCTTAGACAGGTATCTGCACCCCCCTCCCCCCTGAAAGGTGCCAAATGTGACACCGGAGGGGGGGAGGGTTCAGAAAAGAGGAAGTTCCATTTTTGTGTGGAACTCCGCTTTAAGCTTTGCCAATAAAACCTAAAAGCTGATTGGTTACTATGCAGAGTTGCACCACATTCTGTGTGCACCAGTTTTAGTAAATCAATTCCAATGTGCCTTGTTTCCTATAGTATTTCAGCACAGCTGGTTGTGACACAAACCACTGCATCCCACACCAGTGTGGTAAATAGAACTTAATGATAATTTAAAAATGTTCTAACAAAAGGAATAATTAAAAAAGTAACATTACAATGCTCCAAGAGTGCTGATTTGGCACTGTGGGGTTGATTTATTAAAACTGGAGAGTGCAAAATCTGGTACGTCTGTGCATGGTAGCCAATCAGCTTCTAAGGGCCCTTTCACACTGCTCTGTATTATTATTATTATTATTATTATACAGGATTTATAGAGCGCCAACAGTTGGCACAGCGCTTTATAACATGAGGGCAGACAGTACAATTACAATACAATTCAAAACAGAAGGAATCAGAGGGCCCTGTAGCAAAATCTTGCTTAATTTTGCTGTATCAGATGTGTTTCCTGTGCGTTTCTCGTGCATTTTTGTGTTGCCTGCACCTGTGAAAAACGAACATGTGACTCAAAAATGCGCCAAAAAAGCAAATTGCGGTGCGTTTTTACCGTGATTTTACCACAATTTCCAATCATTTCAGTGGTAAGCTGCGTTTTTTGGTGCGGTTTTCAGAACAGCACCAAAGATGCAGCATGCAGGACTTTTCAAAACGCACCGCACCCACAGCGCAGTGGTGCGATGCGGGAGCCACAGCGATTTCTCAGCGGGTTCGCGCATCGCATCTGAATTGCAGGCAGTTCACACTGCTCTCTGCGAACCGTTGCGGGTGTCAATATAAAGTTAATGATACCTCCAAATAGGTTCACAGAACGCAGTGTGAACTGTGGAATCGAATGGAATCGGATCGCATGGGTCTGAACACCTATGCAATCGATTCCAGTGCGGACAAAAAAAAAGGGTCCTGCACCATTTTTGGTGCTAATGCAAACTGTATGGCTGAATTCGCATTGCATAGACATCGCATAGGATGTGCACAGGCATGTGGTGCAAATCACATGCGATGTCTATGAACCCAGCCTTAAAGGGAAACATTTGTTTTTCTTGCAAGGTAAAAACGCAGGAAAAACATATCAGTGTGAAAGGGGCCTTACTTCAGCTTATTCAATTAAGCTTTGACAGAAAAAACTGGAAGCTGATTGGTTTCTATGCAGAGCTGCACCAGATTTTGGACTCTCCAGTTTTAGTAAATCAACCCCAATGCACTCCCATTTCACACCAGCAGCCAAGTTATCGATGTGGATGCTGGTGTGTAAATCAGCCCTTAAAGTGAATGTAAACCCTCTCCTATACCCAGTGAAGTGAACAGCCTCAGATGATACATAGATACAGATGATACAGAGATGAAACAAATCTCCCTACATAAGTTTTACATGTATATCTGCTGTCTTCAGCTTTATATACTGTTTAGAATGTTCAGATCCTGTTAGAATTTTCACTTCCTCACTCTGCACCATGAGAGAAGTTTTGGATTACACTGGGAGACAGCTGATTGGAGGGAAGGCACACACCCCCCTCCAGATAGGCGGAGACTTTCAGACCTGTCCTGTGAGTAGAGCAGCTTTCTGCTAATCTATTTATAGCACCCACCCTGACAAAATTCAGGCTGGTTTTATCACATGTGTCCGTGAACTTGTCAGAAGTTATCATGCTGATAACAGATGAACAGAGCAGCAGAAAGCCACAGGACTTAGTGCTTTGAAGAGAGATAAGAAAACACTACAGATATATGTGCCCAGCTCAAATTTCATGAATCAGGTTTACATCCACTTTAACCACTTCAGCCCTGGAAGATTTTACCCCCTTTCTGACCAGAGCACTTTTTGCGATTCAGCACTGCATCGCTTTAACTGACAATTGCCCGGTTGTGCGACGTTGCACCCAAACAAAATTGACATCCTTTTTTTCCCACAAATAGAGCTTTCTTTACGTGGTTTTTGATCACCTCTGCGTTTTTAATTTTTTGCTCTATAAACAAAAGAAGAGCAACAATTTTGAAAAAAACGCAAAATTTTTTAATTTTTGCTATAATAAATATCTCGCAAAAATATATAAAATAACAATTTTTTTCTTCAGTTTAGGCCGATATGTATTCTTCTACATATTTTTGGTAAAAAAAATTGCGATAAGCGTATATTGATTGGTTTGCTCAAAAGTTATACAAAATAGGGGATAGTTTTATGGCATTTTTATTAGTAATTTTTTTTTATTAGTAATGTCGGCGATCTGCGATTTTTATCGGGACTGCAACATTATGGCGGACACATCGGACATTTTTTACACTATTTTGGGACCATTGTCATTTATACAGCCGATCAGTGCTATAAAAATGCATTGATTACTGTGTAAATGACACTGGCAGTGAAGGGGTTAACCACTAGGGGGTGATGAAGGGTTTAAGTGTGTCCTAGGGAGTGATTCTAACTGTGGGGGGGATGGGCTTCAACACACATGACAGCGATCACTGCTCTCGATGACAGAGAGCAGTGATCTCTGTCATGACACAAGCCAGAATGGGGAAATACCTTGTTTACAAAAGCATCTCCCCGTTCTACCTCTCCGTGACACGATCGCGGGCACCCGGCGAACATCGAGTCCGCAGTGCCGCTTCTTAAAGAGGACGTACCTGTATGCCCTTTTGCCCACCAGTGGCATTCTGCCGACGTAAATCGTTGTGCCCTGGTCGGCAAGGGGTTAGGGAATATAGTAAAACTTCGGATTGCAAGCATAATTTGTTCCAGAAACATGCTTGTAATCCAAAGCACTTGTATATCAAAGTAAATTTCCCCATAAGAAATAATGGAAACTCAGATGATTCGTTCCACAACCATTTATTCATAAATCCTTCCGTTTTTAGTCCATATAAAAAGATTATAGCAATGTGATAGGTTATGTAACCATAAAATGTCCATTCACAAATGTCAGCCTCCACAAGGGGATTAGAAGCAAAATCCAGCAGGAGCTCCAGAGTATAAAAGAGAAGAGAGGCGCCTCTAAGTGTAGCAATATGATTTCATTTAATGAAGGTACAACATTTAGGAACTCCCATGGTTGATGATTAAAACAGGCACATCTAAGTATGTAGGCATCCGTGGTAAAGCTGTCCACATAGGTCATCTGCTCACCGGGAAGACTACCCTGCAGTGGAGTGATGGAACTGCTCGTGGTGCGCAGTGTGGAAGGGATGACGTTGATGGCGGTGCGGGGGAAGGTCTATGTGGACAGCTTTACCCCGGATGCCTGCAAATAGGCATCCGGGGCAAATAGATTGTGCCCTTTGCAGGTGCAGTTGCTCTAGATTTGTTCATATACTGTTTGTTTGAGTCCTATTCTGCATCCACAGAACGTCTATACTTATTATCATGGTGGCTGCATTTGCTGACTTCACTTTACAAAGAATACCCAAATGAAGGGAAGCTCTGCTGACTTCCATCATCCCATCCCGTGCAAGCAAAAATTATGTTTTTGTTTTGATTTTTGATTTTCCTTGCATGTTATTGGGTATTCTTTGTAAAGTGAAGTCGGCAAATGCAGTCACCATGGTAATAAGTATAGAAACATTGGATGGAGAATAGGACTCCAACAAACAGTATATGAACAAATCTAGACCAATTCACGGTCACTAAAATTGTAGTATGTTTTGTAAGACTCAATAATTGCCTTGCACAGTATGTGGGAGTAAAAGTAAGTTTAATAGTTACAAAGATAAACACTGATGAACAATAAATATTTTATTTGGCAGAGGTTGCTGCCTTGTAATACAGAGTACTGTAGGTGTTTCATAAGATTTAGAGACAAGTCAGAATGTGTAACGGAAGTGACGTTATGTCTCCGCCATCTTGCTACACCCCGCACTCGCCCACAGTAAGGATAGAGTGGAAAGGGGCAAGCGGACATCTTCTTACACCCACCTTAATTTTGCATTGTACACTTATTTTTAACTGTAAACTGAGGTTATATAGTGAAATACAGTACTTAGAACTCTGTTTGATTGTTTAGATGTTGAATTTTAAAAGCAACGGCAAGCCTTCTGATCTCACAGGTTTGCTAATCTGACAGAAGTTCGCTGCTTTTAAAATTCAACATCTAAACTGTCAGACGGTGTTCTAAGTACTGTATTTCACTATATAGCCTCAGTTTACAGTTAAAAAGTGTAAAATGCAAAACTCTGGTGGGTGTAACAAGATGTCCGCTTTCCCCCTTCTCAGTGTATCCTTACTGTGGGTGAGTGCGGGGTGTAGCAAGATGGCGGTGACGAAAAGTCACTTCCGTTACACATTCTGACGGGTCGCCAAATCTGACGAAACACAGGCATGGAGTTTGTATGTTCTCTCTTGGTTTTGGGGTGTCCTGATTTCTCCCACTATACACAAACATGCTGGTAGCTAAACAGATCTCTGTCTTAAGCTGGGCATAGAGTGTGATTTTCTGGGCATAGAGTGTGATTTTCTTTCCAGCAATCGCAGGTTGCAGAAAAGTAAATCGCTTGATACTCCCATCAACACAGTCAGTGTGTTGATGGGGGAATCCCTCCCGTGAAGCAAATGTGTTCTTCTGGTGGGGCTGGGGGGGGGGGGGGGGGGGGACAGGAAGCCATCCCTGCCGGGAGATTAGGTAGGTGCCAGTTTAGAATTTTTATGAGTGTAGGGATATTTAAGTAGGCCTAGCTGGAAGGCCTGTTTGTTTTGATTTGTGTGGGCTGGTAGTGGCTCAGAGTTAGCAGCTGGTGAGAGAAAGAGAGAAAGGGAGAGGGAAGGTGGAGCTGCCTGGGGTGTGTTAAGGAGCCCTGACCAATCCCCAACCTGGATAGGCAGGGGGTAGACCTCCTTTAATACCTAGAGTCAGCGCAGCTGGGGAGGAGTTGTCGGGTGGAAGAGCTGAGGATGTCGTACTAGTCTGTCAGGGCCTTTGAGGGATGTCCCCAGTCTGGGGGGGTGACCTTGGGCCTGGGGCTTGGGTGCAGGGTGGAGCCCTCCAGGAAATCAGGGAGGCTCTGAACAGGAGGAGCAAGAGAGGACAGCAGGAGCTAGTACTGCCGGGGAAGTCTTCAGGAGGGATCTACTGGTTGCAGCCAGGAGGGCCATTGAGTGACATGCACAGTCAGGAGGACTGGTGAGGCATGCCTGAGAAAATTGTGTGCGCTCTGGAATGGGTGCAGAGCCAGCAGTATGGACTGTGATGTTATGGGCAGTGAAGTCGGGCAGCTGCAGCCAGGGGGACTGGCAGGGCCTGAAGAGGACTGACTGGGAGCGGTAGTCCACCTTTAGGACTTTCTATTTTCCTGCTACACCATAGGGTGCCTGCGGTCCCCGCCTGCAAAAGAGCAAGTTACTGGGTCCCGGCTAAGTTAGTGTCGGGCCTAAAAATGTGTTAGCTGCTCCTGGGAGCTAAGAGTTGTGCAGAAGGAAGAGAGAGAGGAGTCTGGAGAAGTGTCGTGTACATAGTTGTCCCAATTGATTGCTATACAATCCACCCATTGAGTAATATACAATCTACCAATTGTTTATTATAAAATTCCATTGGGCATCCCATATTTCCTTTACCCCATCCAAGTTAATTCCCTCAATAAAATCACCAAAAACAAGCACATGGACTGTTTTCTGCCTGAGAGTGACTGAGGAGTGAACTCCGGGCTGGGCAGGGTGACAGGTGGACCACATCACTTAGCAGCCCCTACGGGGGTACAGCTAAAATGATTACATGCAAAATTCAACATTATATAGTTGTACCCAAGTCGATCTATGGATTGATTTGGGTACAATTAGCCGCACTCATAAATGGTTCGCATCTCGGCCAGTCCCTACTGAACTGGCTGAGATTCGAACCATCTATGGCCGGCTTTAATGTACACATAGTGATGGCATAAAGGGCACTCCATCTGGCTGTCCTCTCCAACATGGTTGGCTGGACGTTGGTAGTGTTACCTTCGTCAACCAAAAATTTTTCGTCAAAGTTTTCATCAGGGGCTTTTTTACAGTGACCAAAACAAAGCGAAAATTACTGCACATTTTCTTCCACTGACGAAAGCTATGAGGAAAATCAAATCCGTTTTCGTTAACGAACGAAAACAGGACGAAAATGTGAGGCAGGGATGCTTACCCTTGTGAACTAACTTCCGGTTTTCACGGAGCTCCGCCTGCTTCCGCAATCGGCTCCCAGCAACCTGAGAGTGAAAGCAGCCCTGTGCATTACAGGCCAGCCAGGCCTCCCGAGTCCTGACGAGACTGAGTATGTCCCACTCCCAAGTCCTGACTCACGAGGCGACCACCAGGCGCCCAGAGCAGACTGTGAGTGTGTAGAACACTACAATTACAGTAGGCCTGAGGCCTCCCCTCAGACCACCGTCCTTCCAGAACACTGTGTGTGCATTACAGTCCTCCTCTGACCACTGGCAGTGGCATCCAGGGCACTGTGCATTACAGGCCATCCCTCAGATCATCATCCAGCACTGTGCAACATTACAGGCCTCCTCTGACCAGTGACCACTGACAGTGCACTGCATGGTGGCACTGGCATCATCACAATCATGCAAAGAGTTTGTTTTGTTTTTTTGTATTTTTTGTTATTTTTATGTTACCCTTTTGTCAGAAAAGCAATATTTTTGAAGAAACGGTTTTACTTAAATAAGAAGTTATATAACGACTAAATCTGTGTCTGTAGTGCATGTTCAAACCTTAATACCATAAATAATAACATATTCGATTTTTCACTCCAGCAGTAGTATATAATGAGTTTGGAAATTGTAGAGAAATGCTTAAATAATGCATTAAAGTTAACTTACACCCATTCGATTTTAGGCGACTAAAATGAGTTTTAGTCTACTAAAATGTACTGGAGATTTAGTCGACTAAATACGACTAGAACTCAAACACTTGCAGAAGACTAAAATGGGACTAAAACTAAAATGCAATTTTAGTCCTTATGCCACGTACACACGATCGGATTTTCCGACAACAAATGTTGGATGTGAGCTTGTTGGCGGAAAGTCCAACCGCGTGTATGCTCCATCGAATATTTGTTGTCGGAATTTCCGCCAAAAAATGTTGGCAAGCAGGTTCTCAAATTTTCCGCCAACAAATTTTTGTTGGCGGAAAGTCCGATCGTGTTTACACAAGTCCGTCGCACAAAAGTCCACGCATGCTCAGAATCAAGTACGAGCTGGAAGCGCTCAGTCTTGTAAAACTAGCGTTCGTAATGGAGATATCACATGACTATTGAACTTCCTTTTTATCAGCTCGCCGCTTGTACGTCACTACGTTCGTAATTGTTGGCCAACATTTGTGTGACCGTGTGTAGGCAAGACAAGTTGGAGCCAACAACATTCGAACATAATTCCACGGTTTTGTTATCCGATCGTGTGTATGGGGCATAAGACTAAGACTGAAACTAAATTTAAATGTGTTGCCAAAATCAACACTGGTCATTGGAAGAGAAAATTTGAATAAACCCCCCCTCATAAGCTGATGCCAACTTCTTCCTCTTTACCTCCACAACCACCTTTCTTTCTTCATTAACAAGCTTACAGATCTATAGGCCACTCTGCAGCATCTTGTGAACCAGGGACTGCTGTGTATGGTGAAACATTCTATGGAAGTTACAGAGAATGTAACTGTACATGAAATACAGGTATTGAATTATTTTCCAAAGACCCTGCATGCAACTACTATGGAAACTCTTTAATGTTAGTTTTATGAAGATAGTAGAAGACACTTGTTGTCATCTATCAGCAACTGTAGAGAAAAAAAAACATCCTAGTGATAATGTGAAGATGTATCTATTAGGGGTGGTGTCAGCAGGACTAGGAAACAGCGTAAAGATGATGACCGCAGACATTCAATTATATTCTCCTAATCCAGCCTTTTTTGGCCATTTCAAGTGACAATTCAATGTCTGCAGAACAAATCTTGGCAAGTCACTATTGTTTTTTGTGACACTGGGACCAATGGTGTCACTAGGGTTGGTCTCACCTGGTGCGGTAAAATCAGATGACACCCCCCATCCCCCCCATTGGGCTCTCTCCTGTCTAGTGAGTTGAGGGGGTGTCCCCTGGTTTTACTGCACCAGGGCCGGCAGCGCATGGTCACGGTGTGCAGCCCGAACTGGCCCCTGTAAATGATGAGGTTGGCGCAGGCGTGCCGATCTGTGGGCTGTCATGGATGGGGGTGTCACCCCTGTGGCGGGTGTCCCCAGGGCTTGGTCTGACTGGAACCATCTGTGTGCAGCCCCTTTTCCTTCTCTATTGTCTTAAACAGAATAGTCAACACATGTCAAAAATCTTTAGCTGGCATGTACATATCTGACCATTCTCCGCTATCTATGGCAAGCTTTAGACTACCCACAGACATTAGGTAGTGTGACAACAACACATTCTGACATAAGCACGCCTGTGTGCATGAGTATGCTCTGTAAAAATATCCCTGGCCCCAACATTTTGCCAGGGGAACTATAGAAACTGCATGGGAACATCCATATTGGATGATCAATTATACACCAAAGTTTGATTGGCCAAGACGTGACTAGAAAAATCAGATGTACAATTGTTTCTCAATTTGTCCATTATCGGCTATCAGGCAAGAATTCAAGCAGGCCTTAACAAAACATTCAGGCCCTTGACCCCTGTTCACTGAATAGACACATCTATTCTATTATTACATGTGCTTATGAGTAAGTACTGCTTAGTGTCAGGCCACATCAATGCACCTCCACTTTACCAGCAGATATGTACAGAAAACTGGGTAAAACTTTAGAACCCATCACTGAGGACACAGACTGTAGTGCCATGATGGGATCAGATACACTGAGTATGTTTTAAGTGGTCATCTGTAATATCTGACATTATCTATGTACAGTAACTTTTAAATTTACCAAGCCTTTCCCCTTCAGATTCAAACAGTGAAAAGACAGGGGGTTCCCGTGTATTTTACCTGCACCATGTCATGCTCAAGATGTAGATCTGAGAGTAAACTTGCCCAAGCTTGCTGCTGGGAATCAACATATCGGCTCCATCTATGCTGAAGCCTGCAGCGTTTTATAGCTGCTCTGGGTGGACCCATTAATACAATCTCTGGATTAAAGCCAATTGTATGTTTTGGGGAAGTGTCCTTCACCTCGCTTTACATAGCGTAGGACATCATGAGGTTGTTTTGTTTTGTTGATCTGATTAACAGGAAGAATTGTTTGGACACGGCTGGAATTCTGAGTCACTGTCCGCTCTCTTCTATTGTCCATGGTGCATTCTTGGTGCCAAGAACAATAGCTAATGAGGGCATGATGAGACAATCCCAACAGCAGATGAAGGACAGGGCTCAGGAGATTGAATGTCTTGACTTGTCTTTGGAGTTTTCAGTCGCTCTGCCTGGGGCACAGAATCGTTTGTAGAAATTTTAATGACCCAACCTAGGTATGGATGACAAGGCAAGCCTCCGATACTGCACAGGTCATACACAAAATATGAACTTTTCCTGAAAACGCCACACTGGCCCTACTAAAAAGGATGTGTGAAATACTTTCACAGTGCACCACATCTATTCAGCAAGTGTTTCTTACCAATTATGTCTCTTTGGTAGCAGTTAACATTCTAAATAAATATTGGAATGATCAGCATTCCCTAGGTGAACGTCAAGTGCTCTTGTGTAGTAAATTTGCCAATATCGGCAAAATGCATGACCATAATTTCTACACAATCCCTTAAGAATAAATAAAATGACAAACCTTTTTTTTTTTTTCTATTATGTACGAGGGTTCTTTAAAAAGTTTCCGCATTTTTATAACCAAGTTATAGATTTAAACTTTTTGAAGACCCTCTCGTATATTACTTGCCAAAATATTTACTTAATAATTCATATAAGTTGATGAGACAGGAGAACCATGTGAATTTGGTGGAAGTACCTCTGGCAGGACCATGTAGACCAAATAGTTATTCCTCATCTCTCCATCTGTGGAACTACAAGTTCAAGCACGCCTTCCCATATATAAGCTGTCGGACCTCAGTGACAGAAATTTCATTGCAGCTGCAAAATCGCAAGCTGAATATTTCTGTGGTGTACCATCTATGCACAGTCTGAAGCTAATGTAATTCTATTATCAAACATATGGCACAGCGGTAAAATAATAGTCAGAAATAGAATACATAATCAAATGCATTTCTGTGGAATAATCCACATTATAACACACCAGCACACTAATTTAACTGAATGCAAAATGAAAAAAAAAAATAAAAATAAAATAAAAATGTATTAATAATAAACATAAGCATATTAATTATTAAAAAGTTGAAAAGTTTTATAAACTCAGTGCAAATAAATAAAATTCACAAGCATATGGCGTATAAGTGCAATTCATGTTTTTGTAAAAAAAGAAGATGCGATTATATATGAAATAACTAGAAAAGGTGAAATAAAATAAAATCTTGTATGTAGCAGAGTGGGGGGTCATTGACAGTACAGCTTGCAGTTCAAGAATGCTAGTAATCTTAATTGTTTTTTTTTTTTTTGTTTTTTTTTGTTTTTTTTTTCTCTCCGCGGCCCACCTGAGCCCACCCGCCCTATGCACCCCCAGTGCTGCTCAAGATCCCATCCCAAAAGATGGCCGTTTTGTGCAGCAGAAGAAAAAGCCTTTTGTTGCATGAACACAAAAGCCAATCTCTCTCTTTGCCTTGCCAGGCCCTTTCCCAGCAGTGCACACCGTCCCAGCGGCCTCCGGAAAGCTCTCCAGGTAGAAACAGTCCAGGTCAAACTCGCGCAGTCAGAGACACCGAAAACTTTCTCAAAAGGCAAATATTCCAGAAAAAAGTTTCTGATCGGGGGAGCTGCAGGGGGTCAGCAGGCTCAGGCTCCCTGCAGATCAGGTCCTACAACACAGAGGAATGAGGGAAAAAAAAAAACTTTCCCAGCTTGTGACTGCCACAAGATCCCAAAACCTGTATGATCACTTACTTGTCCGTCTCCTGTGACATGTTTGATCCAATGAACTCTCCCTTTATCTTCTCTCTAGCTCTCTGGTGGAACTGGACTTTCAAGTCTGTGCAGGTAAAGGTGTGTGGAAAGGAAAGAGATGGCAGAACAAGAGCTACTGGTAATTCTACTTTTTTTTTTTTTTCCTTCCACCCCTTCCCCCCCCTCCTTGTTTTTTTTTTTTTTTTTCTTTCTCTTTCCCAGCCCAGCTAACAGGTAAGAGACAGGTAAAGACACTCCCCCAGCTCGCCCTTCCCATTCTCCACCTATTTTCTGCAGTCTATCAGGCTAGCACTGAGCCTTCCACTCTACTGTATAGCCGTGACATGGGACTGACAGGGGTACGCCTGTGTACAAACATTTTTACACAGATAGAATTATTTAATCTGGCCAAGCAGAGAGCGATAATAACAATGCATAGAGTGCGGCAATCCACAGCCCATTTTAAGGTGGTCTGGTCACAGAAAGAATTCATTTTTTTTTGCTCAATAAGATTAATAAATATAATATACAGTAACAATAACAATGTATACTACTATATTATAAAATATACAAATTATTGTATAGTATATATCATAATACATGTCTATATACGGAATATATATATATATATATATATATATATATATATATATATATATACACAGTATACTATATTACCAAAAGTATTGGGACACCTGCCTTTACACACACATGAACTTTAATGGCATCCCATTCTTAGTCTGTAGGGTTCAATGTTGGGTTGGCCCATCCTTTGCAGCTATAACAGCTTCAACTCTTCTGGGAAGGCTGTCTACAAGGTTTGGGAGTGTGTCTATGGGAATGTTTCACCATTCTTCCAGTAGCCCATTTGTGAGGTCAGGCACTGACGTGGACAAGAAGGCCTGGCTCGCAGTCTCCGCTCTAATTCATCCCAAAGGTGTTCTATCGGGTTTAGGTCAGGCTTCTGTGCAGGCCAATCAAGTTTCTCCACCCCAAACTCGCTCATTAATGTCTTTATGGACCTTGCTTTGTGCACTGGTCCATACCAACTCTTAAAATGGACTTCCACCCAAAAGTGGAACTTCCGCTCATTTGTCTCCTCTCCCCCTCCGGTGCCACAATTGGCACCTTTCGGGGGGGACAGGATACCTGTCTTTGACAGGTATCCTGTTCCCACTTCCGGGAGTGCAGGCCGAAGCCCGTGACATCACCGTGGGGCTCCCTCCTCCTTCTCTCCCTGTCACCGGGCCAGTAGGAGAGAGGAACAGGGCTTTGCGCATGCATGGTAGGGTTCCCGGCGTGAAGCCATAAGTCTACACTGCTGGGTACCCTTACCTGCAATGGCGACGGCAGCACCTGACAGCTGATGGAAACATAAGCTGCGGTCCTGACATCGTTGGACTCCATGACAGGTAAGTGTCCTATTGATAAAAGCCAGCAGCTGCAGTATATGTAGCTACTGCTTTTATTTTTTTTTTGGGGGGGGGCGGAACACTGCTTTAAGGTGTCAGCATACCAAGAAATTTTGGACAATTTAATGCTCCCAACTTTCTGGGAGCAGTTTGGGGATGGCCCCTTCCTGTTCCAACATGACTGCGCACCAGTGCACAAAACAAGGTACATAAAGACATGGACGAGTGAGTTTGGGGAAAAGGAACTTGACTGGCCTGCACAGAGTCCTGACCTCAACCCGATAAAACACCTTTGGGATGAATTAGAGCGCAAACTGCGAGCCAGGCCTTCTCGTCCAACATCAGTGCCTGACCTCACAATCGCACTTCTGGAAGAATGGTCAAACATTCTAATAGACACACTCCTAAACCTTGTGGAAGGCCTTCCCAGAGGAGCTGAAGCTGTTATAGCTGCAAAGGGTGGGCCAACTCAGTATTGAACCCTACGGACGAAGACTGGAATGCCATTAAAGATCATGTGTGTGTAAAGGCAGATGTCCCAATACTTTTGACAATAAAGTATATATATATATATATATATATATATATATATATATATATATTTATCTCACAAAAGTGAGTACACCCCTCACATTTTTGTAAATATTTTATTATATCTTTTTCATGTGACACTATCTGAACCAAATATGTTTATC
Organism: Aquarana catesbeiana; assembly: GCF_042186555.1. Lineage (NCBI taxonomy): Eukaryota > Metazoa > Chordata > Amphibia > Anura > Ranidae > Aquarana > Aquarana catesbeiana. The sequence continues at coordinate 579,737,177 of NC_133328.1, read as the reverse complement.
TTGGTCTCATCAGACCACAGGACATGGTTCCAGTAATCCATGTCCTTAGTCTGCTTGTCTTCAGCAAACTGTTTGTGAACTTTCTTGTGCATCATCTTTAGAAGAGGCTTCCTTCTGGGACGACAGCCATGCAGACCAATTTAATGCAGAGTGCGGCATATGGTCTGAGCACTGACAGACTGACCTCCACCCCCCACCCCTACACCCTCTAAAGCAATGCTGGCAGCACTCATACGTCTATTTCCCAAAAACAACCTCTGGATATGACACTGAGCACGTGCACTCAACTTGTTTGGTCGACCATAGCGAGGCCTGTTCTGAGTGGAACCTGTCCTGTTAAACCACTGCATGGTCTTGGCCACTGTGCTGCAGCTCAGTTTCAGGGTCTTGGCAATCTTCTTATAGCCTAGGCCAGTGATGGCGAACCTTGGCACCCCAGATGTTTTTGAACAACATTTCCCATGATGCTCATGCACTCTGCAGTGTAGATGAGCATTATGGGAAATGTAGTTCCAAAACATCTGGGGTGCCAAGGTTCGCCATCACTGGCCTAGGTCATCTTTATGTAGAGCAGTAATTCTTTTTTTCAGATCCTCAGAGAGTTCTTTGCCATGAGGTGCCATGTTGAACTTCCAGTGACCAGTATGAGAGAGTGAGAGTGATAACACCAAATTTAACACACCTGCTCCCCATTCACACCTGAGACCTTGTAACACTAACGAGTCACATGACACCGGGGAGGGAAAATGGCTAATTGGACCCAATTTGGACATTTTCACTTAGGGGTGTACTCACTTTTGTTGCCAGTGGTTTAGACATTAATGGCTGTGTGTTGAGTTATTTTGAGGGGACAGCAAATTTACACTGTTATACAAGCTGTACACTCACTACTTTACATTGTAGCAAAGTGTCATTTCTTCAGTGTTGTCACATGAAAAAATATAATAAAATATTTACAAAAATGTGAGGGTATACTCACTTTTGTAGGATACTATATATTCTTTGTGGCTATTAAAAAATAAAATTAATTACTAAATAACATTCATTGCACCAGTACTTCAGCTTTAAAGTACCAGTTACAAACCATGAGAGAGAGGAAGATACATGTGCTTCCTACATATTCGTATTCACAAATTGGAAGAAAAAAGAGTATCAAAAATTCTGTTCATAAGATCGAGATATCCAAAAAAGGGAAACATCAAGAAGTGAAAAATTATGTATTTTACAGTATAATAATTTTCAGCATCAACCGTGAAGAATCAGTTATTGGAGCTAGGAATTGTAGTAGTAGCTGGGTATAAGGAGATAACTAAACCTAGAACCAAGAAACTTAGTACATGGTCCCACAAGGAGCCATAAACAGTAAGAGAAGAATAGAAGGAGAAAGGGATCACATAGGTAGTAGATCACAATCCTCATTAATGGACATCCACTGAGAATGATTTTCTGTCATGTTGGGCAGTCAGTCTTGCCTGATATTTGTTAGTTAATCTGTCATTTTTGTACATTTGATGAGTTTGTCAAATTTTTTTCAGGTCAGACAGAAAAAGTTTTGTCTATAAAGCTGACAATAGGTGCCTGAGGTTAGTCGATCTGACTGTCCTTGGTCTTCTGTGTTGGCCAGTGTATCCCCAAATACCTACAGCTGCAACCGGTAATCATTTGTATTGAGTAGGAGATGGCTTAGGAAACAGTGGCCATTTGCCCCGTGGGACATACTAATAGGAAATTTGAGCAGGTGTCCTTAAGTAGAGATACTTTGCTTTTTTGACATTGGACATAGAGCAGGACATCATATAACTACAAGCTCCCCATTCAGATCTATGATCACAGTGTTAGGCAAAATGAAGTCCTCCAGCACCAACTTTCTTTGTGGCCCTGTAATGTCATGTGTCTGAATGCCGAGAGTGTATGGTCAGCTTTAGGAACACCCACCTTTCACCATGCCCACTTCTCCTCTATATTTATGGAGAGAGCCAAGGTTGTCACACAGGAAAACATGTCCGCCTTGGTTCATCTCAATTACATGCTGGATTGATGGGGAAAGAAGAAAGATGAGGTTTCTTGTGCCCTCTTTTCAGCTCACAGGAAGTGACAAGGACTCGGCATTTCTAAAAAAAAACAACACGAGATCAAAATGATATTTTTGCTTAAAGATACATCTAGAAGAATGTTACAGGGACGGATTTAAGGTGCAGCGCATTTCTCTGCAGCCCACCTTCCCGAGGTGCTCCACTGATTGATGACAGGCAGGAAACAACCAGTACTCAGGAAATAGAATGGTCACATGGCGACTGCTGTACTCTGGATACTAAAGAAAACCCTGCAGAGGGCTGACGTGTCCTCTGCAATGTCCTCTGTAATTAGTAGCCATCTTGGGGAAGCCCTGTGCCTTTTTAAGACATAAGATTCCTACTAGATTTGGTGGCAAAGACATGGTCTATAAATATAACATGAATACCATGTGCTGTGTCACAGAGGGGAGTCCTTGAAAGGGAAAGCACAAAGGACAGCAGCATGATGTAAGTGGAAAAGATCGTTCCTAGTGGGCACCCTTTTTGGATGCGGAGCTGTTTGGGGAGAAGTATGCAGAACACTGTTGAGCACAGGTGACTTCTCCTTTTTGGAAAGCAGAATTCTACTTAGTGGAACTGTATAGATGCTGCAAAGTGCTATGAGTGTCCATGCTAGGAAGCTCTTTACTCTTATGCCCCGTACACACGGTCGGACTTTGTTCGGACATTCCGACAACAAAATCCTAGGATTTTTTCCGACGGATGTTGGCTCAAACTTGTCTTGCATACACACGGTCACACAAAGTTGTCGGAAAATCCGATCATTCTGAACGCGGTGACGTAAAACACGTACGTCAGGACTATAAACGGGGCAGTGGCCAATAGCTTTCATCTCTTTATTTATTCTGAGCATGCGTGGCACTTTGTCCGTCGGATTTGTGTACACACGATCGGAATTTCCGACAACGGATTTTGTTGTCGGAAAATTTTATATCCTGCTCTCAAACTTTGTGTGTCGGAAAATCCGATGGAAAATGTGTGATGGAGCCTACACACAGTCGGAATTTCCGACAACAAGGTCCTATCACACATTTTCCGTCGGAAAATGCGACCGTGTGTACGGGGCATAAGTGTGGTAGAGCCTTTTGAGGACAGACGTGACAAAAATTCCATCTTTTTAAGAACCCAAATGAGCTCCCTTGTCACTATGAGCACCTGAGCACTAGAAGTTATGGAAAATGCTTATTCTATTGAGACTTGCCCTAAGCCACCATGTTGGAAATGCCTTCTTATGATAATGATATTGTGTGCTGACAAGTTATGTTGAAGTAAAACTGTTTAAACACAATTTGAATCTGACTGAACATAATGGAGTTGATTTAGCACAGTTTAAGAGGGGGAACTCCTTGACTCAAGTGTCTTCTCTATGTCCTTTAGCTTCAGACACTGTACATAGACAACGCTCCACCAGGCTAGTTGGATGTTCTCTCTAAACAGTCAGTATGCTTCAAATATTGTTAGAATCAAGAGCTTTATTCCATCACAATGCTTTTCTTGTATAGGCCAAGTATTCCTTCCCCGCATAGCTTAAAGTGGTTGTAAACCCACATGAAAAAAAAAGACCTGCAAGATAAAGGCATAATGAGCTAGTATGCATAGCATACTAGCTCATCATGTAATACTCACCTGAGATCGAAGCCCCCACTGCGGTGCCCTGACACAGCACTTGCCGGCGACATTTCTCCCCGGAGTTACTTCCGGGTATCGCGGCTCCGACGCTGTGATTGGCCGGAGCCGCGATGACATCACTCCCGCGGCGGTAGCCGCTGGTAACGGCACACTCACTGAAGCAAACGGCACGTACGTACCATTGCTTCAGTGCGCATGTGCCGATGATGACGGCACATGCAGACACAGGGGATATCTCCTAAACCGTGCAGGTTTAGGAGATATCCAGGGTAGCTACAGGTAAGCCTTATTATAGGCTTACCTGTAGCATAATGTGGATTGTAAGGGTTTACAACCACTTTAATAGTAGTTCACTCACCCAGCACATAACAGACACATTGGGGTTGATTTACTAAAGGCAAATAGGCTGCGCACTTTGCAAAGTGCAGTTTCACTCTGCAAGTGCAGCAGCTCCAGAGCTTAGTAAATGAGCAGAAGTTCTGCTGACTTCCATCATCCAATCAGATGTGCGAGCAAAAATGCATTTTTTTTTATTTGCCTTGCACATGATTGGGTACTTTTTGCAAAGTGAAGCTTCACTTGATTTACTAAGCTCTGGAGCAACTGCCCATGGAGAGTACAACTGCACTTTGCAAAGTGCATAGCCATTTGCCTTTAGTAAATCAACCCCAAGGTGTCTGTAATGTGCTGGGTGAGTGAACTGCTATTAAGCTATGTGGGGAAGGAATACTTGGACTATACAAGAAGATCATTGAGATGGAATAACGCTCTTGATTCTCACAATATTTGAAGCATACTGGCTGTTTAGAGAGAACGTCCAACTAGCCCGATGGAGCGTTGGTCTATGTACAGTGTCTGAAGCTACTGGCCATAGAGAAGACTCTTGAGTCAAGGAGTTCCCCATCTTAAACTGTGTAATAGCAATAGCAACCTATGTCCTAGGTTACTGTACAATCAAATATTGACATTCAGCGTGTTATACAAAAATAGATACAACCCCTGGCAAAAATGATGGAATCACCAGTCCCTGAGGATGTTCCTTCAGTTGTTTATTGTTGTAGAAAAAAAGCAGATCACAGACATGGCCAAAAACTAAAGGCATTTCAAATGGCAACTTTCTGGCTTTAAGAAACACTAAAAGAAATCAAGAAAAATAATTGTGGTGGCCAGTAACAGTTAGATTTATAGAACAAGCACAGGGAATAAATTATGGAATCACTCATCTCTGAGGAAAAAATTATGGAATCACCCTGTAAATTTTCATTACAAACACTAACACCTGCATCAGATTAAATCTGCTTGGTAGTATGTAGGTAAAGAGGGTAAATCATCACACAGTGTTGCACAAGATGTTGGTTGTTCACAGTCGGCTGTGTCTAAAACATGGACCAAATACAAACAACATGGGAAGGTGGTTAAAGGCAAGCATACTGGTAGACCAAGGAAGACATCAAAGCGCCAAGACAGAAAACTTAAAGCAATATGCCTTGAAAACAGAAAATGTACAACAAAACAAATGAGGAACAAATGGGAGGAAACTGGAGTCAACATCTGTGACCGAACTGTAAGAAACCGCTTAAAGGAAATGGGATTTACATACAGAAAAGCTAAAAGAAAGCCATCTCTAACACCTAAACACAAAAAACAAGGTTACAATGGGCTAAGGAAAGGCAATCGTGGACTGTGGATGATTGGATGAAAGTCATATTCAGTGATGAATCTCCAATCTGCATTGGACAAGGTGATGATGCTGGAACTTTTGTTTGGTGCCGTTCCAATGAGATTTAGGCAGACGACTGTCTGAAGAAAACATGCAAATTTCCACAGTCAATTATGATATGGGGCTGCATGTCAGGTAAAGGCACTGGGGAGATGGCTGTCATTAAATCTTCAATAAATGCACAGGTTTACATTGAAATTTTGGACACTTTTCTTATCCCATCTATTGAAAGGATGTTTGGGGATGATGAAATCATTTATCAAGATGATAATGCATCTTGCCATAGAGCAAAAACTGTGAAAAAAATCCTTGAAGAAAGACACATAAGGTCAATGTCATGGCCTGCAAACAGTCCAGATCTCAATCCAATTGAAAATCTGTGGTGGAAGTTAAAGAAAATGGTCCATGACAAGGCTCCAACCTGCAAAGATGATTTGGCAACAGCAATCAGAGAAGGCTGGAGCCAGATTGATGAAGAGTACTGTTTATCACTCATGAAGTCAATGCCTCAGAGACTGCAAGCAGTTATAAAAGCCAGAGGTGGTGCAACAAAGTACCAGTGATGTGTTGGAGTGTTATTTTGTTTGTTTTTCATGATTCCATAATTTTTTCCTCAGAGTTGAGTGATTCCATAATTTATTCCCTGTGCTTGTTCTATAAATCTAACTGTTACTGGCCACCACAATTATTTTTTATAATTTCTTTTAGTGTTTCCTAAAGCCAGAAAGTTGCCATTTGAAATGCCTTTAGTTTTTGGCCATGTCTGTGATCTGCTTTTTTTCTACAATAATAAACAACTGAAGGAACATCCTCAGGGACTGGTGATTCCATCATTTTTGCCAGGGGTTGTACTTATAGCTGGAGTTGGGCTTTATCTTCTCAGAAAATTACATAGGTGGCCTTCTTAGCCTAAAGCGGAACCTTACCCACAACAACTTGATAAAAAATATGTTCTTTAGCAAGGAACATACATTCCACATTAATAATTATGCTATCAAAATTAGTGTTGTTGCAAATTTTCTCTAGCATTGCTCTTATTAGGTCTTGCTGGAGGCGGCCATTTTGCTGAAGCCCAGAGCCCCTGAACAGAAGTAAATCAGAAAGCAGAACTAAACCCATCAATTTAACAGTTTCAAAAAAGTTTCATTCCTGGAATGCCGGGATTGCAAACTGTCACATCTGCTTGTTTCCTCAACCAAACTGTCAAACCATCAAATGGCTGGTGTCATAACTGATCACATGTGCAGTTACCATGGCAGTTGCAGATGAAACAGAAACAGCTTTCCTGGCTGTAAAGGATAGGAGGGTTTAATTCCGCTTTAAGGCTGTCAGCAGAGTCACGTCTACAAATTTGTCAGTGCCTACAAATAGAGAGCAACTGAGCATGTGCAGAACAGGATGAGACAGTGTATTACTGGATTATAGACAGTATAGACACTTATTTTTAATGTTTTACATAGCTATACCTGCAAAAGGGGCCAGCCTGAAGTCATCTAGCAGGACTTCATTTTCTGACTAAAGTTGCACTCTAAGTATACATGGGTGCTGAATATGGAGGAGTATCCGGAACCTATGTTTCTCTAGGCCATGTCTACCTGGGTGTTCAGTGCTTCCCTAGCCTGGGAAGTTTCTGTGAGAGTACAGTCTAAATTAATGGACTTGCCATGTTAGCCATAGCCTTAATACTGAAAATCATATTTTGTAGTGCTGCTGTGCACAGTGAAATGTAAGCTTAGTACATATCCTCTTGGAGGATGTTGGGGAGCAATCCAGAACAGCCATATTTCACGTTCCAAGCACCCTTTGTTTATAGTGTCCCTTAAGGTGTTGAAGGAAACATCTCTCTGAATTGTATACAGTCAGGTAAAAAACAAGTATATGCCTCTAAGTCCTCCTCCTCACCCCCTGACCGAGCGTGCTATGGGGAAAAATCGATCATCTTGAATGTCATTGCAAGTTTGGACAACAACAGTTTCGCTTGAAATGTGATTTGATGATTAGATTGTGCACACAAGGCTATCTGCCATCTAGTGTCTGAAGACACCTTTACTTTTTAGTTTTGAAGCTATGTACCTGAGGTTTACCGCACGTTCACACCTAGCAGCGTCGTTGTTTTTGCTGCGCTTTTCGGCCGCTAGTGGGGAGCTTTTAACCTCCGCTAACGGCCGAAAAAGGGTTAAAAGTGCCCGCTTTGCCCGCCCTGCTCACTGATTTCAATGGGCAGGGGAGCTGTAGGAGCGGTGAATTCACCGCTCCTACAGCGCCTCAAAGATGCGGCTTGCTGGACTTTTTTTGAGCGTCCTGCCAGCGCACCGCTCCAGTGTAAAAGCCCTCGGGCTTTCACATTGGAGTGAGAGGAGAGGCGCTTTACAGGCACTTTGCAGGCGCTATATTTAGCGATATAGCGCCTGTAAAGCGCCTCAGTGTGAAAGGGGTCTTAATCTATACAAAAATAAGGGAGCTCATATTGCAATCTGCTTGATATCATTGTACATTAGACAAAGTCTCTAAGAAAGTCTGTCAGTACCAGCAATACTCTCCAAGAGAAGTACCATTATAAAAACCTTTCCCGTTGCCCGTCTCCCCAACCTCCCCTCCTTTCCAGTGATGCAGCCTGTACCAGTATCTTGGGTATTCCATACTTCTGGTAGTGTTGGATGCCTGTGTCCCCTTCCTGACACTGTGGCTCCTTTCTCTCACCCCTATGTCACTGCTGAGTCCTGTAGTGATGTACAGTAGGTTCTGCAAGCTGTTAGTATCTGGCTGAAACCTGACTTTAGAGTCTCTGTTGTGATCTTTCAGGGTGAATTGCTCCACAGTGCCTGCTGCTGCAGAGGTCAATGAAGACTTTTCTAACCCTTTTACCCTGCAGTAACCCACAAAGACAGAGCTGCCGAAAATGGCTCTTGGTCCCGTGAAGAGATCCATAGCGGGTGGAATCGGCTTCCGATCATGTGACCGTTGTAAGAGCCAATCACAGTCACCGATCCTTCCTGCCCCTGAACGTTAAGAACTTTTCCAGTGCACTTTAATGGCAAAAACCCTTCTATTTTATATACATTATATTGCCAAAAGTATTGGGACGCCTGCCTTTACACGCACGTGAACTTTAATGGCATCCCAGTCTTAGTCCATAGAGTTCAATATTGAGTTGGCCCATTACAGCTTCAACTTCTCTGGGAAGGCTGTCCACAAGGTTTAGGAGTGTGTCTATGGGAATGTTTGACCATTCTTCCAGAAGCGCATTTGTGAGGTCAGGCACTGATGTTGGACGATAAGGCCTGGCTCACAGTCTCCGCTCTAATTCTTCCCAAAGGTGTTCTATCAGGTTGAGGTCAGGACTCTGTGCAGGCCAGTGAAGTTTCTTCACCCCAAACTCGCTCGCAAAGCCCCATCGAAGACCCACCAAAGCCTCATCGAAGCCTCATTAAAGCCTCATCGAAGCAACAATCAAAAGCAAGGTGTAAACAGGACTGTAAGCTGACCATTTTATTTAGTGACAGGAGCTTTGACTAGTGTTCAGAGAGCTTTAACGAAGCGTGTCCGAAGCCATATTTTGAAGCAAGTATAAACTAGCCCTTAGGCTCGGTTCACACTGGAACCGGCTTCGGATCGCACAGGAACGCTGTGCGTCCGCATTATCTGGTTCAGGGATGAATAAGGGCTAAATTTTTGCCTGAATTCGGCCCTGAAATTGGCGTTTCTGTGCAGTGCGCTCTGCAGCCACCCCGGAAATATGTGAACCGGCTCCATAGAGAGCCAGTCACATTCTCCTACTATACGAATTGGATGCGGGGGAAACCCTCATCCAATTCGCAAAGGTGTGAACCCAGCCTCAATCTTACCCTGTCCCGATTCAGTCCACAGTAAATTCCATTTGGTTGTCTGAAAAAAATAAGTACCTGTGCTGCCTCAAAGCAACCAGACCTGTAGTAGAAAATGCCAGTTGAAAAATGAATTTAATCAAAGCCTGATGTCATCTGTAGAGAGTTTTGGGGCCAATTCTGCACATTTATAAGTCACAGTGATGTGCTTTATAGATGTTCTTAGCCCTCAGCCATTTTGGCAAATGAAGGCAACATATGAAAAAAAATGTTAATAGCCTGGCGGAAAGCCCAATTATGTGACCTGTAAAAGTCACATGACCAGCTCTACTCTAATCACAGAGCTCTTTCTGCTGCCTTAACCAGAGAGAACTCCATGGAGGTCCACTCCACAGCCTGCATTTTATGAACAGGCTGCAAAATGTAGACCACGGTGTGGATCTTCATTAAAATTTCCACTACCCATTATTAATGGGCCTCCTTGTCTTAGTAAATACTTTGGGACTTATGTATGAAGAGTGTAAAGCCGCATACACAAGGCTGGATTTTCTGATGGGAAATGTGTGATGACAGGCTGTTGGCGGAAAATCCAACCGTTTGTACGCTCCATCGGACAATTGTTGTTGGGTTTTCCGCAGACAAATGTTGGATGGCAGGTTTTAAAATTTTCTGCGGACAAATGTCTGTTGTTGGATTTTCCAAGCCTGTGTACACAAGTCCGTCGGAGAAAAGTCCAAAGTACAAACACGCATGCTCGGAAGCAAGGACGAGCCAGAAGCGGTCGGTCTTGTAAATTAGTGTTTATAATGGAGAATTAACATTTGTGACATGACAAATTATGAAATCTCTAAATGCAGCGCACATTCTCTTCTTCTTTAATGGGATAATAATGAAGCTGCTTTGCTGGCGGTACTAATGGAGTTATTGCAAACTAATTTTCAAAGGCTTTTTTTTTGTAGTGAAAAACATGGGGTGGGTGCAGCGGTAGTGATCACTACCGCTGCACCCACCCCATGTTTTTCACAGATTTGAGTTTAGTATTTAGGACTTTTGGTGCCAGCAGCTTAATATATTTGATTTATTTCAAATTCCTTTTTATTACACATTGTTTTCAAGCGCAGAGTTGACCGTTTTGGTTCTTTTTCCACTTTTTTTTTTTCTAGTGATATCAAGAATAATATTATTATGTTTTTATTTATTTTTATTTGGGCAAGTTACCACAACACCATTATTCCGTAGTTTTTAAGACCAAAGATACAACTATGTTGGGGTCCCTTGTCAACTTTACGTTGTATTTTTTTTAAATGTAACTGCCTACTCCTCAACTGTCATTTGAAGTAAAACACACAGCCAAGTATTATTCTACACAACTTTTATATTGTGCATTAAAAAAAAAAAAATAGACATGCTATCTGCCAATAGAACTTAAAGTGGAGTTCCACCCAAAATAAAAAGAGTCATTTATGTGCATAAAAAAAATAAAAAAAAAACATTTGGAGAAAATTTTTTTCTTACTCACCTCTAAATGCCTGTTGCTAGGGGGTCCCTTGTAATCTGCCTCCTTCAGCGCCTGGGCTCTTGACATCACTTCTCTCGTCGCAGGATAGGGGATCACCTCTCCCCCCTCCCTCTTGTCAATCATCTGGGACACGTCACAGGTCCCAGATGATTGCGTGGCCAATCACGGCGCGCGGCGCCACTCGCGCATGCACAGTGGGTGCCCGGCTGTGAAGCCACAGCCAGGCGCCCACAGTTAAAAACGCCGGCACCGCCGAGCGCAGGGGGAGACGAGCGGGGCTTCTATCCCCCGCATCGCTGGACCCTGGGACAGGTAAGTGTCTGATTATTAAAAGTCAGTAGCTGCAGTATTTGTAGCTGCTGACTTTTGTTTTATTTTTTTTAAGCGGAACACCGCTTTAACCAAAAAGTGAATTCTATGCATCCAATAATATAGAAAATATACCAAATCAAATCATTATTCAACCAAAAAAATTATGTCAAAGCAATAGCTCCAAGGCCAATAATAAATAACATGTTATCTCCTCCGATTCCGCAACATGTCTGGTTGATAAACGGCTGTTAAGAAACGTACTGAAAAGCGCTATCAACACTCACCAAACTTCTACTAACACGAAATTAGCAGAAGAAGCCGAAAGGGTGGCGCTAAAGAGCTGAAAAACCACGTAGTACGTCTAGTATGTCACTTCGTTCCTAATTGTTGGCCAACATTTGTGTGACCGTCTGTATGCAAGACAAGTTTGAGCCAACACCCTTCGGACAAAATTCCACGGTTTTGTTGGCGGAAAGTCCGATCGTGTGTACGAGGCTTTAGGCCCCTTTCACACGAGGCGGACTCCGTTTCTACGGAGCCCGCCTCGGTCCGCCGGCTCAGCGGGAGATCTCTCCGTTGATCTCCGCTGAGCCGGCGGATGACAGGTCCCTCTCTGCTCACAGATCTCACCCGATCCGATCCGCCAGCGACAGACCTGGACGTAGGGCCATCCGTCTGCTTTTAGCGGATCGGACAGGGTCGGATGTCAGCGGACATTTCTCCACTGACATCCGTCGCTCCATAGGCTAACATGGAGCGCCCGTTCAGGTCCGCCGTCAAAACTGACAGGCAGACCTGAACGGTCCGATCGTGTGAAAGGGGCTTTAGAGTGTACAAACAAGAAAAGTTCTTGTTGCCCATCACAGACAGAGACCTTGTTTCATTTAGAACCCCACACTGCAGAAATGGCAGTTAGAAGTGGATTGGGTGCATTGGAGAACAAGAAATCACAATGCTCATAGTCCCTTTGTATATATAATTGCACAATAGGTGTTGATAATAGAGCTTATTGCACAAGAGCAGACACATTGGCAGTGAATGGATTCATATCAGTCTGCCTTTACCAGTATTCTTTAACACCTTTAGAACTGGAAAGGGCCAGCAATCCTATGTCCTATGTACATGTGATTGTTCATGGAATCTGTGGCTTGTATATTGTAGTGATAACTGGAAATAGAGCCTGAAATGATTTTATTTGTACCAAATATTATGGTTACATAACATCACATCATATGATACAGCTTCAAGGTAAAAAAAAAAAAAAGCCTCAACTGTGTAACCGGACATAAATATTTGCTGCCATGAAAGTATAGATGTGTGAAGGAAGGTTTTATTGAACAAATGTTTTAAGGTAAACCTGTACAAGGAAAAATATAGAGGTTTCCATTGCCTGGCTTCCTCTGGTCTGGATACTTTCTGAGGCATTAAAGTTGAAAGAGCATGCAGCTAGAGAAATCAGAGTAAGGGCCGGTTCACACCAGGAATCGCACAGTAACGCACTCACGTTCCTGTGCGATTTGAGTGCAGTGTGTCTTCAGACAAATTATTTGAGTGGGCTAAAATCGCACTGCACCACACCAAAAGTAGTGCCTGCACTACTTTAAAAAATGAACTGCAACCAGATTGCATGATACCTCTGTACCATGAGACCCAATTCAGGCAAACACACTGCACTTTCGGGTGTATCTTGCTACCTTATAGAGCTCAAGCTGGCCAATAACAACCATAGAGAATAAAGCAGAGAAACTCCATATGTAATATGTTTTAATACTTAATTTGTTGGTAAAAGTAATGTACTCACATAGAAGTAGGTAAAAAACAGCGCATCAATACCGCCGCCACTCGATTGTGTGGGCATGATGACGTCATCGCTAGACTCCGCCCTATGCGTTTTGTCACCTGAGATACTCCCTACAAGTGTGCATCAGTCTTGGAGTATGTGGGCATTATTGGGCTTTATCCTTCTATAATTTGGGGCCTGAAGCTTTGATAAGGTGCTATAGTGTGCTCAGGATGGTGAAGTACTGGAGTTTGGCACTAAAAATTCGCTTTTGCACAGATTAAAGATTTTTTGTTGTTTTGCAGACCTTGAGTGGACACTTTATTATGGACACTATTTGTATGTTTATATGCACTTTATGATCTCATTCTATCATTTTTGTATATTTAATGATGTTTACATTTTACATCATTTATATCATTTTGACACAGATTATGTGAAAAGGTGAGCGCAACACCTCATATTACATAGTTTTGGTGAATTTAACTGAGACTTACAAGGATGGCAGTGGCAGATTGCAGTGTGTATGGCCACCCTTATGTGCTGTTCTAAGTCAGTAAAAATGATTAAAGCCAATGAATCAGCCATTTTGTGTGCACCTGGACAGTCAAAGGAGGAACAGCAGACTGATGAGCTGACGTATTTGTCACTCTGCTCTTTTCTCCTATCAGCATGCTCATTGCACTGCAGCACAACTGATTGGCTCCCTGTACAGCTTCATCCTCCTCCAAGCCTGATCTCTACTGTACAAGGGACTGCAAGAAACTGATACCAATTCAAATTCAGGAACTTACACTGCTTACATAAAAGATACTAATAAACACAGATTTGCATTATTTTGTGCCTGAAGTCCAGCTTTAAGTCTCATGCACATGGATACATTGGGGCATACAACATGATCTTCTGGCTTTGCTCTGTGCTCGGAAAACCCAGGTGCTGCGTCCAGTCACCCACAGACATGGATAGCTGTACGTGAGCATACACTAAGCCTACAAGTCTACATTCTGGTGTATACCATCCTACAGCTGCGCATAGCCATTCATGTCTAATACCTGCTGTACACAGCACCTGGGCTTCCCATGGGCAGAACAGTGCTAGAATTTTATGTTCTAATGTGATTGTGAGACCTTAAAATGGATGTAAACCCTCACATATACCCAATGAAGTGAACAGCCTCAGATGATACACAGAGCTGAAACAAATCTCCCTACATAAGTTTTACTTGTATATCTGCTGTCTTCAGCTTTATATATTCTTTAGAAAGTGCACACAATTTCTTCCTGTTTCAGCAGTGGGAGGGGAGTCTGGGCATACACTGTGTGTGAGCTGATTGGAGGAAAGGCACACACCCCCTCTCCACAGGGACAAAACTATACAAAACTATTCAACACATGATGTCACTTCTGAAGTTGTGTTCTGCCGTACGAAATTTTCGTATGGTGAGTAACCTCTCCCTTTCCAAAATCTGATCCTGTGTACGAGGCTTTAGATTAGTGAATTGGATTGAGTGGGTATGGTGCTACTCTACAGGGTATGTTATAAACAAAAATGTATAGGTGTCCTTTAAGTGGTGGGTGTGTTGTGAAATCACATAAATACTAAAAAGTGCCAGGTGCTCTATAGTTCATAAACTAACAACCAAAATGTCATATGTGAAAGCAAAAAATTATATATATATATATATATATATATATATATATATATATATATATATATATATATATATACAACAAAAAATAACCAGTTTGTGGGGATAGCTCTCTGGGGAGTATGGTAAGAGAGCACGAATTGAAGCAACAGCACAAGCAGGATTTCAGAATAGACACAGCTGCTTTAAAGAGCACCTGTTGCGTTATTTTAAAATCAACTATATATTCACTGATTATATTATATTTTTTTGGATACACATCCAAGCATATAGACCGGTCACATTTTGTTGTGTTTTAAAGAGCAACTGTCACTTTATTTTAAAATTAATTATATATGGACTGATTATATTTTTTGGGGATATACATCCATTCCAAGCATATTTGCACATGTTATGAACTGGTTATTTTTTGTTGTATTTATACCAATTGTAATTATATATATATATATATATATATATATATATATATATATATATATATATATATAATTTTTTTTTCTTGCACATATTAAAGTTTATAAACTATGGAGCACCTACTACTTTTTAGTATTTATGTGATTTCACAACACACCCATCACTTAAAGGGACCTATACATTTTTGTTTATAACATACCCTGTAGAGCAGCACCACACAATATAATAAATGTTTGCTTTTAGGTTTAATACCCTCGTGTTTTTTCACCTTAAAGGGGTTGTAAAGATGTTTTTTTTTTTTTTTTTAAATAACAAACATGTTATACTTACCTTCACTGTGCAGCTCGTTCTGCACAGAGTGGCCCCGAACCTGGTCTTCTGGGGTCCCTCGGCGGCTGTTTCAGCTCCTCCCCGCAAGCATTTACCACCTTCATGCGAGCTCCCTCGCACGGTGGTGAGTGCTTGCGGGCGCGCTCCCGTGATACAGCCGGCGGCTATAGCCGCTCGCTGTATCACTCGGCCCCGCCCCCCGGCGCGCCGCGTCATCGGATGTGATTGACAGCAGCGCGAGCCAATGGCTGCGCTGCTTTCAATCCATCCACTGCAGCCAATCAGCGACCAGGCTGAGCTGCAATGAAGCTGACGAGGACGAGGAGCGAAGATTCGAGGCGTCAGGTAAGTAAAACGGGGGGGCTGGGGGCGGCGGTACTGTCAAAAGTTTTTTCACCTTAATGCATAGAATGCATTAAGGTGAAAAAATTTTTACCTTTACAACCCCTTTAATGCATCCTATGCATTAAGGTGAAAAAAATTCTGTCACTGACTAGCCCCCCCGTTTTACTCACCTGAGCCCTGTAATTCCCACGCCGGAGATGCGCTCACCCTCTCTGCCCGTCGTCTCAGGTCTTGATTGGCTCCCGCTACTGTCAATCAAATCCAATGACGCGAGAGCCGGGGGGGCGGGGCTGAGTCCGGCATTCTGTGTCTATGGAATGCTGTACTATGGTGCGGGCCCGCACGGTTACCCCCAGGGAGAGCGCTTCTCCTAGGTGGTATCCCGATGTGGGGAGGAGCCGCGAGCGCGGTCAGGGGACCCCAGAAGACGAGGATCAGGACCACTCTATGCAAAACGAACTGCACAGTGGAGGTAAGTATGATATGTTTGTTATTTAAAAAAAAAAAACGAGGGTTTACAAATCCTTTAAGCCCAATGTGCATGAGGCCTAGAGTTTTGTTGCAAAGCATATATTATATCAATCACACTATAACTTAGCTGATGGAAAAAGGAAATAACTTGAAAACAAACTAAAGCAGAGAAAGTGCCATTGTTCATTTAATTGTGTTATTAGTAAGCAGATGGAATGTTCATGAATTCTATGATCTGTACGCCCTTTTCGCGGCTTTTTTGCCTCTGCACGTTGATACAGGCAGGTTGAACTGTTTGGAAGTCTTGCAGCTTTAATAGGATGTTGTGTAGTCATCAGTCCTGGTATTCTTGCCCTCCCCCACCTGTAATCCTATCACACACCCATCCTTCCTCCAGGCTGTCACTATTTACTAGTGACTCTTGCAGACTGCTTACCTGCTGGAAGAATGAAGGAAACATTACTCGCATTTTCCTGCACAATACTTCCTGGCCAGGCTTGCGTGAGAACAGCAAACAGTAATAGCAGTCTGGCTAGGACATTGGCTGGCAACATACTGCTGCCTCCTCTGCCAGGATATCAAGAGCCTAATCTTTTTAGGTATACCTTACCAATAACCCTCCGATTTACAGATCCTATCATCATATCCTCTGAATGGCTATGGGAGACATTCCAAAACTTCTGTTCAGCTTCAAATGAAACAATGAAATAGAAGAGGGGCTCAGTTTACAATCGGCCTGTAGAAAATTGCTTTATTGTGCTTTTAAAGGTGTGGGCAGAGAACTTTACCTCGATCCGGTCATTTGTGGTCAGATCAGGGAACGACTGTATGTTCTTAGGTCCTGCGTGACCATGGCAGAGCCAGTTTAGTTGGGCTGGATTCTTCTTTGGTTACTGGCATTTTGGCACTAGATTCTTCCATCATGAGTTGTCAGCAAAAGAATAAGGATTTGGGTGCAGCTGGTGGGAAGAGATAGAACCATTGTCAGGCTTTTTTGATTGCTGTCTGTGCATGGGCATTGCTTTGGTCCTACAAAACCTGGGGCACCCAGGTGTGCAGAGAACTTTTTCCACAATCTGGCCATTTGTGGTCAGGTCAGGGAACGACTGTATGTCTTTAGGTCTTACGTAACCATGGCAGAGCCAATCATTTGGGTTGGATTCTTCCTCGGGTTGGACTTCCTTTTTTATCAGAACTCGTTTTCCCCCCAAAGAGGCCAATGCCAAGAATGTTTGCTAAACACTGGCCTTCTTGCCACTCCAATCAGCTTAGTAGTTTTGGTCATTTACATTTTGGTGCTAGGTTCTTCCACCATTAGCTGTCAGCAGAAAAATAAGGATTTGGTGCGGCTGGTGGAAAGATATGGAACCATTGTTAGGCCAAGAGGCCAATGCGAAGAATGTTTGCTAAACGCTGGCCTTCTTGCCACTCCAATCAGGTTATTAATTTTGGTCATTTACATTTCAGTGCTGTATTTTTCCACCATGAGCTGTCAGGTGCAGCTGATGGGAAAAGATTGAACCACTATCGGGCATTTTATTGCTGTCTGTGCAGGAGCATTAATCTTTTAGGGTTGCCACCTCATCCCTTTAAACCCGAACACATATTAATCACAGGTTCTGTGGCTGATTAAGATGGTAATTAAGGTCACTTGGTGCCATATCTGGAATAAATTAGCCTCAGAACCTGTGTAATTTGTATGTGTCCGGGTTTAAAGGGATGAGGTGGCAACCCTAATTACTTTGGTCCTAAAACTTGAGCCCCACCCCGGGTACCAAGGATTTACTATTGCAGGAATTCCTAAATCTTTTCTGTTAAATTTATTTCCGTTTATTGGTCTCTTCCCTCTTTCTGCTACACTTCACCATGATTTGTGCTCAGACACTTTGGTGATAACTGTTAGTAGTCAGAAGCAGGGCAGATAACGGGAAACCAAAAGCATCTAGCAGGACCAATGCTATCACCATACCTTACACTGTATGTGCCTATTTAAGCCATGAAAATAACTGTGTTTGGATGGATTTATTTATGTTTTCTAAAAAAATTAATTCTTCTTAAGCTCGCGCTGTACACGTAATGCATTTGTGCAACAGTACAGAGAGTGGGCTTTAACACCCACATTCCACACATATGCGTCCATGGATGGCCATTGTTTCTGTGCTGAGACTGCCCTCACTGCCTGCTCCCTGGTGGCATCAGCTGCTAGGATGCAACAGAATACAATAGCCATTTACACTGTATAGCGTGGATCGAGGAATCTGTGGATTGTGTTTTTTTGATCAGCCAATGGGCTGATTAGAAAAACCAAACAGATTCCCCCATCCACACAAGTGAGGTGGATGGAGGAATCCATCCTGCTGTGTAATTGTATTCACATATCAGTGCTGCAGCTCATTGGCTGCAGTCCCCGATTGAATGAAAATTTTCCAACATTCCTGTTAGACAGAAGTCAATTGTTAGATCGACTTCTCTAAAGTGGGAACAGTCATAGATGGATCGAAACTTGCCTGCTTCCTGCTAACCAGCCACATTTTAATCAATCTATGGTCAGCTTTAGTCTGCAGGATCTTACTTAGGAAGATTGCAGGAAAAACTGCAAAAAAGAGACCCTGGGCTCATGGTAGAAAACCTGGGACAAGTGCCCTTAAAGCCAGTGTCTAGCAACGTTCTTGAGTCTGTGTCCCTGCTGGGGAGATTCTCCCTCTCTGTTTTTCCTGGTGGTGATCATTGTTTTTGTCAGAGAAATGCTCTTATACCTTTAGATTCTAATTGTTCCTGTTAGTCAGGTTTTAGCCAATAAAATAAAACAACACAGAAAAAAAGTCTAGTTTTGGCAGGGCTTTGCTCATTGGTTATCATTGTGAATGCTTGTATTGTGTGCTTTGCTTTATAAACCGTGACTGTGCAGAGAAGAGGAACAACAGGATGGTGAAGCTGTATAATAATGGTAGAAGATGCAATGAAGTCCGGTTGTATCTAAACTGAAAAATATTTGCTAAAGTCTATGGTTCTGAACAAGGTCCAGGTACAAAGGTATTGTTCATTAAACAGTTGCAAACAAAAGGAATACATTTGATATCATGAAGCATTAACACAGCAAAGCCCATAACGCCGGTTATTGCAGCACATTACACAGCACAATAAAAGGGTTAGGCTTTTTTTGCAGGCTAGCTGGTAAGTGTGCTGGGATATTTTTTTTTTTTTACTGTGATGTGCGCTGCCCTTCCATGTGCACCTTATTGCAAAGGCTAGTTACCAGTTGGGGTGGTTGCCACTTTTTTGTACAGTTGGTTGAATTTGATGCAAGGACGCACTGGATACCTTGTGCTCTTGCTGGGTGTCCCATGCGTTCCTGTGCTTTTAGGGAGGAGTGGGCTCCCTCCAAGCAAACCTGCCCTTAATCTGTCTACTGCTACACTCTATTACCAAAAATATTGGGACGCCTCCCTTTACACACACATGAACTTTAATGGCATCCCAATCTTGGTTCGTAGAGTTTCATATTGAGTTGGCCCACCCTTTGCAGCTATAACAGCTTCAACTCTTCTGGGAAAGCTGTCTACAAGGTTTAGGAGTGTGTCTATGGGAATGTTTGACCACTCTTCTAGAAGCGCATTGGTGAGGTCAGGCACTGATGTTGCACGAGAAGAAGGCCTGGCTTGCAGGCTAATTCAGCCAAAAGGTGTTCTCTCAGGTTGAGGTCGGGTTGTACAGGCCAGTCAAGTTCCTCCACCCCAAACTCACTTATCCATGTCTTTATAGACCTCGCTTTGTGCACTGGTCCAAATCATTTGGTGGAGGGCGATTATGGTGTGGGGTTGTTTTTCAAGGGTTGGGCTTTGCCCCATAGTTCTAGTGAAGGGAACTCTTAAGACGTCAGCATACCAAGACATTTTGGACAATTTCATGCTCCCAACTTTGTGAGAAAAGTTTGGGGATGGCCCCTTTCTGTTCCAACATGACTGCGCACCAGTGCACAAAGCAAGGTCCATAAAGACCATACAAAATGATCGTTTCTTCAATGTTTCACAGCAAGTTGGAACCAAGGATGGAAATAATGTATGAAAATTCTTGTACGACAAATACTTTTTTTTTGTTTGTTTATTGTTTCTGATCATGCTCACTCTTTCGTATATGATTTTTCGAATAATCGTATGAAAACAAAACATATTAACCACTTCCGGACCGCCCGCCGTCGCTATACGTCAATACTTTGTTGTTACGGCATCAGATAGCTGCCATAATCCCGGTATTTTCTTAAACAGCGTTCTCCGCGGCGGTTTCCCTGCAAGATCACTTTTATCGGTAGCGGGAGAGGTGCCCCCCCTCCTGCCGCATCCCAGTCGTCTCCATTACTTTTCTGGAGCCATCGGTAGCGGCGGAGACAATCCGATGCTGTCCCCTGAGAAGCAGGAAGTTGAGTGAGGGAATGATGGCCCCCACGCGACTCAATGCAATTGGATGACGGAAGCAACGTCAAATGTCACTTCTGCCCAACGGCCTTAAAGGGACAATTTTTTTTTTACTGAAAAAGAAAAATATATATTTTTTTTCTAATTGCATTTAAGTGTAAATGTGAGATTTGAGGTCTTTTTGACCCCAGATCTCACATTAAAGAGGTCCTGCCATGTTTTTTTCTATTACAGGGGGTCCCCGGGTTACAAACACGTTAGGGACTATAGGTTTGTTCTTAAGTTGAATCTGTTTGTAAGAAACAGGTACATTTTTTAAGTGTAGCTCCAGCCAAAAAAACTATTTTTAAGCTTTTTGGATAGCATAGGGAAGGGTTAACACCCCTGTAACGTTTGTTTTGCTGTGTGTGCCTCTGTTCAGAAGATTTCACCTCACTTTCTGTCCCAATGACAATTGGATTTTGAAAATTTTGGGTTGTTGTGGAAACAAGGATTGGTGATAAAGCATCAGGTGAGGTACCTTTTCCCCATAATAGCTCTTACAGAAGTGAATTTCCCTTCCTAGGTGTAGATTTCCTTTCACTTCCTGTTGTCTTCTTTCGTTTGTAAGTAGGGGTCGTTTGTAAGTCGGATGTTTGTAACTAGGGGACCTCCTGTACAAGGGATGTTTACATTCCTTGTAATAGGAATAAAAGTGTTCCAAAAATAAATAAGAAAAAAAAAATATATATATATAAAGCGCCCCCCATAGAAGCGAACGCATACGTAAGTCACGCCCGTATATGTAAACAGTGTTCAAACCACACATGTGAGATGTCGCCGTGATCATTAGCGCAAGAGCAATAATTCTAGCAAAAAATCTCCTCTGTAACTCAAAACTGGTAACCTGTAGAAATTTTTAAACATCGCCTCGGGAGATTTTTAAGTGTCAAAGTTTGTTGCCATTCCGTGAGCGGGCGTGATTTTGAAGAGTGACATGTTGGGTATCAATTTATTTGGTGTAACATTATCTTTCACAATAATATTGGGTTAACTTTACTGTTTTCTTATTTTCTTATAATTTTTCTTATAATTCGAAAAAGTGTATTTTTTCTTTTTTAAATGCGTTAGTAAGACCGCTGCGCAAATATGGTGTGACATAAAGTATTGCAAAGATCTCCATTTTATTCCCTAGAGTGTCTGAAAAAATATATATAATGTTTGAGGGTTCTAAGTGATTTTCTAGCAAAAAAAAAAAAAATGATTTTAACTTGTAAACACCAAATGTAAAAAATAGGCCTGGTAGTAGGCCTTGGATAGTAAAAAAAAATGTTTTACTATCCAAAGTTAAAATAACAAGGGCAGAAGATTTAATAGATGGAAAGATAAAAAAAATGACTAAAGTTCCTCTTTAAGTGGTTAAACAAAAATCAATAGATCTGTTAACGTACAAGAAAAATTTTGGAGTTCATCCCTTTGGAATTTTTCATTTGAAAAGTTTGAACTGGATGTTGAATGTTGTGAAATGTTTCTTCCGATTTCCTTATAGTGTGTACAAAGCTTAACTCTTTAATATACCCAGGACAACATCGAATTGTATTAAAACATTACCTTCAACCTCTGTCCGTTCTTTTTTCTACAGCTTTCCTCAAGGACCCAGGCCAAAGTAAATATTGATTTGTTTACATTCAGCTTGTCTGTAGTCTTCACTGTACATTGTACAGGGTAGCATGTGTGCAGACCAGACTGAGAACAAGTGAATGCTGAGGTATCCCTATAGATATGCATTCTGATTCCTACAATTGTCTGTAATCGCAGAGAATGGAGGGATGTGCTTGCTTTTCCACTTTGCAAAGAGGAATTTCACTTACCTTAGTAGATGCAGTGAACTTGAGCCTTACTTTAGGTTTAATTTGAATTGTTAATAAACTCAAATATTTAAAAAAAAAATTAAAATAACAAACATGTTATACTTACCTGCTCTATGCAGTGGTATTGCACAGAGTGGCCCCGATCCTCCTCTTCTGGGGGGCCCCGGCGGCGATCTTGGCTCCTCTTCTTTTGAGGGACTACCATAACCAGCCACTGGCTATGTGCGTAGTCCCCGCGCTCCCGACCCGTGTGTCTACAGAGCCGCACTCCAGCTCCGCAGCCTATTGCATTAGGATGTGCATCCCAAAGCTCAAACACACATGCCTTTTTCTGCAGCCTCAGCTGCATGGGGCAGGGAATGAAAAGAAAGTGCTCTGTGCTGAGTGGCTTCCTGTTCATTCAGAACATAGAGCATAGTAAACAGTTTATTATGCTTCAGTTATGAATGAACACAGTGAGTGAGTGTGTTCGCTGTGTTCATTTAGAAAAGGAAGAGGCCAGTAAATGAGGAGCAGAGGAAGCTGGATGAGTGGACTCCTCTGCTGCCACCGGGGCTGCCTGCTGCCCGCACTGGAGGAGACACAGCAGGAGGAAAGCCACAGCCCGGTAAGTGCCGTACCTCCCACATGGTGCTGTGTGGTGCTTTCAGTGCCAGGAGTCACAAGCCCGCGCCCGTGCTATCAGACCTGCGAGCCCTGCGCCGGGGGGCGTGGGGGTGTTGTCAGAGCAGCCAGCCGCAGAGGGGGATAGGGGATAGGGGGGTTCTGCTGTCAGAGCCGCCAGCCGCCGGGGGGGATTCCTGTCAGAGCCTTCATCCTGGGGGGGCGGGTGCTGTCCCAGCCGCGAAGGGGGAAGGGGTGTGAGTGTTATATACCAAATGCTGACCTATCTCTAATGCTGATATCTGTAATGCTGATCTATATACCCAATGCTGATGTATATATTATATCTGTTATGCTCATCTATATACTGAATTTTGACCTATATACCCTATCTGTAATGCTGATCTATATACCAAATGCTGACCTATATACTCAATGCTGACCTATGTACCCTATCTGTAATGCTGACTTATATAAGAGGTGGGCTTATAAGAAGTGGGAAGGGTCAAAAAGGAAGGGCGGGTCTGGCCCTTCCAGACTTGGAGTTAGACTTTTTTGCATCCAACCATGTGCAAACAAAAATCCTGTTTTGTTAAATTTTCCTTGCTCATGATTGGGTATTTTTTGCAACATTATATTTTTTTTCTACCTCATTCAGTGAGATTAGTGAAAATGTATTTTGAAAATTAACATGCTCTATCCCATTTAGTAAATCAACCTCAACTGTATTTAACAGGTTTGTAGACCTACTTGTACTGTAGTTTCCATTTCTGCTCTGCAGACATTATTGTCTGTATACTGAACAGTATAGACTGCAGACAGTCAAAATAAAACATAGCAATGTTTACCTGGTCTTGTCCTGTGAGAACCATCTAAGAACAGGAAAATAAAAGGTAGATGTAAGAGTTCATACTTGCATAATTTATTGAGCTTGACTGTTGCTCAGTAACAACAGTACTACCAGTTATATGAAGGAAGCAGTAGAATAAGGTGCCGAGTATATTTGTAGTGGTCAGAAATGCTCTGTAGCTCTTTTGGTGGTATTTGATCACCTCTGCGTTTTTTATTTTTTGCGCTATAAACAAAAAAGACTGACAATTTTTATATTAAAAAAGCAATATTTTATACTTTCTGCTCTAACACATATCCCATAAAAAAATTAAAAAATCTAATTTCTTCATCAACTTAGGCCAATATGTATTCTGCTACATATTTTTGGTAAAAAAAAATCCCAATAAGCGTATATTGATTGGAGCTAAAAAATATGCACTGTCACCTTACTGATGACACTGGCAGGGAAGGGGTTAACATCATGGGTGATCAAAGGTTTAACTGTGTGCCTAGGTTGTGCTTACTCACTGTGGGGGAGGTGCTTTGACTAGGGGAAGGCAAAGATCCATGTTCCTGCTTTGCAGAAACACAGGATCTGTGCCTTCCCTTCTAACAGAAGGACAATTTGCCTTGTTTACAGGTTGATTGTTTACAGATTGTTGTTCTGCCTGTGCCCTGTATAATCGGCGGGTGCCGGTGTCCTGTCGATTTTTGCCCTCCGTCAAAAACTGTCAAAAGTGTCAGCTAGTGTCAGAATGTCCGCCGCAATATCGCAGTCCTGCTATATGTTTCTGATCACCGCCATTACTAGTAAAAGAAATAAAAAGTTAATTAAAAAATCCCATAGTTTGCAGACGCTACAACTTTTGCGCAAACCAATCAGTTAACGCTTATTGGGATTTTTTTTAAACAAAAAATATGTAACAGAATACACATTGGCTTAAATTGATGAAGAATGATTTTTTTAACAGTTTTTATTGCCTATGTTTTACAGCAGAAGGTTAAAAATGTTTTTGTTTTTTTTTTCTCAAGATTGACGGTCTTTTTTGTTTATAGCGCAAAAAATAAAAAACCTGCAGAGGTGATCAAATACCACCAAAAGAAAGCTCTATTTGGGGGAAAAAAGGACATAAATTTTATTTGTGTACAATGTCGCACGACCACGCAATTGTCAGTTAAAATAACGCAGTGCCATATCGCAAAAAATGGCCTGGTCATGAAGGAGGTAAATCTTTCAGAGGTCAAGTGCTTAAGAAAACAAAATGTCATTCAGTTCATTCACATGGCTAACCTAAGCAGGAGGACACTGTGGATCTTCATGGTACCCAACCACAACTTTCATGCTTCTGCAGTAAACTAGAGGGGATAATGCAATCAGTCAAAGCTGTGAACCTGCCTGTCAACTCAGAAGGAAGGCTGTATTTGTAGGCAGTTGGTGTCTGATGCCTGATGGTGCCATATCAGTGAGACAATGCAAATGAGGCATCACTTGCTTTTAGCAAATGGCCACAGATGGACAGATCTTACATAGATAACAAAACAGTGTGGCGCTCAATGGTGGACAAATGAAACATATACTGATCAACCAATCTGGCTAGAAAGTGCTAATATTTGAATAAAATTATGTCTGTAGTAAAGCATCAAAGGATTAATCAAAGTGAGTGTTCAAAATGAATAAATGATCATCCTGAAATAGTCCATCTTGAGAAACAAATAAACAAATGGTGTAATGTCCCGTACACACAATCGGATTTTCCGACAAATGTTGGATGTGAGCTTGTTGGCTGAAAGTCCGAACGTGTGTATGCTCCATGGAACATTTGTTGTCTGATTTTCCGCCAAAAAAAATTTTGGCTAGCAGGTTCTCCAATTTTCCGCCAACAAAACTTTGTTGTCAGAATTTCTGATCGTGTGTACACAAGTCCAACGCACAAAAGTTCACGCATGCTCGGAATCAAGCAGAAGGAGCCGCACTGGCTATTGAACTTCCTTTTTCTCGACTCGTCGTACGTCTTGTACGTCACCATGTTCCCACGTTCGTAATTGTTGGCCAACATTTGTGTGACCGTGTGTATGCAAGACAAGTTTGAGCCAACATCCTTCGAACAAAAATCCACGGTTTTGTTGGTGGAAAGTCCAATCGTGTACGGGGCATAAGAGTCTTTCTTGTGCTGTTCAAGGTGATAAGACTTGATCATAATGGTGCAAATGATAAAACTGGCATGCTTACCAGAAACGGTGGACACGTGTACCAATTAGTTTACTTAATTCGTTTACTTGCTCAACAACTTGCTCAACACTGGGTGGAGCCTTTTCTCTAATCATCGTTCCCCTTGTGGTGGATCCCATTGAAAATACTCCCTCACGGTTGCCTGTTTGACTCACGTGCCGTATGGCAGTGGTCATCAACCCTGTCCTCAGGGCCCACTAACAGGCCAGGTTTGCAAGATAACTGAAATACATCACAGGTGATATCATTTGCTGCTCAGTGATTGCAGTATTCTAGTCTGTCTCTCCCCAAGGTAATGCATAAAACCTGGCCTGTTAGTGCGCCCTGAGGACAGGGTTGATGACCACTGCCATACGGCACGTGAGTCAAACAGGCAACCGTGAGGGAGTATTTTCAATGGGATCCACCACAAGGTGAACGATTAGAGAAAAGGCTCCACCCGTTGTTGAGCAAGGTGTTCCAACATCAGTAAACTAATTCCAAAGTATTCATTGAATCATATTAAATGTTGCAATGATTCATGATATTGTGCATGAAAAACAAATGACCGCACATAGTGTAACTCCTTGGTACCTTCTGGCTCACTGCATAAAGTTTAGTAGAATTAAATCCTTCTCAGGCTGCAGGTTGATCATTAAGTCGAGGCAAGGCCCACAGTCTTTGGTATCTTCTCAAGTACAGATGAATACATATGTGGCTTTAGGGCATACAATTTGAAGGTCGGGAACAGGTAGACCCAAATCGAAGTCATTGACAAGACCTACTTACATAGATAACAACAGTCCATAAGAGACCTGACCACCACATTCCTATTATTCCTCAGTGAACACACAGTAAAGAGTTCATTCACGTTTCCATATTTTTAGATGAAGTTTTAATATTTAATGTATTGTTTTTATTCTGCAGGGATGAGCGCTCTGCATTATTTTCATAATGCTTATTGATATAACACAGGAAACTACAGCTTATCTGAGAGCTAAAAATAGTTCCCCTCTTGTGATTGTAGAAGACATCTAGGACCAGTTCCACCTGCTACACATGTTCACTTGGCAGGACTCAGAGAGAACTGGTATAGCAGGTGTAGTACGCGCCGGCCGGGTGACAGATGAACTGTTATTTGGTACCAGTCAGGTGAGTGCAAGGAGAATGAGTCAAAAGGGAATACCTGTAAAAGAGAACGGGGTTCCTAGATAGATATACACAGAGAGAATTGTGCATGGAATATATGAATACACAGCAGAGCAACAGATTGAGGAAAAAAAAACACACCGAGAGACTTGTAAAGAGTGCTCCTTTATTTCCTAAGAGCCAGGAATATTGGACAAATATTTGGGCTGGGTAAACAAGAAGCATACTGACAATAGCAGGGAGCCAATAGTCTGCGTCACGTGTTTTTTTTAAAGGCTTCATGAAAGCTACACAGCTCATATTATGGCAAACACATTGCGCAATTACATTTTTAAGCTAGGAGTGTTGGCGTTTTATAGTGTATTTGTGCATATATGAGTCTCATGATTCTGCTATTAAC
Source organism: Aquarana catesbeiana (assembly GCF_042186555.1). Lineage (NCBI taxonomy): Eukaryota > Metazoa > Chordata > Amphibia > Anura > Ranidae > Aquarana > Aquarana catesbeiana. Next base: position 579,709,656 of record NC_133328.1, on the reverse strand, counting down.
ACTTTATGTGCTCTAGGAAGTCAACCAATTTGTGTCCCTGTATATATATATATATATATATATATATATATATATATATATATATATATATCCTAGTAGATACTAAATAACTTTTGGAGGAAATAATCACATCCTTATGGCTCCTCATGGGTCTAGTTACCAGTGGCGGCTGGTGGTAATCTTTTTGGGGGGGTTGGCAAAAAGTGCCCCCGGGTCGGTCAGTTGGTCGGTGCACTTACTTCAACCACGGGCGGCTTCCCCGGGTCCCCTCCTCGGCAATCATGAGTGGGCATCTCCTTCCCCTGCTCAGCGGCCTCCATCACCTCCCTCCTCCTCAGTGGCTAATCAGAATGCTTCTCCTTCCGGCCAATCGGGATAGGCCTCTCACACCCGCACTTCTTGATTGGCAGATAGGCGATACATTGTTAGAATAGCGAATATTCATTCGCTATTGTAACACACCTGGGTGGGCTCCGAGCGCAGAGTGTCCGGAGCCCACCCTATTTTGAAGCCTTCTAGAGCCTCTGGCTCTCATCAGGTGCTTAAAAAAAAAACCTGGCGTTGTAATTCATGAGCCCTGTGTCCTTAAAGGGGCCAGACGCATGAATAGGGGGTGGCGGCGGCGGTGAAAAGGGGAGGCGGTGCCCTGCACCAGTAATGGACGGGGCCGCCCCTGCTAGTTACTGTCCCCTAGGTATTTGGTTCAGCTTTCATTTTTAAAATACGGTATTTTGGGTTTTTCCTCGTTTAATGACCAGGCCATTTTTTGCGATATGGCACTGCGTTACTTTAACTGACAATTGTGTGGTCGTGTGACGCTGTCCCCCATATAAAATGTATGTAATTTTTTCCCCCCAGCAAATAGAGCTTTCTTTTAGTGGTATCTGATCACCTCTGCGGTTTTGTTTTTTTGCGCCAGAAACAAAAAAATACCGACAATTTTAAAAAAAAATAAAAATATATTTTTACTTTCTGCTATAAAACATATCCAATAAAAAAAATGTAAAAAATCTAATTTCTTCATCAGTTTAGGCCAATATGTATTCTGCTACATATTTTTGGTAAAATAAAATCCCAATAAGGGTATATTGATTGCTTTGCGCAAAAGTTATAGCATCTACAAAACAGGGGATAGATTTATGGCATTTTTTTTTTTTTTACCTAGTAATGGCGGCGATCAGTGATTTTTAGCGAGACTGCGATATTGCGGCGGACAAATCGGACACCTAACTGACACCTAGCTGACACTTTGACACTTTTTTGGGAACCAGTAACATTATTACAGTGATCAGGGCTAAACATATGCACGGACATTGTACTAATGACACTGGTAGGGATGTGGTTAACATCAGGGGTAATTAAAGGGTTAAGTGTGTTCCCTGTTTGTGCTTTCTTACTGGGGGGGGGGGGGGGGCTCACTGCATGGACACAGCGATCCCTGTTCCTGATTACCAGGAACACAAGGTCAGTGTCCATGCCTGACAGAATGGCGGTCTGCCTTGTTTACATCGGCAGACTGCCGTTCTATCTCTCTGGGAAACTATCCACAGGTTCCGGCGGACATCCCGTCTGCCGGACCTGCTGATTGGCTCCCCCTGTGGCTATTGCACAGAACGACATACAGGTACATCGTTTCGAGCAGCCGTGCCACCTTGTCGCAGTACAACTGCAGCGGGTGGTCGGCAAGTAGTTAAGTTGGTCACAGGTTAACAACATGTGGGGTGTGGAAGTGAGAAAAGCAGGTGAATGTAGGGCAACCATTCTCAATCATGGTTCCATGGAACAAGCTGTACAGATAAATGGCAAACACCCCAATCTATAACTAGACTTTGCAGTAAGGTGCACATGGAAGGGTTTTGCACATCACCAACAGAAAATTTCCCAACACACTTACCAGCTAGCCGGCAAAAGAAAACAAATTGCCCTGTCTAACAATTCATGTTAAAAACAAAGGGTTTAGTTGCACTCATTAGTAAATACTTGTGAAAACCACAGTGCCTTGCCAAGGCTCCTCTGTATACCACAGTCCTAACTCGATATTTGAGAGTCTCCAAGTTGAAGTACATATAGCAGTAGATATATTATTAAAGTGGTTGTAACCCCACTTTGTCATTTTCATGAAATCCCCGGTCTTCCATAATTCTGTGTGCCCCGGTGTATCTGCTTCATTACCTTATTTCCTAGAGCCGCTCGGCGCTCACGTGACAGGCTGCCTCTCTCCTCTCCTGATCTGACAACTACAGTAGTAGGGGCCGAGAATCCCCCGCTAATGTCAGCCGGGAGGAGGAGAGCAGGCGAAAGACAGCCGATCACGTGATCACCGAGCGGCGATAGGAAATAAGGTGAAGAACAGCATTTTTTAAATCCAGCAGATACACTGGGGCACACAGCATTATGAAAGACAGGGGATTACAATAAAATTACAGTTATTTCACCAGCAGGAGGGGAGGGGTGGGCCAGACAGAGGAGGACAGAGGATGAGAGCTACGGATGACAGAGGCTTGTAAACTGACCACGGTGTCAGGGCTCAGCAGCCATGATATAGCGTAATCGGTTTACAGGGGGGGGGGGCACAACCAGGCAGGATCAGCCAGATATTTCAGGTGATAGAAGGGGCCAAATGACACAGCACAAGAACTATGTTGTATAACATGCTTTAACCACTTGCCGGCCAGCCACTGTCATTATATTGCGGCAGGTTGACATGATCCCGCGAGCCGTTGTAGCTGTACGTCGGCTCCTTTAAGCGGGATCGTCGGCACGAGAGGCAGAACAGGGACATGTGTGTGTAAACACACAAATCCCTGTTCTGTTCTGAGAGGAGATGCAGATCCTGAGTTCCTAATAGCTAGGAATCACAATCTGTCATCTCCTATAGTCAGTCCCCTCCCCCTACAGTTAGAACACACAGTTAGGGAACACAGTTAACCCCTTGATCGCCCCCTAGTGTTAACCTCTTCCCTGCCAGTGACATTTACACAGTAATCAGTGCATTTTTATAGCACTGATCACTGTATAATTGTCAATCATCCCAAAAATGTGTCAAAAGTGTCCGATGTGTCCGCCATAATGTCGCAGTCACGATAAAAATTGCAGATCACCACCATTACTAGTAAAAAAAAAATAATAATAAAAATGCCATAAATCTATCCCCTATTTTGTTGACGCTATAACTTTTGCGCAAACCAATCAATATACGCTTATTGCGATTTTTATTACCAAAAATATGTAGAAGAATATATATCAGCCTAAACTGAGAAAAAAATTAGCTTTTTTAAAAAAAAATATATATTATAGCAAAAAGTACAAAATATTGTCTTTTTTTGTTTAAAACCGCAGAGATGATCAAATACCACCAAAGAAAATTCTATTTGTGGGAAAAAAAGGACATCAATTTTGTTTGGGTACAGCGCACTATTGTCTGTGACGCAGTGCCGTATCGCAAAAAAAAAGCCAAACCTTTCGGGTAGGAACAGGATCCTTTTTTTTTTTTTTTTTTTTTTTTTTTTTTTAGGATAACAAACGCTTTAAGGGCAGTTTGCCCTGAAGGCGATATTAAAATCTGCTCTGTGCAGTGGTTTTGCACAGAGCAGCCTAGATCCTCCTCTTTTTGGGTCCCACACTGGCGAACCTGGCTCCTCCCTCCTGCAGGGAAGGAGGAGCCTCCTCCCTCCTGCTGCTTGCTGTGAGGGCACCCAAGCAACCACGCTCCCGAGCAGCGGCTCTGTGTGTTCATTCACACACGGAGCTGTGTCTCGGCCCCGAGGTTAAGAAAGGCTGGTGTAGGATGTCAAATACACTTTTCTGTGTTCCAGTTTTATTATTCTGTTTTTTCGAACGTTCCAGGAAGATTGACAGTAATGGTTTCCCTCACGCCATTGAATCTTCTGTTCACTAGGTGTCAACCCCTGTAAATGTTCAACACTCAAGAAAATGCTCCATAGGTTCTTCAAATACACTGTAAATTGTTTTTAAATAATGAATTGAAGAACTGGGGTATGAAGGTGCATGTAATTTAAAGTGAACTTGTCAGTAATGCATAAAAAAAAAAATGGCATACCAAGGTGATGGAAGACACCAAAATATGCTGGTAGTGGTGATCTTATGATGGTCAGTGTGTATCTTTACAGTTTGCTATTGAAGTCATTTCTAAGTTAATGCCGTATGCCGCCTGCGTCGCGGTTTTGCACTTTGTTTATTTTTGGATGATTTAAGCGTGGCCGACTGTAGGCCTTATTTTTATATGTTTCTGTCCACCATTTTACCTTTGTAAAGCACTTTCAATAAAAACTATTGAAACAAAAACAATGCTTGTAGACAATACTATGAAGATGCCTATGAACTCCAGACATGCAATATGTTAACTGTTACTTAACTCCAAACTCCAATCTTTGTCACCCACATTCCACAATGCAATGTGCTGACTCTTAGAGGTTAATTTACTAAAACTGTAGAGTGCAGCTGTGCATGCTCCTAACTTCAGCTTGTTCAATTAAGCTTTGACATAAAAACAGAAAGCTGATTAGTGGTGGCTGGTGTTCAAACCTGGCCCCTCGCATTAGTGGTGGCTGGTGTTCATTCAAACCTGGCCCCTCGCACACCAACCCCCCCCCAACAGACAGGAAGGCGGCGATCAGTGGCTTTACCTTAGGAGGCCGGTGACCAAGCTGGTGCTGGATCTGGGTTAGGGCTCCTGAAAGCTGGAAGAGGCTATTGTGCCCCTCCACCTGCCGCTGCATGTTCCAGCTTGCCAAGGGAAGAGACGGGACCGTTGCTTCTCCGCCCGACCGAACAGGAAGTGGGTCCTAAGACCCGACATTGGAGAATATTAATTTGCTAATGTCACACAACTGCGTGGACTCAGTTTGAAGCAAGTCCAAGCGTCCAGCATCCTGCATGTAGATTAGGGGCTGGGTGCATGGATTAGGAGGGGCGGCGCCCCTGCGCCCCTAATGCAGCGGCTGCCACTGAAGCTGATTGGTTTCTATTGAGAGCTGCACCAGATTTTGCACTCTCCAGTTTTAGTAAATCAAGTAGTTTGCTATGAAGCCTGCACTGCATTGTGGAACACAAATGGGGTTATTTACTAAAGCTGGAGAGTGCAAAATCTGGTGCAACTCTGCATAGAAACTAATCGGCTTCCACGTTTTATTGGCAAAGCTTAATTGAACAAGCTGAAGTTTGAAGCTGATTGGCCACCATGCATGGCTGCACCAGATTCTGAGTGCACCAGCTTTAGTAAATCTGACTGAAAATCTTTGCCTAAGCTCCAACTTGTCGCAAGTTGAGATTTGCATATTGCACACAACTCTGGGTTGCACATGGTATGGGAGTCCATTAGGGAGCATAGAGAGAAATATAAAATAATAATGGTCTATAATAGCACCCATGTATATAGCAGTGGTTCTCAACCTCAGTCCTCAAGTCCCCCCACAGCAGTGGTGTATTTAGGTTTTGTGCTGCCCTAGGCCTGACTAAAGGACTAAAGGAGGAAAGAGGGATGCGGTGGGAAGAGGACAGAGGGATGCCGCAGGAAGAGGACAGAGAGGGACCTTGCGGGAAAAAGACAGAGAGGGATGTGGCATCTTTTCATTTGGGGGGAGTGAGGGGGTAAGGGGATATGTGCTGGGTGCTTTGGAAGGGTAGAGGATTAGACCCCCCCCCCACTAGCACATATCCTCTCCCCTCCCAAAGCACCCAGCATATATCCCCTTACCCCCCCCCCCTCCCATCCCATCACTCTATGTGTGCATCTGTTAACTGCCCCCCGGTTAGTGTGCCCCCCTGTAAACTATACACAGTCCTCAGACCAGCAGCGCGGCTCTTGCACTGAAGTCATGTCCCTCCTTGTGGCTCCTCCTCCTCCTGGCTGTGTACACTAGAACATTGGAGCCGAGGAGGAGGAGCCGAGGAGTGTGTGTGGCTGTCAGTGGGTAGAGAAGGGTCAGCTGCTACAGAAAGAGATTGCTGCTTGTGGGACCCCGGGCGGCAGATGTCCCGGGTGCCCTTGCTAGCGCACCCCTGTCTGGCCAGTTACCGGAGCTCAGTGCGGGAACTTGTTGTAGCATTGGACTTCGGGACAGTGGCGTCACTAGGGTTGGTGTCACTTGATGCGGTAAAAATGGTGTCACCCCCCACCCTCCTATTTTTGGGCCAGAGGCCCAGCGTAGGAGCTCATTGTGGTGGTCAATAAGGCCTAGAGGATAGCAGGTTAGGCACTTCCTAATGGCTCAGTCCCTGGGAACAGTAATGGATAATGGCTTACAGGCTCTCTTACCAGACCCAGCAACACCGCAACAATGATCCCTCTGGCTGGACGTTCGCTCACTCTGGGTTTCCTAGGCTGACTCTAGTCAGTAGTGTAGCATGTCTGTACCCTGGCAGTGGCTCTGTCTTCCTTCCCCTTTGGTGGTGCGGGTACAGCGTTACTCTCTCTCTCTGCTGGTGTGGGTACAGCATGGCTCTCTCTCTGGTGGTGCGAATACAGCGTGGCTCTCTCTCTGGTGGTGCGAGTACAGCGTGGCTCTCTCTCTGGTGGTGCACATACAGCATGGCTCCCTCTCTGGTGGTGCGGGTACAGCGTGGCTCCCTCTCTCGTGGTGCGGGTACAGTGTGGCTCCTTCTCTGGTGGTGCGGGTACAGCGTGGCTCCCTCTGTGGTGGTTCGGGTACAGCATGGCTCTCTGATGGTGCGGTTGGTGCTCTCTGGCGGTGCGGGTACAGCGTGGCTCTCTCTCTGGTGGTGCAGGTACAGCATGGCTCTCTCTGGTGGTGCTGGTACAGCGTGGCGCTCTGGTGATGTGGGTACAACATGGCTTTTTCTCTGGCTTCCCCCAGCACAGTACTCTCTTTTTCTCATCTCCTGTAGCACTCAATTGCTCTGCTTTTTGCCAGATTCCAGGTTCTTCCCCCCCCCCAGCAGAGTGCATGCATGCTGGGGGTCTGTAGCATGCTGTCTGTGGACACACTGGGGCCGCCAGTCTTGAGGACTACATTGCCCATGATACTCCCCAGTGGCTTCTGATTGGCCCTCTGCTGTGGCCAATGGGGAGGGGCAGCTTGCAGCTCGCCTCTCCCTGTCACAGCATCGCTGCAAGTTCTCTTGCAAACGGAGCAGCAGTACTGTCACCGATTTATCAAGGGGGGGGCTCGATGACACCCACTAAAACTGTTTCCTGGTGTCACCCCCCCGCACCCCCCACAGTCACTGCTCTCTTCAGCTGTACTCCCCTGATGGCGGCCCTGCGTGCGAGAGGAGGGTGCGGTTGCCTTTTTTTGTACGATGGGGAAGCTTTTTTGCCGCCCCCCCCCCCCCCCCGCAAAGTGCCGCCCCAGGCCTGGGCCTTGTCGGCCTAGGCCAAAACACAGCACTACCCAACAGGCCATGTTTTGGGAACTCTCTTAGATAAAATAGCAGGGGCCGTCTTTAATGTTGATTGGACCCTGGGCAAACATTTTCTTGCCCCCCTCCCTGCTCAGAGAGTAGCTGCACTTTCTTTTCTGCAACAACGGGTTGCAGGAAAGAAAATTGCTCTGTCTATGGCTGACCTAAGCCTCTCACAACAGCACACCTGCTTACCCCACAAGCTGCGATCACCTACCAAGGTAGTTCCTAATAGTTCATGTTCTAGTGGTGGTAGCATGTAGTGGCTGAAAAGCCTTCTTACCAAATCCAGTGACACAGCAGCAGTGGTCCCTTCAATCAGGTGTCTGGTGTTGCCCATGATGACTCCAGTAGGCAGTGCAGCACGGTCCATATCCTGGCAGTGGCTCAGCAACATGACCCTCTCTCTCTTGCAGTCTCCACCACATGGTACTTGCTTGATGGTATTTCAGCAGCTCAGTCTCTGGGGGGAACTGTTCCATATGTTCCTCTCACTAACTCCCCCAGAACACTGCGCTGTCCTGGTGACTTTTTGCCCGGGCAAATCTTGCTCCCTCCTTCTTTAAAAGCAGGGTATAGTTCAGGTACCATGGGACTACATGTCCCATCATGCCCCTTAATTCTCCTCTGATTGGCTGCTTGTTCTGCTTAGCCAGAGGGAGTTTGAAGAATAAGCAGCGATTAGACAGAGCCGGCTGCTGACAAGAGGAGGGGAGGAGGGGGTCAGGCCAGCAGGTTGCAGTCCCTGTCATAGCACAGCCAATCAGAGACCCAAAGTGGCCCGTGCAGCGGTGGGAGGAGAGATCGCCGCTCAGCTACATTGATATGAATGACATGATATGAATGACAGGCAGGCTGCGCGGGCCCCTGTAACTAGGAGCGACCCTAGATATTCCGTCTGATTGGCTGCTTGTTCTGCTTAGCCTGAAGGTGAAGAACAAGCAGCGAATAGAGAGAACTGCCTGCTGACAGGAGGAGGAGGGGCGAGCGGGTTTAGTACACAGACAACCGCAGCTGCGCCTCTCCCCTGTCACAGCACAGCCAATCAGAGACCCGTAGCGGCCCGTGCAGCGGTGGGAGGGGAGATCAATCAGCTACACTGATGACAGGGAGGCCGCACGGGCCCCTGTAGCTAGGAGTGATCCAAGTTATTATACCTATGGCGAGCTCAAGGGGCAGTTGCTTTGGGCCCCACAAAAATAACTGGGCCCTGGGCAGCTGCCCCTTTTGCCCGCCTTAAAGACGGCCCTGAAAATAGCTGTCCAAAATACTAAGCCATTGATTTAAAGCACCTGTGCAAGATAAAGGAAAACCTGCAAACATGGCCTGTTGGGGGTACTTGAGGACTGAGGTTGAGAACCACTGCGCTGTAGCCAGTTTTATGCCAGTTTATTCCAGTGATAGGCTCCTTTTAAACACTCATTGCACCTCTTTTTTTCTCTTTTACCGCTTTTTACTTTCTTCTATGTACTTTCTTTGCCACAATCTTAATTCGCATGTAGTTACCTATTATTTTTATTTAAGTAATGGCCAGTACAATAAAAAATAAAAAGTCCTGGATCACGGCACTTTCTAATGAATATTAGTGTCTATGGGGGGGGACTTGGTTCACATAGTTCTAAAAGCTCACACTTTGCAAACTCATTGTGCATCTCTCTGAACAGGTGAGTGTTTGTTTAAGCTCTGCTAAATGGTTGATCTATTATAAAAGTTTTTTATTTGGCCTATTGACATAGTAAATGAATGGGAATATATCTCAGTGTTCTTTGTATTGCTGCTGGAGGCAGGAAAGGTCTTTTACACGCTATAAAATGTGATCGCAGTGAGCTGGAACAATGTTTAACAGAGCTGCTGTCAGACCATTGAATGGAACAACAAGCCGCATGGTGGAGTTAATAAAAATGGCACTCTAGTCAGAAGGGTTTTTTTTTTTAGTTTTTGATAGAATCACTAAATGTTGCCATCTTAAAGTGGAATTCCTATTAACTAACTATTCTTAAAAATGTCCCCTCCTGCTACATATCCTGCCTACCCCAGGGCCGCCATCAGGGGGGTACAGGCAGTACTCATGTAAGGGGCCCGAGTGTCCTTAGGGGCCCGGCCGGCCAGGGCCCACTTCCCCCTACAGCAGAACATGAAATTCATCTTGTACCAGCTCCGCCACTAATCTGTGTGCTGCTGCAGAGAAGCATAAACAAGACAAGCCTCCGCCGCCTACTTTCACCCCAGCAACCCCCCAACACCATCTTTCAGACTGGCAACATCCCCAGCAGCAGGTGATCGAGGCCAGCGCTCGCTCCTCATCCATTCTCTGCTGAGGCGGTGCCTGCTGGCTGCTGCTGGGTTTGCTTGCAATGTGATTGGCCGGGACAGGGGGAGTGGCCAGCTCATCGACTGTGCACATGGACACAGCAATAACAGGTGCATGCAGAAAGTTCAGAGAGTGCAGCATGTAGGGTAAGTCGCAAAAATGGATGCATTGTTTCCACAACGCGTCCACACCCGCGCCCAGCACCATCCATCCCTCCAGTCTCCACAACGCATCCCCACCCACACCCAGCACCATCCATCCCTCCAGTCTCCACAACGCATCGCCATCCATGCCCAGCATCATCCATCCCTCCAGTCTCTGCAACCCATCCCCACCCATACCCAGCACCACCCATCCCTCCAGTCTCCACAATGCATCCCCACCCACGCCCAGCACCATCCACCCCTCCAGTCTCCACAACGCATCCCCACCCACACCCAGCACCATCCATCCCTCCAGTCTCCTCAACACATCGCCACCCACGCCCAGCACTATCCATCCCTCCAGTCTCCACAAGGCATCCCCACCCACGCCCAGCACTATCCATCCCTCCAGTATCAACAACGCATCCTCACCTACACCCAGCACCATCCATCCCTCCAGTCTTATCAACGCATCGCCACAGACCCCCAGCACCATCCATCCCTCCAGTCTCCACAAGGCATCCCCACCCACGCCCAGCACCATCCATCCCTCCAGTATCCACAACGCATCATCACCTACGCCCAGCACCATCCAACCCTCCAGTCTCCACAATGCATCGCCACCCACGCCCAGCACCATCCCTCCAGTCTCCTCAATGCATCGCCACAGATGCCCAGCACCATCCATCCCTCCAGTCTGCACAAGGCATCCCCACCTACGCCCAGCACCATCCAACCCTCCAGTCTCCACAATGCATCGCCACCCACTCCCAGCACCATCCATCCCTCCAGTCTCCAAAGGCGTAAGAGTGTTAAAATAAAAGTGCACCAAAGGACTCGGTGGGATGGACTGTGGGCGGATTTGGTGGGACGACCAGTGGGAGGGCCCTGGAGAATGCCAGGCCTAAAGCTGTGTAAGGGGCCCAAAAAACTTCTGATGACTGCCCTGGCCTACCCTGTGTGAAAAAGATATGTGTACTTACCTTCTTTCTGCTGCTTTAGTCTGGTCAAATTATCCTGCAGCTGTGACTCTGCTGTATCAGTGAGCTATGAATGCAGGGGAGAGGAGACTGAGAGTTCCTGCCTGTAAAGGGCCGTTGCTAAGTCTGACTAAGAGCCTGTCAAATCAATAAACTGGGATTTAGCTGGAGCCAGCAAGCAAGTGTGTGCAGGAGAAGAGTAAAGGAGACTGTATATAGACTGTATATAGGAAGATGTCCATGAAGTTGTTGCCAAAGATTTGCTGAAGTCAAGTGGGCATCCCATAGCCTCCCATCCCTATCCAAGTTTTTAACCCTCAATAAATAATAAAAACAAAGTCACAGACTGTTCTCTGGGGATCCCAGTTCATTTGCGGCTCCTTAGGGGATGTGCTACATACATTTTTATATCAGGTAGGCAGGACAGGTAGCAGGAAGAGGGAGAAGACATAGAATATTTAGGGTTAGACAAAAATTCAACTTTAACCTTCATAACATATCCAACATTTGCCCTTTTTTACCAAGTGGCACCACGGTCACGCTTTCATATATATCGATCAAGTGCCGGGTCTTGTCTCCTGTCCAAGTTGCTCGGGTTCCTGCCTATCCGCCCTGAACCTAGGTATTATTAAGCCTTTGCATTTGTGTGTTAGTGTTCCAGCAATGTGTCTTCACCTGGAAGCTGGACCCCTCTGTCCCTGTGGTGTTTGCCGCCATCAGAGTATTCCCATATTATGTGTGTTGTTTGATCCTGTCTTTGTTCTCAGTGTTTTCCCTCTGGTTGTGCAGTTATATTCCCTTTTGGTTTCTGTCATTTCCTGTTGCTGTGCGTGTTTTTCTCAGCATAGTTTCTTGTTGTTGCCTGCAGCCCTTTCCAGCTTGCTGACTCTCTCTCTCTTTCTCTCTCTACACCTGTAAGAGAAGTCCGGTTAACAAACGCGCATTGACGCGCAGGCGCGGGCATACCAGTGTGTGCACAAGGAGAGACTTGTATTGGCGCATGTGTGAGCGCGAGCAGGTGTGCACGCACACACATGCATGCACTGGCGCCAGACAGCCTATTGCTGAGTGGTCTTTCAGTTTGTTCCTGTTAACCTGTGCCTTGGTCTGTTCCAGTTACCTGTGTTTGACCCGGCTTTACCTGTACCTTCCTTTGGACTTCCGCCTGCCTACCTGTGACTTTGGCTTGTGTCTGACTCTGCTCTTGTCTCATACTCCAGTACCTCGCTGCCTGATTGTATACCAAACCCGCCCTGTATCCTGTCTTAGCTTCAGTCTCACGTTCCTGTACCTGCTCTGCTTGGCTGTTGATGACCCCCTGGCCTATGTTCCGGCAACGCTTCTGCCTGCTAATCCAGCAAAATGGAGTTCCAGTTCCCAGAGCCTGTCCGGTGATCTGTGGCCATCAGGTACCTGTCAAGGCCTAGCTGCTGCCACCTGCTATCCCAGCCCTTGTGCCACTCTGTGTCCTTCACTCCCTGTCATCGCTATCAGGGGTGTTGGACAGGAGGTGCAAGAGAAGCCCTCTCTACAGCTCGATCTCCCCCAGGTACATGACAACACCGTTGTTCAGCATCCCCCTCTCTCCTGCGCTTTATGCTTGCTCCCTGCATCCTCTCCCCTGGTGTCCCGTCCTAGCTAGCTGCAGTAGATTTCCTTGGTTCCTTGTCTCCTGTGCATACCCCGTGTCCTTCCAGCATGCTATTGGGTTGCACTGTGCCTGCATTAATTGACCAATTATGGTTGTTAGTTCAATCATTGGTTACATAGTGGGTTTTTGTATGTTCTAGGCGTTAAAGTTAATTTCCTTAATTGTTACATGTGTCAGGCTATTTTGCTGGGTCTCTTACATATATGCATGTAAATATAGAGTGGTACCCCCATAGGGGCTGCTGAGTGTTGTGGTTCGTCCGTCACCCTGCCCAGCCAGGCACACAGTTCTCATTCACCCTCAGGCAGAAAACCAGTCCTTGAACTTTGTTTTTGCATTTTTACTGAGGGGATTTAACTTGGATAGGGACAACTATATACACTTCCGGTATATACAACTTCTTTACGTCCAACTTCAGCACTTCTCTTGTTTTCACAGAACTTCTTCTCCAGGACTAGCTAGCACTGATATGCAGGCCTGACACTGACTCAGTCAGGCCTAAAGTCAATGCCCTTTGCAGGCAGGGACATCAGGCCCCTATAGTGTAGCAAAAATATATAGATAGTCCCAGTGCCAGCTGTCCACGTGGCTACTGAGCCCAGTACCACATCTTCAGGCCCTGCCAGCTCTCCTGGCTGCAGCCGCCTCTCTCTCCACTGCCCATGCCATCACAGTCCACTCCACTGGCTCCTCCTGGAGACTTGCCTGGCAGTGCTCTCCTGCTGTCCTCTCCTTGCTCCCGTGCCTCCTGTCCAGGACACTTCCACGTGTTCTCAGAGGCTCCCTTCTGGACTTGGGTGCTGACCCAAGGTCACCCCCACCAGACTGGGGAGCTCCCTCCAAAGCCACGACAGCCTAGGAATCCATCTCCATCTTCCAAACCAGACAACTCCCCCCCGGCTGGGATGACCCTGGGTATTTAACCTCCCTGGCGGTATGATTATTTCTGATTTTAGGTGCTGAAAGCGGTACAATTATTTTGCATGGAAATTTGGCGTTTTATATTGTAGGTCTGTAATTCTTAACAATAACACACTTAAATCTGTCCAAACAAGAGTCTAGTAGATATTCCGGGTATGATAAAGTTTGAAACACAAAAACATAAATTACAATATAATAAATAAAAATAAATAATTAAAAAAAATAAAAATAAATAGTAATAAAATAAATTTCCCCACGATTCACTATCGCTCAATTCTGCTAGTGTTCTAATTTACTATCGCTGTTTTCTAGCTGGTCTAAAGCCACTTTTGACGTAAAGGGACACTTTTTGGTTGCTATGGACAATCTCCAGTTTCCAGGCAGAAAGAACAGCATATATAATATAAAACTGCATTCAGGGCATGGGCCAAAGCACTGGGGACAAAAGGGATGTGAAATCATTTCATACAGTACTGTAATCTGTAAGATTACAGTACTGTATGTGTTATGATTTTTACTTTTTTTTTAATTTGCCGCCAGGCTCTGCCCCCGTGCGTCGCGACGCTCGCAGGGAACGGAGCCTGGCACGGAGAGGCTTCGGAGGAGGACAGAGCCCACGGACACAGCGGGGGACATCGCAGGATCCCGGGGACAAGGTAAGTAAAGCCACACCAGGATCCTGCGATGTATTCCCGAGTGTGGCTCGGGGTTAACGCTAATTAAAAAAAAACAAGAAAAATAGCCCTGGGACTTTAGATGAGGTGAGAGAAGTTTAGCCAATGTCCACAGTGAACACTGAGAGAAAATCAATTTATTCATTTCAAAATGTTATGTAACGAAACGGTAACAACAATGATTGTGAGTTACCAGGCATAATAGCCAATGTACACAACACAGATGAACGTAAATTTACAAAGATTTATTACAAATGTTATACATCAATAAGCAACAGTAAAACTTGAAAGTTGCTGGGTCAGTAAGTACACATACAAAATAAGATGATAAAATGTACATACATGTGGACAGGGAAATATGTAAACATAATGCAGACATCAATAATACCCAGCATGTACCGGCATAAAACAAGCATCAATAAAGCCCTATGCATTTCGCGAGACCCTGCTCGCTCTTCAGGGGCGGATGCATGAATGTTGTATCTGCAATGTAAGTAATAAGATCAATAAATGTATGTGGTTGGTAAATGGGGGCAGATGGAATGATTAGCAAGAGAGGCCTGATGCAGAGACCTCATACTTACCGAAGTCTGAGATGAATCGCCAAACGCTGGAAATCAAGATGGCAGCAGTGTAATGCATCCAGCACGGGAGCTGAGGAGGCGGAACAAAACAAAGGCCACAATAGGGGAACATCCGGAGGATCAGCACGGACTGGATAGGGATATTTCTCACTGCGGTCTCCACTTAGCCCCTTAAAATTGTGTCTGGAAAATGTCTGTTTGCTACAATGTAAAGTAGTGAGTGTACAGTTTATATAACAGTGTAAATTTGTCCCATCAAAATAACTCAACACACAGCCATTAATGTCTAAACTGCTGGCAACAAAATGAAAAGATATAATAAAATATTTACAAAAATGTGAGGGGTGTACTCACTTTTGTGAGATACTGTATATATATCCATTGAGGGATACATTACACTTTTGCATATTGAGCATTGATGTGTGTGGGGGTGGAGTGTGAATTAATGAACAGCCCCTGAAAAGGTACCGCGTACACACGAGCGGAATTTCCGTCAGATAAAGTACGATACGAGCTTGTCATCATACATTCCGACGGTGTGTATGCCCCATCTGACTTTTTCCGTCGAAAATTCAGACGGACTTAGATAGAGAACATGTTCTATATTTTTCCGACGGAACTAATTACTATCGGAAAAAACGCTCGTCTGTATGCTGTTCCGACGAGATTAGCAGAAAGGTGGCACACTGGCTATTGCACTTCCTTTTTCTAGTCCCGTCGTACATGTTGTACGTCACCGTGTTCTTGACGGTCGGACTTTGGTGTGACCGTGTGTATGCAAGACAGCTTGAGCAGAATGCAGTCGGAATTCCGTTGGAGAAACCTTCAGAGTTTATTCCGACGGCAAAACAGCTCGTGTGTACGCGGCATATGAAAAATAGTGAAAATACAACAAAAGAAAGTTTGGGACTTTACATGAACCCATGGGCGTAGGCAGAACTCAGGGAGGCATCATTTTAAGGTCACCCATGCTCCGCCCCTTTTTGAAAATGACATGAAGGGGAGGGGCTTGGTCATTATCACATAAAGTGCAGGCATGTAAAGGTTTGAGGAAACCTGATGCAAAAGCTTAATAGAAGGATCAAACTGCCATTGTCTGATTAGCAATTTTTAATCTGTTTTTATGTTTACAGAGGTTTCCACTAATGACTTTTCTTTCTGAAAATGCCAACACAGTGGCTATGTTGTTCCAATATTTATATTCATAAACCCTGAGGAGGTATGCAGATAAAAATTTTTTACTTTCCTTAAACTTTTCTGATGTGCATACAGGCTCTTGCTTAGAAAGAATTCAGACTCACGGGTCATCATTACAGCCAAGTAAAGAGCATTTTTAGAAGGTTAGCAATTATATCACCCGCATACCTATCATGAAATATGGTAATTCATTTAACACCTTGATCGCAATTATACAAGTCGTGCTGTTAGATGAGCTCCAGAACATGGACACAGGCTGCCCTTACCTCGGGCAGGTGCTGGTGCAGGTGGACAGCTCACACTCAGCTCTTCAGGTGTGCCCCCTTCCTTCCCTCAGGCTCTGAGCTGCGCTGCCGGGAGAAGATGGAGGAGGTGGGCGTAGCCTAAAATTGACCAGGTGCGAAGGAAGAAGTTCCTCCTCTGCTCTGAATGCTGGGGCTTTGCCTCAGCCTCATGACTTGATGTCACTGGTTGCTAGACACCAGGCGGCAGGCGAGTCTAGCATCCAGTGCAGCGGGCAATAGAGAGGCCAGTGGACGGTGCAATAAGAGAGTCTAGGGAGTCGGGGCGGCGCAGTAACAGTAACTGACTGCCATAGCTTTGGCGCCCCCTTTTGTGACAGCTTGCAGCGCCTGGGCACGGTGCACCCTGGGCACCAACCCAGGATCGGCCCTGAGTGTGAGGACACCTTGCTCCAGGGAGGGAACTTGCCCCCCAGGCGGACGCCCATGCATGTACCCCCTTGGGTTTGATAATCACTTGACAAATTAGTTTTTAAAGTATAATTTCACATTTTTATAATACTTTAAATAAAGATATGTGAAATTTTACTTTAAAAACTTCTTTGTCAAGTGAATATCAAAGCCAAGGAGGTACATGTAAAGTCCCAAACTCTCTTTTGTTTTATTTGAGCTGGGTGCAGGGTGGATATAAATCAATTATTTATTTTGTTTTAAACAGAAAAAATCAGATTTTTTTTTTATTTAAATCAGATTTTTTAAATCAAAATCGATTTTTTTTTAAATCAAATTTTAATAAAATGCTTTTGGAGTAAAAATCTATCTAAAGATAGTTTTCTATTTAAGATACATTAATAATTTAGTTTATTCAGCATGAAGTTAAGCTTAGTTATGTAACATGAGGCTGTATATTCTGCAATATTTTCATTTTTGGTAAACGCATTCAATGAATCCAAGCTCTGCATGCTGAGATAACATGCACTGCATTGATGCATTCACACAATGCTTGGTATCGGTCCTGATACCAATACTAGTACAACCCTACCTACCATCTACTATCTGTCTAATATCCGCTGACATTTGATGTTAAAGAGCCTTAAACCCAACCCAATCCAAAGCTTTCTATTTTGTTTTACATGGAGCAGAGAAGGGCTGTCTGCTTCACTTTTGGGGATGGAAAATTTCTCTAAAGGGGTAACAGGAATTTTCTTCCCCAGACTATCCAAATTTTAAAAAAGTAGCTGATGTTAGGCTTTAAAATGCTGTAGTGTGTAGTATTGAGCACTTGTCAGGATAGAAGAAAAATGGATGGGGAAAAATACCATCAAATTCTTGAGGAAAATCTGCTGCCCTCTGCCAGAAAGTTGCCAATGGGAAGAATGTTTACCACACAGTGGTTGAAGGAGAAAAAGGTGACTGTCCTTGCATGACTTAGTCAGAGACCAGACTTAAACCCCATTGAAAATCTGTTGAATGACTTGAAGACTGCAGTCCACAAACGGTCACCGTCAAATATATCTGAACTTGAGCAGCTCTGCAAAGAAAAGTGGACAAATATTGCAAAGTCTAGATGTGCAAAGTTAATAGAGACATTTCCCAACAGACTAAAGGCTGGAATTAAAGCAAAGTGTGATCCAACAAAATAATGGCATAAAGGGGGGGGATCCTTTTTCCAACTCAGTGATTCTGTTTTTAATTTTTTTTTATTTTTATGTTTTTCTGACATGTTGATGTTATAGGTTGCACTAGTAATTACAGCTGGATAAAACAAAAACGCTATCTGTCTTCATTTCTGGCTGCAAAGCAACAAATTGTGATTGCAGTATTTTAAAGGGGGTGATTATTTTCTGTACCCATTGTATAAGATGACTAAAGCCTCGTACACACGCTTTGATTTTCAGACAACAGAACGTCTGATTTTTGTGGCATGCTAGTCTCATGTGGAAAGTGAAGAGGTTATTCACAATACGAGAATTTTTGTATGACAGAATACAACGTATTGAAGTGACGTAACGCGTTGAATAGTCTTGTATGTATTCTTTCGTTTCTGAGCATGCGTAGTCTTGCTCTTACGATTTTTTTCGTACGCAAACTGTACTAATGAAACGAAAATCAGACGTTGCGTTCACATCTGACAAAAATTGTTATAGTCTGCACATCCAGCTTTTGTCTGACGAAAAAGTGAAATCGGCTGTCGAAAGCACCGTACTAACGGTAAGATTTGCGGACGATCGGTCGCCGTAATACAATTGACGTCTGAAAATCAAAGCGTGTGTAGGGGCCTTTAAGCTATAAAGCTGGCTACACACTATACAATTTTTATATAATTTTCTTGTACAACTCTCCTTTAGATTTACCAAAACCATATAATATGAGGTCAAACCTAAACATTTTCAAATTGTATGCGGTCAGGCAGGCTCTTGCACTACATAGTTAAAGGTAAATCTAAAGGATATTGAACGAAAAAATTGTATAATGTATATCCAGCTTAAGACTTAAGTAAGACCTCTAGAGTCATATGAAAATGTAATTATACACTAATGCTTGTTTTACTGCTGTTGCTCCTTACAATGCATGTCTCTGGGGTTGATTTACTAAAGGCAGACTGTGCAGTTGCACTCATTTCCCCAGAGCTTAGTGAATGTGGCGAAGCTCTGCTGATTCCCATCATCCAATCATGTGCAAGCAAAAATAATGTTTTTTTATTTCTTGCACTTGATTGGATATTCTTTACAAAGTGAACCTTTACCACATTCACTAAGCTCTGGGGAAAATGAGTGCAGCTGCACTTGCAAAGTGCATAGTCTAATTGCCTTAAGTAAATCCACCCCTTGAGTCTCTTCTGTTTTACTCATAGCTCCCAACTGTCCCTGATTTAGAGGGACAGTCCCTGATTTGGAGCAATGTCCCTCTGTTCCTCGTTCTTGCTCATTTGTCCCTCATTTTGATCTGATCTATATAGTTGTATATAAAATGCACAAATTATCTTTCAAAAAGTGTTTCCAAGTGCTAAACCTTTCATCCTAATTCTAAATTGCTGCGCTTGTAAAATGTAAAAGCCAATATAAAGGAATAGTAGTGGTTAAAAAAAAAAAGCCCTTGTGGATTTAACTAATTTTTTTTTGTGGTAATTTTCCTTTAAAGGGGGGTGTGGCAGGGGGCGTGTCCTATGTCTACATACTTTTGCAAGTAGGTGTCCCTCATTCCCAAAATGTTGGGAGTTATGGTTTTTCTTAAAAAAAAATACCCTGCGTTTGGGCTAAAATCTTTTCTCAGCAGTATACTGTACTGACATGCCAAATCGCAGAAATGTAAACCAGGGCGGCATGTCTACTTTCCAGAAAGTGGTAATTTGGGGGATATTTGTACTGTCCTGTCTTGTTAGCCCCGGTTCACACAGGGGCGACTTGTCAGGCAACTTAGCCGCCTGACAAGTCGCGTCCCGTTCTGTACTACGGAACCGTTCTAATAGGAGCGACGCAAGTCGCTCCGACTTAGAGAAAAGTTTCCTGTACTACTTTTGGGGCGACTTCAGGCGACTTGCATTGACTTCTATACAGAAGTCGTTTTGCAAGTCGCTGCTCCTGTCATGTGCAGGTCACCTCTGTGAGTCGGCCTGCAAGTCGTGTTGCCCCTGTGTGAACCGGTAGTTAGTGTCTCAAGAAATGAGATCGGCCTTCAGTACATCAGGTGTGATCAATTTTCAATGATTGGCACCATAGCTTGTAGACTCTCTAATGCAGGCCATACACGGTCGAATTTCGAACAAATTTTCTTTTCAAAGTCAGAATGTTCGATTTTTTTTGTGATCCGATGATGCCACCATTGATTTTCGAAATTCGGCTGACCAAGCCTTCAATTTCACCTCATGTTGCTACAGAAAAGAATTGGCCGGGAATCTTCTTTTCTCTCTGTAAATTTTCTTTTCTTATTACATTTCTCGCATGATTCTCCCATCATTGATTAGAAAATCGTTCTTTTTTCTAAAAATTTCCAACATGTCCGATTCCTCAAATTTGATTGCCGCACGAAAATTGGCCGTTGTTGCAGCCCACTAATGGTGCGAAATTCATACGAAAATTTTTTCATACGATTTTCGAAAGAAAATTCTTACCAAATTCGAACCGCGTATGACCGGTATAACTTTCACAAAGACCAAATAATATGCGCTAACTTGGGTTATTTTTACCAAA
Source organism: Aquarana catesbeiana (assembly GCF_042186555.1). NCBI lineage: Eukaryota > Metazoa > Chordata > Amphibia > Anura > Ranidae > Aquarana > Aquarana catesbeiana. The sequence goes on along the minus strand of NC_133328.1, from coordinate 579,689,380 downwards.
GATATGTAGCAGTATAAATTTTGTCCAAAATTTATGAAGAAAAATGATTGATTTGCAAAATGTTATAACATAAACTAAGAAAAATGCATTTTTTTACAAAATTTTCGGTCTTTTTTTTATTTATAGCGCAAAAAAATAAAATCCCAGCAGTGATTACCACTTGCTTACTGGGCACTTAAACCCCCCTCCTGCCCAGACCAATTTTCAGCTTTCAGAGCTGATGCAGTTTGAATGACAATTGCGCGGAGATACAACACTGTACCCAAATGAAATTTTTATCATTTTTTCCCACAAATAGAGATTTCTTTTGGTGGTATTTGATCACCTCTGCGGTTTTTATTTTTTGTTAAAAAAATGTAAAAAGACCAAATTTTTTAATAACATTTTTAGATTTTTTTATATTTTGTTATAAAATAATAAACAGGTAATTTTTCTCCTTCTTTGATGTACGCTGATGAGGCGGCACTGATGGGCACCGATAGGTGGCAGTGACGGGCACTGATGGGTGGCAGTGATGGGCACTGATGGGTGGCAATAATGGGCACTGATCAGCACTAGTAGGTTACACTGATAGGCAGCACTGCTAGGTGGCACTGATTGGCACCACTGGTGGGCATTGATAGGTGGCACTTGTGGGCATTGATAGGTGGCACTCATGGGCGTTGATAGGTGACATTGGTGGGCACTGTGGGCACTGGAAGGTGGCAATGGCAGGTGGCACTGGCAGGGGGTACTGGTGGCACAGATGAGGCAGAATTGCCTCTTCCTCTTCGGGACCGATGTCCCTTGCACATAAGCCGCTGATCAGCTGGCATGAGGAGAAAAAAAAATGATTACCGGGCTTTTGTTTACATGTGATCAGCTGTCATTGGCTGACCTGGTGATCACAGCGCGCCGTGTGCGCCCTGCAGGGGGCGCGTGCAAAGGGGAAGCCATCATATGATGGCCTCCTGGAAATTCAGGTCCGCGCTGTGGCCGTCATTTGGCTATAGCGCGGATGCCAAGAGGTTAAATACCGCCAAAAGAAAGCTCTATTTGTGTGAAAAAAGGACAAAAATTTCATATGGGTATAGTGTTGCATGAGTGAGTAATTGTCATTCAAAATGTGAGAACGCTGAAAGCTGAAAATTGGTTGTCTGGTTAGGAAGGGGGTTTAAGTGCCCAGTGGTTAATGATCCCCAGCCACGCAACTCCGGCTCAGGGACAAACACACTTCACCTCAAGATACCTCCTTGTTACCACTTCCCAGTTAATCCACCATTAACTGGGAACAGAGGATGCCATACATTAGATGGGTCACACTCTGAACTGTTCCAAAAATGTTAACGGCTCCAAAGACCCCACCTGCCAAAACTTGACCAACCACCGGTAAACCAATGCACACAGGGCAGGAGTGCGGGGATTCCTGCTCATCCGTTGCGCCCAGAGATTTGGTGCGTTCTTCGGATCTCCAGCCAGCATACCCCGCAGCAGCCCCTCCTTTCTCTACAAATCAGCCAAAAAGCATAATTGACCATCCAAACCACTCTTAAATGGTTGTATTGCCCGTTTGGTGATTTTTACCTACAGGTATGCCTATAATAATTTACCTGTAGGTAAAAAGAATATCTCCTAATCCTGCAAGGTTTAGGAGATATTGGCCCTGCATGCAGCCGCTGTAGTCAGTGGGTGCATGTGCTCTGCAGGTCTGGCGTATCCTGCCAGAACTTGCTGGAGCGAAGGGCTCCCGCGCACATTCTTGGGAGTGACGTCATCGCGGCTCCAGCCACTCAGAGTGCCAGAGCCAGTGATCCTGGAAGAAACGCAGAGGGAACATGTCAGCTCCCTCAGCGGTGGCCAGGCGTGCTGCAGGAGCTTCGTTCTATGGTAAGTATTTCATAATGTGCTAGTATATGTGCTAGTATGCGATACATTATGCTATTGTCTTCCTTTTTTTTTTCAGCGGTTTACTACCACTTTAACATTTAACCTTATCCTTCCCTGTTGTCCCTGTCCCACCTGCCATAAGGCGCTATGCCTGTTTTTTTAAAATCAGGCCTGTCTTTCTAGAAAGCATTAAAAAAAAGCAGTTAAAAGGTAATAAGTGTTGCAGAAAAGACACAAAAGACTGTGTATTTTAGGACTGCACAAAACCTCTCCTCCTTATCTTTATGATGAGCACAGATAAAACACTTGATAATACACAGTATGTTACTTTGTCTTATTAGTGAGTTGCTGCTTGTCCAAGTTTACTTTATCGGTGACAGATTCTATTTATGGAGCCAGTTTACAACAGAATCTTTTGAAAATGACAGTCATATACTAGTATTTATACATTTATAAGCCTCTAAAAGCGATTTTTTAGTGATTTAGAAGACTTTCATTAACTTTTTTCCAAGGGTTTCAAAGCATATTGTGTTTTTTTGGAGTGTTGGATCCTCCTGTACGTGCTTGTAACAATCAGGTCTGAGCATTTTATGAGTGTTTCCTTGTGTTTTATGAGCATTTTATAAGCATTTTGTGACTTTCCATAGACCACAATGGAAGGATAGAACACTTGAACATTCTTTGCAAATGATGCACGCAGGATATTTTTAAAATACCCCAAAACACTGCCACTAGAGTCAACAGTCCCACATGAAAAAGTGCAATTGCTCATTGTAGGCTCCATGCACACTGAAGCTAATAAACGGCCAATTTTGGGAGTTTGGGCGTTTTTTTTAAAAGCCCATAAACTCCCCTCTATGTTATTCTATGTGTTCATGCACACATATGGGCTGTTTTCTGAACGGCATAAAATCGCGTTCAGGAGTCGTTTTTCTGACCACAAAAAACGCCAAATGCTCATAATCGCTCAAAAACCAGCGTTTTTTAAAGTTTTTGATCCATTGAAAAAAAAAAGGAATTAAAAAAAACGAAAACGCTAAAAAATGCTAAAAAACACGAATAAACGCTATTGCAAAAATGTTAAAAAATGCTGAAAGACTCACTGCAAAGCTACTGGCGTTTTTATAACGTTATTTTATTGTCCAGTGTGCATGGAGCATTATGCCCTGTACACACAGTCGGATTTTCCGATGCAAAAAGTGCGATCAGATTGTGTTGTCGGAAATTCCGTTCGTGTGTGGGCTCCATCGGACTTTTTCTGTCGGAATTTCCGACACACAAAGTTTGAGAACAGGAGATAAAATTTTCCGACAACAAAAGTCCGATGTGAGCTTTTGGTCGGAAATTCAGACCATGTGTATGCTCCATCGGACTTTTGCTGGTGGAATTCCCCCCAGCAAAAGATTGAGAGCAGGTTCTCAATTTTTCGGTCGGAAAAAGTTCCGATCGGAAATTCCGATCGTCTGTACCAATTCCGAAGCGCAAAATTCCTACGAATGCTTGGAAACAATTTGACGCATGCTCTGAAGCATTGAACTTCATTTTCTCGGCTCGTCGTAGTGTTGTACGTCACCGTGTTCTTGACGGTCGAAAGTTCAGAGAATTTTTGTGTGACCGTTTGTATGCAAACCAAGCTTGAGCGGAATTCCGTCGGAGAAACATCCAAGTTTTTTCCGACAGAAAATCTACTCGTGTGTACGGGCATTACGGTGTCAGCATACCAAGACATTTTGGACAATTTCATGCTCCCAACTTTGTAGAAACATGACCAACATGACTGCACACCCATCTATAATTAAATACCTCCAAAAGAAAGCTATATTTGTGTGAACAAAATGATAAAAATGTAGTTGGGGTACAGTGTTGCATGACCCCGCAATTGTCATTTAAAGTGTGACAGCGTTGAACACTGAAAATTGGCCTGGGCAGGAAGGGGGTAAAAGTGCCTGGTTTTGAAGTGTTTTCAAAGAGAACTGTAAATCCCCTGTCTATTCAGGACCCCTGTATGCAATAATATAGATGGATACCACCAGTCTGTGGATTCTGTTTCTTCTTAAAGTATAATTAAAGGCAAATTTTTTTTTTTTAAGTTTTGGATAGAGTGGATTAGAACTGCTGTCAGCTTTTATTGCTGTCTGTCTCAATGGCCAATGGGGACACTAATTCTGATGACAATCAGGAATTCCTTCATTTTGGAGGGATTTCTTCTCAATTCCGGTTTTGGCTATAGAAAAGGGAATGGAAATCTCCCCAATGGGACACTTAGTTACAGGGGTTATAATCGTCCTTTACTCTATCCAAAATGAAAAAAAAGTTCTGCCTTTAGTTCTACTTTAGGCCGGGGTCACACTATTGCGAATTGGATGTGGGATGCCCGCATCCAATTTGCATTTCAGGAGAATGTCACTGGCTCTCTATGGAGCTGGTTCACATATCTCCAATGCGGCTCCGGTGCGAATTTGCACAGGAGCCCTGTGCGTCTTTTAGTCCGTTTCAGGTCCAAATTCAGCCCAAAATTTGGGCTGAAATCAGACCTGAAACGGCCAACCAGGACGCGCCAGACCCCTGCTGGGAGCCGCATCGGTATTAGGTGTGAACCGAGCCTTAAACCTCACAAGCTGTAACACTTACCAGTGAAATACGGCTCTACAGCATAACCTTAAAGTGTATTAAACCCAAAACAAAACTGAAATAAATGGCAGCTTACAAATTCTTGGTGGCGGCATTCGTTTTTTGTTTTTTTTTAGGCTATAAGTTGCTATAAATTGCAGTGTGAAGAGAATACATAGAAAACAATTTGTTTTTTGTGGGGTTGATTTAATAAAACTGAACTGGTGCAGCAGTGCATGGTAGCCAATCAACTTAGGCTGGGTTCACACTGGTGCGACACGACAGCCATCCTACTTTGGATCCGACTTTGCCCTGCGACATGAAGCCGGCATGCGTCCGACTTTCAATGAACGGGGATCTGACTTGGATCCCCGCCAAATGCCCGGCACTGTGTTTGGTATGAATCTTGAACTCCGCGCCAAATTTTAAATAAAAAACCGGCATGGGTTCCCCCCTCCAAGAGCATACCAGGCCCTTGGGTCTGGTATCGACCTTAAGGGGAACCCCCTACGCTGAAAAAACGGCTTGGGGGTCCCCCTAAATCCATACCAGACCCTTATCTGAGCATGCAGCCCGGCCGGTCAGGAATGGGGGTGGGGACGAGCGAGCGCCCCCCCCCCCTCCTAAACCGTACCAGGCTGCATGCCCTCAACATGGGGAGGTGGGTGCTTTGGGGCAGGGGGGCGCCCTGCGGCCCCCTCACCCCAAAGCACCTTGTCCCCATGTTGAGGGCATGCAGCCTGGTACACGACGCTCTCTCCAGCTGGAATGCTCTCTGAGCGCTCCACAATGGACTTATATAGGCGGTGACCCCGCCCCCTTATGAGGTCACTGTCCCGGGGCATGCTGGGACTGTGCCGTCATAAGGGGGCGTGGTCAACATCACCCGGTGACCACGCCCCCTAAAACGTCACAGTCCCAGCATGACCAGGGACTGTGATGGCATAAGGGGGCGGGGTCACCGCCTATATAAGTCACATCGGAGTGCTCAGAGAGCATTCCAGCCGGAGAGAGCGTTGTGTCAACATCGGAAGAAGAGGGAAGAAGACAAGAAGACAAGAAGACATGAAGGCAGAAGTCCGGGCCACCGCTAGCAAAAGAGCTGCAGAAGATAGCAGAGGAGAGACCCCCGAAGTCGGAAGAAGACCCCCGGAGTCGAAAGAAGGCCCCCGAAGTCGGAAGAAGACCCGTAGCTGCCTAATAAATTACTTTAAAAACCTGTGTACTGTGACACTTTTTTCCCTAGGTGAATAGGTAGGGGTACGATGTACCCCATACTCATTCACAAAGGATGGGGGGCCGGGATCTGGGGGCCCCCTTATTAAAGGGGGCTCCCGGATTCCGATAAGCCCCCCGCCCACAGACCCCGACAACCAACGGCCAGGGTTGTCGGGAAGAGGCCTCATCAATATGGGGACAAGGTGCTTTGGGGTGGGGTGGGGGGGGCCCCCTGCCCCAAAGCACCCACCTCCCCATGTTGAGGGCATGAGGCCTGGTACGGTTCAGGAGGGGCCGCTCGCTCATCCCCACCCCCATTCCTGACCGGCCGGGCTGCGTGCTCGGATAAGGGTCTGGTATGGATTTGGGGGAACTTCCACGCCATTTTTTCGGTGTAGGGAGTTGCCCTTAAGATCCATACCAGACCCAAGGGCCTAGTATGCTCTTGGAGGGGGAACCCAATTTTATTTAAAATTTGGCGCGGAGTTCCCCCTCAAGATCATCTGAGCACAAGTCGCATGCCGAAGTCGGATCATGCGAGACGGCGATCCGACTTTGATCCGACTTCAATGATAGTCAATGGGCTGAAGTAGGATCAAAGTCGGACCAAAGTAGTACAGGGAGCATTTCTAAAGTTGGAACGACTTGTGTCGGACCAGTTAGGACGGCTCCCATAAGGGAAACATTGAATTTCACACGTCATGCGACATGAGCTCCCAATGTCGGAGCGTTTGTCGGACCAGTGTGAACCCAGCCTTATTGTCAAAACTTAATTGAACAAGCTGAAGTTAGAAGCTGATTGGCTACCATGCACAGCTGCACCAGATTTTGCACTCTCCAGCACTATATGTAAACAGGGCCTAAAAGTTTTGCATAAGTAAATAAAACACTGACCATTATAAGCACCCCTGTCAGTGTTAAACGTGTTAAATGGTCTCATCTCCCTAATGCCGCGTACACACGAGCGGACTTTCCGGCAGAAAAGGTCCGATGGAACGATTCCGTCGGACATTCCGATCGTGTGCGGGCTTCATCGGACCTTTAGTGTTGAAAATTCCTACGGATCTAGAAATAGAACATGTTTCAAATCTTTCCGACGGACTCGATTCCTATCGAAAAATCCATTCGTCTGTATGCTAGTCCGACGGACCAAAAACGACGCAAGGACAGCTATTGGCTACTGGCTATGTACTTCCTTATTCTAGTCCAGTCGTGTGTAGGCAAGTCCGTTTCGTTGGAACTCCGTCAAAAAGTCCTTCGGAGTTCAGGCGGACGAGAAGTCCGCTCGTGTGTACACGGCATAAGTGCTACTTTGTCTGGACAGCTTGGTCTTTTGAAGGTAATTGAAAAATAACAGACTTAGGCCAGCCATACAGCTTCTAACTTCAGTTTGTTGAATTAACCTTTGGCGATACAACCTAGAAGCTGATAGGCTACCATGAACAGCTGCACCAGATTCTGTGTGCACCAGTTCTAATAAATCTTCCCCATTGTGTCTTTGCACACCTTGGTGTTTACAAGCATTTAGAGGCAGAAAAAAAATCAGCGTCAGTATATTCCAAAGAGGAGCATTTTGCCACAAGAAACATCCAATGCGCCTATTAGCATACTTTAATAAAAATCCCCACTCAACCAAAACCAAAAAAGTTTGAACTAGAGCTAAACTTCTTCGCCACAATAATTTTTTTTTATTATTCCAAATGAATGAATTCCCTTTAGAGTGTGGGTGAGTGCAGCGTAGTGTGGCTGGCTCAGAGCCCTGCACCAGGGGGGGGTTGGTGTTGTCACCTACCTGACATGCACTGACCTGCATGACATACACTGACCTACCTGACACACACTGACCCCTACCTGACATACACTGACCTACCTGACACACACTGACCCCTACCTGACATACATTGACTTACCTGACACGCACTGACCCCTATCTGACATACACTGACCTAAATGACAAACACTGACCTACCTGACACGCACTGACCTATCTGACATGCACTGACCTACCTGGCTGATATACACTGACCTACATGACAAACACTGACCTACCTGACACACACTGATCTACCTATCTGACATACACTGACCTACCTGACACACACTGACCTACCTGACATACACTGACCTACCTGACATGCACTGACCTACCTGGCACGCACTGACCTACCTGGCACACACTGACCTAGCTGACACGCACTGACCTACCTGGCTGACATACACTGACCTACCTGGCTGACATACACTGACTTACATGACACACACTGACCTACCTGACATGCACTGACCTACTGGACACGCATTGACCTATCTGACATACACTGACCTACCTGGCTGACATACACTGACCTACCTGACACACACTGACCTACCTGGCTGACATACACTGACCTACATGACATACACTGACCTAGCTGACACACACTGACCTACCTGACCAGACTTCAGGTGACGTGATCTCCTCCTGCAGCTCAGCCATAGTATGCGGCGCGCCCATCACAGTAGAGTAGACAGCAGCAAGCACTCCAGGCAGCCAGAGCCAGAGCCATGACTGGAGAGGGGAGAAGAGGAGAGCCGCCCGTCCAAGCACTGAGCGGGGATCTTCTCACAGTCTCATGGCCGCATTGTAATTCCCGCCTTCTGGAGCCTGCAGTGCCTATGATGGACGTGGTCCCGGCATTGGACCATAAGTGCTGCAGGCTACAGAAGGCGGGACCTGCTATGTCCCTCGGCCGCGCTCAGGGTCAGATCGGTCCCCACTCAGGCTCGGGGCTAATAATAGAATTGTGAATTCCCGAGACCCGGGGGTTTTTGGGGACCCACTTGGGGCTCCAACCCCCCTCAGCCCCCCCTCCCAACGCCACTGGCTGCAGCAATAACATACACACACTCCAGATGCAATTAGTAGAATTTGTTTTAAAGTAAGGGCAAAATAGTTCACAACAAACCCTGTTGGAGAAGGCCCAGCAGGGAACCCTCTGGAATGCCAACAGTGTGTAGCAGAGCAGGTATCAGCCAAACTGACAGCATGTGTCTGGAGGGGCAAAATGCGGCTTGGTCATTCCGTGCCCAAACAGGAAGGTGCCAGAGGAGATTGCGGAGCCCTAAGCTATATATGCCCATACTAATACTACCCACACGCAAATGTGCTCTAAACCCAGGGGCCAGGGTCTTGAATAGACTCTGCCACATCCAACATGGCCACCTGAGTCACATGAGTGACCAGCATCCAATCGGATCACTGCCCCAGTCCCTTAGGAAACCATAGAGGAATCATGTTCCTCGTGACTTTCTCTTCTTCTGCACTGCCGCTGCGGTTGAGCTCCACCTGCAGTGGAGACAACAGACTGCACCTGCCTACATGAGGATATAGCAAAATTTTAACACATTTTAAGTATTTTCATGTTATAATCAGTGAATTTTTATCGATTCTGGAGCATATTATGTTGGAAAGTATTAAAGTTTGCAATTAATGTAAAAAAAAAAAGTCCTGTGTGCATGAAGCCTTTCTGTTATTTGAAAGTGCTCAGGCCCAACATAGAGCTGAAATTCTCCCCTGTACCCCGCAGCACCGGAAGGAGTGATAGAGAAGCAATGGTAAGGTGTCACTATTGCATTCTACAAGTTCTTGGCTGTGGTGGTTGAATTTGTTTTCTTTTCTTTACATTACCTGAAAGTACAAAAACAAATCCTCTTATGCCTGTCAGAAATATTGAGTCCTTCTAACTGCTTGTGGACAGAGCTGAAATCTTAAATGTGTTACCAGTATTTTCTTATTTGAATTAAAAAGCAACTAGCCTCTTAGTGCTCGCTGTCTCTTTTCCCCCTTTCTTCATCCCCTTCTTCTTTCTTTTCTTCCCTGTTTTTTTTCTTCCTACTTATTAAACCTTTTGGTAGTTTTGGGAGCGGTGTGGTACTGCTGGTCGGCCACCATTGGTCCCACTCCTAGTTTGAGGGCTGTGTATGCAAACGCAAAGTCCAGCGACCGTGATCGCCTCATGGCTGAGATGACCTCTCATCTCCCCGATCATGCAGCTTCTCTTTGGGGGATGTATCTCCTGTTCTTAAAAAATATAGTCCTAGCCCAAAATTACGTTATACCAGTTCTTTAGCAACCACTGCTGTATGTCACCAATGTTATTATGTAACGGTACTTTTCTATAATGTATTGTATGGTTTTATATCTGTACGGTTTGTCACCCTAAAAGGAAAGTATGTTTTTTTTAATTTTTTGCATACTTAGCTAGGTGGATACAGCATCGGTCCTATGCTGCATCTGTCCCCCGCTGGCTCTAACACTGAGAACCAAGCGATCAAACACCGCTGATCGCTCGGTTCTCGCAGCTGCCTGAGCAGAGAGCCGGTGACTGGGCTGTGGAGGGGGTGGAAGAGGCTGGCTGAGTCGGATGTCGGTCCAGGCATGTGGGCGGATCTGTGATGTGGCCGGACTGGCTCTGTGACGTCAGCCGACATCGGGCTTTAACCCGCTGTCTGCTTAAAATGGGACACAGGAGTCCAGAACAAACTGCACTCCTGTGATCCAAGAGAGAAGTGCAGCCAAACTTGGCTGTACGTCAACCCCTAGAATTTCCAGTGGGAGCTATTAATTTTATTACCAGATTCCGACTTCAGTCCTCCCACTGTGTCAAGCAGTTGCAGAGGTGCTCCAGTGTGTTTGCTACAGAGCCATTTCTGATGGGACTTCTATGTTAACCCAACAGTCAGTTCCAAATCACAGAGAAGTTGCTGCCCCAGTTGGCTCTATAGTGTGTCTGGAGTATAGGAAACCCAGGACTTCACATAATTGCAGATGTATACAGGTTTATTTGTCTTTGAGCTTGGAATCTATATCATGCAGTGGTTTACAATACCTTGAGTGAATATCATCAACAAATTGAGCATACCTGTTCTGTACTTTAGCTATTTATATCTTTAAATTTTCATGGCAATATTTCGCTGTACCTGCCTTGTTGTATAGTTTGAATTTTTTTGTGCTTATTGTATTTCATAAATGTGACTGAAATAGAAAAAAAGGCGAGGACTTACTCAGTCACACTTTTATTATTGAAAAGCTCATTCTGGGAAGTTACTTACCTTGGATTTTCAATGCATGGGTTTATACTGTTTATTCGGTCGCTAATGACTAGCACAAATAAACTTTGTTTGCCAACTAGAATAAAGTAAAATATAAAGTGGTGCTATAATGGCTCTTGGGCAGAATTTACTGTGGTTGGTGAAGTGCAGGTAAAGTCAACAGTTCTTTATGTCTGTCCATCCCTTTTTCCTTTAGAGATGTGTACCTAATTAGGTAGAACCTGTCAACAAATGAGACATATAGACCGTGAACAGCTTTTAATGGTGTCAGTAACAATGGGGGACCAGGTAGTGAGCTTTTTACCAATTAATTATTGTCTCCACCTATGTTTTTCAGAATGCTGATTGTCCTGAGCTCTAGACTTTGAAAACATAGGCACTGGATGAGCAGACTGTTTGTAAAGTATGGGCACTAGCTCAGGCCCCATGACCACTGCTGCATCATTTTTACCTTTTGAAGATAGTTTTATACTGGCACTTAGGTTCCCCCAGGAACGTACAGTATTTTGAGCCTTGCCATGTGAAATGTCAATCCAAAGTAAAAAAGAAACAGTTGTACTGAATGTCAACAGAGATTATTAGAAGAACTAGCTGGGGTTTAACCCAACCAGCTGTAGATGGTGCCAAAGTGTGAGAAACCAGAGTCCAGCAGCAAAACCAGAACACACTGCAACCAAATTAAGCTCAGCACAATTAAGGTCAGTAATATAGCTAAATTCCATAAACAGAAATGGCTTTTATCCCAGCCAACAAACCAAGATTTGTTGATGCCCACTTATGTGTAGGTTGTTAGGTCATATCAACAACCAGAAAAGTGACTATAAATAAGATGTATCCATAACAGGGGTGGACTGATAACTCATGGGGCCCCCGGGCAATAGGAGATTATGGGGCCCCCAGGCAATCAGAGATTATGGGGCCACACAGTATACACACACACAGTATACAATCACACAGTATACACATACATGTACACACAGTATACACAGACAGATGTAAAAAAAACACAGATTTATACATACTGTCCCTGGTTTTTCTGAGGCTGGCAACCCTGATGGGGCCCCCTAGTGGCCCAGGGCTCTCAGGCAGTGCCCGAGTGGCTCAATGGTCAGTCCGCCCCTGATCCATAATGCAGTTGCACCTGGTGCTTGGCCAGCACACCTGAAGACATAAAGGAGAACTGACACACATGTGTGGACACGGAAGGGCGCATGAGGAATAACCCAAAGCTGATCCCTCGTAATGATTGGCAGGTTTAGAGGCAGAGATTAAACCACTGGAGCTTCCAATAGATAAAGGAAGCCAATTGTAGTTATCCACCCGAAACTAAAATATGAGTGTCTGAGAACTGTCTCATCAATCACTGAACTTTAAATGAATCTATGAAAAATGAACAAAGTACACAAGTATACAAATCTTGTCAGTACAGTGCAATACATGATTGTCAAATGCAGGCTGTGTTTATTTAAGAGTGAACCAATGCAGATATCTACCATGATTGCAGTCAGCTGTACACACTGGTTGTAGAATGTTTATCATATGCATTCCAATTTCCACATGCATTAAAATTGCTTTGTTTGAGAGAGACACAATGACCAGTGTGTACAGCAGGCTTTAGTTAGCATATCAGTGAAGTATCCCCTGCATTTAAACCAGTGTGTAGCAGAGTAGGTATCAGCGTCTGTTTGGAAGGGCAGAATGCAGCCTGTTCCACCAAAGCGTAATTGCAGAGCCCTAAGCTTTCCTTACTTGTCTGGAACCTTTCCCTGCCGCTAATATTGTCCCTGACAGACAGGTGTCCTGTGCCTATACTACCCACACGCGAATGCATGCCAAACCCATGGGCCAGAGTCTTAAATAGACTCTGCCACACCCAAGGTGGCCACCAGAGTCACTGTCACGTACCTGGTATCAGAGCCCAACTGTAGAAGGAGACCTCTCTTACAGCCCTGGTTCGGGGACCACTGGGGTTGCAACAGTGGTACAAGAGAGCAGTGAGGTAGGAGCGCCTGTATGATCCATGGTAGCTGATACAGATGAGTATAGGTGATACACCGGACAGACTGGTTTGCAGAAGCAGTTGGAAGCGGCGGTATACAGGTGTGGGTCAGCAACCCCTGGATCTAGGCGGAACTGGAGCAGGAATGGACTGAAGCAGAGTGAGACAAGCCGGGTCAACACGGGCAACGGATAGTTTAATCAGCAGGCAAAGAGTAGTCAGCAGGCAAGCAGTGAATTGGCAACAGAAGATCAACAGGTTCAGAAGTAGCAGGGTCCAGGCAGGCTGGATCAGGAGAGGAGAAGGCAGAAGTAGTCAAACGAAGCAAGGTCAGGTAATACAGTAGGTACAGGATCAGACTCAGGAAAAGCTGCAGATCAGACAGCACTGTACCAGAGCAGCTGCTGGCTTTTTAAAGGGGAACTGGCGCCAAGCCGAGTTAGCGAGCGCGCATGCGCGCCTGCCGCGTGCTCACACGCGCCTGCCACGTGTCTCTGCGCACATTCACGCGCCACTGTCTGATACAGCGTCTTCTCGTAGGAACATATGTGTGCACGCGCCTGAGTGTCTGTCCTGCCACAGGGTATCCCTGACAGTCACATGGGCTACCAGCATTCAATCAGATCACTACCCCAGTGACTCAGAAAACCATGGAAGAACCATGTTCCTCATGACTTCCTCTCCTTCTGCATTGGCACTGCGGTTGAACGACATCTGAAGAGGAGACAACAGACTGCACCTGCCTACAAGAGAATATAGCAATATTTTAACATTGTAAGTATTTTTATATTATAATCTATGAATTTGTATTGATTCTGGAGCATGTTTTGGTGGAAAGTATTAAAGTCTGCATTTAATGTAAACCCAAATCTTTAGTAAAAGGCTCTGTGCATTCATATTTGTTTGCATCAAAACTGCTTTTCTCCCCATATCAGTCATAGAGAATGTAGACACAGTTTGAAAGCTAGTTAAATGCAGGTCATAAGGAGTTCAGTAGCAGGTGAGGAGGGGGCCAGTAGCAGGTGAGAAGGTGGCCAGTAGCAGGTGAGAAGGTGGCCAGTAGCAGTTGAGAAGGAGGCCAGTAGCAGGTGAGAAGGTGGCCAGTAGCAGGTGAGAAGGTGGCCAGTAGCAGGTGAGAAGGAGGCCAGTAGCAGGTGAGAAGGTGGCCAGTAGCAGGTGAGAAGGTGGCCAGTAGCAGGTGAGAAGGTGGCCAGTAGCAGGTGAAAAGGAGGCCAGTAACAGGTAAGAAGGAGGCCAGTAGCAGGTTAGAAGGAGGCCAGTAGCAGGTGAGAAGGAGGCCAGTAGCAGGTGAGGAGGAGGCCAGTAACATGTAAGAAGGAGGCCAGTAGCAGGTTAGGAGGAGGCCAGTGGCAAGGCAGAAGAAGGCAGGTAGCAGTACTGAAGAAGGACAGTAGCAGATCAAATCCTATAAACAAATTGTATTCACAATAGAAAATAGAAAACATATCAAAAATTTAAACTGAAAAAAATTACCATTTTAAGAAAAAAAAGGTAATTTTGAAATTGATGGCAGCAACATATCTCAAAAGATTTGGGGCAGGGGAACAAAAAGCTGGCACAGTACAACCCAAATTCCAGAAAAGTTGGACAGGATCATGTTCTGTGTAGCATCCCCCCCTTCTTTATGCAATAATGCGCCCCTATACCAGAGATGTAAGCTTTTGAACTGATAACAAGCCGGAGGGTCCCTCTCAACTTTAGTCTGGAGGACACAGCGTCCATGGTTGCCAAAAAGAATGTCAAATTTTAATTTGTCTGACCACAGAACAGTTTTCTGCATTTCAACAGGCTACTTTAAATGAACTTTGGCCCAGAGAAGATGGCGATGTTTATGGATCATGTTCAGATATGCCTTCTTCTTTGCCTGATAGAGCTTTAACTTGCATTTTTGGTTGGAACAGCGAACTGTGTTTACAGTGATTTTTGGAAGTATTCCTGGGCCCATGCAGTGATGTCTATCACAGAATCATGCCACAGAATCCATATTCTCTGAATCTTTTGAAGATATTATGTACTATAGTTGATTATATATTTTAAGTCTTTGTAATTTTACATTGAGGAGCATTATTTTAAAATTGCTTGACAGTTTTTAGACGCAGATTTTCATAGATTGGTGAACATCTTTACCTCTGAGATACTCTGACTCTCCAGGATGCACTTTTTATAACCGGTCATGTTACTGACCTGTTGCCAATTTACCTAAGTGGTTGCAAAATTTTCTTCCAGCTCTTCCTTGTTAGTACTGCTTACTTTTTGTTGTTGTCCTGTCCCAACTTTTCAGAGACGTGTTGCTGCCATCTATTCAAAAAACAAATCTTAAATTGATACATTTTCTCAGTTTAAACATTTGATATGTTTTCTATTGTAAATAAAATATGGGTTTATGAGATTTGTGAATAAAATATGGGTTTATGAGATTTGTGAATAAAATACGGGTTTATGAGATTTGTGAATAAAATATGGATGAGATTTGCAAATCATTACCTTCTGTTTTTATGTAGATTTTAAACAGCATCCACATTTTTAGACATCTCTATACTAAAAAGGCTGTGCACACCTGCACAATCAGGATGCTGGTTTCAAGTAAAATGTGGACCCAGGGTTAAACGTTTCATCCATCCCAAGTCTCTACAAAGCCTTTGGGCTTCAGAACCCAAACCAAGATTTTCTAATACTGAAGAAAACTGTAAAATCAGTTTTCTGTACTCAGAACAGACATCTTGGAGCCCCTCAATCTGCATAAGTGAGAACCCTTGGTGGCATCTAACCCTTCTGGCACCGTGGCAAGGCGCAGCACTGTCACAGAATACATTTTTTTGACAATTCTTTAATTCCTTAAAAATTAACTTCAGTCCCCTTGAACTTGGCCCCACTCCCTCCACGGGTGCCACCATTTTTGATAGTCTGTCACATACACAGATGCGTTGAAGGGATCTGCCCGGCCTTCAGGACCTGGCAGAGCCCTGCAGCACAACTGCGCACACACTAAGGAAAAGAGGTCCCCGGACCTCCTTCACTGCGCTGTCCTCGTGCGCTTGCTAATGGAAACCTGCACGTGAGCTGAAATACGAAATTGTTCCCCGTGGGGTTTTTTAGCAGCAAAAAGAGGGTAAAAAAGTACTACATGAGATTGCATAAATGGAATTTTAATAATGATAAAATATCAAAGAAAACTATAAATACAG
Organism: Aquarana catesbeiana; assembly: GCF_042186555.1. Lineage (NCBI taxonomy): Eukaryota > Metazoa > Chordata > Amphibia > Anura > Ranidae > Aquarana > Aquarana catesbeiana. The sequence continues at coordinate 579,673,390 of NC_133328.1, read as the reverse complement.
TCGATGAGACATCAGTTGTGGTACAAAAAAAATAAAAATAAAATGAAAGCAACATCACTGGTGTGACAGTCACAATATTATACAAGACATTGAAGTAAATTAGTACATAATTCGTATGTATGAGTCCTGTATATATGAATCCTGACGCGTTTCGACCCCACTGGGTCATCTTCGGAGGATTGTTGTGAACTGCAAAAATATTTGTAAGAATTGAAGTTCATTCATGGACTGAATAAATATATAAATGAAATAAAAAAGAAGAAAAGAGCAGTATTGGACATGTTCATATATAGTTACCGATCAAAGTGGATTAGGTCGTATTGGATAGCCTCAAAAGAGGCAATCCCCCCTGCTTGGTCCGACTCAGCCGGTCCGCACGGTCCCCGGGGGAGTCAAACTGCCTGTGCGTGTCTTGCGAGGAGTCACACATATGGGGCAATCCCAGGGGCCTGGGGGGTGGTGGAGAGGGGTGGACAGTACCTGCAATGGAGGTATTGTATACTATTGGTGATCGAGTATCAAAAAGTAACAAAGGTAATAGGGTGGAAGACTGAAGAGAGCATGGTTTGAATGGTAAGTGTGTATATCTATGTTATTGGTATGTTTCTACTCTATATGTATTAAATATCTCATGTTATAGCCAATTTGTCTGGAGTTAACTGGAGGGAGGGAGGAACAATGGGGAGGAAAAATGGGGAGGAAAATGGGTTGTGGTTCAACAGGTGAGGTGTCTTTCTATTTCTAACCTGCACGTGGGCAGATGTGCAAAAGATCTCTGCCAAGTCCAGAAGTCTGGCAGAGCCCTTTAGCACATCTGCACATGCGTCCACAAGGTCATTCTCAACTAAGTGAGAAAGGAGAAAGTGCAGCCCTGCAGCACAAAAAAAAAAAAAGTACTAAAAAATAAAAATATTAATTTGTGGTAGAAGCAGGAGCTGGTGCCAGGTACACCCACATTGTCTTACGGGGATGAAGGTCTGCTTAAAGTCATAATTATCAATGTTTTCATTGTGACCAACATCTCTTCTAAAGCAGTGAAGCAGTACAAGTTTTCAGCACGTAATCTATATTAATGCTTTATTTTCACCTTTTACATTGATACTGAAATACTATTGCATATCAGCTTCCATTGTTGAAGGAAATCAATGCTCGGAGTTATGATCACTAAGGGAAATAAAAGTGGAAGACGGGTCACTAGTACAAAGGTGACATTGCTCCATAAAAGTGTGTGCCTTGCCCTTTTCTTTAGGACACAGTGGCTGATGTATTTACTCAGTGAGCCCATAGGCGTGGTGCCGAGATTTGCTAAGATTTCCTTCTCTCTAACCCACCCTCTGTTTTATTAGCAAACAGCCTCCGGGAAGGGAGGAAGAGTTATTTCGTAATTTTTTTAAAGCAAATTTTCTATGGATTCAAGGATTACCCCACAGCATTGTTTACTCAAATGTGTTCCTGCTATTTTTTTTTTCAGTCCAACAGGTTAATAAGGAAGAAGTGCTTGAGAGATATATGTTTGAATTATCATTTATTTATATGGAGGTTTTATTTAAACTGCTCTCAAAAATATTTCAGTAAAAATAGCGGGGTAACCTCAAGGGGTGCTGTTTGCCTGCCAGACTGGTTTCTGGTTTAACATTACTGCTTAGGGGGTCAGCTTCCTGCTAATTGGACGAGGTGAGATGGAGGTGATATTGAACAACTGTGCATCTAGCCTTTTCTAATTTGATTTTAAAGATGCTGAAATGTTTTACTAAATGTTTATAATCTTTTTTCCTGTTTTGTCCTGTCCTCTTTAACTGGTGCCTCTACCATGAGCCACTTTCCACTCTTCCATTGGCTACTCTCTGCTTTTCCATGGGCCATAGTCTGCTCTACTTTGAATCACTCTAAGTTCTACCGTGGGCCACTGTCTGGTCTATCAAGGTCCATTTTCTGCTCTACAATGGGACAATTTCTGCTCTACCACTGGTCAATCTCTCCGTTACCATGGGCCTCTGTGTGATCCACCATAGGTCTTGCTCTGTTCTACCATGTGCCACTCTTTTCTCTACTATGGGCCAATATCTGCTCTACCATAAGACACTGTCTGCTCTACTATGGGCCATTCTCTACTCTACCATATGCCATTGCCTGCTCTATCATTGGCCACTTTGCTTTACAATGGGCCACTACTCATGTTTTTGATAAATTATTATAATCTTTTGTTCTGTAATCCTCTGCTCTGCTTCTTTGCCATGGGCCACTCCCTGTTCCACCATGGGTCACTGCTGAAAAACTCAACATGTTAAGACAGTTAAGGACTGTTCTATAGGTACTGGTTCGGAAACACATGTTGGGGAGAAAACAGTTATGGACTGTTCAATAGGGCCGTGTCTGAAGAAAGGTGGTATGCAACGCTGTATTCTGGCCTAGGCCAACAAGGCCCAGGCCTAGGGCAGCACTTTGCAGGAGGGCAGCACGGAAAGAGTCCTCGCCGGCCTACATTGTTAGTGTAGTTAGTGTAGTGCCAGTCTTATGGGGCAGACTGGGCTGAGAGGCAAATAAGTCTAGCGCCCCCATAAAGCGGCCGCACTGCTTCCAGTATGCGGGCGGCCGGCATTCCGCAACTGTGGGGGGGGGAGCCACTTCTAATTTTGATTATCCTGTCATCCTGGACCACAAACCTTCCTCACTGTCCTATATGTTTTCTGCTGCACAATTGGCATTATTATATCTTCTTAGTCCTCTCCATAAAATTATCTGAAATTAGTGCTTATAGTAGAACTATAGGCAATACTTTTTTTTTTTTTCATTTTGGAAAGCGTAAGGGAGGATTATAGCCCCTGTCAGTTTATTTTTTACCACCCCTGTCCCATTGCAAAGATTTCCCTTCACTTCCTGTCCCATAGCCAAACAGGAAGTGAGAGGAAATCTATTCAAATTAAGGGAATCCATCCCCCCCCCCCAGGCCCTTAGAACTAGTGTCCCCACTCGAAAATTTCAGGACGGGTTTTAAACAGCAAGGGGTGTGGCCTTGACAGGAAGGGGTGGGTCATATTTAAATTAGGGGGTGCGGGAGTTTAGTCAGGCCTAGGGCAGCACAAAACCTAAATACACTACTGGTGGTATGCGCCCTTTAGACGCAAACCAGATTATGTTGGATAGCAACATGATTTAATATCTTACTTGTGGTAATTCACTTTCTGGTTGACACAGCCAGCTAACCTCAGTTGGAAGGAAACACATCAAAGCTTTGTAACCAGAAGAACAAGGGCTTGGCTCAAGCCCACCTGCTGTGATATGTGTGATTGCATCAACAGTCACTTTCTGCTCTGCCATGAGCCAATGACTGCTTTATTAAAGGACATTCTCTGCTTTACTGTGGGCCACTCCTTGCTGTAATATGGTCCATTGTCAAAAACTGGCTTTCAGGCCAGAAGTACCTACATGGGAAGAATACGAATTTTGTACAAGTATTAAACAAAAAATATATGAAATATAATATTATAAACTGGTAGACCGTATAAAAAACTATTTTAGTTTACCTTTGAGCAGTGGGTGGCAGGCTAGCAGTCTCTGTTATAATTTCCTGTTATATTGCAGGCTTAAATTGCATTCACAAGTTAGTATGTACTGCATGATGCACTTTTTAACAATTGACAGCAGCAAGCTATAGCAGAGGAGAGAGGCATAAACAGGCATGGTTTACCAGTGTAAATTTACATGTTTATATTAAAAAAAATACCTTGGCTACAGTAACAATCACCATCGCAGGTCTTCTGAGCACCTTATGAAATGGGATAAGGACCCAGTGACAAGTTGCTACAAGCTAGCCAATGCAGGTATTAAGTGGGATAGAACTTTCTGTTGTATTCATTGCCTGTTCATTATATGTGTAAGGTTGGTCTAAAGCTGTCTAAATCCTTGTAAGCCATGCCACGAAGATCAAGTCAAGGTGCAGTCCACTTTTTTCAGGCAGATAAAAATGAATTACTATCTCCTCTAGGAATTGGCTTTTATTATGGCATTAAGAGCATTTTCCTCCATTGCAGCAACTTGGACCAATGACAATGTAATGCATTACAGGGGGTTTGTGGACTGACATCGAAGAGCTATTAAGGTGGATTAGAGTGTAAAGTGTTAAGCTGCCTTCATTTTCTCCAGATGCCATTCCCCAAATGTGTTTTTAGGCTTTAGAGATAGTATGTGAAGAGTAGCCATCGACTGATAGTATGCTTTATAATTCTCTACATGGCCACACACATAATGATTTCATTGAACATTTGGCTTACTTTAGAAAGATTTTACATGATATTGTCGAGTTTGCTGACCCTTTTAGTTATGGTCCAAATAAGACCATTGTAACCACCACCATGCTGCCTATCTAACTCTTGTGAAGAAGAAAGCCCTTGGCTATAGAAACCACTGCCCTGCGAACCTAAGGTGGCCCAATACTCAAGATACCAAGACATATGATTATGTGAAGGGGAGGATCAGAGATCAAACTAGCTGAAGTTTCCTTTAGGCTGGGTTCACACTGGTACGACACGACAGTCGGATGACTGTGGATCCGACTTTGCCCTGCGACTTGAATTCAGACTTCCATCCGACTTCAATGAACATGATCCGACTGTGATCCTGACAATACCAGGCCCTTTGTGTCTGATATGAATCTTTAAGGGAAACCCCACTCCAAATTAAAAAAAAAAAATGCCATAGGACCCTTCAGTCTGGTATGGATTTTAAGGGGAACCACCATGCCAAGAAAATGGCGTGGGGTCCCCCCCAAAATTCATACCAGACCCTTATGCGAACATGCAGGTCAGGAAAGGTGGTGGGGAAGAGCGAGAGCCCTGCGGCCCCCCCACCCCAAAGCACCTTGTCCCCATGTTGATGAGGACAAGGGCCTCTTCCCGACAACCCTGGCCATTGGTTGTTGGGGTCTGCGGGCGGAGGGCTTATCGGAATCCGGGAGCCCCCTTTAATAAGGGGGCCCCCAGATCCCAGCCCCCCACCCTATGTAAATGAGTATGGGGTACATCGCACCCCTACCCATTCACCTGGGGGAAAAAAAGTGTCAATAAGAAAACACACTAGACAGGTTTTTAAAGTAATTTATTAGGCAGCTCCAGGGGGTCTCTTCCGACTTTGGGGGTCTATTCCGACGCCTCTTCTCCCAGTGTCCGGTTCTTCTCCTATTCTCCGGCCTCTTCTCCAGGTCTCCGGTTCTCCTCCCGCTCTCCGGTTCTTCTTCCGGGCTCCTCCGCTATCTTCTGCTCTTTTGCCGTTCTTTTGCTAGTGGTGGCCTGATCTTCTCCGTTGTCTTGTTCCCTCTTCTCTTCTTCCGATGTTGACACGACGCTCTCTCCTGCTGTAATGCCGTGTGCGAGGTGCGTAACGACTTATATAGGCATGGGGCGTGGTCACCGGGTGATGTCAGAAGACAGAATTCAGAGAGTAGTGGGTAATGATTCTTACTCTGAATGGTCTAAGGTTATCAGTGGTGTACCCCAAGGTACAGTGCTGGGACCCTTACTTTGTAATATCTTTATAAATGATATAGGGTCTGGGATTAAAAGTAACATTTCTGTTTTTACAGATGACACTAAGCTATGCAGTGGAATAACGTCCTTACAGGATGTCTCCAACTTACAAGCCGACCTGAATGCACTGTCTAATTGGGCAACTAAGTGGAAAATGAGGTTTAATGTTGATAAATGTAAATGATGCACTTGGGGGCTAAGATAATGCATGCATCATACTTACTAGGGGGGGTACAACTGGGGGAATCAATGGTGGAGAAGGATCTGGGGGTTTTGGTAGATCATAAGCTCAATAATAGCATGCAATGCCAAGCTGCGGTTTCCAAAGCGAGCAAAGTCCTTTCTTGTATTAAGAGAGGTATGGACTCCAGAGAGAGAGATATCATTTTGCCCCTGTACAAATCATTAGTAAGACCTCATCTGGAATATGCAATTCAGTTTTGGGCACCAGTTCCAAAAGAGGATATCAGGCAACTGGAGAAAGTGCAGAGAAGGGCAACCAAACTGATAAGAGGCATGGAGGAGCTCAGCTATGAGGAAAGATTAGAGGAACTGAATTTATTCTCTCTTGAGAAGAGGTGATTAAGGGGGGATATGATCACCATGTATAAATATATAAGGGGTCCATATAGTGAACTTGGTGTTGAGTTATTCACTTTACAGTCAACACTGAGGACAAGGGGGCACTCTTTAGGTCTAGAGGAAAAAATATTTCATCTCCAAATACGGAAAGGTTTCTTTACAGTAAAAGCTATTAAAATGTGTAATAGACTCCCTCCAGAGGTGGTTCTGGCATGCTCAGTAGATTGCTTTAAAAAAGGCCTGGATTCTTTGCTAAATGTACACAATATAACTGGGTACTAACATCTATAGGTAAAAGTGATCCAGGGAAAATCCGATTGACTCTCGGGGGATCAGGAAGGAATTTTTTCCCCTGCTGTAGCAAATTGGTTCATGCTTTGCTGGGGCTTTTTTTTTTTCGCCTTCCTCTGGATCAACTGTGGGTATAGGATTGTGTATATGGGTTTGCATTTTTTTTTTTGGTTGAACAAGATGGACTTGTGTCTTTTTTCAACCTGACTAACTATGCAACTATTTTTCTATGTAGCTCTTCAGATGGCACACCAGACAGTATCTGCTGGGCTGTCTCTTTAGTTAATTCTATGTGATCTGAGAAATCATTGTAAGGTGTTAAATGTTTTTTTTTTTTTTTTTCTTTTGAATCAGAAAAAGTTTTATTGAACATATTAAACAGCTTCCAATGTACAAACATTACCCTGTCAAATTTCTACATTTACAGAGTCTAGTTACCTTTGCACATGCAGATGATATAAGAATATTACACGATATCACATTTCGTCAATCCCCACTCATTTGCACTTTAGACTTAATACTGAGTAATACCAACATGTAAAAATCACCCTGTGGCACCTTGCAGAAGTCTTGACATCACCAACTCCCTGAGACTCAGTCCAGGTGTGTCAAAACCACGGTGACCACTGCCGTTCAAATCTACCCGGTCTCCCCCTGTGTTGGTAAATGCACCGTTTCATAACAAGAGTATTCCCCATGTGTGTTATCCATGAGGTGACTGTGGGCAGTGTGATTGATTTCCACCTCATCAAAATGAGTTTCCTGGCCTGAAACAGCACCCAAGAAAATGCAATCCTGACCATTTCCTCAGGTACCTCCTCCTCCAAAACACATAGTATACAGCATATTGGATCTAAACGTACATTCGTTTGAAACACCCGATTGAGTGTTCCAAGGACTGCACTGCAGTAACGATGAAGCTTCGGGCATTGCCATAGGAGATAGATAAGATCCCCAGTGTGCTGCCTGCACCTACCACACAGTGGATCCGCCAGTCTGCCCATCTTGTGAAGCTTTTTCAGGGTGTAATGTTCCTTAAGTATAATATACAATTGTGATACTTTTTGTACCACATTCAGTGAGCAAGTAGAGATAGATTGCAGGGCCTCCTCCCTGTCGATCAAACAGGAAATCATAGGAAATGATAGACCACCCACATGGATATGTGTGTCGACTAGGTTATTTTGGGATGCCGTATTTAAATTCATTTATCCCATATACCTGCATGACCCCAGGTGTTTCGTATGTGTCCAGGAATTTTGACTGACGTATCCATGTGGGCGGTCTATCAAAGGGATTTTCTGTTTGATCGACTTTTTTTCATCCCCATATATGCAGTATCTCACAAAAGTGAGTACACCCCTCACATTTTTGTAAACATTTATTATATCTTTTCATGTGACAACACTGAAGAAATTACATTTTGCTACAATGTAAAGTAGCGAGTGTACAGCTTGTATAACAGTGTAAATTTGCTGTCCCCTCAAAATAACAACACAGCCATTAATGTCTAAACCGCTGGCAACAAAAGTGAGTACATCCCTAAGTAAAAATGTCCAAATTGGGCCCAAAGTGTCAATATTTTGTGTGGCAACCAATTATTTTCCAGCACTGCCTTAACCCTCTTGGGCATGGAGTTCATCAGAGCTTCACAGGTTGCCACTGGAGTCCTCTTCCACTCCTCCATGATGACATCGTGAAAGGTGGTGGATGTTAGAGACCTTGCGCTCCTCCACCTTCCATTTCAGGATGTCCCACAAATTCTCAATAGGTTTGAGGTCTGGAGACATGCTTGGCCAGTCCATCACCTTTACCCTCAGCTTCTTTAGCAAGGCAGTGGTTGTCTTGGAGGTGTGTTTGGGGTCGTTATCATGTTGGAATACTGCCCTGCAGCCCAGTCTCCGAAAGGAGGGGATCATGCTCGGCTTCAATATGTCACAGTACATGCTGGCATTCATGGTTCCCTCAATGAACTGTAGCTCCCCAGTGCCGGCTACTACTGCCTTTGGTAAAGAAGCTGAGGGTAAAGGTGATGGACTGGCCAATCATGTCTCCAGACCTAAACCCTATTGAGCATCTGTGGGGCATCCTCAAACAGAAGGTGGAGGAACGCAAGGTCTCTAACATCCAACAGCTCCGTGATGACATCATGGAAGTGTGGAAGAGGACTCCAGTGGCAACCTGTGAAGCTCTGGTGAACACCATACCCAAGAGGGTTAAGGCAGTGATGGAAAATAATGGTGGCCACAAAAAATATTGACACTTTGGGCCCAATTTTGACATTTTCACTTAGGGGTGTACTCACTTTTGTTGCCAGCGGTTTAGACATTAATGGCTATGTGTTGAGTTATTTTGAGGGGAAAGCAAATTTACACTGTTATACAAGCTGTACACTCACTACTTTACATTGTAGCAAAGTGTAATTTCTTCAGTGTTGTCACATGAAAAGATATAATAAAATATTTACAAAAATGTGAGGGGTGTACTCACTTTTGTGAGATACTGTATGGATGGTCATTCTATCTTCCAACAGCTATGACTAAGCACCCCATAGGTGTGTGAAACATGTCAGCTTTTCATTGATCCTGTGCCTCTGATGTCTTTGTACCAGAATAATTTTTTAACTGTCTTCAATAAAGGTGTTAACAGAGTGTGGCCGTCCAGCCTTTTCCTAGATTTGTTCCTACATGCAGATCCAGCACCTGTTCCCATCAGCAGGTGGGATATATTACGAGATGTCTGCCTAGAGCGGTGTTCACTTGTTGTTTGTATAGTATCGGTGGGTAGGTTAAATCTGTTTTGTAGTTCGGGGAATGACAACAGTTTGCCATTGCGAAATATATGGGACAGAAGAGTCACACCAAAGGTGTGCCACCTGGTCTCCTGCTGTAGTTTAACTAGTTCCACGTATGAGAGGGTACCCCAAATCGGACTGTATTCAGTGAACCCTAGCACCCCCTGCATCTGCTTGCTTGTTACATATTTTTTGAATTAAGAAGAGGGTAGGTGTTTGTTTGTTAGATTCCGCTCCAGTGCCAATCAGCATTACCCGGGCTGACGAACCTTCCGGATTATGGGACATGGAACCAATCAGATGCTGCAGTTGGGCTGCAAGATAGTACAGTTAGGGATTGAACACTGCCAATCCTCCACTATCTTTGGGACACTGCAATTGTTCTAGTTTAATCCTGGGGGGGGGCCCATATTCCATAGTAAGCATCTAAAAAGGGTATTGACCACTCAAAATATTTTCAAATTGATCACTATAGGGGAGTTGTGTAGGAAGTACAAGAGCTGTGGCATTAAAATCATTTTTATTAAATTTGCTTTACCCGCCAGCGATAGTTTGAGATTATTTCAAGTGTTGATCTTATCCCAAAAGCGAGACAGTAGGGGATACACATTTAGTGAGAAATAGTCCGCAAGCCCAGGCGACATCTGGATTCCCAAATACCTGAATGAGGTTGCTACTGGGATGGGACACGAATCAGGAATCTCCAGATCCCATTCTTTGTCTAGCTCCATTAGGACCGATTTAGTTCAGTTTATGGTTAGGCCAGAATAATGCCCAAAGCTGGAAATTATAGTTATGACTCCCATTACAGAGGCAGCTCTCACCAGGGCCACTAATGGCTCTATAGCAATAGCAAAGAGCAGGGGAGACATGTGTTATATGTTTACTTGTAAAGCAAATATTGTAAATTTACACTGTATGGCCAAAAGTTTGTGGACACTTGGCCATCACACTGTACAAAAGTATGTGCACAACCCTTATGCCCCGTACACACGGTCGGATTTTCCGACGGAAAATGTGTGATAGGACCTTGTTGTCAGAAATTCCGACCGTGTGTAGGCTCCATCACACATTTTCCATAGGAATTTCCGACACACAAAGTTTGAGAGCAGGATATAAAGTTTTCCAACAACAAAATCCGTTGTCGGAAATTCCGATCGTGTGTACACAAATCCGACGCACAAAGTGCCATGCATGCTTAGAATAAATAAAGAGATGAAAGCTATTGGCCACTGCCCTGTTTATAGTCCCGAGGTACGTGTTTTACGTCACCGCGTTCAGAATGATCGGATTTTCCAACAACTTTGTGTGACCGTGTGTATGCAAGACAAGTTTGAGCCAACATCCATCGGAAAAAATCCTAGGATTTTGTTGTCGGAATGTCCGAACAAAGTCCGACTGTGTGTACGGGGCATAAGAATTATTGAGTTCAGGTGTATTCAGTGAGGGGTTCGTGAAGGGTGCAACCGTTTATTGAGTATGGTCCTATTCTGTTTTAGCCTGACTGTGTCCCTGTGAACAAAGTCAGCACCATAAGGACATGGTTTGATAAGATTGGTGTGGAGCAACTTAAAGTGGTATTGAAGGCAATTTTTTTCTTGCTAAATGAAATTGCTAAGAGTAGAACCTGCATACTCTTGCTGTTTTTTTTTCTCCTCTGAGCTTCCTCCTCACATGACCACTGCTCCCTGACTCAAGGTATGTGGGTGCGCCTGTGCCTTCCAGGACCTGGAGTCCCCACTTATGTCTGCGCTCCCATTTAGGACTACAATCTTAGTCCTGTTCCCAAGAAGGGCACAGAACCAAAGCCATGCTGACTTGGGAGCCGCTGTCAGTGGCCACTGTGGAGGAAGAGATGCGTGGTTTTAGTTCTGTGTCCTTTTTGTGCTGAGAAGTGGACACCCCATCAGAACTCCATAGGTCCTGGCATGCAGGGCCGGTGCTTGACTTTTTTGTGCCCTAGGCAAGACTAACCACCCCCCCCCAGCACCGGCCGGCGAGGGGAGCTAGTCTTGCCTAGGGCGTGGATGTCTACAACAGGGACAGAGCAGACTCACCAGGCAGGATAGTTTTTCCTAGGTCTGCAGACCTGATGATGCCTGCTTCCCCAGCTGTCCTCGTGCCCGCCTCGTCCGGCTCCCCAGTGTTCCCTTCCCACTGTCCTCCTCCACCTCCCCAGCTGTAGTCACCTCATCCAGCTCCCCAGTGTTCCCTCCCCACTGTCCTCTGCCTCCCCAGCTGTGCCTGCCAGACATTCTTCAGCCCCTCGTGTTCTCTGGCCAGGCTAGAGGGGAAGTCAATGGCCGTGGCTGTGCCCCCTGGGCAGTAGTGCGCCCTAGGTGGCTGCCTCGTTTGCCTAGCGCATCTACATACCTGGAGTCACGGCATTGCCAGAGGACTGAAAGCTCAGAGGAGAAAATTTGCAAAAACAACAGAAAAAGCTTGTAAGTTCTGCTATTAGCAGTTCATTTTAAAGTGATACTAAACACACACACTGTTTTACTTACATTGTCTCTTCTATTTCTGTATGTGGATGATGGCACTGTAATTATTTTAATTTAAATGAAAAACATTGAATTACCTTCTAGCTTCTAGTCCTCTGCTGCTGATCACATGTTCAAAATAAAAAAAAAACAGCCTTTGGAATACAGAGTAAAAATCGATAATATATATCAATAAACTGTTTTAAATTGTCATACAAATATATATTTGAAATCAAATCTTTATTATTTTATAAAAATAACATGGCATGGGCAGATTTCTGCCAGTCACAGGCTGTGTCCCGCCCTTCCAGCCTGTGTCATAGAATAAGAGGGAGATGAAGCCACCATTAATCTACATGCAATACCCAACCCCCACTGTATTTAGCTGGTTAGTGGGCATGAAGGAGGAGGGAAGGAGTGGGTTGTTTGTGTAGGCGCCCACATCTGGCAATTGCATTGCGCTCCTCCCCCCATATCCGGGGGGATTGGCGTGGGCACCCTGACCGAGACTACAGCCCTAGTTTTATTCATCAGGGATACTGGACCCTCTTTCCAAGCTGCGCTGTCTAGGTAAATTTACAGTGGTCTCTGGCCTCAAGGTAACTGGACTAAGTCCAAAATGCTTCCCCTGCTTTCTAATCCCGAAGCTGGACAGGCTAACCCCCTGCAACGGGTAACGTAAATTAAGTACCTAGGACTACAGATCTCAAACTCAGTGACTGACTTCAATAACCTTAATGTTTCCCCTCTGCTTGCCATCCTATCTAAGAAACTCCACACCTGGAAAAATTTCCCCTTGTCCCTCATTGGGAAGATAAACCGGAATAAAATGAAAATCCTACCCTTACTATTATACACCCTCAGGAACTCTCCAGTGTGGATTCCAAAGTCAACTTTTAAATCAATAGACAGCAGGATTTCCTCCTTTTTGTGGCATCCCCCATCTTAGATAAGCTATACTACAACAGCCATGGGGGGAAGGGGGCCTTGCGGTACCTAACTTCCACAAATACTTCCTAGCTGGCCAATTGACCATGGCTCACCTCTGGCTGACCGCTCCTCTGGATGGTGTCTCTGTGTCTCTGGAGGCTGCTTGTGTGGGTTCATATGAGGCGCTTTCTCACCTTGTTTACAGGGGTCTGAGGCCTTCCTATCCACTGACAACTTCCATGCGCTCGGTGATAAGGGCATGGTCCATGTGTCCGGGACCGAGGCTGTCTAGCCCAAGCAGGTTTTCCCCCAATCTCCCTCTTTGGAGAAATCCTAATTTAACACACTTTTTTGACTTCCCGGGCCAGATAGTCTGGACTAAATATGGAATTAAGCTTTTACATCACATAGTATTTAATGGTACCCTAATGTCATTCAGTGCATTGAAATTCCATTACGATTTACCTAACTCACATTTTTTTATGTGCAATCTATTACGGCATGCTTTTTGTTCTCAATTTGGCAGTGAGCCTCTTGACCTTGAGCCCAGTGACTTAGAACTACTGACACGCAGCGACTCTTTACCTAAACCAGTCTCTAGCCTATACAAAGACCTCTTTCAGGAAACGGCCAAGACGGGCTTGAGAAGCTGTAGCCCCGGGCTTGAACAGGGATGACTGGGACGACATGTGGGGGGCTGTATTTCAGTACCTAGTCTCTACCAGAGACAGACTGATCCACTATAACTTCCTATATAGAATCTATCTCACCCCAGCTAGACTAGCTAAGATGTTTGGAAACCAACAATATTTATGCTGGAGGTGCTCAGCACCCCTAGCAAACTTCATGCACATATTTTGGGATTGTCCTCAGGTTAAACCCTACTGACAAGCTGTTGCACCCTGTATCACGTCGGTCACTTCTATCCCGATTCCCATGTCGATTGAGGTGTGTCTATTGCATCTGGTGGAACCTCTGGCCACTACCAGGGCAATACGGACTCTTCTTACCCTATTGTTGTACTATGCAAAAAAGTGGCTTATCCTATCGTGGAAGTGCTCTTCGACTGCAACTTTGGAGTCCTGGAAGGCATTGGTCAATAAGGCAGTTCCCTTTTATAAAGCTACCTATCTGAGCGGAGGGTATTGACTAAATTTGACAAGGTTTGGGGGGGGGTTGGATGGCCTCTATGGACACGGCATCAGATTAATTTAAGGAAGGTCATAGCTACTGATCCTTGGTATAGAATGTAAGAAGACTGTGTCACTATGTTCCTACCTCTGGCTAGATGTTCATGCAATGAATGAATCTGTCTAGGCTAAGTTCTGTTATTCCGGGGAAGGGGGGGGTTATAGTTTTTGTTTTGTCCCCCCTTTGTTGTTTTGTTTTATGTGCACCGGTAATTTTACTGTAGCCGGTGGTTGATTTCCACAATCTGTGGATTGTGTTGTCTTTTTCTATTTTATAAAATTGAATAAAGAGAAATTTGCAAAAAAAAGCTGTTGACTTTTCATAAACAGCTACTCACCAATCTAGAAATCCAGTGCCATCATCACCCAGGCCAGTTCTTCCTTGCTCTTTGGGTCTCTGACACCGCAATCTTGGATGTGGGAAGCCGGCTTTGACTTCATGGTGTTTCACAGCCGGCTCCCCACTGTGCATGCACAAGACGCCCTGTGCTTGCAGAGTGGTCTCGCAGCCTCCTGGGACCTTTGATGTGTACCAGGAGGTTGCCGGGGGGGAGATGGGGCCAAAGTCCACCTAGGCAAGAAGAGCGGAATTGGCAGCGGGCACCTGTCAGAAATAGGTACCCACTCCCAGAATAAAAACATAGTTACTAATAATGAGAGAGGAGGGGGGGGGGAAGAGGAGGAAGGCAAGTTGAACCGTCTTTTTTAAATAAAGTTCTTCTGTAAGGGTGTATAACTTATAAGTAGAGGGTTCATTTAGAATTTTCCCAGGAGATTGTAGGTTGTTAAAGCTTTAAAGGTGGGGAAGAGGGTGGCGGGTACAACATAAAAGCAAATATAAAACAACATATACTATATATATATATATACACACACACACTCACTGACCACTTTATCACTTTATTAGATATACCTATTGAATTGCTTGGTAGCACAAATTGCTAATCAGCCAATCACATGGCAGCAACTCAATGCATTTAGGCATCTAGACATGGTGAAGACAACTTGCTGAAGTTCAAAACAAGCATCAGAATGGGGAAGAAAGAAGATTTAAGTGATTTTGAATGTGGCATGGTTGTTGGTGCCAGATGGGTTTGTATGAGTATTTCAAAAACTGCTGATCTACTGGGATTTTCATGTACAACCATCTCTAGGGTTTACAGAGAATGGTCCGAAAAAGAGAAAATATCCAGTGAGCGGCAGTTGTGTGGAGGAAAATTCCTTGTTGATGGCAGAGGTCAGAAGAGAATGGGCAGACTGGTTCGAGATAGAAAGGTAACAGTAACTCAAATAACCACATTATGCAGAAAGTATGCAGAATACCATCTCTGAACACATAACACAACGAACCTTGAAGCAGATGGGCTACAGCAGCAGAATAGCACACCGGGTGGCACTCCTGTCAGCTAAGAACAGGAAACTGAGGCTACAATTGGCACAGGCTCACCAAAGTTGGACAATAGAAGACTGTAAAAATGTTGCCTGGTCTGATGAGTTTCAATTTTAGCTGGAACATTCAGATGGTAGGGTCAGAATTTGGCGTAAACAACATGAAAGCATGGATCCATCCTGCCTTTTATCAACGGTTAAAGAGAGAGTCACATCATGGATATGCAGCCGACACATTTGCAGCAACTGCGTGAAGTTATCATCTCACTATGGACCAAAACCTCTGAGGAATGTTTCCAACACTTTGTTGAATCTATGCCACGAAGAATTAGGGCAGTTCTGAAGGCAAAAGGGGGTCCAACCCGGCACTAGCAAGACACTAGACATAATAAAGTGTCTGGTGATTGTGTGTGTGTGTGTATATATATATATATATATATATATATATATATATATATATATATATATATATATACATATATATATATATATATATATATATATATATATATATATATATATACACACATATATAGTATCTCACAAAAGTGAGTACACCCCTCACATTTTTGTAAATATTTTATTATATCTTTTCATGTGACAACACTGAAGAAATTACACTTTGCTACAATGTAAAGTAGTGAGTGTACAGCTTGTATGACAGTGTAAATTTGCTGTCCCCTCAGAATAACTCAACACATTAATGTCTAAACCACTGGCAACAAAAGTGAGTACACCCCTAAGTGAAAATGTCAAAATTGGACCCAAAGTGTCAAAATTTTGTGTGGCCACCATTATTTTCCAGCACTGCCTTAACCCTCTTGGGCATGGAGTTCATCAGAGCTTCACAGGTTGCCTCTGGAGTCCTCTTCCACTCCTCCATGACGACATCACGGAGCTGGTGGATGTTAGAGACCTTGCACTCCTCCACCTTCTGTTTGAGGATGCCCCACAGATGCTCAATAGGGCTTAAGTCTGGAGACATACTTGGCCAGTCCATCACCTTTACCCTCAGCTTCTTTAGCAAGGCAGTGGTCATCTTGGAGGTGTGTTTGGGGTCGTTATCATGTTGGAATACTGCCCTGCGGCCCAGTCTCTGAAGGGAGGGGATCATGCTCTGCTTCAGTATGTCACAGTACATGTTGGCATTCATGGTTCCCTTAATGAACTGTAGCTCCCCAGTGCCGGCAGCATTCATGCAGCTCCAGATAATGACACTCCCACCACCATGCTTGACTGTAGGCAAGACACACTCGTCTTTGTACTCCTTACCTGGTTGCCGCCACACACGCTTGACATCATCTGAACCAAAAAAGTTTATCTTGGTCTCATCAGACCACAGGACGTGGTTCCAGTAATCCATGTCATTAGTCTGCTTGTCTTCAGCAAACTGTTTGCAGGTTTTCTTGTGTATCATCTTTAGAAGAGGCTTCCTTCTGGGATGACAGTCATACAGACCAATTTGATGCAGTGTGGGAGGTATGGTCTGAGAACTGACAGGCTGACCCCCCACCCCTTCAACCTCTGCAGCAATGCTGGCAGAACTCATACGTCTATATCCAACCTCTGGATATGAAGCTGAGCACGTGCACTCAACTTCTTTGGTCGATCATGGCGAGGCCTGTTCTGAGTGGAACCTGCTCTGTTAAACCACTGAATGGTATTGGCTACCGTGCTACAGCTCACTTTCAGGGTCTTGACAATCTTCTTATAGCCTAGGCCATCTTTATGTAGAGCAACAATTATTTTATTTCAGATCCTCGGAGAGTTCTTTGCCATGAGGTGACATGTTGAACCTCCAGTGACCAGTATGAGAGAGTGAGAGTGAGAACACCAAAATGAACACACCTGCTCCCCATTCACACCTGAGACCTTGTAACACTAACGAGTCACATGACACCTGGGAGGGAAAATGGCTAATTGGGCCCAATTTGGACATTTTCACTTAGGGGTACACTCACTTTTGTTGCCAGTAGTTTAGACATTAATGGCTGCGTGTTGAGTTATTTTAAGGCAGGCATGTCCAAAGTCCGGCCCACAATCCGGTTTGATGTGGCCCCCACTTGGAATTTGCATATATATACATCTGTGGCCCCCAAAGCTTGAGCATGTTATGTTTTTTTTATGCTGTTAATATATCTATCTTCTTTAGTCTGACAAATCCTGAACGCCACGCTCGTTGTTAGTATGAGCCCGTGTGGCTGGGCGTGTTCAGAAGTCGATGTGCCAGAGCTACTATGAAGCTGACAGCGCGAAGAGCCAATCACAGGCACTGTGACTATTCCCGATCTCTGCAGATGCGGACTGCAGATGCAGAGATCGGGGAAATGTCACAGTGCCTGTGATTGGCGGTGGTGCTGCGCGCTGTCAGCTTCCTTGCAGGCTCGGGCACATAGACTTCTGAACACGCCCAGCCACACGGGCTCATACTAACAACGAGCACGGCGTTCAGGATTTGTCAGGCTAAAGAAGATAGATATATTAACAGCATAAAAAAAACATAACACGCTCAAGCTTTGGGGGCCACAGATGGATATACTTGGGGGGCCACATCAAACTGGAACGCGGTTCCTTTCCTTTTGAGAGAGATAGATAGAGACATCACACACAGCACGCCTAAGCTCATCGTTACCCTGAGCGTAGAAGATATATATATATATTATATATCATCATATATTGTCATCAATGTTATGAAATTAATAGTATGCTGTTTGCAATAAACTTTGCATAAAATATTTAATTTGCATTTAATTTTAATGGTTCAAAAAAGGTCAGGCAAAATGGGTCGGCCCTCACACATGTTCACTTCATGAAATCTGTCCCTCTTTGAAAAAAGTTTGGAGATCCCTGTTTTAAGGGGACAACAAATTTACACTGTTATAAAAACTGTACACTCACTACTTTACATTATAGCAAAGTCTGATTTCTTCAGTGTTGTCACATGAAAAGATATAATAAAATATTTACAAAAATGTGAGGGGTGTACTAATTTTTGTGAGATACTGTGTATATATATATATATATATATATATATATATATATATACATACACCTATATGTCAATCTCACTTATGTTTAACACACTTGTTTGTGGTATAACCTGTATAACATGACAACTCTGTTTTTTCTCATTTCATTTTATATTTTTATTAATTTATTTATTTTGCTTTGCATTGCTTTTCTCAAAGTGTAATTTCCATACTTAAATCAAAAGGCATCAGAGTACCACCAATTATCCAGTTATATTAACAGATTAATAAGTCACTTATCCCAGACAGCAGACATTAGCCACATTCCTCCCTTTAACTACAGAGCACTGGAAATGAGCTCCCTATTCAGAAAGCTTAATTGTTTCTCGCGTTAATTACTTTCAAACATCCTTGAAAGTGGAGAAGTTGAACAGCAGGAACCAGCACGTGCCGCCATGTGGTTTTATGGCTCTTTTAGATGATGAGGGCAGGTGCTGTACTATCTGTATACAGTACTTTCTGTATGTATATAGACACAGAAGTATTGTCTATACATCTTCCTTTTTCTAAAAGTGAAATGTGTTTGTTTATATGAGTGGGGAAGTCAGCAATTTTTGAGATGTTGCAGCCGCCATATGTGGAGCCAATAATCAATCCATAGTCAACAATTTTAATGTTTAGTGGAAATACAGCTGACATTTTATAGATCTGCATTTTCTGTACTGAGTTGAGGCCAAAATGTCACTATTGAGTTGCTTGCCTTAAAGTGCACCTAGCATTAGCTTTATATTTTTATATTCATGCTGAACTCTGGGCAAAAAAAGTATAAAGCGAACTCCAGGAATTCAACCACTTTCTACAATGTGTTGGCTTATTATGGGTTACGTCCACCTCATGGACTTACCTCTTTAATTTACAATTTCCATTTTTACTGAGCGTGGGAAATACGACTTCAGCAGCTGAAGAGTCACTCTGCCTGCCCCTTCCCTCCTCCTGCCCATTCACAGTGCACTTTGTAATATGTGAACCCATTCCCAAAATTCAAAGCTTTCTGTGAATAGACAGCAGAGGGGAGACAGGGGGAGAGATGCTGCTGTGTGAGAAAGTAGCATCTCTCTTGTCAAAACACCAGGATTATAGTGATAGCTGTACTCCTGTTGCTCGGTAAATCTGTCAGTTGTCAAAAAAAAAAAAAAAAAAACAAGTCCAAGAGGTGGCATGCACTCCATTGGACTGAACTCATAGAAAGCCAGCAAGTGGCTGAAATCCTGGGGTTCATCTCTAATGCACGTGTTCCTCAATAGCCTCAGAGGACATAAATCCATTTGGTGTGCACCAAATGACTTTGCAAACCCAGACATGACTTTGTTAACCGCCTCAATACTGGACACTTTTACCCCCTTCCTGCCCAGGCCAATTTTCAGCTTTCAGCGCTGTCATGCTTTGAATGACAATTGTGTGGTCATGCAACACTGCACCCATATGAAATTTTTATAATTTTTTTCACACAATTAGAGTTTTCTTTTGGTGGTATTTAATCACCACTGGGTGTTTTTATTTTTTGCTAAAAAAAAAAAAACAAAAAGACCAAAAATTTTGAAGAAAAAAAAAAGTTTCTTGTTTTTTTGTCAGAAAATGTTGTGAAAATGTATCTTTCTCCTTCACTGATGTGCGCTGATGAGGCTGCACTGATGAGATGGCACTGATGGGCACTGATGAGACGACACCAATGAGGTGGTACTGATGAGAAGGCACCAATATGCAGCACTGATGTGCACTGATAGGGGGCACGGATGGGCACTGATAGGTGGCACTTACGGGCAATGATAGGTGGCACGGATAGGTGCTCACTGATGGTCGGCACTGATGAGCAGGCACCGATGGGCACTAAAAGGCATCACTGATGGGCACAAATTGGCATCACTGATGGGCACTGACTGGCATCACTGCTGGGGCTGCACAGATAATCAGGCACTGTTGATCAGTGCCCTGATTATCTGTACAGTCTCCCCTGGGAGGAGATGCCGCTGATCGGCTCTCTTCTTTTCACACTCTGTCAGTGTGAGGAAAGGAGAGCCGATAACTGGCATTTCCTTGTTTTACATGTGATCAGCTGTAATTGGACACAGCTGATCACATGGGTAAAGAGCCGCGTCATCGGCTCTTTACAGAGATTGGGGTTGTGCCGTGTCCCGCAAGTGCTGTGAGACTGGGGCGATGTCATACGACATTGTCCCAGAACAAGACAGCAGCCCAACTGCCGTCATTTGTCTATACGGCTGGTGGGAGGTGATTAAAGTAGCAGGGGCATCATCACTGGTCTGCATATAGTCTGCACACCAAGCAGAGCTGTGGGAGGGGCCCAGCAGGTCCACCCACTACAGGCTGCCTGCAGTACTATAAAGGAGGGGGTGGATACAAGACCAGTCACCCTGCACTAAGAGAGAGAGCAGCAGTGACTGGTCTGTATTACAAGAAGCGCCTACACTACGGAAAAGTTTTATATTGGGTTACTGCAAAGGTGTGGAATAAATAAACAAGGGACATACATTTTCAAGATATGTTTAGACCAGAGTTCAGTGCCGGTGTAACACATATAAGCATTTATTACCTGTCACTTAGTATTAGTGTCCCTCTGAAAATGCTAATCTTCTTTTTTCTCTAGAAGGACAGAGATATAAAACTATCCTGGGGCAACAACCACCCTTGGATTTAGATGTTATTTAACCACTTCAGCCCCGGAAGATTTGGCTGCTCAATGGCCAGGCCATTTTTTGTGATACAGATTTTTGCGTCGCTTTAACTGACAATTGCGCGGCCGTGCGACGTTGTACCCAAACAAAATTGACGTCCTTTTTTCCCACAAATAGACCTTTCTTTTGGTGGTATTTGATCATCTCTGTGGTTTTTATTTTTTGTGCTATAAACAAGAAAAGACCGACAATTTTGAAAAAAAACACAATATTTTGAACTTTTTGCTATAATAAATATCCCCAATTTTTTTTCAAAAAAAGCTAATTTTTTGCTCAGTTTAGGCCGATATGTATTCTTCTACATATTTTTGGTAATAAAAATCGCAATAAGCGTATATTGATTGGTTTGCGCAAAAGTTATAGTATCTACAAAATAGGGGAAAGATTTATGGAATTTTTTTAATGGCGGCGATTAGTGATTTTTATCAGGACTGCATTAACAACAACATTATGGCGGACAGATCGGACACTTTTGACACATTTTTGGGACCATTGGCATTTATACAGTGATCAGTGCTATAAAAATGCACTGATTACTGTGTAAATGTCACTGGCAGGGAAGGGGTTAACAGTAGGGGGCGATCAAGGGGTTAACTGTGTTACCTCGCGAGTGATTCTAACTGTGGGGGGGATGGGATTGCCTGGACGAGGAGACCGATCGTTGTTGATACTTAATATGAACAACAGATCTGTCTCCTCACTCTTGACAGCACGGAGATCTGTCTGTTTACAGATCTCCGTTCTGTCTCTGTGTGGAGCGATCGCGGGTGCCCGGCAGTCATCATGACCACCGGGCACGCGCATTGGCTCCGGCGGCACACACGTGCCCCCTAGTGGTCAAAAGTCGAACCGACGTACAGCTACGTCAGTTCACCCAGAGAGCAAACCTGCCTCAGAACAACTGCGGCGGCTGGTCAGGAAGGGGTTAAGAGATGTAACAATCATGTAAATCCTGGTGTCTGTGCAGCTCTTGGCTGTGTTGACAAGCACCTGATATACAGATTAGCACCTGAAGACCTCATGGGCCCAATGCTCAGTTCTGCCTGCAGCAGACTGATGGCATAGCTCCTAACTGTCCCTGATTTCGAATGACTGTCCCTGATTTGGAACAAAGTCCCTCTGTCCCTCTTTCCTCCTCATTTGTCCCTCATTTTGGTCTGATCTCTATAGTTGTACAAAATTCACTTTTTATCTTTCAAAAAGTGTTTTCCAGCGCTAAACTTTTCATCTAGTTTCTAAATTGCTGCATTTGTAAATTTCAAAAGCCAATATAAAGGAATAGTAGTGGTAAAAAAAACATTTAATGATCTGTATGTCTTTTTTTTTTTGTTTAATTCTCCCTTAAGGGGACAGGTCAGGGTATGTGTCCTATGCCTACATATTTTTATGCCTCCGTACACACGGTCGGACTTTGTTCGGACATTCCGACAACAAAATCCTAGGATTTTTTCAGACGGATGTTGGCTCAAACTTGTCTTGCATACACACGGTCACACAAAGTTGTCGGAAAATCCGATCGTTCTAAACACGGTGATGTAAAACACGTACGTCGGGACTATAAACGGGGCAGTGGCCAATAGCTTTCATCTCTTTATTTATTCTGAGCATGCGTGGCACTTTGTCCTTCGGATTTGTGTACACACGATCGGAATTTCCGACAACGGATTTTGTTGTCGGAAAATTTTATCTCCTGCTCTCCAACTTTGTGTGTCGGAAAATCCGATGGAAAATGTCCGATGGAGCCCACACACGGTCGGAATTTCCGACAACACGCTCCGATCGGACATTTTCTATCGGAAAATCCGACCGTGTGTACGGGGCATTACTCAGTGGCGGAATTACCAGGGTCGCAACAGTCGCACTTGCAACTGGGCCCTGGCATTCCACCAGTGTGGGGGGGCCCCCAAAACCCCGCACCTCCCCCTGTACCTCCAGCTGGCATCTAACTATACAGAGGAGGGAGGGGGTGATCGGCAGCTCTGTAATATCCGCGGGATGTCCCTCCAGTGAGCACAGTTCACTTCCCCAGTGTCAGTGTATACAGTGGAGAAGGGAGGGGCCTCTGACCCGAGCATGTATCAGATTCAGGGCACAAGTTTGTCGCTCTGCTTGTACACTCTGAGTCTTGCCGATACATACTCGGGTCAGAGGCCCCTCCCCTCTCCATTGTATAAAAGGAACAGTGTAAAGCAGCGCAGGTTTCAATGTTCACAATATGTCTCAATGCACATCAACAAAATGTCCTTTTGAACATCAGAAGCTCTTCGTGAGATGCATACAGTCTATAGGTAGGGCAGCCTTATGAAGGGAGGTGAAGCCGTTCCAGATATGCAAAAGAAGAGAAAACAGCAAAGGCGCCTCTTAGTAAAACAGTATATTTAATGACACAAATCCATTAAAAGCACTCACATATAAAACTTGTTAGTTCGGCATGGGGCGTCTCAGTAGAAGCCATACAGGATTGCATCCTCTGATGTAGAAAAGCCTTGTTCCTCTGCTGCTGCCGGCTGGTGTGTACGGCGTAAGCTTCCGGGATTCGATCGTAATCCAAAACGAGGCTTGTACATCCGCCGGGCAAACAAATGGAGGGATTCAGGATACAAATAATCCAGCATGCCCCTGGGAGACAGCAATATACTGCAGTCATACTACCCCCTCCTGTCACACTGCCCCCCCGTCACACTGCCCCATCATACTGGCCCTTCTTGTCACACTGCCCCCCTTCTTTCACAGTGCCCCCTCTTATCACACTCCCCCCTCACACTTTCAGATACCCTTCTTTGGTCACACTGCCCCCCTCCTGGCAAAATACCCTGTCATACTGCCCCCCGTCACACTGCCCTTCATCCTTTCACAATACCCCCCATCATACTATGGGTCAGGGGCCCTTCATGGTTTTTTGCACTGGGGCCCTGAAGGTTATAGTTACGCCTCTGCTTTTGCTAATAAGTGTTCCTCATTCCTATCTCAAAAAGTTGGGAGGTATGTGATGACATCATCAAAGCCTAGGCACAGTTACTGGACTGGAGATCAAGGCTGAGTTTAAAGTAGCGTTAAAGACAAAACATTTTTGTTTTTATGTATGTTGAAGAGAGTAAGTGAGTCTTATAAATCTAAATAGAAAAAAGACTGGGCATTATACCTTGTTTTAGAATAAATGCATGTATAGTACCAAGGGTACACTATAGCAGTGTTTCTCAACCTTTTTTCAGTCAAGGTACCCTTTAAAATTATGGATAATCTTAAGTCACCCCATTCTAAAAACTATTCTGGTAGTTTTACATAATGCAGCACCATGAATACATGTGTAGTGTAGGGCACCCAACATTAAAGGTGATTTATTCTTCCAAAGCGAAAACACTTTTGCAAACTGGTACTGATTAGCAGTGGCGTCGCTATCAGGTGGCTTTTGGGGCTATAGCCCCGAATCTGGGGCCCATAGCCCTGAGTCTCTGCAGGGGTCCGCAAGGGGAGGGGAGGCTCTCTGGGGACCCTGATGTAAGTGGGGGGGGCTCTCTGGGCACCCTGATTTTAAGGGGATGGCTCTCTGGGGACCCTGATTTTAAGGGGGAGGCTCTCTGGGGAACCTGATTTTAAGGGGAAGGCTCTCTGGGGACCCTGATGCAAGGGGGAGGCTCTCTGGGGACTCTGATGTAAGGAGGAGGCTCTCTAGAGACCCTGATGTAAGGGGGGACTCTCTGGGGACCCTGATGTAAGGGGGGCTCTCTGGGGACCCTAATGTAAGTGGGGGGCTCTCTGGGGATAAACACACACACGTATATTACCGTATATACAGTCAGGTCCATAAATATTATAAATATTGGGACATCAACACAATTCTAATCTTTTTGGCTCTATAAACCACCACAATGGATTTGAAATGAAACATGCTTTAACTGCAGACTTTCAGCTTTAATTTGAGGGTATTTAAATCCAAATCAGGTGAACGCTGTAGGAATTACAACAGTTTGTATATGTGCCTCCCACTTTTTAAGGGACCAAAAGTAATGGGACAATTGGCTTCTCAGCTGTTCCATGGCCAGGTGTGTGTTATTCCTTCATTATCCCATTTACAAGGAGCAGATAAAAGGCCCAGAGTTCATTTTAAGTGTGCTATTTGCATTTGGAATCTGTTGCTGTCAACTCTCAATATGAGATCCAAAGAGCTATCACTATCAGTGAAGCAAGCCATCATTAGGCTGAAAAAATAAAAACAAACCCATCAGAGAGATAGCAAAAACATTAGGTGTGGCCAAATCACCCGTTTGGAACATCTTTAAAAAGAAAGAATGCACCGGTGAACTCAGCAACACCAAAAGACCCGGAAGACCACAGAAAACAACTGTGGTGGATGACCGAAGAATTCTTTCCCTGGTGAAGAAAACACCCTTCACAACAGTTGGCAAGATCAAGAACACTCTCCAGGAGGTAGGTGTATGGGTGTCAAAGTCAACAATCAAGAGAAGACTTCACCAAAGTGAATACAGAGGGTTTACCACAAGATGTAAACCATTGGTGAGCCTCAAAAACACGAAGGCCAGATTAAAGTTTGCCAAACAACATCTAAAAAAGCCTTCACAGTTCTGGAACAACATCCTATGGACAGATGAAACCAAGATCAACTTGTACCAGAGTGATGGGAAGAGAAGAGTATGGACAAGGAAAGGAACTGCTCATGATCCAAAGCATACCACCTCATCAGTGAAGCATGGTGGTGGTAGTGTCATGGCGTGGGCATGTATGGCTGCCAATGGAACTGGTTCTCTTGTATTTATTGATGATGTGACTGCTGACAAAAGCAGCAGGATGAATTCTGAAGTGCTCTGGGCAATATTATCTGCTCATATTCAGCAAAATGCTTCAGAACTCATTGGACGGCACTTCACAATGCAGATGGACAATGACCCGAAGCAAGCATACTGCGAAAGCAACCAAAGGCTTTTTTAAGGGAAAGAAGTGCAATGTTATGCAATGGCCAAGTCAATCACCTGACCTGAATCCGATTGAGCATGCATTTCACTTGCTGAAGACAAAACTGAAGGGAAAATGCCCCAAGAACAAGCAGGAACTGAAGACAGTTGCAGTAGAGGCCTGGCAGAGCATCACCAGGGATGAAACCCAGCGTCTGGTGATGTCTATGCGTTCCAGACTTCAGGCTGTAATTGACTGCAAAGGATTTGCAACCAAGTATTAAAAAGTGAAAGTTTGATGGATGATTGTTAATCTGTCCCATTACTTTTGGTCCCTTAAAAAGTGGGAGGCACATATATAAAACTGTTGTAATTCCTACAGCGTTCACCTGATTTGGATGTAAATACCCTCAAATTAAAGCTGAAAGTCTGTAGTTAAAGCACATCTAGTTTGTTTCATTTCAAATCCATTGTGGTGGTGTATAGAGCCAAAAAGATTAGAATTGTGTTGATGTCCCAATATTTATGGACCTGACTGTACATGTGTATGCCCACCCAAGCGTATGACTTTCTTTACTACGCTGCTATGGGCTCTAGCCCCAGATCTTTTGTAGACCTAGCAACGCCCCTGCTGATTAGTATCCCAGTTTTTCTCCATCACTTAGCTAATGTGACCCCAAAGCTGACAGAGAGAGGCAGGGAAGGGGCAAACAAGGATGATATGCAGGCAACTGACATCCTTCTTATCAACTGATGATGTCATTGTCGTTAGGAGGTTGGCACCTAGAAGGTTGTAATGGTGTACAATGAAAACCTGTGGCTTGGTTTAACTAAAATGCAGGTTTTATCCACCCATCGGATTGTATACAATTTTGGAAGAAACCTCAAGGCAACCCAGGGTGCCCTGGTTGAAAAAGACTGCACTATAGGATATACCATGCCATGTCCCGAAAAGTGGAACACAATATTAGAAATCAAAATTATGGACTTTGAAGACATGTACTCATGAAATAATTTAAAATCATTTCAATTTTATTATTACCAAACATTAAAAAATCTTGTACAAAAATACCAATTGAGTATAAAATATATTCAAAAATGCTACTGAGCACTACTTATCACAAGCATGTTTTGATCCCCTCTAAAGATGTATAACGCACACTTGGAGGCTATGCGCATAGATGGATGTAAACCAAATATTCAGATTCCTCCAGGTGCTGGGGTTCCACTTTCCATCATAAATAATTCAAAGCTCTACATGTTTCGCGACTTAGTTGTTATACAGAGTAGGGATGAACCGAACACCCCCCGGTTCAGTTCGCATCAGAACTTGCGAACAGGCAAAAAATTTGTACGAACATGCGAACACCATTAAAGTCTATTAGACACGAACATGAAAAATCAAAAGTGCTCATTTTAAAGGCTTATATGCAAGTTATTGCCATAAAAAGTGTTTGGGGACCCGGGTCCTGCCCCAGGGGACACGTATCAATGCAAACAAAAGTTTTAAAAACGCCTTTTTTTCCGGAGCAGTGATTTTATTAATGCTTAAAGTGAAACAATAAAAATTTTAAATTCCTTTAAATATTGTGCCTGGGGGGTGTCCTTAGTATGCCTGTAAAGTAGCGCATTGTTCCCAAGTTTATAACAGTACCACAGAAAAATGACAGTTCTAAAGAAAAAAAAATCATTTAAAACTACTTGTGGCTGTAATGCATTGTCAGGTCCCGACAATATAGATGAAAATCATTGAAAAAAACGACATGGGTTCCCCCCCAGTCCATTACGGGCCCATCCCTAATGCACAGTATTGATATAATGTGCTGGAAGCTTCTTGGATGCAGAGAATACTTTACTTTCATGGAGGATATTAGATTATGTCTTACAGCATGGAGACACAGGAACAGGAACTGAACACAAACAAGTACACAGAACAGATAGACAATACATTCTGTGATTACATTACCATAGAATACACACTATAATACTGCAGTGCCACCTGCTGCTTAGATAGGAGTAATGGATACAGTATATAGTTCACAGTATACAAAGCTACTATGCTGTTGTTCTTCCAACACCCCTTCTCAATAGCATATGCTTTGTCAAATTATATTCAGCTTCTTCTGGAAATAGCTATGACGTTCCTTCAACAAAGGTTTGGTGAGTACATCAGCAGTCATCTCCTCTTATGGGCAGTATTGAATGTCAATATCACCTTGCTCTTGATTGTCCCTCAGTAGGTGATACTTGACGTTGATGTGTTTGGTCCTAGGATTGACCTTTTCTGATTGTATAAGCTTTATACATCCCTGGTTGTCTTCAAAAATGGAAATTGGTTTTGACATGTTTATCCCAATGGCCACAAAAAGTTGACAAATCCAAATTGCCTCTTGACATGCGTGTGCTGCTGCAATGTACTCTGCTTCAGTTGAAGATAGAACGACAGTTTGCTTTCAACTAGGCCAACTTATGGTTCCTTCCCCATACAGGAAAATGAATCCACTTGTGGATTTGCGGTCTGTGCATTCCCTGGCCCAATCAGCATCCACATTTTTGACCAGTTTTGGATTTGATGTTGCTAGTAGCTGTAACTTCATCTGAATTGTTCCTCTGAGAGCATCACTCTTTTTACTGTGTTCCAGTCACGCTGACAGGGAGCTGAAACTTTCCTGCATAGCATGCCCACTGCTGCAGCTATGTCTTATCATGTCACAGTGGCAACATATAGCAGCTTACCAATTGCTCTGTGATACATGTCATTGTTGGGTAGCAAGTTTTTTGCTCCATTGCTCCTTTGATAGCCTGGTTCCATAGGAGTTTTCACTTCCTTTGCATCTTACATATGGAATTTTTCCAAGCGTTTGGAGATGTTATGAGATGGTTGAGAAGATAACTTCCATCTTCTTCACTCTCTATTTGGATTCCCAGATAGTAACTATTGTTCTCAAGTTCTTTGATTTCAAAATTTTCTTTCAGCTTGTGAACTACCTGATTGTAATCCCCTTCTTGTTCAAAACAAGGTATAATGTCATCAACATAGTTAAGGATGTATATCCATCTGTCTTCTTGATTCCTGGAGTAGAGACAGGGGTCTGCTTTACTTTTTGAGAATCACTCTCTGTCTCTGTTACGTACTTTGTTCACTTTCTCATTTCACATCCTTACAGATTGCTTAAGACCATAGTTGCTCTTTTGAAGTTTACACACAAGGTTGTTTCCCTGCTCAAACCCTGGTGGTTGCCCCATGTTGAGGTCTTCCTTTATGTCTCCATATAGGAAAGCAGTTTTAACGTCTAGGTGTTTGCCTTCCCGGCTGCAACGCTAAGGAACGGCCTGATGGTGGAGTGCTTTACGAGCGAATGTTTCATCGCAATCTTCACCGAATTTCTGGGAGTAACCCTTGGTAACTAGTCTGGCTTTGTATTTGTGGATATTCCCTTCTGTGTCTGACTTTACTTTGAAAGTTCACTTACTTCCTATAGTTTTGTGGTTGGTAGGGAGCTCTGTGAGTGTCCAGGTTTTATTTTCTTGAAAAGACTTTAATTCTTCTTCTGCTGCCTTTCTCCATTTATTGGCTTCAGGTTTTGACAGTTTTTCTATGTCTTCCCAGGGTGTTGGTTCAAGTATGCTGTGTGTTTTGACAGTGTATGACAACTTACGGGATGGTATCCCCTTTGTAGTCCGAGTGGATCTCCTGACTTCAGGCAGTTCAGCAGGATCTGGTGGGGAACTTGATTTAGACATTGTGAGTTCCACCTCTTGTTCTGACTCCTGCACAGGTTTGCTTTGGTCGACCTTTTCTTCTGGTTTGCTGGGCATATTCACTTCACAGCTTTCGGGGATCAGTGTTTCTGATGATGGGCTCTCATCAAAATAAATACTATGTCTTATTGTCACTTTGACAGTCTTTGGTTGCAGGATTCTGTAACCCTTATGCCCCGTACACACAGTCGGACTTTGTTCGGACATTCCGACAACAAAATCCTAGGATTTTTTCCGACGGATGTTGGCTCAAACTTGTCTTGCATACACACGGTCACACAAAGTTGTCGGAAAATCTGATCGTTCTAAACACGGTGACGTAAAACACGTACGTCGGGACTATAAACGGGGCAGTGGCCAATAGCTTTCATCTCTTTATTTATTCTGAGCATGCGTGGCACTTTTTCCGTCGGATTTGTGTACACACGATCGGAATTTCCGACAACGGATTTTGTTGTCGGAAAATTTTAAATCCTGCTCTCAAACTTTGTGTGTCGGAAAATCCGATGGAAAATGTGTGATGGAGCCTACACACGGTCGGAATTTCCGACAACAAGGTCCTATCACACATTTTCCATCGGAAAATCCGACCGTGTGTACGGGACATTAGTGTGCTTGCTGTAGTCTACTAGAATGCCCTCTATGGCTCTGTTCTCCAGCTTGGATCACTTTTCACTTGGAATATAGGCATATGCTTTACATCCAAACACTCTGATGTGCCCTATGCTAGGCTTTGATACATGCCACATTTCAAATTGAGTACTTTTAATGCCTCTTGAGGGTAGTCTGTACAGTAAGTAGGTTGCAGTCATAAATGCTTCTCCCCAGTATTTGTGAGGTAGCTTGGCATCCAACAACATGCACCTGGCCATTTCTATAAGAGTGTGATTTTTCCTTTCTGCCACATCGTTTTGTTCAGGAGTGTATGGTGCGGTTGTCTGAAGTATTATTCCTTGTCTCTTCAGGTATGAGGCCACTTCTTTGCTTATGGATTCTTCCCCATTGTCGCTGCGTATTATTCCTGGTTTTCGTTGGAATTTGTTGCTAGACATGGCAACGAATTCTTGAAGTTTCTCTGATGTTTCATTCTTGTGTTTCATCAGATACAGTATCTCACAAACAGGTCTACAGGTCTCTAACATCCCCCAGCTCCGTGATGTTGTCATGGAGGAGTGGAAGAGGACTCCAGTGGCAACCTGTGAAGCTCTGCTGAACTCCATGCCCAAGAGGGTTAAGGCAGTGCTGGAAAATAATGGTGGCCACACAAAATATTGACACTTTGGGCCCAGTTTGGATATTTTCACTTAGGGATGTACTCACTTCTGTTGCCAGAGGTTTAGAAATTAATGGCTGTTTGTTGAGTTATTTTGAGGGGACAACAAATTTACACTGTTATACAAGCTGTACACTTACTACTGTACATTGTAGCAAAGTGTAATTTCTTCAGTGTTGTCACATGAAAAGATATAATAAAATATTTACAAAAATGTGAGGGGTGTACTCACTTTTGTGAGATACTGTAAGTAGTTGTGTACCTGGAATAGTCATCAATGAAAGTCAGTAGATATCTGTTCCCGCCTGGCGTGGGAGTTTTCATTGGACCGCATACATCACTGTATATGAGCTGCAGGGGGTGGGTAGTTTATCTTTGAGATGTCTGTGGAAGGGGAGCATGTGTGGCTTTTGCTTCAATACAGCACTTGCATTTCATGAGCACTTTGCAAGGCGCTATTGTCAAATCTTCTGATAAACCTCACTTTGTATTGTCCTGTATAGGTTCTAGACTTCTGTGCCCCAGCCACCTGTGCTATAAATGAATACATTTGCTGTGTAGGTCATTAGAAACTATATTGGCTTGCTGGTCTGTAGTGATGAGCCTGTATAGGTGATCATCCAGTTTTCCTTTTGTGAGACATTCCTTATTATTGTGAATTGTGCATTAATCACCCTGGAACTCAACTGTGAGACCAAAATTTGCAAGACTTTTCACTGATAGAAGGCTGCCTTCTAGTTCTGGAACATACAGCACTTTCTTTACAAGGACACTCTGGCGACCTCCTTGTGGTGTAATACAGTTCAGGAAGCCCTGGCATTTACCTTCTGAGATGATTCTTTTCCTAATTGATAGGAAAATATTGTCTTTTGCACTGTAATCAATGTTTCTGAAGAAGGTTTCATCGCTAGCCATGTGACTTGACGGACCTGAGTCTATGCACCAGCCGCGTAGCTTGTCGCTCTGTGTTACTTTAAAGGTGCCACTCCATGATGTGTCTGCAGTTTCCTTTGCAATTGCTTGGAATCTTTCTTTTGTGGATAGCTCTAGCTTTGGCTGCTTGTCTTTCCAGATAGAACAGCCCTTTTTTTTTGACTGATCCTTTTACAGTGAAAACAGGCTTTGCTTTCTTTGTTGTGCTTTGTGCTTTTGTACATCTTAAGAGCTTTGTCATCAGGGTGCGTATTTTCTTTCCTTCTGTCATATTCATTAATTAATTTGCCCTTGACATATTCTAGTGTTAGAAATAAAAAAGATGTATCTCTGCGCTGTGGTGGGGCGGCAGCTGACACAGATAAGTAATATACCAAACTTATAAATAATCTTAAGAAAAAGTGTGTAGCGACAGAAGTAAATGAACAGCGATGAGATGAGAATACGGTGTTTTAAATGGACAGCACATTGAAATACAGTCCAAAAAAAGTGTTATGCCCTGTACACACGATCGCACATTCCGACAACAAATTCCATCAGATTTTTTCCGACGAATGTTGGCTCAAACTTGTCTTGCATACACACGGTCACACAAAGTTGGTCGGAAATTCCGAACGTCAAGAACGCCGTGACATACAACACGTACGACGAGCCGAGAAAAATGAAGTTCAATAGCTAGTGCTGCTCTTCTGCTTGATTCTGAGCATACGTGGCACTTTATGCGTCGGAATTGTCTACACACGATCGGAATTTACGCAAACGGATTTTGCTGTCGGAAAATTTTAGATCCCGCTCTCAAACTCAAACAGCAGCTAACATGCACTCAGTGTAGATCTGCCATCTGTTGTGGGGAAGGCTGTTCAGCAACTCGCACCATCCAGATGTAGCTATAGTAAATAAAGCTTTCCGGGAGCAAGATGAATTCTCCATTGTGTAGTATTAATTGGAATTGTATGTTAAACGTCAAAATAAAATAAATCATAAAAACATATGACAATGGGTGCCACTGCCGACCTGGTATCGGACAGTGGCCTGACGTCAGCCATAGTGTCTGCTCTCCGAAGCTTTTCGTCCTATAGGACGTTATCAAGGGGTCCACTTATCTGCCAGGGGATCGGCAAGGAATGGAATAAAATGTGTCTGCTATATAATAAATCCATTATATGTCATATAAATATGTTACATTGTCAGGCTACAGAATCTTTGTGGTCCACTTATATATTGGAACAGCCAATGAGACTGTAAGGTAATATTACAAGAGGCTAATCCTGGCTAATTTTAAAGTAGTTGTATGCCCTGGAAAAAAAAAAGGCATAATGAGCTAGTATGCACAACATACTAGCTCATTATGAAATACTTACCGTACCTTAGAACGAAGCGTCCGCACCACCTCCCAGTCACCGCTGAGGGAGCTGACATGTTCCCTCTGCGTTTCTTCGGGGATCGCGGCTCCAGTGATGTGAGTGGCCGGAGCCATGATGACGTCACTCCCTTGCATGCACGCGGGAGTCCTCCAATCTGGCAAGGTCTGGGAGTTCAGCCCCACCCCCTCTAGGGGGGCTGCTACACATAGAAGGTTTTTTAATCTTAATGCATAGAATGTATTAAGATAAAAAACCTTCTGCCTTTACAACCACTTTAAACCTGCTCACACCTCCTTCTAAATCCTATTCTAACTACACTGTGAAAGGAAGATGCTTTTACTTACCTATTGTGAGGGTGCTTCGATATGGTCACGTGATCGACTCCCAGCGGTGGCTTCAGGGGAGAGGGGGGACAGCCGAAAACAGATGCCCCATAGTAAGCCTATGGGTGACATCACCGCCCAGGTATTTTAGCCATCGTTGGCAATCTTTACTCTCCCCTGAAGCCGTCACTGTGATCATCTGACTGGACCAGAGCGCAGTGAGAATAGGTAAGTGTAAACATTTTTCTTTTACAGGGTATTTAGAATAAGATTTAGAAGGGGGTGGGAACAGGTTTAACTACTTGATTGGAGCTGCAGGCAACATCCTAGTATCTTTTTTAGAGACACCAAGGAACTTTCTTGTAAAAGCAATCCTAGCGGCTAAATAGCCACTGGATCGCTTTTATACGCAGTAGGAGGGCCTGCCACTGCCTATTGCTATCACAAGGCATGTTTACATTCTTTGTGATAACAAAAAGAGTGATCAAAATATAATTTACGTAGTTTGTCGCTGTTCCACAGGCTTGCAATTTTAAAAAAAGTGACATGTTTGGTTTCTATTCACTGGGCATCATCTTTTATATTTTACCAAACAATTGGGCACTATATTGTATAGCCCCCTGGTCCTAAACTGGGGCTTTCATGTAAATTTAGTTTTTGGCTGGGCTGTAAACAAATCAGATTGATTGTACAGTTTATCTGGCCTTTCCCTAATATCCATTAGGTTGTACATTTCTCACTGTCGCCAGTAGCTGTCACTAGTACCACAGTCCAGTATGAGATAGTACAACTAGGTTGAGTTATGAATACTTATTATTCTTCCAGCCAGCCCAGTAGGAGGGTCTTGGCCACTGGTGCATTCTAGGAGAGGATATATATATTTGGGCGGGGCCATGTGCTTGCTCTCTTGCCTCAGGCCCTTCTGGCCTGAGGATGTGCTGCTGAAGTGAGCTCTGCAAGTAGGCCTGGAAGCCTGTCTGGGGCCTACTAATCCTGAGGTGGTCCTTAGGCTGTCTTGCCCAGCGTGGAAGAATCCAAGCCAAATAGAGAAGACCCAGGGGGGATCCTTGCTGGGGAGAGCCAGGATAAGGCTTAAAGCTTCTGAAACTCATAGTTGCCAACATTGAAAAAAAATGTATAGGGGCACTTTTTTGTCTGTAGGCGGAGTCTTGCTATAATTAGGGGGTGGGGCATTCATTTGAAGGCAGGGCATATTGTGAAAAGAAAAATGAGGCGTGCTCTGCAGGCTGTGGTGAAAAATGTGTGTGGTTTTCACTAAAATGGGTGTGGCTTAAAGGGGGCATGGCTCAGAAGGGGTGTGGTTAGAGTCTGAGATGAACGAGGGATGGAGGGAGAAAGTAAGGGAGAGAGAAAGAAAGAATAAAAGACTGAAAGAAAGAAAGATAGAAAGAAATAGGGAGGGAAGGAGAGAGAAAGAAGGAAAGAAAGAGTGATGGAGGGACAGTAGGCCCAGATCCTACACCACAATAGAAATATGTGTATCCCAGAAAGTTTAACAATTAGCAGATAAAGATACTTCAAACATCTGGTGTTAGCGCTTCAATCATCACGGCACCATGGTTGTTATGGTGTCAGGATGATTGAAGCACATTATTTCTATTATTACATTGTAATATAAGATGAAAAAGTTCAACTCACCATAATGCAGAATCAGTGGGAGCCCTGAACGTGTCACTTGCCACTGTCACCTGCCATCAGGTGTCCCCAGTAGAGTTCCTCCTTACATCAGGTGCCCCCAGCAGAGTCCCTCCTTGCATCAGGTGCCCCCAGCAGAGTCCCTCCTTACATCAGGTGCCCCCAGCAGAGTCCCTCCTTACATCTGGTGCCCCCCAGCAGAGTCCCTCCCTACATCAGGTGCCCCCAGCACAGTTCCTCCTTACATCAGGAGCCCCCAGCGGAGTCCCTCCTTACATCAGGTGCCCCCAACAGAGTCTCTCCTTACATCAGGTGCCCCCAGCGGAGTTCCGCCTTACACCAAGTGCCCCCAGCAGAGTCCCTCCTTACATCAGGTGTCCCCAGTAGAGTCCCTCCTTACACCAGGTGTCCCCAGCAGAGTCCATCCTTACACCAGGTGTCTCCAGCAGAGTCCCTCCTTACTCCAGGTGTCCCCAGCAGAGTCCCTCCTTACATGAGTTGTCCCCAGCAGAGTCCCTCCTTACATTAGGTGTCCCCAGCAGAGTCCCTCCTTACATCAGGTGTCCCCAGCAGAGTCCTGCCTTACATAAGGTGTCCCCAGCAGAGTCCCTCCTTGCACCAGGTGTCCTCAGTTACCAGTGGCATCACTAGGATTGGTGTCACCTGGTGCGGAAAAACATGGTGTCACCCCCCACCCACTATAGTCCTCCCACAGTACAGACCCACCTCCCGCAGTATAGATCCCCCTGACTAACCACAGCCCCCCTCCTACAGTACAGACCCCCTCCTGCAGTATAGACCCCCTCCCGCAGTATAGATCCCCCTCACTAAGTGCAGACCCCCCTCACATAGTGCAGACCTCCCTCAGTGCAGACCCTCCTCCCTCAGTACAGACCCCCCTCAGGATAAACCACCCCCTCCTCCATCAGTACAGACCCCCCCTGGACAAGCCACCCCTTCTTCCATCAGTACAGACCCCCAGAACAACCCACCCCCCTCCATCTGCACTGACCCCCCCAGTACAACCCACCCCCTCCATCTGTACCGACCCCCCCAGGACAAACCACCCCCTCCATCAGTATCAAACCCCCCGCACAAACCACCCTCCCTATCGGTACAGACCCCCCCTAGGACAAACCACCCCTCATCAGTACAGCCCCCCACGACATCCCAATGCCCTCCATATGTACAGACTCCCCTAGGACAACCCATCCCCCATCAATACAGACCCCCCCAAGACAACTAACCCCCCACCATATGTACAAACCCCCAAGGACAAGCCACCCCCCATCAGTACAGACCCCCCTAGAACAACCCATCCCCCTCCATATGTACAGACCCCCCCCAGGACAACCCACCCCCCTCCATATGTACAGACCCACCCCCCTCCCCTCATGCACTGGGCGGTGAGCATGGGATTCAAGGTGGAGCCGTGCGGAGAGTGGCTTGCTCAGACTATCCCCCTCCGGGCGGCGCGCTTGTGACAGGAGGCAGCCGCAGTGAGACAGAGCAGAGTCTAACTCACCCAGCGCGGCGCCGGGAACCAGGGCTCTCCATCACAGGAGACCAGCTTGTGGATGCCAAAGGGGAAGAACCAAGAGGCGGAGCCTGGGTGGCAATGAAAGCGGCTGCCTCCATTTCTATTGAAAGCTGCATTCATTGCCAGCCGGGCTCCGCCTCTTGGTTCTTCATCACGAGCTGGACTTCAATAAAATGGCGACGAAGACAGAATTAACCAGTGCCGGCCGTGGACCTCTAGGGGCGGCGGCAACGGTGGGTTAAAAAATTGGGAAAACTGCGATTTCCCGGGATATTTGCCGGGAAACGGTAAGACCGGGACAGAGGTCTAAATCCCGGGAATGTCCCGGGAAATTTGGGACAGTTGGCAAGTATGTGACACTGTGAAGCTAAATACTGTTCTACAAGCTCAAAAGTGTTTTCAGTATCACCCAGTCAGCTTAAAGTATCACCCTACATTAACGCATTGAAAAGTTCTAAAGTTACAGGCGACCAATTTCTGTTTCAAACTCCCCATTATATCCATGGACTCAGCCCTGGGGTAAATGATAGCTCACCCCCTGCCTCTGGAGCTCACTCCCTTGCTCTAGAAGACCCAGGGGGGGGGGCGCTACATGTGTTTTTGTGCATTCAAATTAATGAAAGTGTATTTTTTCCAAAAAAAATTGTGTTTGAAAAAACATTATATTCTTTAGGGCCCCTGCTTTAAAAAAAACATATCATGTTTGGGGGTTCTAAGTACTTTTCTAGCAAGAAATACTGATTTTTACATATGTGAGAAGTGTCAGAAAAAGGCCTGGTCTTCAAGTGGTTAAGCATAATTAGTAATAGCCTGGAATTCCACTTTAAACCCATATTCAAGTGTATTTTTCTGTCTGTGTCCCATTGGTGAGATTTTCTTCAATTCATATGTCACAGACACAATAGGAAATGAGAAGAAAACTCTTCAAAGAAAAGGAAACCATTTCTTACCCAGTTATCACTCGAACAAGTGTCCTGATTGTCTGGATTGGAAGATTTCCCCTCTTTGCCTGTTTTAGTGACAGCTCCAAATTTTTGATTCTTCCTCACTTTCTGCTCCAATGACAATGCTCATTAGGTTAAATGGAGAGGGTAAATATCCTCTCTAGCTTCATATACACTTTAATGCATTTACAGTGCACATACAACATTTGGCTGCTACAGGGACGCCCGTTGCTCTCTCCCTCCAATGTATGTACTAGGGAGGGAGGGGCCAATATCTCCCTCTGACGTTTTCCGGGGGGGGGGGCAATATCTCCCTCTGATGTTTGCCGGGAGGGGCCATTATCTCCTTCTGACGTTTGCTGGACTGTCACATGACCTCTTTCTGTAGTGCATACATTGGAGGAAGACAGCGGAGGAAGATATTTAGAAAATGAATTTTACAAAACGGCATTCACGATATACTACGGGTTATCCTAGGGGGGGCAGTGATTGTGAGCAGTAATGTTTGCACTGCTCGGAATGGTGCTAGGAGGGGAGGGGCGGCTCACACACAGAGCTGTCAGGCAGGGAGGGGAGGGGGAGGAGGACAGAGGAGGACACAGGAGAGCAGGGGATCATGGAGGCACGTAAACTGACTACAATGTCAGGGCTCAGCAGCCATGATTAACCGTGGTCAGTTTACAGGGGGGAGTACATAGCCAGGCAAGATCAGCCAGGTATTTCATATGATAGAAGGGGCCTAATTACATGTCACAAGCACTGTGCTGTTATTCATCCTTTAAAAGGAACAGGATCCTTTTTTTTTTTTGGGTTGAACTTGAAGACCAAGCCTTTTCTTGAGCGTTTTGTTTAAAAGTTTAAATTAGTATGTTTTACTAGAAAATTACTTAGAACCCCCAAACAAAACATTATATATTTTCTTTTGGCAGAGAACCTAGAGAATAAAATGGCGATCGTTGCAATATTTTATGTCACACTGTGTTTGAGCAGCGGTCTTTCAAATGCAATATTTTGGGAAAAAATACACTTTAATGAATGAAAAACTAAACACAATAGTTACCCCAATTTTGATTGTATAAGGTGAAAGATGGTGTTATGCAGAGTAAATAGATACCTAACATGTCATGCTTTAAAATTGCATACACTCAAGGAATGGCCACAAACTACGGTACTTAAAAATCTCTATAGGCGAAGCTTTAAAATTTTTTACAGGTTTATTGTTTAGAGTTGCAGAGGAGGTCTTGCTCTCGGTCTAATGATTCCGGTAATACCTCACGTGTGTGGTTTCAACACTGTTTACCTATGCTTGCGTGACTTACGTATACGTTCACTTCTGCGTGCAAACACGGAGGGATGGGGTGCTTAAATTCTTTTTTTTTACTTATTTATTTACTTTTTATTTTTACACTGTCCCCTTTTTTTCATTACTTCTATTCCTATTCTATGTAAACTTCCCTTGTAATAGAAATAAGGATGACAGGTCCTCTTTATCGAGAGATCTGGTGTCAAAAAGACCTTAGATCTCTCATTTACCTTTAAAAGCAAAAGAAACATCGAATTATTTATTATGGTCCAGGAACCCTATGTGAAGTCAGAAATCACTCTGGTCCTCCAAGGGTATAGAGACGAGTGGTGGCCATCTTGGTCTCACTTGTCTTCCTGCTCAGCTAACAGCCACATCGGATTGTTCTTGGGCTTTATCGATGGGTCTGGTAAGCCCAGGAATGACCGAGAAGTGTCGGGGGGCTGCTTCTAAAAGTGATCCTGCGGTGAATCCGCCCGCAGGACCACTTTTATCTTGCAGAGAATTGGCCATAGTAAAAAACGATACCGGGGTTATGGCAGCTATAACACCGGTATTTAACATCAAAGTAATGACGTATTTTTACTATGGGCTCACCTAAAAAATAAAAATCTGCTCAGCTTTTGCATCATCACTTACAAGTTAATCAAAGAAGAATATTGTGCTAAGAGCCGTGAAGAGGTGAGAGGTTGGAGGGTATAATGTTCCATGGGAATGTGAGCCTGTGTGGCAAAGGACCAAGGCTCCTTTACCTGTCTGACAGGTAACAATTACCGAGTAATAGCTGGAATGTGTTTGCGAAGGCCCAACACCCAGTACTTGGTTTACATGGAGGGCAGGTGTGGGCTACAAAGGCTGAAATCGGTACATACATGCACAGCATTCCAGGAAGCAATAGTCTCTGAACACACAAGAATAGCTGCAGGGAAAAAGGCTGGGTGGAAATATAGGAAGCGCATGACATTCTATATATACTGTGTATTCCGTATCCTTTTATATAGGTTAAACCTAAAACGAAATAGCTCCCGTCTCTTAAAAAGGAACTCCAAAACTCATCATCTAGTAAAAAATATGCAAACTGGGGAGTCTTTTTTACTATGTTTGTATTTGGTTTCAGATCGGAATGTTCCATTATGGGTCGAGAACAGGAAAAGAAGCTTATGACGTACAGTATCTGTTGGTTTTGGACACCAGGTAGCCATTTCACACAATGAAGTTCGTGCTAAATATAGCAGCTCCGCACCGTTCTCTTCTGTTGATTAGGGATTTGTTCCCATTCTCTGGTGGGTGCAATGAAAGCTTTAGTATAAACGCTACAAAATTGGATAGGTACATAGCCTGGGATTCCAATGAGTTCACCCTGGTAAGATTTCCCCTTTAACTTTGGGGGTAGCTTTAGACATTTAAAATGTTACTAGATCCAGGAGCCTGCATTCACTATATCTGGTCTCCCACAGTACACAGAACATGGAAATGCAATTAAAAAACTATAAACTGCTAAATACCCTTTCTCATCAGCAGTATATAGCAGTCTTGTGACTTCTGTCAGTGTCTGGTTAAAGCTTGTAGGAGGAGTTTTCATTCTCCCCTGATTGACCTATGAGGCTGCAGCACCCCTGACCCTCTGTCTGGACAGTGCTGATTGGCCCTGTGCTGATCATATGCACTCTCCCAAGAAAAAAAAAACTCTCTCGCAATACACACCAAACTGAGCATGTGCAAAGTTTCCCCAAGGCTCTGTATTATCGGGAAATATATTGGGTACAGTGAAAGAATGGGAGGATCAGAGAAACCAGATCAAACAACCTTTTTACACAATGCAGAGGATTAACCCCTTACAGTGAGGGGAAAAAAAATTGATTCCCTGCTGATTTTGTACGTTTGCCCACTGACAAAGAAATGATCCACTCCAGGACCTTAATGTGCTTCTTCTTAAGCCACTCCTTTGTTGCCTTGGCTGTGTGTTTTGGGTCACTGTCATGCTGGAATACCCATCCCCGACCCATTTTCAATGCCCTGGCTGAAGGAAGGAGGTTCTCACCCAAAATTTGAAGATGCATGGCCCTGTCCATCATCCCTTTGATGTGGTGAAGTTGTCCTGTCCCCTTAGCAGAAAAATACCCCCAAAGCATAATGTTTCCACCTCCATGTTTTACATTGACGATGGTGTTCTTGGAGTCATAGGCAGCATTTCACCTCCTCCAAACACCACTATTTTATGCCAAAGAGCTGAATTTTGGTCTCATCTGACCACAACACTTTCACCCAGTTCTCCTCTGAATCTTTTAGATGTTCATTAACAAACTTCAGACGGGCCTGTACATGTGCTTTCTTGAGCAGGGGGACCTTGCGGGCACTGCAGGATTTCAGTCCTTTACAGTATAGTGTGTTACCAATTGTTTTCTTGGTGACTATGGTCCCAGCTACCCTGAGATCATTGACAAGATTCTCCCGTGTAGTTCTGGGCTGATTCCTCACCGTTCTCATGATAATTGAAACTCCACGCAGTGAGATCTTGCATGGACCCCCAGACCGAGGGAGATTGAGAGTTATTTTGTGTTTTGCACAAGCTGTTTGTGTTTCGCACAAACTGTCGCCACCCTCTCACCAAGCTGCTTGGCGATGGTCTTGTAGCCCATTCCAGCCTTGTGTAGGTCTACAATGTTGATCCTGACATCCTTGGAGAGCTCTTTGGTTTTGGCCATGGTGGAGAGATTGGAATCTGATTTATTGATTGCTTCTGTGGACAGGTGTCTTTTATACAGGTAACAAGCTGAGATTAGGAGCACTCCCTTTAAAAGAGTGCTCCTAAGCTCAGCTCGTTACCTGAATAGAAGACACCTGGGAGACAGAAATCTTGCTGATTGATAGGGGATCAAATCCTTATTTCACTCATTAAAATGCAAATCAATTTATAACTTTTTTGAAATGCATTTTCTGGATATTTTTGTTGTTATTCCATCTCACTGTTAAAATAAACCGACCATTAAAATTATAGACTGATCATTTCTTTGTCAGTGGGCAAATTTACAAGATTAGCAGGGGATCAAATACTTTTTTCCCTCACTGTAGGTTCTACAGTGAGTATACCAAGCATGATTTACTGCATATGCAGACTGATTTTACTGTTATGGGTTTAGTAACACTTTAACCACTTCCCGCCTGGCCTATAGCCAGGAAGTGGTTCAGTTATCCTGACTGGGCGTCATATGATGTCCAGCAGGATAAGCCGCGATTGTGCGCCCATGGTGGCACGCAGCACGGCGATCGGTGGTGTGGTGTGACACACTGCATCTCCGATTGTGGTAAAGAGCCTCTGACGGAGGCACTTTACCATGTGATCAGCTGTGACCAATCACAGCTGATCACAGCGTGAACCAGGAAGTGCCGGTAATCAGCTTTCCTCGGTTCGAGCTGACAGGGAGAGACAATCGGCGGCTCTGCTTTTAGAAGGGGGGGTGTGCACTGATATTCAGCACATTGATTATCAGTGCAGCTCCATCAGAGGTGCCCACCACAATGCCAATCAGTGCCCATAAGCTGCCAGTCAGTTCCCACTCAAATCGCCAATCAGTGCCCAACAAAGTGCCAGTCAGTGCCCATCAGTTACGCCTGTCAGTGCCCTTAACAGATGCCCATCAGTAATGCCTGTCAGTACCTCCTCATCAGTGCTGCCTATCAGTGCCATCTATTAGTGCCCATCAGTGCTGCCTAGCAGTGCCCATCAGTGCCACCTATCAGTGCCCATCAGTGCTGCCTACCAGTGCCCATAATTGCCACTTATCAGTGCCACCTATTAGTGCCCATCAGTTCTGGCGCAACTACCTGTTTTTCCCGCCCCCTACCCCAAATGTAAACAAGCCTTTAGCAGCAAAGACAAATTTAGTTCAGCTCAAGAACGTAATTATAATGAGTTTGCAATGGGCCATTCCCGGAGTACATGGCACAGCAGGAAAGTAACCCAGCATCAGAACTATACGGGCACTGTTGCGAGGATCATTCTAACGGCACACTGCCTGACGTGTTGTTTTCAGCATCATCTGCTGCCATTACAATAGACACCATGACCATGCAGTCGAAATTCACAGGATCCACTGCCAATCTACAAAAGCTTAGGGGGTGAGAGGGATGGTGGAGCCAGCTCTCACTCTTTGTCCCCAGATTCTCCTTTTACAATAACTATAGTATTTGGTGTACAGTTGTGTTCAAAAGTTTGCATCCCCTGGCAGAAATCATGACATTTTGGCATTGATATTGAAAATATGACTGATCATGAACCAAAATCTTTTATTTAAGGATAGTGATCATATAAAGCCATTTATTATTACATAGATGTTTGGCGCCTTTTTAAATCATAATGATAGCAGAAATCACCTAAATGTCCCTGATCAAAAGTGTCCATACCCTGGAATGTTTGGCCTTGGTTCAGACACACAAGGCAACACACAGGTTAAAATGGCAAAGTTTAATTTGCCACATCTGTGTTTTTTTAGATTGCAATTATTGTCTGTGTTTAAATAGTCAATAAGTTTGTTAGCTCTTTGTTAGCTCTCATGTGGATGCACTTAGCAGGCCAGATACTGAGCCATGGGGAGCACAACTGCCAAAAGACCTGCCTAACAAAGTAATGGAACTTTATAAATATGGAAAAAAATCGAAAAAGATATCCAAAGCCTTGACTATGATAGTCAGTACTGTTCAATCACTTACTAGGAAGTGGAAAATTCAGGGATCTCTTGATACCAAGCCAAGGTCAGGTAGACCAAGTAAAATTGCAGCCACATCTGCCAAAAGAATTGTTCGGGATACAAAGAAAAACCTATAGGTAACCTCAGGAGAAATACAGACTGCTCTGGAAAAAGATGGTGTGGTTGTTTCAAGCAGCACAATGAGACGATACCTGACCAAAAATGAGCTTCATGGTCGAGTTGCCAGAAAAAAGCCTTTACTGTGCCAGTACCCCAAAAAAGCCGGGCTACAATATGCCAGCCAACACCTTGACATGCCTCACAGCTTCTGGCACACTGTAATCCAGAGTGACAAGACCAAAATAGAGCTTTATGCTCACAACCATAAGCTCTATGATTCTAAAGGGGCCAACAAGGTCTATAGTGACAAGAATACTATCCCCACTGTGAAGCATGGTGGTGGCTCACTGTTTTGGGGGGGATGTGAGTTCTAAAGGCTCTAAAATTGATGGCAAGATGAATGCAGCATGTTATCAGAAAATACTGGCAGACAATTTGCATTCTTCCGGATGAAAAACTGCGTGTGGGACGCTCTTGGACTTTCTGGTACGACATTGGCCCTAATCACAAGGCCAAGTTGATCCTCTAGTGGTGACAGCAAAAAAGATGAAGGTTCTGGAG
Organism: Aquarana catesbeiana; assembly: GCF_042186555.1. Taxonomy (NCBI): domain Eukaryota; kingdom Metazoa; phylum Chordata; class Amphibia; order Anura; family Ranidae; genus Aquarana; species Aquarana catesbeiana. The sequence goes on along the minus strand of NC_133328.1, from coordinate 579,629,110 downwards.
TGGCCATCACAGTCTCCTGACCTTAATATCATGAAGCCACTCTGGGGAGATCTCAAACGTGCGGTTCATGCAAGACGACCAAAGACTTTGCATGACCCAGAGGCATTTTGTCAAGACAAATGGGCAGTTATACCACCTACAGGAATTCAGGGCCTCATAGACAACTAATACAAACAAATTGCACACTGTCATTGATTCTAAAGGGGATAATACAGGAACTAAGGGGATGCAGACTTTTGAACAGGGCTCATTGTATATGTTTATTTGTCACCATGTTTTGTTTTATGATTGTGCCATTCTGTTATGACCTAAAGGGAAAGAATATGAACCCCAATAAGAAATAAAAAAAAAGTGTTTTGCTTGCTCATTCATGTTTTCTTTAAAAATGGTACATATTATTATCATGTCTCCAAGGGTATGCAAACTTTTGAGCACAACTGTATGTGTTATACTCACTCTACTATCCAATATTCAGCCCCCTATAATTTTTAACTCCAAGTTAGAATTATTTTACAGAGTAGTATACAGGTTATGTGTATTCAAAGACATTTAAACCTTCCTACCTGCAGCTTATGTTTTCACTTTGTAAGGACTGGGCTCAGCCCTTCCTCCCTCTGAGCTGGCCGCTCAGCCTCTGAGCTGGCCACTCAGCTGTCGGCTAATTGCCAGCTCCTATCTCTCCACAGTGACTCACTTGTTGATGATATCCTGCTCATCAGTCCTGCCTACTTAAGCCGTCCAGCCCAAATGATCTCTGGCTTCGCCTTGGTCAACATCACAGAGACTCCTGCGTTCCTGTTAAAAACTTGCTTGGCTGACATTCCTTCTGGCTCCAGATCCTGCTTGCTGTTCCACTACGCTGATCGCTGGCTTCCTGACTTTCTGGCTTGTCTGACTATCCGTTCCGGTTACCGAACTTTGGCTATGTTTTGAATACATTTGTTCTATTTACTTTTATTATTAAACAAGTGTGATTTAACTGTACTTCTGTCTTGGCCTGATTCATGGTTTCTGACACACCTGCATTTGATGTGATCATCTAGTTTCGTGGTGTCATTTGTTGACTTGTATAATATATCTTCACATTCTTTTCTCAGCAGTTCCTGTTTGTCTTCAAACATGAGGCATGTGGTATGGCACTGAATATGTTATTGCAGGATCTCTGTCAGTAGTTTAAGAACTAACACTTCCTGTGAATAAACTACATATCCCACAATCCCTGAGTTTTCATCTAGTGTTCTGCAAGTGCAGTAATTAGATCTGAAGGACACAAGCAGCCAGAGCATTGATGGGAAGAGACATGTTTTCATTACATCAGCACTCCCACATTTGTGATGCAACACAGAAGAAATTATGAAACATGGATTGTGACCCGGGGCAAGAAGCTGCCTGTCCCTTTGGTAAATAGGGACAAGCTAGTTGAATGAATACATGGACATAGGGAAATCGATCAGCCATGACACTACAAACTGCAGCCCCAACGCGTGAGCCCATCATTGCAAGGTAAGGCAAACAAACGACACAGGGAATATGACTAAAGTGTACACTGCATACTATTTAAGCATATTGCTCTATACATTATTCATGAGGAATGCTGTTGGGAAGGAATGAGAACTTGGATAATACTCCCATCCAGGTATTTAGGTATCAGACCCAATCATCTAGCCAATTAATGGTAAGAACAGATTTCTGTGAGCTAAATTGTACAATGCAAGATGTGCTATGGTGTTGTATTAATTGCTCAGTGTGGTAAAAGTGGAATTTTCCTAAAGTACATAGTTTAGTGACTGCAAAGGAAGTTGGTGCTGTACGACTTTATTCTGTTAAATGCTGTGATCTCATGTTTGAACAGGGAGGAGGAAGATGTATATTCAGTATATAATACACAGAATGGGGATGATTTACTAAAGGCAAATAGACTGCAGTTGCACTCTTCAAGTGCAGTTGCTCCAGAGCTTAGTAAATGAGGTAAAGCTTCACTTTGGAAAGAAAACCAAATCACTTGCAAGGAAAATTAAAAAAAAAAAAAAAAGCATTTTTGCTTGCGCATGATTGGATGATGGGAGTCAGCAGAGATTCTGTTCATTTACTTTGCAAAGTGCATCTTCTATTTGCCTTTAGTAAATCAACCCCAATGTGCCACTGACTTTGGGTCCACTCTAAACAATGTCTAAGGCTGGGTTCACATATGTGCAGCCACGGTTCACAGCATGGGGTCTGGTGCATTTTTGTACACCAGTTAAGGTGCGTTTCAGGTCCGAATTTTTGCCTGAATTCGTATCTGAACAGGACCCAAAAACGCACAGGACCCTTTTGCAATTCAGACCACGGCCACCTTGGATATGTGTATACCGACTCCATTGAGAGCTAGTCATACTCGCCTTTCATACGAATTGGATGCGGGGAAACGCACATCCAATTTGCATATATGTGAACCCAGACTCAGTGATGAAATATCCCAGTGCAACCAGACCAACATAGCTCATCGGTACTTGGAATCAATTCTTCCCAGAGAGACCAAAGGTGGCAATTGTGCAGCTATCAAATATACCCACAAGGTTTAGGATTACAAGGTCTACCATTTTCTTCAGGACTTCAATACTTCCCAATTTATTTCTAGGTAGACATTTTTTTTAACAGATCAGCTCTTTAAAATAGCCATAGATATTATTACTATTAAATTATTATACAAGATTTATATAGCGCCAACAGTTTACACAGAGCTTTAAAACAAAAGGTCAGACAGTACAATTACAATACAATTTAATACAGTAGGAATCAGAGGGCCCTGCGCCTTAGAGCTTACAATCAAAGAGAATCTAGCAGCGGCTGCCCTGAATATTCACTATCGCCACACTGATCCTCCTCCCGGCCAATCAGGAAGCCAGTCTTGTGACCTGTCACCCGATTAGCTGAAAGGACAGGCGATCCTATGGGAACTCTTAGGAGGAGGAGGAAGGAGCTGCGCGGCCGAAACCTAGGAGGAGAGGACACAGGAGCCGCTGCACACAATTCCCCCGCTGTCCGCCACCGAAGTCGAGCAGGAGAGGACACAGGAGCCGCTCCCTGAAACCCGCTCGCTGCCCTCCGCCGAAGCCGAGGAGGAGAGGACACAGAAGCTGCTGCCTGCAACCCATCCGCCGCCAATTTTGAGGAGGAGAGGACACAGGAGCCGCTGCCTGCAACCCGCCTGCTGCCCACCGCCGAAGCCGAGGAGGAGGGGATACAGGAGCCACCGCCCGCTGCCCTCCACCAAAGCCAAGGAGGAGAGGACACAGGAGCCGCTGCCCACATTTCCCCTGCTACCTGACGCCGAAATCAAAGAGGAGAGGACACAGAAGCCACATCCTTCCATTTACAGTATTTGTAACCACCAAGAGAGATATTGTATAGTATCTGTATTTTTGTAGAGCTGCAACTGGACTATACAGTCTGTTGATCAACATCAGCAATAATCACATGCTTCATGAGTTGCAGAGTCTTGTGAATCCTCACAAGAGGATAAATAAAAAGGCAAACATAAAATATAAAAGGCAAACATAAAAGATAAAATAATCACAATTCATAAATACTGCCCTTCAGGTCTGTTTCTATTGCCCTGATGCCTTAGGTACACATCTGTGAGATTGCCCTATGGTAATTAATGGCACCCTCAGTCTTCTGTTCTTGAAAAGGGTTGGGTTGTGCACACATGAGCGACCACTTCCTCAAAGCTTTGGGCAACACTACATGCTTGTATGATCAGCATACATGTTTATTAGCCAAGCAGATGAAAGAAACTTTAGTCCAAAAGCCAATGAATGTCTTATCTTCTAAATTCTATCTAAGATCTATGGCTACCTTTATTGTTGGTCTGCCTATTACACCACTTTCTGTTTTTAGATGCACTAATAGATAAATTAAATTGATATGAGGAAGTTCAAAGGAAAAGCACACAGTCTAGTGTTATGTGGAGCATTGCATAAATGAGCTTGTTATGCTTTAAGCCAGGGGTCTCCAAACTTTTTAGTACAAGGGTCATATTGTATATTTTATAAATATTTGAGGGCCAAAGAAAATCAGTTTTATAAACCAATAAAGTAAATAAATCAGTGTATTAAAAAAGAATATATAAATAAAGATAGGAATAAAAGAATACAAAAAATAGGATATAAAAATTAAAAAAAAAATCAGTATACAAAAAAAGAAAATCAGTTTTATAATTCAATGAAATAAATAAAGGAATATATACATATTACTTGGATCTTTTTTGGGAATCAGCATGATGTAATCAAGAAAAAAAAGAGAAAGAATTTCAGTAAAACAAAGCAAAGTCCACCTTTACATCAGGGTTCCCATTAAAGTCCCTCCTTACATCAGGGTACCCATCGGATCCCCCCTTACATCAGGGTCCCCATCAGAGCTCCACTTACATCAGGGTCCCCATCAAAGCCCCACTTACATCAGGGTCCCCCATTAGAGTCCCTCCTTATATTAGGGTCCCCATCACAGTCCCCCTATCATCAGCGTCCCCAACAGAGCCCCCCTTATATTATGGTCCCCATCACAGTCCCCCTATCATCAGCGTCCCCAACAGAGCCCCCCTTATATTATGGTCCCCATCACAGTCCCCCTAGCATCAGGGTCCCCTACAGAGCTCCCCCTACATTAGTGTCTCTATCAGAATCCCCTCTTACATAAATGCCCCCATCAGAATCCCCCTTACATTGGTGTGCTCATCAGAATCCCCCCTTACATCAGTGGTTGTAACAATGTAGCAACAGATTGGCAACCCAAAGCTGGCGCAGGTCTGGATGGGGAAAGTTTCATCCATGTGTGAAAGCAGGGGCAAGCTCGTCATTAGTTGTTAGGATGCCAGGTGTCCTAGCAAAATGAGAAAGTGAAGGTGGTTGTACTCTAAGGATAAATCAGCTTCTTTATTGGATCATGCCCTTAAAATGCAAAAAATAGACAGCAAAAAGACATATACACAGTCCATGGACAGCCAGTTAACGCGTTTCACACGCAGTGCTTATTCATTACTAATACTACAGTAATGAATAAGCGCTGCGTGTGAAATGCGTTTATTGGTTGTCCATTGGCTGTGTGTATGTCTTTTTACTGTCTACTTTTTGCATTTTAATGCCATGATCCAATAAAGAAGCTTAATTATTCTGGGAGTGCCGCCACCTTCACTTTCTCATTTTGATCGGTTGTGGATGCAGAACAGGCGGGCATCTGAGTGGATCTCCTTGCAGGCTGCTTGGGAACGGTGTGTACCCTGTGTGCTCTTCAGCTGTCCTAGCAACCAACGACACAGCAAGCCATAGAATAACCATACACAGCCCAGTAAATATGACTTATTTACATAATCTATTGCATGCAGAGATTTTCTAACATTTTTGGAAATTAGATAAACCCATCATCCATACATTTTATACTGAGGTCACTCATTGGTGAGAAATGATGAGCTTTAAGCTACACCTCTTACAATAACCCAGTTTCCGAGGATCTATCTCTTTAAGACAGCTGAGCTATAGTTTGCTCTCATAGTTTGCAGACTGGCTGAAGCTTGAGCGCTGAGCAGGACAGAGAGAGTGCAAACATCCTCTTTTTAACTGGAGCCAAACTCCGGAGGCACAAGTCACTGTTGACAATTCATCTTTCATTTGGAAAGAAGCAGCACAGAACCATCAAATCATACTGACTTAATATGGGTGTGTCTCTTTGGCGCAGAAGACAAAGCATTGGGAAAAAAACAAACTTGTTTGGACGTATTTTTTTTTCATGCTGGGCCATAAGAATTGCAAATCTGCAATGTCTGTTTTTTCTAGCAGTAAACCCTTAGGTTTAGACTGCCGTTGCAGAGACGGATTGTAGGGCATTTTCCCCGCACAACACTCTGTAGCGAAAAAACTTCTGTATTGTCCCAGATAATTCTAGATGTCCATGTTACACATTCAATTATATATGCAGAAACTGTATTACCTCAAAGAGTTGTATAGCTTTTATGTGAAGGGAACTGTTATATATTTTCAGTAAACACCTTTTTGTACTATTACTATAAAACATGTTCTACTGTGCACAAGTTTCAGGCAGGTGTGAAGAAATGCTGTAAAGTAAAAATACTTTAAAAAATATACTTTAATATTTTAATTGTTTTTATCAATTTACAAAACGCAAAGTGAGCGAACAGACAAAAAATCTTAATCAAATCAATATTTGATGTAAGTATCTTTTGGCTTCGAACCAGCATCAGTTCTTATACTTGCACACTTTGTACACTTCCAAAAAGTCAGGGATTTTGTAGGATTAGTGTCAGGTGTATGATTAACCAATTATACCAAACAGATGCTAATGATCATCAATTTAATATGTAGGTTGAAACTCAGTTATTAACTGGAACAGAAACAGCTGTGTAGGAAGCTTAAAACTGGGTGAGGAACAGCCAAATTCTGCTAGGTGAGGTTGTGGGAGACAATTTCATGTCACAGGTCACACACCATGGCAAGACTGAGAACACAAGGTGTTTCGGAAGGAAAGAAAATCAAATCATCTAGGGGCTGCTTTAGAATCACACTCCAAAATACATTCTGCTCTCAAGTATGGTGATACCAAAAATGTGAGTTTTTCAATGTTAGGACTGATTATGTACCTGCCATTGCAGCTTGTGTTTCACAAAAATCTGCCAACATTGTATCAAAAACAGCTTCCTTTAACCAATTCAGCCCCGGAAGATTTGGCTGCTCAATGACCAGAGCATTTTTTGTGATACGGCTCTGCGTCGCTTTAACTGACAATTGCGTGGTCGTGCAACGCTGTACCCAAACAAAATTGACATCCTTTTTTTCCCACAAATAGAGTTTTCTTTTGGAGGTATTTGCTTATCTCTGCGGTTTTTATTTTTTGCGCTATATACAAAAAAAAGCGCCAATTTTGAAAAAAAGCACAATATTTTGTACTTTTTGCTATAATAAATACCACCAATTTTTTTTTAAAAAAGGCAATTTTTTTCTCAGTTTAGGCCGATATGTATTCTTCTACATATTTTTGGTAATAAAAATCGCAATAAGCGTATATTGATTGGTTTGCGCAAAAGTTATAGCATCTACAAAATAGGGGATAGATTTATGGCATTTTTATTGTAATTTTTTTTTTTACTAGTAATGGCGGCGATCTGCAATTTTTATTGTGACTGCGACATTATGGCGGACACATCGGACACTTTTGACACACTTTTGGGACGATTGACAATTATACAGCGATCAGTGCTATAAAAATGCACTGATTACTGTATAAAGGTCACTGGCAGGGAAGGGGTTACAATAGGGGGTGATCAAGGGGTTAGCTGTGTTCCCTGACTGTGTATTCTAACTGTAGAGAGAGGGGATGACAGATCATGTTTCCTAGCTATTAGGAACTCACGATCTGTCTCTCCTCACAGAACAGAACAGAGATTTGTTTACACACTCGTCCCTGTTCTACTTCTCATGGCTGGCGGTCATCACAACCGTCGGCCACGAGCATCGCACCCCCGCAGTGCAACGGGCATGTGCGTGTGCCACCGGTGGCATGCGCGCACCTGCTATCCCGCTTAAAGGTGCCGACATATAGCTACGGCGGCTCGCGGGATCGTGCTGACCTGCCGCAGTATAGTGACAGCAGCTGGTCGGCAAGCGGTTAATGCAGTGGTTCTCAACGCCTGTCCTCAAGTACCCCAACAGGCCATGTTTGCAGGTTTTCTTTTATCTTGCACAGGTGCTTAAAATCAGAGTCAATGGCTTGGTATTTTGGACAGACAGCTATTTTATCTATGAGAAATTCCCAAAACATGGCCTGTTGGGGGTACTTGAGGACAGGGTTGAGAACCACTGCTTTAATGCATGCCTCTGCATGAGTGGTCAGGAAATATACTTCAGTGCAACTTTACCTATAGCAGTCCTCGTTCCCTTAAGCCAAGCAGGACTGGCATAATGGTATGTGGCTGCCCCCAGGAATTAGGCTACTTTCACACTGAGGCGTGGGGGCGCCGGCGGTACAGCGGCGCTAAATATAGCGCCGCTTTACCATCGTTTTAGCTGCGCTAGCGGGGCGGTTTTAACCCCTCACTAGCGGCCGAAAAAGGGTTAATACTGCCTGCAAAACGCCGGTGCAGCGGCGCTTTGCGGGTGGGTTTGCATCGCTGCCTCATTGTTTTCAATAGGAAGGGGCGCTTTAGGAGCGGTAAATACACTGCTCCTAGAGCGCTCCAAAGATGCGGCTTGCAGGACTTTTTTGACCGCCCTGCAAGCGCACCACTCCAGTGTGCGGCTCTTTCGGGGCGCTTTGCAGGCGCTATTTTTAGCACTTTAGCGCCTGCAAAGCATCTCAGTGTGAAAGGAGCCTTATACTAAATGCAATTTTTACTGGCCAGAAAGTACAGGAGGTTAAACAAAATGTAAACAAAAGTGTACCTGTGTTCCAGGAGTCCTGTTGTCCACAAAGGATGGCTAGGACTAATGTTTTGCAGGAACGTAGTCGGTGATATGTGCAATTGGTCAGTACAGGTGGAAGGCAGAGACTTGATTATTAAACAAGCAAAAGATAGGTACAAGCGGCAGGTAAAAACATGATCAATAAACAGGCCAGTACAGGCGGCAGGCAGTGGCGTGGTCAGTATGCAAGCAAAGGGTCGCTCTAGGCAGCAGGCAGAAATGTGGTAGCTACTCAGGCACATGAAAACACTTTTACTAAAGCAACGGAAGCAGTCCTTTATGCTAGGTTCCATTTTGAGGAACAATAGGAACAATAGTTACATATATCACACCTAATTCTATCTCGTGCATACACTGCATTTTTGGGGGGGGGTCTCAAATCTATATGGGTGGAAGGGAGAAGCTTAAGGAAGTGTCTCTTATGCAGCCTGCTGACTGCATCATATCAAAGGCTTTCAGTTGCAGGGCCTTCTTGGTAATTTAGGGCTTTTACAATTTCAGGGATTTTTCTTCCGTGTTCTTTGTTCCTAAGGATTTTATCCCATTTAATATCTTCTAGCAAAGAGTTCAGTTTAGGGAAGTTGGCTCTTTTGAAATTCAGTGTCTTTGTATTACCCTTGTGCTTCCTATTTCTGTGATTTATACTGAAACTAATTTACCTGTGGCCGCTTTTCCTAAGTTGCCCTGTATTTCCACATCCGCGATCAGATCTATATTGTTAGTAATCAGTAGATCTAGTAACACATTGTTTCTTGCTGGTGCATTCTCCATTTGACCCATAAAATTGTCCTGCAAGATATTTAGGAAAGGACGAGCCTTAGACGAATGCGTGGTTCCTTCCACCCAGTTTTTACCTGGATAATTAAAATCCCCCCATTATAATGACACTTCCGTTCTTGCCGCCATTCCAAACTGTGATTGGAGGTCCTTCTCCCCCTCCTCCCTCTGGTTAGGGGGCCTATAGCATACACCCAGTATTACTTTCTCCTTAGTTTCCTCTCTTTGAAGCTCTACCCATAAGGACTCCACCTCCTCCCTTGCGCCATTACTGATGTCGTCCCTCACATTCACTTGCTGTCAGAAACCATGAAATCAGGCCGAGACAGAAGTACAGTTAAATCACACTTGTTTAATAATAAAAGTAAAAAGAACAAATGTAGTCAAAACATAGCCAAAGTTCAATAACCGGAACGGATAGTCAGCCAAGCCAGAAGTCAGGTATCAATGTAGTGGGACAGCAAGCAGGATCTGGAGCCAGAAGGGATGTCAGCAAAGCAAGTCTTGAACAGGATTGCAGGAGATAGTTTCTGTGATGTTGACCAAGGCGAAGGCAGAGATCCTGTGGACTGGACAGCTTAAGTAGGCAGGACTGATGAGCAGGATATCATCAACAGCTGAGTAACTGTGGAGAGATAGGAGCTGGCAATTAGCAGACAGCTGAGCGGCCAGCTCAGAGAAGGAATGGCTGAGCCCAGCCCTGACAGTACCCCCTCCTCAACAACCCCTCCCCCTCGAAGGACCACAAGGCTTGAGGGGAAAACATCTATGGTAATCACGGAGGAGGGCAGGGGCATGTATGTCCGAGGATTAGACCCAAGAGCGTTCCTCCATACCGTACCCTTTCCAATGCACCAGGTACTGTATGCACCCACGGAACCTACGGGAGTCAACAATGGACTGTACTTCATACTTCTCATGGTTCTCAACCTGTACAGGGTGAGGACATGGCACCGAGGTGGTAAAGTGTTTGCAGACCAAAGGTTTTAATAAGGAGACATGAAATACATTCGAAATACGCATATTAGAAGGAAGGTCTAATGCGTAAGCCACTGGGTTAATCCTGCGAAGAATACGGAAAGGCCCAATAAACCAAGGTGCGAACTTCAGAGAGGGAAGATGAAGTCGGAGGTTGCGAGATGACAGCCAGACCCTGTCCCCAACCTGGTAGGAAGGCGCAGGCAGGCGTCTGCTGTCTGCATGGAGTCTGTACCAATCAATAGCATGTCGCAAAGCCTCCTGGACTTGTGCCCAAGTGGAACAAAGACCACAGAGATGCTCCTCTAATGCAGGAATACTCTGCGGAACAAACGAGTCAGGCAACATGGAAGGTTGGAAACCATAATTCGCCATAAACGGGGACAATCGGGAAGCAGAATTAAAGGCACTGTTTTGAGCAAACTCTGCCCATGGTAATAGGTCTGACCAGTTGTTAATGATGGTCAGAAATATAGCAACGTAGGAATTGCTCCAAGGACTGATTGGCTCATTCTGTGGCCCCATTAGACTGCGGGCGATACGCAGAGGAGAAAGCAAGCTATATTCCCAACTGTGCACAAAAGGCTCGCCAGAACTAGGACACAAACTGACTACCCCTGTCCGAGACAATCACCTTGGGTAGCCCATGTAAATGAAAGATCTCCCGAGCAAAAATGGAAGCCAGTTCCTTAGAAGTGGGCAACTTCTTTAGTGGAATACAATGACACATCGTTGAGAACCGGTCAACCACCATAAGGAAAACTGTTTTGCCCTGGGATTTGGGTAACTTCACAATGAAATCCATAGACAGGTGGGTCCAGGGCCTCTCTCCATTGGGTATGGACTGTAGGAGGCCCACTGGAAGGTGTTGTGGAGTCTTACTCTGAGCACACACGGAACAGGCATCTACGAAGGCAGCTACATCAGCACGTAGACTAGGCCACCAGAATTGTTGGGAAATGGCCCAAAAAAGTTGATTCTTCCCAGGGTGGTCAGCAGCCTTGGGTGCAGGGGCATAAGTAGAAATCACAGGGCCCCATAGCAAAATGTTGTATGGCCCCTCCCCCTGCAAACAGCCCCCCCACAAAAAAAATGAACTAATGCCATTGAACAACAGATTACCACACTTATGTGGCACAGTACCCAGGCAACAGCTTATAATAATTTCGAACAACAAAACAAAAATTTGCCAAAAAAAACTACAGGTTACATTCAGTACATTATAGTGTAAGTAAAATCAAAAAAGTTTTTTCAAGTTTTGCACCCCCACAACTAGCACCCCAGGGCTTGTGGGGAAGAGGCCCTTGTCCCCATCTGCACGGGGACAAGGTGCTTTTCCAGGCATTGTGCAAAACAGATGACAGTCTGTCTCCCACTCCCTTCCTACCTCCTGTCCAGACTCCAGAGCCTCCTCATGTGCCAAAAACGATGCCCCTTCACAGGCGCGCTTGAGCGTTCTGCCCCACCCACTCTGCTCCTGCCCACTCTGCTCTCTGCTTCTGCCTCCTGCTGTATGCGGCTGCATGTGTTGGGACTCGTGGGGCCTGGGAGGCTTAACAGTAAACTTACATTCCTCATCCTCACCGGGCATAGTTGCCAATATTGTAAAAAATTTTGTAGGGACACTTTTTTGTCTGTGGGCGGAGTCTTATTATAATTAGGGGGCGGGCATTCGTTTATAGGTTTGGCCTAGTGGGGAAAGAAAAATGCGGCACGCAAAGCGTGCCGTGGTGAAAAATGGGCGTGGCTTAAGCTTAATATTGGGTGTGGCTTAAAGGGGCGTGAATCAAAGCAGGTGTGGTTAGAGTCTGAGATGAACGAGGGATGGAGGGAGAAACAAAGGAAGAAAGAGAGAGAGAAGGAGGAAGAAAAAAAAGAGGAATGGAGGGACAGCAGGCCCAGATCCTACACCACAATAGAAATATGTCTATTCCAGAAAGTTTAACAATAAGCAGATAAAGATACTCCAAACACCTGGTGTTAGAGCTTCAATCATCCCGGCACCATGGTTGTTAAAAGTGTATTATTTCTATTATTACATTGTAATATAAAATGAAATAGTTCAACTCACCATAATGCAGAATCAGAATCAGTGGGAGCTATGAGCATGTCACTTGCCACGTAGCCTGCCACCAGATGCCATCAGGTGCCCCCAGCGGAGTGCTTCCTTACATTTCAGGTGTCCCCAGCGGAGTGCTTCCTTACATCTCAGGTGTCCCCAGCGGAGTGCTTCCTTACATTTCAGGTGTCCCCAGCGGAGTGCTTCCTTACATCTCAGGTGTCCCCAGCAGAGTGCATCCTTACATTTCAGGTGTTCCCAGCGGAGTGCCTCCTTACATTTCAGGTGTCCTCAGCGGAGTGTTTCCTTACATCTCAGGTGTCACTGTCCCTAGCCAGCGGAGTGCCTCCTTACATCTTAGGTGTCCCCAGCGAAGTGCTTCCTTACATCTCAGGTGTCCCCAGCGGAGTGCTTCTTTACATCTCAGGTGTCACTGTCCCCAGCCAACAGATTGCTTCCTTACATCTCAGGTGTCACTGTCCCCAGCCAGCGGAGTGCTTCTTTACATCTCAGGTGTCACTGTCTCCAGCCAGCGAAGTGCTTCCTTACATCTCAGGTGTCACTGTCCCCAGCCAGTGAAGTGCTTCCTTACATCTCAGGTGTCACTGTCCCCAGCCAGCGGTGTGCTTCCTTACATCTCATGTGTCACTGTCCCCAGCCAGCGGAGTACTTCCTTACATCTCATGTGTCACTGTCCCCAGCCAGTGGAGTGCTTCCTTACACCTCAGGTGTCACTGTTCCCAGCTAGCGGAGTGCTTCCTTACATCTCAAGTGTTCCCCCCCCATTGGAACCCTTCTATATCCCAGCTGGCCAGCTACAATAGAAATTGAGCTGCGGCACCGCCCACCCCCCACCCCTTTCCACAACAGGTCACAGATGACAGACAGACCGGGGGCGGGGGGTGGGTGGTGCCGCAGCTCTATCTCTTTCTAACTTGTCTGGTCTTCTGGAAAATAGCGGCCGGCGGAGACATTATCTCTGCCGGTCATGGACCTCTAACGGCGGCGGACGGGGGGCGGCAAAGAATCGTGAAGAAAGGTGATATTTATTGGCAACTATGACTGGGCCCCACTCGGCTGCAGGCTCCATAGCGCCCGCGTGGGTCGCTATGGCGGTAGTTCCGCCACTGCTTGGGAGAATGGTAAGTCTGGAGCACAGCAGTACGGAGACTCTCTGGGACAAAGCAGCGGTCACAAGTTTTCTCAGTATGGACCTGAGCAGCAAGAATTTTGTCACCCAAAGGAGAAGTGCAAACCGTAGCCAGAATACGATCAGGAGGAATCACAGGAACCGGGAATACAGGAATATTTGGTAAAGCCCAGGAAACGCTGCAGAGGACGTAAACCCACGGGTCAGGGTCCACTGTAGAACTGCCAAAAGTTTCCCTGGGTCCACCGAAAAACCAGCAGTGGGAATGACATAACTCAGGAATTTAACCTGTTCACGATGGAACTCGCACTTCTCTAGTTTACAATAGAGATTGTTCTATCTTAGTTTCTGAAGCACACGACAGACATCTGTGTGGTGGCTCTCCAGGGACTTGGAAAATATGAGGATATTATCGAGATGAACCAAACACATAACTGCAACAAATCTCGGAGGACATTGTTAATAGATTCCTGGAAAACTGCTGGGGCGTTACAAAGGCCAAAAGGCATTGCAAGGTACTCATAATGGCCTGTTCTGGTATTAAACTCAGTTTGCCACTCGTCGCCTTCCTTAATCCTCACGAGATTGTATACCCCTCTCAAATCAAGCTTTGTGAAAACCATTGCTCCCTTGAGGCGGTCAAATAACTCCGTAATCAACGGAATCGGATAGGCATTTTTAATCGTGAAACGATTGAGATCCCTATAATCAATACAAGGTCTCAGTTCACCATTCTTCTTCTTCACAAAGAAGAAACCAGCACCAGCAGGAGACGAGGATTTGCGGATGAAACCTCGAGAAAGTGCGTCTGCAACATACTCCTCCATGGCCTTATCCTCCAAGACCGACAAAGGGTAAACCCAGCCACGAGGGGGTATTGCACCAGGTTGAAGGTGAATTGGGCAATCATACGGCCAGTGTGGAGGCAAACAACCGGCTTGACCTTTGTCAAAGACAACGCTAAAATCACGGTACTCCTCTGGCAGGGAGGAGAGTGAAGAGGTGCACAGGACCTTGGTTACCTTCTGGAAGCATATCTCACTGCATTGTGGTGACCAGGAGAGAACTTCAGCACGGAGCCCATCAACGGAGGGGTTGTGCCTCTGTAACCAAGGATAATGAATTACCAGCGGAAACTTAGGTGAGGAAATAACTTGGAATTGGATTATCTCATGGTGAAGAGCCCCTACGGCCATGGACAAAGGAACCGTCTCATGAGTCACATGGGCAGGTGGAGTGTCACGCAGCTGCTGCAGAATCGACTGCTTTGGTACAAAGGCAGCATCAATGAACAGGCCTGCAGCCCCAGAGTCAATTAGAGCCTGTATCTTGACGGACGACTCAGCCCAAGAAAGGGTGACCAAAACCAGGGACTTATCATTTTAGAACAAGAAATTTGATCGATCAATTATCTACTGGTTGTGCCACATCCTAAATTTCGAATTTAAAGCAAGAGAAATTCCCCTGGCGGACTTTAAAGGCACATTTAAGAAAATATTTAGAAAGGTATGTAAAGTAGGTAACAGTTTATTAATTACAAAAAATAATCAAGTAAGTCACATAATCACATAGTTAAAAACAAGGAATGCAGTTCCATAAATACAAAGATCAATGATACCAATACATTTGCACCCGACGCGTTTCGGAGTTACTTATGCCTCCTTCTTCAGGGGTGATTGTAGGGTTTGCAACAAGAATTTTCTATATGGGAAATAGTATGTATAACATAAACATGGTAAGTGTACAGTGAAAAGATCATAAGAACAAAATCTATAGTTGTATGAATCTGTATATATACACACATACATTTTTCTGTTTACACTTACATTGGTATCTATGGATATAGATTATGCATTCCAAGACGAGTTTAAAAGAAACATAGAAGTATTGACGTACTGCCCATCGGACGCGTTCCCTGGTTGTAATGTGTAGAGCTTTAGTAAAGTATAACAGCAGTATTCACAAAGCCACTGTCGAGGTGGAGATAGGAAGGTATGGATATGTAAGATGGTTTTGTTCTTCCTTCCAATGGGAAGGAGGGCCCAATGTTAACGGGCGTATGGCAGTTTAGATCTGAGATCACACTGGGGCCAAATGTGTATCCTGTAAATCATGAAGATATATATATATATATATAAGAATGTGCGTACATATGGATAGCCAAAGTAATACATGGAAAATCCAAAAAATGTGTCCTACCTGGTCCGCCTAAAATTATAAAGAACAGTAACTGATGGTGAGTGTGGATCAAGTGTGGTCCAAGTAGCTGGAAGGTCAACATGAAAATAAGAGGTAAATTAGAACCCTGATTTGTGAAAAACAGGGGGGGAAAGGAAAAGAGAAGGGGAGAGGGGGAGGGGGAGGGGGAAATGAGGGAGGGGGGGAAGAAAAAGGGGGGGGCGGGGGAAGAAAGGAGGGGGGGGGGGGGGGAAGGAGGGGGGGGGGGAAAGAGGAGGGGGGGAGATAGAAAGGAAGGAAGGGAAAGAAAAAAGAAGGAGAATAAGAAAGGGGGAAGAAAAAGAAACAGAAAGAGAGGATGGTAAGTAAAAAGACAGAAAAAAGAAAAAAGAAAAAAGAAAAAATGTAGGGCATCCAAGTAGCATGAATGGCTAATAGTTTCAATGAAAGAGATTAGATCATTGGATGTATTATAAGAGAAAAGAGTAAACCCCAGAACATAGCAGATAGCGAATGAAGCAAGTGAAGCATGACGGACAACAAGCAGGATTTACAGCCAATAGTTGCAACATAAAAATCCATGTCAATAAATATGTGGTGGGTTACTAACCAAGTGTTACAGCACCTCACACCGAAAGCGTCCTGTCAGCAGCAGATGACGCCTGGTGTGGGCTAAAGCCGGATATATAAAGCCCTCCCCACCTATCAGCTGTTGATGGAAGAGCTACAACAGCTGATTGTGGTGAGGGAGGGGCGGAACCACTATGACTGGCCCCCCGGGTGGAGCGCGCGCCGCCAGGCACCCACAGCGCATGCGGACGCATACGTCGTGAGGCGTGGCCACGCCTACTGCACCCGCCGGCACGTCTAGCTTCCCCGGCGGACTGCGCATGTCCGTTGGGGTCGCAAGATGGAGGACAGATGATTCTGTACCTCACACAGCGCCACCATGAGTCCAAACTTCGCTCAGGCGGCTCTTTTCGTGCCGGGCGGATCACAGATCGTGGTATAGGACCAATAAGAGAAAAGCATATGTTATATGCAGCTAAATAGAGAATATAGTGCCGAATCTTGTTGCTATAGCAGGGAAACAGGGCCGATGGACAGTGCAATACAGGTTAGGAGGGCAATCTGATGGAGGAAAACATAACAAAGCAATAATCACATACAGATATTGAGAGTATAATTCGGGGGCATGTTATACAAATAAAGTGACATAAAATATATATGCATATCGTTTAGACATCAATAACCTCAAGTATCATACAGTATACAGGATAGAAAGCAACATTTCAATACATGACCTAGAGTGGCATAATATATAGTATAGGAGCTGTATGTCCCATAATGTAATCAGGGTTGCCCTTTTATGCGGGCCAAAGGGAGGGGGGGGGGGGGGGAAGGGGGGGGTCCAGTATGCAGTGGTCAGGCTCGACTGCTGCATTAGATATTGGGTATGGAGTCTTTCCTTTCTTATTAGTGGGTGTGGATAGCAGATATATGGGGGGTACACCAAACGTATATGGGGCCATATGGCCAATAGTAGAGTCCCCTATGTTTGGTGGTAATAATAGATGGAGTAAGAGTAGTTGACTGGTCCATAATGCCACCCCAAGCATGTAGTTATCTATGGGGTGGTTATCCCTATTGCTCTCTACCACCAGATGAAAAGCCTTCGAGGAAGGGTTTAAACCAAATGGTTTCGTTTAGGCCTGGAGGTTCGGTGGCTCTTGTGGCTCTTAGGTTATATATCCACCGAGACTCTAGTTGCAGCAATGTCTTGTTCCAGTCCCCTCCCCTTGACTCTGGATGTACCCGATCCAAGATAAGAAATTTGATTTTTGGGCATATGCCGTTATGTACTATTAAGGTGTCTCCCCAATGGGAGGTCCGGGTCACCAGTTTCCATGCTTGCTAAATTTAGCAAGCATGGAAACTGGTGACCCGGACCTCCCATTGGGGAGGACACACCTTAATAGTACATAACGGCATATGCCCAAAAATCAAATTTCTTATCTTGGATCGGGTACATCCAGAGTCAAGGGGAGGGGACTGGAACAAGACATTGCTGCAACTAGAGTCTCGGTGGATATATAACCTAAGAGCCACCGAACCTCCAGGCCTAAACGAAACCATTTGGTTTAAACCCTTCCTCGAAGGCTTTTCATCTGGTGGTAGAGAGCAATAGGGATAACCACCCATAGATAACTACATGCTTGGGGTGGCATTATGGACCAGTCAACTACTCTTACTCCATCTATTATTACCACCAAACATAGGGGACTCTACTATTGGCCATATGGCCCCAATATACGTTTGGTGTACCCCCCATATATCTGCTATCCACACCCACTAATAAGAAAGGAAAGACTCCATACCCAATATCTAATGCAGCAGTCGAGCCTGACCACTGCATACTGGACCCCCCCTCCCCCCCCCCCCCCCCCCCCCTCCCCTTTGGCCCGCATAAAAGGGCAACCCTGATTACATTATGGGACATACAGCTCCTATACTATATATTATGCCACTCTAGGTCATGTATTGAAATGTTGCTTTCTATCCTGTATACTGTATGATACTTGAGGTTATTGATGTCTAAACGATATGCATATATATTTTATGTCACTTTATTTGTATAACATGCCCCCGAATTATACTCTCAATATCTGTATGTGATTATTGCTTTGTTATGTTTTCCTCCATCAGATTGCCCTCCTAACCTGTATTGCACTGTCCATCGGCCCTGTTTCCCTGCTATAGCAACAAGATTCGGCACTATATTCTCTATTTAGCTGCATATAACATATGCTTTTCTCTTATTGGTCCTATACCACGATCTGTGATCCGCCCGGCACGAAAAGAGCCGCCTGAGCGAAGTTTGGACTCATGGTGGCGCTGTGTGAGGTACAGAATCATCTGTCCTCCATCTTGCGACCCCAACGGACATGCGCAGTCCGCCGGGGAAGCTAGACGTGCCGGCGGGTGCAGTAGGCGTGGCCACGCCTCACGACGTATGCGTCCGCATGCGCTGTGGGTGCCTGGCGGCGCGCGCTCCACCCGGGGGGCCAGTCATAGTGGTTCCGCCCCTCCCTCACCACAATCAGCTGTTGTAGCTCTTCCATCAACAGCTGATAGGTGGGGAGGGCTTTATATATCCGGCTTTAGCCCACACCAGGCGTCATCTGCTGCTGACAGGACGCTTTCGGTGTGAGGTGCTGTAACACTTGGTTAGTAACCCACCACATATTTATTGACATGGATTTTTATGTTGCAACTATTGGCTGTAAATCCTGCTTGTTGTCCGTCATGCTTCACTTGCTTCATTCGCTATCTGCTATGTTCTGGGTTTACTCTTTTCTCTTATAATACATCCAATGATCTAATCTCTTTCATTGAAACTATTAGCCATTCATGCTACTTGGATGCCCTACATTTTTTCTTTTTTCTTTTTTCTTTTTTCTGTCTTTTTACTTACCATCCTCTCTTTCTGTTTCTTTTTCTTCCCCCTTTCTTATTCTCCTTCTTTTTTCTTTCCCTTCCTTCCTTTCTATCTCCCCCCCTCCTCTTTCCCCCCCCCCCTCCTTCCCCCCCCCCCCTCCTTTCTTCCCCCGCCCCCCCCTTTTTCTTCCCCCCCTCCCTCATTTCCCCCTCCCCCTCCCCCTCTCCCCTTCTCTTTTCCTTTCCCCCCCTGTTTTTCACAAATCAGGGTTCTAATTTACCTCTTATTTTCATGTTGACCTTCCAGCTACTTGGACCACACTTGATCCACACTCACCATCAGTTACTGTTCTTTATAATTTTAGGCGGACCAGGTAGGACACATTTTTTGGATTTTCCATGTATTACTTTGGCTATCCATATGTACGCACATTCTTATATATATATATATATATCTTCATGATTTACAGGATACACATTTGGCCCCAGTGTGATCTCAGATCTAAACTGCCATACGCCCGTTAACATTGGGCCCTCCTTCCCATTGGAAGGAAGAACAAAACCATCTTACATATCCATACCTTCCTATCTCCACCTCGACAGTGGCTTTGTGAATACTGCTGTTATACTTTACTAAAGCTCTACACATTACAACCAGGGAACGCGTCCGATGGGCAGTACGTCAATACTTCTATGTTTCTTTTAAACTCGTCTTGGAATGCATAATCTATATCCATAGATACCAATGTAAGTGTAAACAGAAAAATGTATGTGTGTATATATACAGATTCATACAACTATAGATTTTGTTCTTATGATCTTTTCACTGTACACTTACCATGTTTATGTTATACATACTATTTCCCATATAGAAAATTCTTGTTGCAAACCCTACAATCACCCCTGAAGAAGGAGGCATAAGTAACTCCGAAACGCGTCGGGTGCAAATGTATTGGTATCATTGATCTTTGTATTTATGGAACTGCATTCCTTGTTTTTAACTATGTGATTATGTGACTTACTTGATTATTTTTTGTAATTAATAAACTGTTACCTACTTTACATACCTTTCTAAATATTTTCTTAAATGTGCCTTTAAAGTCCGCCAGGGGAATTTCTCTTGCTTTAAACTTATCATTTTAGATAACTGGGGATGAAACAACGCCACCTAACGTCTGTCCGCGACAGGACCTCAAGGTTCAGGCGTTCCCTGGACGGGTAGGACAAGATTTCAAAAAGTGACCTGCCTGGCCACAATAAAGGCACAATCTCTCCCTCCTTCTAAAGGTTCTCTCATCCACCATGGGTTGAAGGAAAGAAAATCGCTCAATTCCCGCATCAACACAGTCAGCGTTGATAGGGAAATCCCTCCCGCTGTGCTATTGTATTCTGACAGCGAGATTTTTCCCTACTATCAGAATACAGTGATCACTGCTGGTGGATATAGCCACAGTGATCATACGGTAAAAAAAAAAAACTACAGGCTGGTTGTACTGAAGTCAATCAATAGTGGAACCAGTTTCTGAGATGGTGGCCTTATCTTGCAAGGAAACCATTTTATAATTATTGTATAGAGACAAGGTGATGTTCAGGCTGGTACTAAAAGTAGTAAAAGTAGTACCTAGTTTACATTCCCGTTCTTGCCCATGTTTTCTTCGCCTCACCATATTCACCGCTAACATCCCATACCAGCAATTTTGTATATATAAATCTTCCCTGTTAAGGTAAAGAATGAAGGCAAAGGCTTCAAAGAGAACATCTGTTTTAACCTGACATGGCCACATTTAATGTATAAAACATTTGCATAAACAATTTACATGACCAACAATAATCCATCGTATGTGCTTTGCATTATATTGCTCCTGTGTATATATAAAACAATATATTGTAAAAAGAACAGCAGGGGTCTGGAAAGGTTTGCAAATGAAGGCATAGTTGTATATTTTATTTGCAAAAAGCGGCAACAACTGCCATAGAGATGAAGCAAGCACAGGCCAGTGAGGAGAAATATCAGTCATCCAGAAAAAAGAAATAAGTGACATTGTTATGCAAATTATTTGAATATATAATCACTGAGAACAGACAGGGAGAAACTCTCCAGGTGGGACATACAGTACCCTGAAAAAGTATTCATACCCCTTGAAGTTTTCCACATTTTCTCATGTTACAACCAAAAACATAAATGTATTTTATTGGGATTTTAACACAAAGTGGTACATAATTGTGAATTGGAAGGAAAATTATAAATGTTTTTTTAACATTTTTTACAAATAAATATGTGAAAAGTGTGGCGTGTATTAGTATTCAGCCCCCCTAAGTCAATACTTTGTAGAACCACCTTTCGCTGCCAATACAGCTGCAAGTCTTTTTGGCGATGTTTCTACCAGCTTTGCACATCTAGAGAGTGACATTTTTGCCAAGTCTTCTTTGCAAAATAGCCCAAGCTTGGTCAGATTGGATGGAGAGCGTCTGTCAACAGCAATTTCTTTATCATACTTCACGCGACACAGAGCCACAGTAATAACTATATGGGTATATAGGCCACCTTTAGTCAATGGATGCTGGCTCGCCCTAAAACAGGAAGTTCACTCCCTATATAACACCTCCCATTACTGGAAGTACCTTAGTTTTTTTGCCAGTGTGTTATGTGTTGGTCACGAGTAAAGATGTGCTATGCAGAGGCTCCACTGGAGTAGTCCTTGCTGGAGCAAGCCTTTGCAACCGGATCTATCCAAAGTGCCATTGAGGCCAAGGTGGTTGGTACCCGGGCCTCGTGCCGGAAGAAACAAGGTTTTGCCTGTAACGCTTCTCTTTTGAGAGCTGGACCCTCGGATTCAGTGCTTTGGTCAGATTGCAGTGCCATAAAGCTTACTGACAGGGTGCTATACGGGTCCAGGGCAGTGGAACCCCGATAAAAAGGCACCCCAGTCCTTGAAGGCTTTTTAACGGAGCCCGCTGTAATGGGCAAAGATTGGGTCTGTTTGGTTGTACCACACACGCACCCCTCTTGCGTGTGTGGTATAGACTGAGTGATATGCCCAGCCAATCCAAGGCCAAGCTGTAGGCAGCCGTCTATATGTGTCTCAACAAGAACTATAATGTCTGCCATTTGTTTTTAATGTAGGATACGACGGCTATGTGTTTAACTTTGTCTCGTAATCCTCTAACATTCCAAGTCAAGAATTTCAGAGAGGCCATAGTATAGTGTGATGTAAATAACAGAGGAGTTTGATCATATAGTACCATAATGTCACACAAGAGGAGGTCATCACCCTATCAATGTAGGCAAGTCCTCCAGATAGTAAAGTATATAGAAATACACTGAACATTGTATTCTGTAAATGATAGCATTTGTATTGGTTGCATTGAACTTTTGATATAACAATCCCCCCTCCCTCACACCCAGCCCAACTGGTGTAGGCATGTTCCCATAAAAAAAAAAAAAACCCATTAACTTGCGTGTGAAGTGGGTCAAACATTTCATTCAAGTAAAACAGTAACATAGAGAAAACCTGGATCTGGGCCTTGAGTGAAAAAGGTTGGTGCGGTAATACCGATCTGGAATCAAACTTCATAGGGCATATTGTGGTAAGGCTTGTGTGGCATGGCGGGGCAGATTCCAAGGTGAATCTATACCTACGGTCCAGGACTCTCTGGTAGTGCAAGGGGGCGAAACTTCACTGAATAAGTCTTGCATATTGTAAGACTTCTGTGACTCTTAGTAGTAGTTCTCTGTTGGCAAAGGGGAATGTTTAATCTGTTTGTTTGCAGTGTACAGCCGTGTACTGTATATTGTAGGTTAATCATGTGCTTTCCTTTTGGTTTCTCGGCTCTCTAGCCAGGCGATGGTGTATTCAGGAATTTCAAATGGCGCGGTCATCGTCTTCTACGCAAAGGCGTGCAGGGAACAGCATTGAATATTTAAGGTTTTTGATGCATAGGTGTCTTTTGGCTTCAGTAAAACTTTGCTTGCGTTTTTGTACTTCAGTGGGTATATTGCCTTTCACTCGTGCCATGCATAGTGCTGCGTCACAATCTTTGTAATTCAGCAGTTTAGCAATAAGCGTACATGGAGGGGTACCCTGTGGCAGCTGTCTGGTGGGCATGCGGTGCGCTCTTCCAACAGAAAATGTGGCTGAAAAGGCCTCTCTGCCATACGTTGTGATCAGCAATTGTTCTAGGAATGTAGTTGGGTCTTTCCCCTCAGTCCCTTCTGGGGTACCAATAAAGCAAAGGTTGCACCTACGGAGCCTGTTCTCCATGTTGTCTTGTTCTGCAAGGAGTTGATTGATCTGCATGCGTTTGGATGAATTCTGTAATGGCGGGATCGCGTCCTCTACCTCCCCCAATCTGGTCTATGAGGTCTTACCAGCTCCTTGAGCTTATGAAGGTCCTGTCAAACCAGGGAGATATCCAACTTCTCCTCCTCAATTTTAGTCCTGAGAGTGGCTTGTAGTGCAGAGATGGCCTCCAATACCTTGTCCGTATCTGCTCCCCCCATCTCTCTCCCCTCCGTTGCGGTTCCGCCATCATCCTCCAGGTTGTCTTTCTCATTTCTGCGATATTTGTCCAGCTTGGCAGCCACATCTGACTTAGGTTTCATCGGAGCCATGGCTGGTATCAGTGGCGGCTGGTGCTTTGGGGGGCCGCAAACAAACTGAAAAATACTGAACCACCTCCCCCCCCATCAATTGCAGCCTCACTGTGCCCATCAAATGCAGCCATTGTGCCCATCAAATTCAGCCACTGTGCCTATCAATTGCAGCCATTGTGCCCATTAAACGCAGCCACTGTGCCCATCATATGCAGCCACTGTGCCCATCATATGCAGCCATTGTGCCTATAATATGCAGCCATGTGTGCCCATCATATGCAGCCACTGTGCCCATCATATGCAGCCACTTGCGCCCATCATATGCAGCCATTTGTGCCCATCATATGCAGCCATTGTGCCCATCAAACGCAGCCACTGTGCCCATCATATGCAGCCACTTGTGCTCATCAAATGCAGCCACTTGTGCCCATCATATGCAGCCACTTGTGCCCGTCAAATGCAGCCACTTGTGCCCGTCAAATGCAGCCACTGTTGTGCCCATCATATGCAGCCACTTGTGCGCATCAAATGCAGCCACTGTTGTGCCCATCATATGCAACCACCTGTCCTCATCATATGCAGCCACATGTGCCCATCAAATACAGTCAGTTGTGCCCATCATATGAAGCCACTTGTGCCCATCAAATTCAGCCACTTGTGCCCATCAAATGCAGCCACTGTTGTGCCCATCATATGCAGCCACTTGTGCCCATCATATGCAGCCACTTTTGCCCATCAAATGCAGCCACTTGTGCCCATCAAATGCAGCCACTTGTGCCCATCATATGCAGCCACTTGTGCCCATCAAATGGAGCCACTTGTGCCCATCATATGCAGCCACTTGTTCCCATCAAATGATGCCACTTGTGCCCATCATATGCAGCCACTTGTGCCCATCAAATGCAGCCACTTGGCAGCACAATCTAATCCAAACACCCCCCCCCCCCTGCGCACAGGCGGCTCTGACACTTAACGCGACCTCCGCTCTAGGCTCCAGCATGTGTCTCCGACTCTTCTGCCTCTCTTCCTAAGCGCCAGGCATCCAATAGGGTGGCCTGGCACTTTGGCCAGTCAGGAAACAGATCTGATTGGTGGGGAGGAAGGCTAGTGTGAAAATAGCGAAAATTAATTCACTATCGTCACACAATTGGGTGCACTCTCTGCGCTCCAAGCCAACCCTAATTTGAAGCCTATTAGAGCCTCTTCCACCCCCGCCAGAGGAATCCATGCGTCCGGCGTCCTGAAAGGTGCTGGGAGCATGGATGGGGGGGCAATGCCCGTTCGCCCACAGTGCACGGGCCGCCACTGGCTGGTATAAAGAAGAGGCAGGTGTAACAGGCTGGGTGAAGCTGGTGTCAGTATAGGGGATGAGCTCGGCACCAGGGGAGCATGTAGGCTGGGACTGGGTATGGACACTGAAGGAGGGTGTAGTAAAATGGCCGCCGTGTATGGCACCAGGGGTAGGGCCGCGACCGCTACTTGCCTCTGATGGAGCTGGATGCCCCTCTGGACACTGAGTCAGGGATAGCGCTCTGACAGGCCGGGGTGCTCTGGTAACAATGCGGGGCCGGAATCTGGCTGAAAGGTGATAGGGAGGCCTGCAAGATGGCCGCCGCTCATGAGTTGGGGCCTGGGGATCGTCTGCAGGCCGGTGCTCGATAGTGGACTGTGTAGGTTGTACAGAGCAGAGAGCGAATGGGGAGTCTCTCAGTAACTGGCAAGGAGAGATCCAGAAGACAGCAAGGCCGGGATGCAGTGCTGGCCGGAAGGCCAGGAGCAGCAAGATGGCCGCTAGCCTCCAGGATTAGGCCGAAGCCGCGGACTTTCCTAGATGCGACAGCTGTGTGGGAGAGCACCGCACCATTCAGGCCACTGTTCGGTCGGAAGCCTGTGGAGCCGTGGCAGGATATGTGCAGGGTCCTCAGGGGATTTCCCAGGCTTGTACAGGAGATTTTCGGAGTGCAGGAGTAATTAGAAAAGGAGTAATAGTCGGAGCTTAGGTCACACACGTCCTACTCCATGCTGCGTCAGGCCACGCCCCTTAATATAGGCAAATTTAATTAGGCTAAGCCAGAGCTGTGAATCTGGGTCAGGGTTCAGTGAGTCAGGGCTGAATGACTCATCCTGACAGCTCCTCTGGTGCCTCCTGCTGGTCAAGAATGTTTTAGAAACTTCCAGAGCTAGTGGGTGGAGTTTGGGAGGAGCTGCCTGGAAAATTTATGAGGACCTCAGCTAATCCCCAGTAAAGGGTTGGCAGGGGGTAGGGTTTACCTCATAAATAGACATGAGCCATGCCAGCAGGGGCAGTTGGGTGGGAGATGGAGATATAGTGCTGAGGAGGCTGTCGGTGGCCCTCTGGAGTACCCCCTAGTCTAGGGGAGGTGACCGTGAGCCAGGGTTTTGGTGCTGGAAGGATCCTGGTACAACACATGGAGGAAGCCCTTCCTGGAGGCACAAGAGCAAGAGAGAGGACAGTGTGAGTAGAGCAGCACTACTGGGGGCTAATAAGGGGGGGGGAGACTGCCATATAGCCATGTGCTTAAGTCTTCATCCCTTCCCTGGGAGATCTCCTGCAGAATCAGCTGGGTGGGCTGGTGAGAGTCAGTCTGAAAGACTGGAGAGGAGAGTAAGCCTGGAGGGCTAGTGAAAGGGGCAGCTGCAGCCAAGTGGGTTCAGGCAGTCCCTGAAGAGGTGGTGCTGGAGGAAAAGTACAAGCTGATCACTGTATTCTGCTACACAACAAGGGGCTTTGCATTCCTGCCTGCAAAGGGCCATTGCTTAAACCTGACTGTGCCTGTCAGATCCACTAACAGTGATCTAGCTAGAGACTGAAAGCATGTAAATAGCAGGAGAAGTGTCAAGGAGACTGTATATAGACTTTTTTATAGGAAGATGTCCCTAAAGTTGTTGAAGTTTTGTTGTTGAAGTCAAGTGGGCATCCCATAACCTCCCATCCCTATCCAAGTTCTTACCAATAAATAAAAAACAAAGTCACTGACTATTCTCTGTCTCTGGGGTGCCTGTGAAAATTCACTGTGCCTGGCTGTGCAGGGTGGTGGATCCCAGCTCATCTGCGACTCCTTAGGGGGTGCGCTACATAAATGTATATATGAAAAAAATGCAGCGCATGTGCATAAATATATAGTAAAAATGAATAAAGTTGTGAATTGGTGCTGGAAAAATATTAACAAGCCAAGCGTGAATTGAACATAATGTCCATAAATAAATGTGAATGTCCCCCTGCACAGGAAATGGGGGTACTCCAGGGGATGGTGGTAATCCGATAGTTGTCAGAAGTCACCTTGCATCATAAACTGACCTCTCAGCAGGACGAGCCAATAAGCAGAAATAAAAAAGAGGCTCTTACCAGATCCCGTGGATTCCCGTGTCAGCGACAGGGAATCGCATGCGCAGTGTGTCACCAAAGACGTGGAGTGGAAGGTCTGGACGCTCAGATCCTCTAGGCTGCGGTCTGGGTAGATCTCCAGGAACAACCAGACGGGTCCTCACAGGGGACGGCCAAGGCGTGGATCAGGAAGGTTCAAAAGACACTCGTGGAGCAGTTGGAGGCACTTGACCTCATAAAGTGGATGTAAAGACAAAAAAGATGTGCCTCCACATAGTGCAGGTAAAAGGGTGTTGTTATTGATAAAACAACCGTATACACATACAAGCGTGATCACGATAAATAAAAACAAGTGGGCATCGTGGAGAGTGGTGTATGGGCCCACTATGTGGAGGCACATCTTTTTTGTCTTTACATCCACTTTATGAGGTCAAGTGCCTCCAACTGCTCCACAAGTGTCTTTTGGACCTTCCTGATCCACGCCTTAGCCGTCCCCTGTGAGGACCCGTCTGGTTGTTCCTGGAGATCTACGCAGACCGCAGCCTAGAGGATCTGAGCGTCCAGACCTTCCACTCCACGTCTTTGGTGACACACTGCGCATGCGATTCCCTGTTGCTGACATGGGTATCCACAGGATCTAGTAAGAGCCTCTTTTTTATTTCTGCTTAATGGCTCGTCCTGCTGAGAGGTCGGTTTATGATGCAAGGTGACTTCTGACAACTATCGGATTACCACCATCCCCTGGAGGACCCCCATTTCCTGTGCAGTGGGACATTCACATTTATTTACGGACATTATGTTCAATTCACCCTTGGCTTGTTAATATTTTTCCAGCACCAATTCACAACTTTATTCATTTTTACTATATATTTATGCACATGCGCTGCATTTTTATCATATATAAGTTTACTGTTTTTGTCAGACTGTATGCAGCAGCTCCTATTTGCCTTACCAGTTAGCGCGGTGTTTCACATTAATTTTGATACATAAATGTATACCCCACCCCTAATTAACCACTTGTCTACCAAGGTACATTTATAAATGGCACGGTAGACAAGTGGTTAATTCAAGCTCACAGCTGTTGCTGTACCAGATTGGTACCAGGTTTAAGAACTGGCAAAGGACTTTTTACCCCATTAAAAGAAAGGACCATAACCAGAGATCAGAGATTCTCACCTTTCCCTACTCCATCTTAACTAAAAGAACACGTTTTGGTTGGAATTAGGCTTCAACTCAGACTGAAGACTTTTCATTGGTATGGGTATCATCTGCTTTCCTTTCTCTGTATGCCATAGGCCTAGAATAGTGTGTTCATAGAGAATTCAAATGATGCAAATATCCGTATAGTTCTAATGTTGTCCCGTCACCATCCTCTTATTATATTTATTTTATTAAGAATGAAATGTTTCGAAATTTTGAAGATGTTAAAATATTCTGCTTTTTTGCTAAACGTTTCTTCCAAGGATATCTCACACTTCTGTGTGGTTGGAAAATACAAGAGTTGTTGTGCCATCTGGTGGCTAAAAGTGATAATGGGACTTTGTGTTGGTACCCTTGTGAACTTTTGTACACTTCAGACACTATTCAAGTTACAATCCTATTTGGGTTTGAAAACTTTTGATGGCTCTTTAGTTAATTTCTAACTGAGAACATTTACACATAACACATCACATCAGACATAACAATATGACGACTGACAGGTAAGTAAATAACATTGATTACCTTGTTATACTGGCATCTGAAAGTGGATGGGATATACAGTATTAGGCAGCAAGTGAATATGTTGTCTCTGAAGTTGATGTGTTGGAAGCAGAAAAAAATGGGCAAGCACAAGGATTTGAGCAACTTTGACACACCAAACTGTAATGGCTAGATGACTGGGTAAGAGCATTTCCAAAACTGCAGTTCTTGTGGGATGTTCCTGGCCTGCAGTGGTCAGGACCTACTAAAAGTTGTCCAAGGTATGAAACTGGTAAACCAGCCACAGGGTCATGGGTGGCCAAAGCTCACTGATGCATGTGGGGAGCGAAGGTTGGCCCATGTAGTTTGATCCAAAAGGAGAGCTACTACTAGGGTTGCCACCTGTCTGGTTTTGACCCGAACAGTCTGGGTTTTGACACATGTGCCCGGGTTTCCACCAGCTGGAAACCCGGGCACACATTCCACCATCCTCTGGCCAGTGGTAGCCGGATCTCTGTCCCTGGCCGCAACATCTAGAGGGGCTGCGTGCATAATTTCGTGCCTGCTATCACTGTCACACAGCGGTGTGCTCTGAGCCAGTGGGTGCCCTGTGATTGGCCAAACGGGCTATGTGCGGGGCAGGCTGGGTGGCAGACATGGAGGTCTGTGAATGGCCCTGCAGAGCTGGTGCTGGTCACGGTTGGGGGCGGGGGTGGGGCTGGACTGTGGATTCGATAATCGCGCCTGCTTGCTCCCGGTGTCCTGCCTCACAATGTGTGTCTCCTGAGGTCTCATCTGCTCTGTCAGCTTACCCCCCTCCTCTGTGTCACCCCCCTCCTCTGTGTCACCCCCTCCTCTCTGTCACCCCCCTCCTCTCTGTCACCCCCTCCTCTCTGTCACCCCCCTCCTCTCTGTCACCCCCTCCTCTGTGTCAGACCCCTCCTCTGTGTCCGCTCCCCCTCCTCTGTGTCAGCCCCCCTCCTCTGTGTCCGCTCCCCCTCCTCTGTGTCCGCTCCCCTCCTCTGTGTCAGCTCCCCTCCTCTGTGTCAGCCCCCCTCCTCTGTGTCAGCTCCCCTCCTCTGTGTCAGCCCCCCTCCTCTGTGTCAGCTCCCCTCCTCTGTGTCAGCTCCCCTCCTCTGTGTCAGCCCCCCTCCTCTGTGTCCGCTCCCCCTCCTCTGTGTCAGCTCCCCTCCTCTGTGTCAGCCCCCCTCCTCTGTGTCCGCTCCCCCTCCTCTGTGTCAGCTCCCCCTCCTCTGTGTCCGATCCCCCTCCTCTGTGTCAGCTCCCCTCCTCTGTGTCCGCTCCCCTCCTCTGTGTCAGCCCCCCTCCTCTGTGTCCGCTCCCCCTCCTCTGTGTCAGCTCCCCTCCTCTGTGTCAGCCCCCCTCCTCTGTGTCCGCTCCCCCTCCTCTGTGTCCGCTCCCCCTTCTCTGTGTCAGCTCCCTCCTCTGTGTCCGCTCCCCCTCCTCTGTGTCAGCTCCTTCCTCTGTGTCAGCTCCCCTCCTCTGTGTCAGCTCCCCCTCCTCTGTGTCAGCTCCCCTCCTCTGTGTCAGCTCCCCTCCTCTGTGTCAGCTCCCCCTCCTCTGTGTCAGCTCCCCTCCTCTGTGTCAGCTCCCCCTCCTCTGTGTCAGCTCCCCTCCTCTGTGTCAGCTCCCCTCCTCTGTGTCAGCTCCCCCTCCTCTGTGTCAGCTCCCCTCCTCTGTGTCAGCTCCCCTCCTCTGTGTCAGCTCCCCCTCCTCTGTGTCAGCTCCCCTCCTCTGTGTCCGCTCCCCCTCCTCTGTCTCAGCTCCCCTCCTCTGTGTCAGCCCCCCTCCTCTGTGTCAGCTCCCCTTCCTCTATGTCAGCTCCCCTCCTCTGTGTCAGCTCCCCTTCCTCTATGTCAGCTCCCCTCCTCTGTGTCAGCCCCTTCCTCTGTGTCAGCCCCCCTTCTCTGTGTCACCCCCCTCCTCTGTGTCACCCCCTCCTCTGTGTCACCCCCTCCTCTGTGTCACCCCCTCCTCTGTGTCAGCTCCCCTTCCTCTATGTCAGCTCCCCTCCTCTGTGTCCGCTCCCCTCCCCTGTGTCAGCCCCTTCCTCTGTGTCAGCTCCCCTCCTCTGTGTCAGCCCCTTCCTCTGTGTCAGCCCCCCTTCTCTGTGTCACCCCCCTCCTCTGTGTCACCCCCTCCTCTGTGTCACCCCCTC
The DNA here is from genome assembly GCF_042186555.1 of Aquarana catesbeiana. Taxonomy (NCBI): domain Eukaryota; kingdom Metazoa; phylum Chordata; class Amphibia; order Anura; family Ranidae; genus Aquarana; species Aquarana catesbeiana. Next base: position 579,598,278 of record NC_133328.1, on the reverse strand, counting down.
CTCTGTGTCACCCCCTCCTCTGTGTCAGCTCCCCTTCCTCTATGTCAGCTCCCCTCCTCTGTGTCCGCTCCCCTCCCCTGTGTCAGCCCCTTCCTCTGTGTCAGCTCCCCTCCTCTGTGTCACCCCCTTCCTCTGTGTCCGCCCCCCTTCCTCTGTGTCACCCCCCTCCTCTGTGTCACCCCCTCCTCTGTGTCACCCCCCTCCTCTGTGTCACCCCCTCCTCTGTGTCAGCTCCCCCTCCTCTGTGTCACCCCCTCCTCTGTGTCACCCCCTCCTCTGTGTCAGCTCCCCTCCTCTGTGTCACCCCCTCCTCTGTGTCACCCCCTCCTCTGTGTCAGCTCCCCCTCCTCTGTGTCACCCCCTCCTCTGTGTCAGCTCCCCTCCTCTGTGTCAGCTCCCCTTCATCTGTGTCAGCTCCCCTCCTCTGTGACCTCCCTCCTCCCACCTTTTTCCCTCCTCAGGGGATCGGGCCCCATGAGGATGGCTGTATGGGACCCCAATAATTGCTAACAGCAGCCCTGTGAGTGAGTGCACCAGTTTGGATGTGTCCTGAATCCTGTGTCTTGCCGACACACTTCTCCCCAAGGCTCCCCACACAATGGAAGGAAGGAAAACAGCACTACAATAGAGGAGCTCCTCCCCCAAACTCCAGCTCCCACACTTCCTGGCTAGAAGTGGCTCTCGGTAAGGCAGTCTAATGGGGATCTTTCAGGGCAGGGGACACTGATGGGTGGGTTCCCTGATCTAATTGAGGGGGGACCGATATAAGGGAAGGGGAGACTGTGGGGAGGGCGGTGGACGTTATCAGTAGGGCAGTGGACGGTGTCAGTAGGGCAATGGACAGTGTCAGTAGGGCAGTGGATGGTACCAGTAGTTACCATCCACGCTAAGCGTGACGCATCATTGCTCTCCTCCAGGTCTTTAAAATCCTATAGTGTATACCACAAAAACATTTGCCATGTGCCACTAAAGTGTTCGGGTTTGGCTTGAGGAAAACCCTAGCTACTACTGTAGCTCAAATTGCTGAAAAAGTTAATATAGGTTTCAGAACAAACGGTGCATTGTAGTTTGTTGCGTTTGAGGCTGCATGGAGGCAGACTGGTCAGGGTTCCCATGCTGACCTGTGTCCACACCTAAAAGCGCCTACAATGAACAAGTGAGCATAAGAACTGGACCACAGAGCAATGGAAGAAGATGGCCTGGTTTGATGAATTTAGAAATAGTTTGAAGAACACAGCAGCAAGTTTGAGGTGTTGATGTGGCCTCCAAATTCTCCAGATCTCAATCCAATTGAGCATCTGTGGGATGTGCTGAAAAAACAAGTCCAATCCATGCAGGTCCCATCTTGAAACTTACAGGAAGGATCTGCTACTAATGGCTTGGTACCAACAACATACCTTCACATGTCTAGTGATGTCTAGGCCAGTGGCGGCTGCTCCATGCGTCTGGCCCCCTGATCTACATACAGAGCACAGGACCATGGATTCCGGTGGGGGGCGGTGTAGTTTTTTTGAAGCACGTGATTAGAGCCAGAGGCTCTAATAGGCTTTAAAAAAAGGGTAGGCGGCTTGGGGCGCAGAGCACTGCGCCATGAGCACAACCACTTGTGTGGCAATAGCGAATGAATATTCTCTATTGATACACTGATCCTCCCAGCCAATCAGGAAGCCCCTATTGGCCAGGGAGTCTTAGGACCACTTGTGTTTCAGGACACACTTTCTGTTCCTGTGCGGCCGGGAGGAGAATGTCCCACTGTGTGCTTGCCGGAGCGGCCCGGCTCTTCCTTCCCCCTACGGCAAGGTAAGGCACATTTACAGTGTCTGGGGGGGGGGTAGCGGGCAATCGTCGCCTTTTGTCTCCCGCTGTGGGGAGAGGCTGGGTGGCCACTTGTCTCCCCCGGGGATGGGGGGGGTTGCTGGCTGGGTGATCGTCGCAGTTCGTCTCTGGGGGGGGTGATGTTAGCTTGTGCCCCAAGTGCCTTAAACACTGGCTGAATGTTCAATAAAAACTGGCTGCTGTTGGCCGGCATTCGGCTTGTGTGTACGGGGGGCTTTAGCGCACCATATTTTTGCAAGATTTGTATCTGCCTACATTTGTCCAGTAAGCTAGATTTTGGGTTGGTAGTCCCTGAAGTGGTCGATAGCGGTATTGCAGGCTGTGATAACTACAAGGACTCTTGCACACTAAATAACTTATATGTTTTTGAATATAAATGCATTGTTGTCTATGGAACAATGTACATAGCTGCATATACATAACATCAATAATACAGCTATAAGTACAGAGCTGTAAAACAAAAATAGAAAATGTTACGTTTGCGTGCAGTAATTTACACGTATATGTGTGTTTATGTGAGTATACACATGTACTGTATACGCATGTAAACATGCGTATAATGCAACATGGGCAATAAAGAAGCATTTTACACGTGCATAAGCAGACCCATTTTAACGCAAGTTTACACAATGTCTTTACGGATTGTTCTTCTCAGGAACTTTCTGTCAACATGATCCTGAGGATAAACATCAGTAAATTATTACATCCCCGTGCAACTGGCCTATCGGCTGGTTTTGCTTTCCCATAATAAGCTCTCACCTCATTCCTCCTCAACCAAACAAGATGCATCTTCTAGTCAGCGAGTTGCCATGGGTGTGCATCCTTGATATAGTTGCTTCTTCCAATCTGTATACATCAAGCCCCTTGTCCTTTCATATGAGGATACAAACGTTCCAATCAGCATTGTAAACTCCACAAAGTAAGTAGACACAAGTACATAATCTGATAAAATTCTGTCTGGAATTCACCAGGCCTTTCCCACCGCACTTCAACATGTCAAAACACTACTACCATTACACTGAACAGGCATGCCATCAGCCAGAGACAGGGAAACACAGCGATACGCTTGGACTTCGTCAAGATATTTTTACTCAGTAAAATAAATTGCATTACAAAATCTATGTGTATGTTGTGAATGTGCCAATATATACAGATACAATGGTAACTCCTGGTTTTAAGACAAGGGAGGAAGTGCAGCTTAAACATTACCAATCTGCAAAGAGGACCTGTCTAATGGGTTTCTAGTTCCAAAACATAGTTTACATATATTTGTAAATATATTTGAAATTTGTACTGTGGCTTTAAGGTGCCTATGTAGCATGATGGGCAACACTATATATTATAACAATGATGACTTTTTTAGATGGAGATCAAAGTTCCCTGAGGAAGCAGAGTAAATCTGTGAAACGAGTTGGAACTGATCACCAGAAATTTCCATGGATCCATTTTTTTATATTTATTGAAAACCATGTTGTGTGTTTAGTGGATCATTTTAAAGGTTATGAATAGAGAGTAGCCCCCAAAGAAAGTAATATGGGACTTTAAGGGCAACTAACAAATATCAGAATATGAGAAAATGAGAAGGATCATGTAAATACAGTTCCTCCAGTATTGAGCCCGACACGTTTCAGGACAGGTATAGAGTCCTTTCTTCAGGGGCATTCCATGTGAAGTATTACTGCTATACAACATTCTACAATAAAACACAATTACAAATCAAAATCAGGAATAAAGGAATTCTATACCGTCCTGAAACGCGTCGGCCTTAATACTAAAAGAACTGTATTTACATGAACCTATTCTGCTCTTTGTTTTTATGTATTCGATTTATGGTGATGTATGTACCACACCTTTTATACAAATAAATTAATTTCTATTTTCTCATATTCTGATATTTGTTAGTTCCCCCTAAAGTACCATAGTACTTTCATTGGGGGGTACTCTCTATTCATGATTATATCGGGATGTTGGCAACCTCTGGGTTTACTTGGGTGGATTTTTACAATTATTCAATTTAGGGTAGTATATACCCACTAACTTGACCCCTTTTTCGTATTACTTCTTTCCAGGGTTATATTTAATCCTTGGACTATATATATATATATATCTAATATAATATTAATTAAAATCTTTTCTTCTTCTATTATTATTTATTTTTCTATGTTTTGTTATATATATTTGCTGTAGGATATCGCTAGGGACACTGTTGCAATTTATATCATGTTCCGGGGACAGGAATGGGAGGCCCTTATGGCGGGCTACTACATGAGCCATGACAAAAGAGTCCTCTCAAACGGAGGTACTATCACTTTTCGCACAATTAAGAAAAGTAGTAGAGAAAAAGGCAGCCTGCTTCTGGCACATAGAGAGCTTTGAAAGGTAGATTAGAGAGAATATGAACCCTTTTGGTCTGAGGATACAAATGTTCCCAATTTTGGAAGATATCGATACGACTTTCAAACAAAAATGGGAAAATAACTTACAAAGTTGTACCATGGTGATGATGAAACTCCCTAATTAGGAGTATTAGAAACGCAATATCACCATGGACAAAAAAATAGATTTGATTTACATTAAGTTACAGTACTTTAAAAAAAACTGTCTACTTTCAATGAACAAGAGGAAAGGGTTAAAAATCACTTAGATGTATTTACCCAAGAGACTCTTGCAACCAAAGAGAAAAATTCTCGAAAGATCATAGCGCTTTCCAAGAGGGTAATGCATATAAATGGCATCAGACTAATAGACCATTTCCTCAGAAAAATAGACAAAGAAATCAGAATTATAATGAAAAAGGACCAAATTCTACTATTAACTCATCAGCCTCTTCTTCTTTCTCACAGAATTCACAGTGAACTCATAGAAAGAGCCAAAAGACAAAACATCCATGCTCGGGTGATGATGTATTACAAAAGAAACATATGATTGAACCTATATCATCACAGCAACACTCTACACCTTCCACTCTTGGAATTACTTCTAACTTGGGTAAAGGTAACTCACGTGGTGTATAAGGATTTTGTTCGGAAGGGCCTCTGGATGATGGTTTATCTACCTCTACTGACATGGGGGACATCTTCTTCACATGATACACTCACTACTACTAGAATACGAGATGACAATTTTTTATTGCATCGCTCAGAAAAAATTCACGACACATAGGAAATTTTGAAGATACTGATATAGCATTGGAAAACTCTTACACTTTGAACATCATTAATTTGTCTAATTATGAATTATCAACAGCAGAAATATCTGTTCTTTGTAAGGGGTTAAACTTCTGCCCAGACTCAAACATGAACACCTTTGATATAATTAAAGATGTTCAATTTTTCGCAAGGCGACTCTTCTTCAAAAAACAGTAAATCACAAACACTCGATACGGCACAAATGGACGAGACACTGGATAATCTACTTAGCCTATTAGAGAAATCAGACCCTATAGATTTAATCGATACTGTGGCTATCAAAGCCTTGTTAAATCAGCACGTTGATACAAAAAATTAACCTGTAACGTGTTCCTTTACTTTCAAAAAGCAATATGATAAATCCCCCCCCCCGTCGGATAATCCAAACTTGGCAGCTTTTGTCAATCTTGTGAGCGCAGATATTAAAATCAGATCAGAAAGTAATCTAACTAAGGAGGAAAAGATGGCATTGCAATCTCTCAAAGACCAACTTGGATTGACTATAAAACCAGCAGACAAGGAGGGGGATATAGTAATAATGACAAACGACCAAAATCAAACAATGTGTAATAAGATTCTCCAGAATCAAGCTTGGTATAGGAAAATCTCGAAAGGTACCATTGACAAATTCAATAAAAACTTCTGTGCTCTAGTCGATGAGGCATATGCAAATGGAGCGATAGATAAAGACACTTGGGATTTTATACGTACAAAATACCCCACGATTCCGACTTTCCATAGATTGCTGAAAATACACAAGGATTTGCAAACACCACCAGGAAGACCAATTATTTCAGGGGTGGGAAACATTACATAAAATTCGAGCAAATTTATTGTTGCCCATTTTTAGACCGTACGTAATGAACCTCCCTTCCTATAGTATATCAAGGATACAATACATCTGTTTAAAATTTAGAGGGCATACACCTTACCCCTGATACATTACTTGTGGCTATAGACGTTGAGGCACTCTATAGCTCGATTCCCCACCATCTAGGAATCGTGGCGATAAAACACATACTATCACAATCTCATAAGGATGACTGGAAAATTTGGCAATTTATTATCTCATCATTAGAGTTTATTTTGTCACATAACAGTTTTTCCTTTGATGGCTCCCATTTCCTCCAGATGCAGGGGGTAGCGATGGGGACTTATTGTGCCCCGTCCTATGCCAACCTGTACCAGGGGGAGTGGGAGCGCTCCCTCCTAGATGATGAAGATTTGTCTACATTAATGAGCCATATTACAACATGGTATCGCGCTACATTGATGATATCTTCATCATCTGGGAGGGATCTGTTGATACGCTCAATACATATCATGTTAGCTCAATAAAAATGATTTCAATTTGAACTTCACCATGTCCTTTAGCAAGGGTATGATTACTTTTTTGGATGTTAAAATCTCAAAAAATATGGATGGTACTCTCTCCAGTGTTTTATTTAGAAAGGCCACTGCAGGGAATACCATCCTACAAGCATCTAGTGCACACCCTCAGCCTCTTATACAATCAATCCCTTACAGCCAGTATCTGAGGCTAAGGAGGAACTGTGCGACAGAGACCTCTTTCCTCACAGAAGCGAACCTCTTAAAGATAAGACTTCTAAACCGAGGGTATTCGCTCAAATGCCTCAAAAAAGCCTTTAGGAGTGCAAATGTTCAGTCCAGGAGTAGCCTCCTTTTCTCTACAAATGACAAAAGATGTACCTAACAACAAACAACTCGGATTATAACAAAATACAACAACCAACATAAATTATTAGGAAGACATTGGAAAGGCATTGGAACATACTTATGATCGATCCGACCTTGAGTCCTCACATATCACAACATCCAACAATCACCTATCGTAGAACAAAATACATCAAAGACCAGCTAGTTCAAAGTGAGTTTGTAGGCCTATTTAGATCAGATCCGTGTAAAAATGTAGGTACATTCACATGCGGTGGATGTACCACCTGTCGGCATATGAATACCAAATCGGGTAAATTATTACCTACCTTTTAAACCTCAGCACTTTGCCAATTGCAAAACGTTGGGGGTGGTATATTTGCTTGCTTGCCAGTGTGGAAGTTTTTACATTGGCAAGACCAAGTTGGAATTTTGCAAACGTGCAAGACGCCATATTACCAGCATGCTGACAGCCAACTCGGAGCTCCCTCTGGGGAGACATGTTGGCGGTTATCATGCTGGAGTATGTCCTAGTTTTCAATTTTTAATCCTAGATTGTATCCATCCTAATATGAGAGGAAGAGATTGGAACAAACTCTTCCTGCAGCGGAAGCCCGCTGAATCATGGAACTTAACGCCACCCATCCACCTGGCTTAAACACCCAACTAAGCTATAGGCCATTTTTGGAAGGGTTGGAATCAGGTATTTGTGAGAAGGATCACTGATTGAGGGTTCTTGGTTTGGGTACGATGGATATTTTATACACTGGACCTTATCATGTTGCCTATTTGCAACATGTGTATTTGTTATATATGTTGTTTATTCTTGTCTTATAGTCTTCTTTTTGATGTAATTTTAATATACAGTATGAGACTTTATTTCATGGTTCTATGTGGTGGTTCTATAATCTCTTTAAGCAAAGCCTGGAAGTAGACGATCGATCATCTGACTGCACATGAATCCTCCTTTAGGTGGTACTCACTGATGTGCTTGGGAAGTTGATGTGCTCAGCTCCCATGAATGCATGGGTATCCTAGTGTATTGGATGTTTCTCATTCTGTGACCCCTGTTTTTGTGGCCATCTTAGTAAGTCTGTGTCTTTGTGCACAGATGTCATCTATTCCTTCCATGTCTATTAGTCACAGCTGTATGTTTTTGTGTTGTTCTCTATTATTTAGGGAACACATAGCACAGTGTTTGACACGGGCATTGGATTAATTTCCAAATTTGGCACGATACGGGCATGCTAGTTGCAGTAATGCTTTTCCTTATGTGTAAGCATTGGGATGGTGTGTGCGTGCGGTCCCTGTCTTGGATCATGGATTGCGCTGTCTGGAGCGTGTTCCTATGGGCTTCCCCTTCCTCCCCTTGTTTCTAGAGAGGTGGGGTGGAGCGTTGTGCGAGGCTTGTGTGTGTCTTCTGACTCGGAGACCATTGCTGGTAACGCCCCCCCGTGTGTTGGTGGTCATGTGTGGGGAGGTGGGTGCTCGGCGCGCTTTGAAGGTTGTGGGGGCAGTCGTGTTGATGTGCCGCCCCACCTCCTTTCTTGTCACATTTGTTGCCTCCTTGTTTATACTTTGCATGACACATCGGCGGCTACGCCCCCGCCGACGCCGCACATAGTGGTACTCCCTGCCTTGCACAAAACACACACCCCTGTATGACTCTGCACAAAGATCCACCATCTAGTGCGCATGTGCGGGCGTCTCTTTGAGAGATAAAAGGAGGAATCTCCATTCCTCCCATCTGCTTCCACCCACACTACAGGGTAAATGTTCACCTTGGACCTGGCCAGATATCGTTCCTGTTTACAAGAGGTTAGTGTGCAGTTATTACACCTAGTGGATGGCTGCTGTTGTTAGGATTTGTGTGCACTGATTGATGTGATTTGATCCATTTTATACATATCTGGTGGATATAGCCATTCACAAAGAGGTATATACTCTACATTATTGGTCTACACATAGTAATGATATTTTCTTCTATGTGACGGCCTTTTGTTGTATTTATGTTCATATACCCTACTTTGGGAAATACCTCAGTTGTTTAAAGCTATAACTCTTCTCAAAATTGGAAATGCTATGGAGGGGTTCTCTGCCCAATTGCTGGTGTTGTCTTATTATGATAATAACTGGTGTGGATACTGAGACCTTATCTGGGGAGCTGAGGCTGTCCGTTGTCTCACTTGGACGGCTATGAGTACAAGGTATTAAAACCAGCATAATGTCTTTCCCCATTTAAATGCCATACCACCGACTGCAATAAAATATATAAAAACTGAACTTATTTTGTTCTAACAATAATATTATTGTTAAATACATTACTTAATTTGTCACCCTTAAACCATATGTACAGTCATGTTTTTACAAAAAAATCTGTTCTTTCTACAGAAACATTTTTGTTCCTTGCGGCATCCAGTATTACTACCAGTAAAATCATCAGTACCATTTAAGTCTGCGATTTGAAAATATGGCCTCCCACTTATTCAAACTCACATGATGTCCGTAAACATTCCAACTGAGGTGATGACTGTCCCAGGTCTTCAAGGTTTCCCTGTAACATTTGAGCCCTTTCCTACCTCTGGCTCTGTATCAGGTGGTACTCATAGTGCAGACCACACTTTGGATCGGTATGTTTTTCCAGACTTTGCTTCAATGATGCTCCTGTATAATACCTTTATCCCTGATCCTAATTTTGATTTGTAATTGTGTTTTATTGTAGAATGTTGTATAGCAGTAATACTTCACATGGAATTCCCCTGAAGAAAGGGCTCTATACCGGTCTTGAAACGCGTCGGGCTCAGTATTGAAGGAATTTTATTTACATGATCCTATTCTGCTCTTTGTTTTTATGTATTCGATTTATGGTGATGTGTGCACCACACCTTTTATACAAATAAACACATTTCTATTTTCTCATATTCTGATATTTGTTAGTTGCCCTTAAAGTCCCATAGTACTTTCATTGGGGGGTACTCTCTATTCATGATTCCTTATATTGGGATGTTGGCAACCTCTGGGTCTACTTGGGTGGATTTCTACAATTTTAAAGGTTATGTTGTCATGTGGAAAACTACTGTACATCAATTTTATCTATTTTGCAATAAAGTGGAAGTAATTTTATACTAGTGTCTAATGTTTTGCCTTACAGACAAATACACATCCTTAAACGTTCTACATGAAAAAATGGGAGGCTCTGTCCCCTAGATGTTCTTTTTTCTTTGTTTATGCTCTTTTGTTCTGCTAAAAGATAAAAAAAAAGCCTCTGAGGAAGAACAAGTTTTGAAATGCATTTGGCTTTGGGTTCAATCGATTCTGGGTTTTTAAAGGCTTTAAAATCATTCCCCAGGTTGGGGGCAAATACAACCCATGATAAGGTTTATGTACACCATTTTTATAATTATGTTTTCAGAGATACTATATGGATCAAATCAGATGGCCTGATAGATATGTTTTAGCACTTTTTGAATAAAGAATATATATTTTATGTATACCTGCGTGGTTAAGTTGGTACTCTATTAAGCCCCTGCCACCCGCACAACCAATTGATGGTTTCCTTTTTGTTTGCAAGTGTTTGCTTGGGGTTAGCAATCTCGGAGCGCCTTTATGTGTTATAGTCTGTGGATCGTTGAGTGTTTTTTAACTTTTGAAATGTTAAAGTATAACTAAAGGCAAAACTTTTTTCATTATGGATTATGGAGTAAGAGAGAGTTAGAACCCCTGTCAGTTTTTTGGGTTTTTTTTGCCGTCTGTGTCTCATTGGGGATTTTCTCTTCACTTCCTGTCCCATAGCCAAAACAGGGAGTAAGTGGGGAGATCCCTCCATCAGTTCCCATCAATGCAGCCTCACCAGTGCCCATCAATGCAGCCTCATCAGTGCCCATCAGTACAGCCTATCAGTGCCCATCAGAGCGACCTCCTCAGTGCCCATCAGTACAGCCTATCAGTGCCCATCAGGGCAACCTCCTCAGTGCCCATCAGTACAGCCTATCAGTGCCCATCAGTGCAACCTCCTCATTGCCCATCAGTACAACCTCCTCAGTGCCCAGCTGTACAGCCTATCAGTGCCCACCAGTGCAGCCTCATCAGTGCACATAAGTGCAGCCTCATCAGTTCCCATCAGTAAAGCCTATCAGTGCCCATCAGTGCAGCCTCATCAGTCCACATCAGCTCAGCCTATCAGTGCCCATCAGGGCACCTTGATCAGTGAAAAAGAAAAAATACTTATTTGCAAAATTTTATAACAAAAAACTTTTGGGTTGTTTTTTTTTTTTCATTATATATATATATATATATATATATATATATATATATATATATATTGTTAGGAGGAAAAAAACAAGTGGTGATTAAATACCACCAAAAGAAAGTTCTATATGTCTAAAAGAAAATGATAAAAAAAGTCACATGGGTACAGTGTTGCATGACCGCGCAATTGTCATTCAAAGTTTGCCAGCATTGAAAGCTGAAAATTGGCCTAGGCAGGAAGGGGGTAAAAATGGTTAAAATGACAATTGTTTATGAAACATGGTACATTAGGAAACATGCCATCATTCAGTTTGAGTTTACTTCTACTTTAGCGGTTGTGAACCACAACTTATCTAAAATTTGGCCGTACTGGTCAACATGCTCTCTTTCTCTCTTTAAGATCCTAAATGCAAACTAAGGATTATTATTATTATTATTATTATTATACAGTATTTATATAGCACCAACAGTTTACGTAGCGCTTTCCAACTTGAGGGTAGACAGTACAAATACAATACACTTTGATACAGTAGGAATCAGAGGGCCCTGCTCCTTAGAGCTTACAATCTAAGAGGGAAGGTCAAGAGATACAAGATGTAATAACTGTAGGTGATGTGCTGATTGAGAAGATAAATGTACAGTTGTTAGGTGGGGGCCAGATAGGCTTCTCTGAAGAGTCGAGTTTTCAGGGATCGTCTGAAAGTGGATAAAGTAGGAGAAAATCGGACGGATTGGGGTAGAGCATTCCAGAGGATGGGGGAGGCTCTGGAGAAGTCCTGAAGGCGAGCATTGGATGAGGTGACAAGGGAGTTTGAGAGCAGGAGGTCTTGGGAGGAGCGAAGAGAACGATTAGGTTGGTATTTTGTGACTAGGTTAGAGATGTAGCTGGGGGCCAGGTTGTGGATGGCTTTGTAAGTTATAGTTAGTATCTTGAATTTAATTCGGTGACTGAGTGGCAGCCAATGGAGGGATTGGCAGAGGGGTATAGCAGACGCTGAGCGGTTTGTGAGGTGGATGAGCCTGCCAGCAGCGATCATGATTGACTGAAGTGGGGATAGCCTATTTAGAGGTAAACCAATGAGGAGGGAGTTGCAGTAGTCGAGGCGGGAGATGACCAGGGAGTGGATTAGAAGCTTTGTGGTGACATTGGTTAGGAAGGGGCGTATCTCAGAGATGTTGCGGAGATTGAGGCGGCAAATTTTGGAAAGTGATAGAATGTGGGTTCGAAAGGTTAGTTCAGAGTCCAGGATTACACCTAGGACCTTGGCATGGGGAGATGGGTTGATAGTTGAGCCGTTGATATTGACAGGGAGATCAGGGGAAGTGGCACCTGAGGGGGGAAATATCATGAGCTCAGTTTTGGATAGGTTGAGTTTGAGGAAGTGATGTGACATCCAGGCTGATATGTCTGCTAGTAAGTTGGTAATGCGTGAGGAGACAGATGGAGAGAGCTGGGGGGTGGAGAGATAGATTTGGGTGTCATCAGCGTAGAGATGATATTTAAAGCCGTGGGAGGCAATCAACTGACCCAAGGAGGTAGATTGAGAAAAGGAGAGGTCCAAGAACAGAACCTTGGGGGACCCCAACGGAAAAAGGAAGAGGAGAGGAGGAAGTAGAGTTGTAAGTGACACTGAAGGAGCGGTGGGGAGAGGTAGGATGAGAACCAGCGAAAAGTAAAGTCATGGAGACCAAAGGAGTGGAGTTTTAAAGATGATATAAATCACATCTCAACCTGTCCAAACATATCCGGTGCATCCATGCAATTCTATTTGTTTTAGACAAGAAATTCAGAAGTGTTTGGCAAGCATACAAATGCAACAAGACATTCTAATTAAAAATCACTGAGCTGAAAACTGCTTGGATTTTGCTAGAGACAAATATGATATAGTGCTGCCATCTAATGGCAAGAAAAAAAAATGACTTTAAAGCGAAGGTGCACCTTAGATTACTCTAATGCCCCATACACACAATCGGAATTTCGGCCCGCAAAAGACCAATGAGAGTTTTTCGTCGGAAAATGTGACCGTGTGTATGCTCTATTGGGCTTTTGCTGGCCGAATTCCAGCCAGCAGAAGATTGAGAGAATGTTCTTAATTTTTCGGTCGGAAAAGTTCCTATCCGAAAATGCGATAGTCTGTGGCAATTCCGACGCTCAAAATTCTTACGCCTGCTCGGAAACAATTCAACACATGTTCGGAGGCATTGAACTTCATTTTCTCAGCTTGTCGTAGTGTTTTACGTCACCGCGTTCTTGACGGTCGTAAGTTCAGCGAACTTTTGCGTGACCGTGTGTATGCAAGGCAAACTTGAGCGGAATCCCGTCGGAAAAGCCGTCATATCGCGTGTATGCGGCATTATAGTTGTATACCACGTGTACCTTGATAAATGCATTACACCATGTTTGACTTTTATCCACACTCTGGTTGTCTTGCAATCAGCACAGATAACTGCTGGACATTTACCAGTGACACCATGCAACTCACAGTGTCACTTACAACCCCCCTTTACAACCCCCCCCCCCCATGCTATCTACACCCTTGACAGCATCAGGGCGCAGAGGAAGCGTTTCAAGTTTCAGGATTTGCATTTACAAGAGGTAGCTAGCATAGGGTGGGGGGAAGTAGAGCGACACCATGAGATGCATGGGGTTGCTGCTAAAGTAAGGTGACCAGATGTCACCAAAATGAAATCTGGGGACACCATACTGACCACACTCATTTTTAACTACACCCACAAACTGGTGCATATTAACTACTTGCCGACCCACCACACTACTTTTACTGCGACGGGGCGGCAGCTACAGGCACTGAAATGCACTGGTATGTCGCTGCCTTTTTCCAGCTGCCTGCCTACTCTCTAGTGGTTAATATACATATTTATCAATATTTAGATGGTATACACAAAATGTAAATATTAACAATACCCATGAGGGCCCATTCATACCAGATGCAGTTGGATGCATTTTTGAATGTATTCCAACTGCATAGACGGTCCAAAATTCAGGTTATCTATGGGCACAGTTCCCACCATTGCAGTGCAGTGAAAAAAGTACATTTTTCCAAACTGCAAATTCGCAAAAACGCACACGAGCACATGTAACGCACACAAACACACCGGAACATATCACAGTGCACATAAAAGCCCAAAGAAAGAAAGAAGAAGGAAGTGCGCTCAAAATACAAATGCTTAGGGGAAAATGCATTGCAAACTCATGTAAATCTGTATGCTAACATGCATGCAAAAAATGTGCAATTTCTGGTGTAAATAGGCCCTAAGGATAATCTGAATGACTTTATAGTTAAAGAGGAAGTAGACCCTGATGGGTTATACTTCCTCTTTATTTCCCTGCAAAGGTAAAGCATAATGGGCTACTATGCACTGCATAGTAGCCTATTATGTGTCACTTACCTGAAACCGAAGCCCGCGATGTCTCCGCTGTCCCCACTAGCATCGAGCGTCCATCTTCACCCCTCTTCCTTCCGGGGCCGTGAACTCCGGCTCTGTGACTGGCCGGAGCATGCGCGCGGGAGCCGTCAGTCACGGCATGACACCCTTTAGAAACGGCACGATCTGCCCTTTCTAAAGTGCGCATGCGCCGTAGACATTAGCGCACGGCTTTATTGTAAATATCTCCTAAACCGCACCTACAGGTAAGCCTTAATATAATACTTAGTATGTATAATATAATATACTTTAAAAATCAAAACAAAGTGACAAAATGTGAGCATGACAAGAATAATGAAAAATAATTAAAGACCAAGGGCATTCTGGGATAGAAAATGCAGGTGGTGGGTATAGGAAGATTGCATGTATAGTGGGAGTGGCTTAACCGTATCACTGCCAGGGCCGTTTTTGCATTTTTCACAGTAAAACGTTGTGTTTTTTTTTTTTTGGCAACCTGCAAGGCAATGTCATAATGTGCTAGTATGCATTGTATACTAGCATATTATGTGAAACTTACCTTAGAACAAAGCCCCTCCAGTGATGCTCTGTCACTGCTGAAGGCACTTCCATCTTCACCCCGTCTTCCTTCCATGTTTGCGGACTCCGGTGCACGTTTAGGAGATATTTACAGTACCTATGAAGGGCACTGATAGGCTGCATTTGATGGGCAATGATAGGCTAAATTTGATGGGCACTGGTGAGGCTGCATTTGATGGGCACCGATAAGCTGCATTTGATGGGCACTGGTGAGGCTGCATTTGAAGGGCACTGATAGGCTGCATTTGATGGGCACTGATAAGTTGTATTTGAAGGGTACTGGTGAGGCTGCATTTGAAGGGCACTTATAGGCTGCATTTGATGGGCACTGATAAGTTGTATTTGAAGGGTACTGGTGAGGCTGCATTTGAAGGGCACTGATAGGCTGCATTTGATGAGCACTAATAAGCTGCCTTTGTTGGGCACTGGTGAGGCTGCATTTGATGGGCACTGATGAGCTGCACTTGGGCACTGATAGGCTGCATTTGAAGGGCACTGGTGAGGCTGTATTTGATGGGCACTGATAAGCTGCATTTAAGGGATAAGAAATGAAGAGATATGTTAGTAAAAGTAGCACACATTACACACATTTCACATTGTTAGGCACACATGTAACCCCTTGATCGCGCTGGATGCTAACCCCTTCCCAGCCAGTGTCATTAGTACAGTGACAGTGCATATTATTATCACTGTATTAGTGTTTGGTGATGTCAATGGTTAGTCAGTCCCCCCCCCCAGCATCAGTTAGTGTCAGTAATGCCCCGTACACATGATCAGACTTTCCGACAACAAAACCGTGGAATTTTGTTCGAAGGTCGTTGGCTCCAACTTGTCTTGTCTACACACGGTCACACAAATGTTGGCAAACAACTACATTCGTAGTGACGTACTAAACAAACTTCGTGGTTTTACAGCTCTTTTGCGCCACCCTTTGGGCTCCTTCTGCTAATTTCGTGTTAGTAGAAGTTTGGTAAGTGTTGATTCAAGATTTTCTTTTTGCGTTTTTCATTTAGCGCTATTATTATTATTATTCTTGATATCACGTGAGCAAAAAAGCCTTTGAAACTTCGTTTGCAATAACTCCATCAGTATCACCAGCAAAGCAGCTTCATTATTATCCCATTAAAAAAGAAGAGAATGTGCGCTGCATTTGGAGAATTCAGAATTTGCCACGTCACGAAAGTTAATTCTCCATTACGAAAGCTAGTTTACAAGACCGACTGCTTCTGCTTCTGAGCATGCGTGAACTTTTGTGCGACAGACTTGTGTACACATGATCGGAAAGTCCGACAACAAAATTTTGTTGGCGAAAAATTGGAGAACCTGCTAGCAAACATTTGTTGGCATACACACGATCGGACTTTCCGCCAACAAGCTCACATCCAACTTTTCCTGACGGAAAATCCAATCATGTGTACGCGGCATTAGTTAGCGCCCGCCGGAGTTCTATTATAATGTTGCTGATCATCACCATTAGTAGTATATAAAAAAAATATCCAGTATATATACACCATAGTTTGTAGACACTATAAATTTCACTCACATTAATCAATATGCACTGGGTTATTTTACTAAAGACATGTAGCAAAATATATATTGGCCTAAATTTATGAAGAAATTCGATTTTTTTTTAATTGGATGTTTTATAGCAGAAAGTAAAAACTATTGTTTTCTTTTTTTTCAAAATTTTCAAGTTTTTTTTTTTTTTTTTTTATGTTTATGTCACCAAAAAAAACCAGTGGTGATCAAATACCACCAAAAGAAAGCTCTATTTGTGTGAAAAAAAATTATATAAATTTAGTTTGGGTCGAGCATTGCATGACTGAGCTATTACCAGTAAAAGTACCAAAGTCATGTAGCAGAATACATTTTGGCCAAAATTTATGAAGAAATTAGATTTTTTTTTTTGCTGAATATGTTTAACCACTTCCCACCCGGCCACTGCACATAAACGGTCGGGTGGGTGCTCTCTCCTTCTGAGTGGACGTTCAAGAACGTCCCTCAGACGGAGGTGGATCGCGCGTGCGCGCACGTGCAGCGGCACGATCCGGACACTACGCATCTCTGATCGGCAGGAGGGCTCTGTGATTGGCCCTCCTGATCACATAACGGGCGTGTCCAATCACAGCCATCTTGTGATGTAAACAGAGAGCCGGTTGCTAGGCGATTGGCTCTCCTCTCCTCACACAGAAGTTGTCGGTGAGGAGAGGAGAGCGGATCGCTGCAGCCGGCTGGTGATCAGTGAGTATGAGCTGTTTTTTACAGCTTTTTACATACTGATCACCAGTGTAAAACACACATGTAAAACACACACGTAAAACATGTACACAGTGTAAAACACACATCTAAAACATGTACACAGTGTAAAACACACATGTAAAACATGTACACAATGTAAAACACACATCTAAAACATGTACACAGTGTAAAACACACATGTAAAACATGTACACAATGTAAAACACACATGTAAAACATGTACACAGTGTAAAACACACATGTAAAACACACATGTAAAACATGTACACAATGTAAAACACACATGTAAAACATGTACACAGTGTAAAACACACATGTAAAACACACATGTAAAACATGTACACAATGTAAAACACACATGTAAAACATGTATACAACGTAAAACACACATGTAAAACATGTACACAATGTAAAAAACACCTGTCCTCCACAGATTTAACAGTAAAATCACATGTCCCAATGATTCTCTGCACACATATGTCCGTGATCACCAGTGCACATCTGTACATGATCATCTGTGTACATCTGTCCGTGATCACACAAACCAATTATTATACACTTAACGGGATTTTTTTTTACCAAAGACATAGCAGAATACATTTTGGCTTAAATTTTTGACAAAATTCGATTTTATTGGATTTCTTTTAAAATAGAAAGATGAAAATATTGTTTTTTTTTCCAAATTTCCGCTCTTTTTTCACTTATATCGCAAAAAATATAAAACGGAGCCGTGAATAAATACCACCAAAAGAAAATCTATTTGTGCGAACAAAATTATAAAAAATTCATTTGGGTGCAGTGTAGCCTGACCGCGCAATTGTCATTGAAAGTGCAAGAGCGCTGAAAGCTGAAAATTGGTCTGGGATAGAAGGGGGTGAAAGTGCCCAATATTGATGTGGTTAAAACAGAAAGTAAAAAATATATTTTATATTTTTTCAAAATGTTTGGTCTTTTTCTGTTCATATCACCAAGAATTAAATATAAATAAACCCAGTGGAGATCAGATACCACCAAAGTAAAGCTCTATTTGTGTGAAAAAAAATATGAAACAAATTTTGCTTGGGTATACCGTTGCATGACCGCGCAATTACCAGTTAATATGGTGCAGTGCGTAATAGCAAAAAACGGCCTGGTCATGAAGGGGGTAAAACCTTCCAGAGCTGAAGTTGTTATTACTGCTTTAATTCCTATGACTGTCAGCTTACCTAGTTGGCAAAATGCAGTATAGTTTTCTGAAATACCTCAAACATATAACACATTTTGGCCACTAGGTAGAGCTGAGGAACATAGGAATGAATTACAGAAAATATGGGGAAAATGGGGAAAATTTGGACAGCCTGCATAAATTGGTGTGTCATTCTTCCAACAAATGTTTTATATATAGACATCTAGGAATCAGAAGGACCTTCATGGCAAGACCTTAGGTATTCTACAAATGAATGCTGCAGATTTTACCAAAATGTTTTGGAATTGCATTTACAATGTTAACCACTTGACTACTGGGCACTTAAACTCCCTTCCTAACCAGACCAATTTTCAGCTTTCGGTGCTCTCTCATTTTGAATGACAATTACTCAGTTATGCAACACTGTACCCATATGAAATTTTTGTCCTTTTTTTCACACAAATAGAGCTTTCTTTTGGTGGTATTTAATCACCGCTGGGTTCTTTATTTTTTGCGCTATAAAAGAAAAAAGACTGAAAATTTGGGAAAAAAATGCATTTTTCTTCGTTTCTGTTATAAAATTTTGCAAATTAGTAATTTTTCTTCATATATTTTGGCCAAAATTTATACCGCTACATATCTTTGGTAAAAATAACCCAAATCTGTGGATATTATTTGGTCTTTGTGAAAGTTATAGAGTCCAAAAGCTATGGTGCCAATATCTGAAAATTGATCACACCTGAAGTACTGATGGCCTATCTCATTTCTTGAGACCCTAACATGCCAGAAAAGTACAAATACCCCCCAAATGACCCCCTTTTGGAAAGAAGACATTCCAAGGTATTTAGAAAGATGCATGATGAGTTTTTTTAAGTTGTCATTTTTTCCCACAATTCTTTGCAAAATCAAGGTTTTTTTCTCTTTTTTTTTTTCACAAAATTGTCATATTAGCAGGTTATTTCTCACACACAGCATATGCATACCACAAATTACACCCCAAAACACATTCTGCTATTACTCCTGAGTACAGCGATACCACATGTGTGAGACTTTTACACAGCGTGGCCACATACAGAGGCCCAACATGCACGGAGCACCTTCGTGCGTTCTGGAGTGCCCAGGCCAATTCTGACATTTCTCTCCTACATGTAAAAATCATCATTTATTAGCTAGAAAATTACATAGAACCCCAAAACATTATATATGTTTTTTTTAGCAAAGACCCTAGAGAATACAATGGCAGTTGTTGCAACTTTTTATCTCACATGGTATTTGCGCAGCAATTTTTCGAGCACTTTTTCTTGAAAAAAAACAGTTTTGTGCTTTTAAAAAAAAAAAAAAAACAGTAAAGTTAGCCCAATGTTTTTGCATAATGTGAAAGATGAAGTTATGTAAATTGATACCTAACATGTCACCCTTCAAAATTGCACACGCTCGTAGAATGGCGCCAAACTTCGCTACTTAAAAATCACTATAGGCGATGCTTTAAAATTTTTTACTGGTTACATGTTTTGAGTTACAGAGGAGGTCTAGGGCCAAAATTATTGCTCTCGCTCTACCGATCGCAGCGATACCTCAGGTATGGTTTGAACACCATTTTCATATGTAGATGGGACTTACGTATGCGTTCGCTTCTGCATGCGAGCACACGGGGGGAAAATTTTTTTTTTTTATTGTTCATTTTACTTTATTTATATTAGTTTGACGCTTTTGGCCAAAAAAAAATAATTTTTGATCACTTCTATTCCTATTACAAGGAATGTAAACATCCTTGTAATAGGAATATGGCATGACAGGTCCTCTTTACAGTGAGATATGGGGTCAATAAGACCCCACATCTCACCTCTAGGCTGGGAAGCCTGAAATTAAAAAAAAAAAATCCTGGCTTCGATCGTATCGGTGAGTCGGTAGAAGCACCTGAGGGCGGCGGGAGGGGGGTCGTCCGCTCTCACCTCCCGTAAGAATGATCAAGCAGTGGAACAGCTGCTATGATCATTCTTATGGTGTAGGGAATCGCCGGCTGAAAAAGCTGATATCTGAATGATGCCTGTAGCTTCGGGCATCATTCAGATATCGCCGCACAAAGTAAAGGACGTAGTATGATGGCAGGTGGGCAGGAAGTGGTTAAAACGCATTTTTTTTAACACAAAGTTGTCAATTTATACAATATTTCTAACACATAGCATGTACATAGCAAAAATGACACCCCAAAATAGATTCTCCTACTCCCCCTGAGTATGGCAATACCTCATGTGTGAGACTTCCACAGCCTGGCCACATACAGGGGCCGAGTATGGCTGAGCATGGCTGGGTATGGAAGAGTATTGCAGATTATTGCAGAGTATGGCTGAGTATGGCTGGGTATTGCAGAGTATGGCTGGGTATTGCAGATTATTGCGAGGTATTGCAGGGTATTGCGGGGTATTCCGGAGTATTGCAGAGTATTGTGGAGTATTGCGGGGTATTGCAGAGTATTGCAGGGTATTGCGGAGTATTGCAGGGTATTGCACCACATTGCAGGGTATTGCAGACTATTGCAGAGTATTGCGGGGTATTGCAGAGTATTGCGGGTATTGCAGAGTATTGCAGAGTATTGTGGGGTATTGCAGGGGATTGCAGAGTATTGCAGGGTATTGCAGAGTATTGCGTGGTATTGCAGAGTATTGCAGGGTATAGCAGAGTATTGCGGGGTATTGCAGAGTATTGCGGGGTATTGCAGGGTATTGCAGAGTTTTGCAGGGTATTGCAGGGTATTGCAGAGTATTGCGGGGTATTGCAGGGTATTGCAGAGTTTTGCAGGGTATTGCAGGGTATTGCAGAGTATTGCAGAGTATTGCAGGGAATTGCAGGGTATTGCAGAGTATTGCAGGGTATTGCAGAGTATTGCAGGGTATTGCAGAGTATTGCGGGGTATTGCAGAGTATTGCAGAGTATTGCGGGGTATTGCAGAGTATTGCAGAGTATTGCGGGGTATTGCAGAGTATTGTGAGGTATTGCAGAGTATTGCACAGGGAATTGCAGAGTATTGCACAGGGAATTGCAGAGTAGTGCAGGGTAATGCTGAGCATGGAGGGATGGCTGAGCATGGATGGATGGATCCATGGCTGTGACTGCACATGTCACTGAGCAGTGCTGTGAGCACTACACATCCAGCCCACAGCGCTGCTACCATCCGATCCCTCCCCCCTCTGTGTACCGATCGGTACACAGAGGGGAGGGAGGAACCGGCATCATGACATGACGCCGGTTCGTTTACGTGTGTGTTTACATGTGTTTACCGTGATCCATGATGCGCCGGGTCCTCTGGACCCGGAGGTCGGGGGTTGTTCCCGTGTGCGCACCCCAGGGGGCGCGCGGGAGCGGTTTTTTGGGATCACGTCATATGACGTGCTCCCAGAGTTATCCAACCGCCCTGCAGCCGTCATTTGGCTATGGGCCGGTTGGTAGCTGGTTAAATAGGATAAGAGATTGAAATGATTGAGTCTATATACTTGTATTAAATATACACTATATTACCAAAAGTATTGGGACACCTGCCTTTACACACACATGAACTTTAATGACATCCCAGTCTTCGCCCGTAGGATTCAATATTGAGTTGGTCCACCCTTTGGCCATAACAGCTTTGGCTCCTCTGGGAAGGCTGTCCACAAGGTTTAGGAGTGTGTCTATTAGAATGCTTGACCATTCTTCCAGAAGCACATTTGTGAGGTAAGGCACTGATGTTGGACGAAAAGGCCTGGCTTGCAGTCTCCGCTCTAATTCATCCCAAAGGTGTTCTATTGGGCTGAGGACTCTGTGCAGCCCAGTCAAGTTCCTCCACCCCAAACTCGCTCACCCATGTCTTTATGGACCTTGCTTTGTGCACTGGTGCGCAGTCATGTTGGAACAGGAAGGGGCATCCCCAAACTGTTCCCACAAAGTTGGGAGCATGAAATTGTCCAAAATGTCTTGGTATGCTGACGCCTTAATGCCGCCTACACACGATCGGAATTTCCGTCAGAAAAACCTTGGATGGTTTTTCTGACGGAATTCCGCTCAAGCTTGGCTTGCATACATACGGTCAAACAAAAGTTCTCTGAACTTTCGACCGTGAAGAACACAGTGACGTACAACACGTACTACGAGCTGAGAAAATTAAGTTCAATGCTTCCGAGCATGCGTCGAATTGTTCCCGAGCATGCGTAGGAATTTTGCACGTTGGACTTGCTACAGACGATTGGAATTTCCGATAGGAACTTTTTCCGCCGGAAAAATAGAGAACCTGCTCTCAATCTTTTGCTGGCGGAAATTCCGCCAGCAAAAGTCCGATGGAGCATACACACGGTCTGAATTTCCGACCAAAAGCTCGGACTTTTGCTGGTGGAATTTCCGATCATGTGTACGAGGCATAAGGGTTCCCTTCACTGGAGCTAAGGGGCCAAGCCCAACCTCTGAAAAACAACCCCACACCATAATCCCCCCTCCACCAAAAGATTTGGACCAGTGCACAAAGGAAGGTCCATAAAGACATTAATATCGAGTTTGGGGTGGAGGAACTTGACTGGCCTGCACAGAGTCCTCACCTCAACCTGATAGAACACCTTTGGGATGATTTAGAGCAGAGACTGCGAGCCAGGCCTTCTCGTCCAACATCAGTGCCTGACCTCACAAATGCGCTTCTGGAAGAATAGTCAAACATCCCCATAGACACACTCCTAAGCCTTGTGGACAGGCTTCCCAGAAGAGTTGAAGCTGTTATAGCTGCAAAGGGTGGGCCAACTCCATATTGAACCGTATGGACTAAGACTGGGATGCCATTAAAGTTCATGTGCGTGTAAAGGCAGGCGTCCCAATACTTTTGGTAATATAGTATATATATATATATATATATATATATATATATATATATATATATGTGTGTGTGTGTGTGTAAAGCGCTGCGCTATATAAGTACCTGAAATAAATAAAAATAAATACAATTCACTTTAACATTTCTTTATCGTAAAACATTATAAAATGTTAGTATTTATGGGTTCTTCTACAATTGTGAATATTTATAACCATTGGTATGCCTCATTTTTCCCCTTGCAATCAATGTGCTATTACAGTATGAAAACATAATTACACCCATCATCCACAACCTCCACCTGGATTTACTTTCCTGTATTAGTGATGTTGCCGGAGTTTGCCGTGTTCTAGAATACAAATCCTGTGGTTGCCATGGCAGGAGAGTACAATGTATATTAACATGGGATTAGTCAAGTTATATCTTGTTGATGTTCTTTGTTCTGTATGAGTGTAATAAGGTCTCACCTCCAACGCTTCTCCTATAATTATAGTATATGTGTCAGGCTGGATGGAAGATGCACTCCGAAGGGAAAGAAAACACCCAGAATGCTCTGTGTGGGAGGAAATGGTTAATGTGGGTTATTTAGACAAAGAGACGTTGTACTGAATTGTGGAATGGATTTTGGCAAGGACAAGTATATAACACAATAGATTACAAAAGTTCCGGATAGGACTTGGGCTCCAGCTGCCACAGTGCAATGCAGTGTCTGACCTGCAGGGTGCTCCGGCTGGACCAGCGCAGTGCCGATACGCCGATACCGACACATCGCACTGTTTACTTTTTATTTACACAAACTTTAGGCTACATTCTATATGAAAAATGCATCAAAAGCGCGTTTTTGCCACATTTTTCCTACATTGTGTTAAATTTAACACAACGCATTATGCGTTTTGTCGCGTCTGTGTTTTCCCATATCACGTCCCGCTATTCTAATGTGCTTTTAAGTACGACTATTGATGCGACTTTAGAAGTTCTCAAGCCCCAGTTCACATAATTGCATGACAAGGGAAATGACATTATATTCTGACTTCAGTGCGATTTCAGCCCCATAGACTTCTATGTTATCTCACAGAAGTTGCATCAGCATAGATAAGAAGCATTCCTATGCGACTTTGATGGATCTGTCATCCTTGCTGTCTAAAGGGTAGTTTCACATTGAAGCAGTTTTAACCCTTTCTTTGATCGATCGTTCGTCCCTTTGTTCCTTTGATTATTCAATTGAAGCAAGGATATAATAATTGATCAATCAAAGGAAGGATCAATCAATCAAAGGAAGGATTGAATATTCAATCAAAGGAAGAATCGATCGAAGGAAGGATGAATCGATAGATTGAAGGAGGAATTGAAGGATCAATTGATCGAAAGAAGGGTGACTCAATTGAAGGAACAATCAAACAACTGATCAAAGGATGGATTGAAGGAACAATCAAACAATTAATCAAAGGATGGATTTGTTTAAAGAAGGATCAAATAATTGATTAAAGAATGGATTAGTTGAAGGAAGGATCAAACAATTGATCAAAGGATGGATTGATCAAAGGAAGTTTCAAAAAATCAATAGAAGGATGGATTAATCGAAGGAAGCATCAAGCAATCAATCAAAGAATGGATTGATTAAATAAGGGATCAAACAATCGATTGATGGATGGATTGATCGAAGGAAGGATCAAACAATCGATCGAAGGATGGATTGATCAAAGGAAGGATCAAGCAATCAATTGAATGATGGATTGATCGAAGGAAGGATCAAACAATCGATTGAAGGATGGATTGATTAAAAGAAAGATCAAACAATCGATTGAAGGATGGATTGATTAAAAGAAGGATCAAACAATCGATTGAAGGGTGGATTGATCAAACGAAGGATCAAACAATCGACTGAAGGATGGATTGATTGAAGGAAGGATCAAACAATCGCTCAAAGGATGGATTGATTAAAAGAAGGATCAATCAGTTGAAGGAAGGATTAATCGATCAATCAAAGGAAGGATTAATTGATCAAAGGAAGGATCGATCAATCGAAGGAAGACTTCAAAATCGTAGGCTTATTCAAAATCGATGGATGAAGGATGACCAGGGAGGAGAGGTGAGGAATAAATCCATTACATGGATGAATGAATGAATGCTTCTTATCTATGCTGATGCGACTTCTGTGAGATAACATAGAAGTCTATGGGGCTGAAATCGCACTGAACTCCACCAGGAACCGAAATTGCATTGAGCTAAGTTGATTAGAAGGGCACTATTAAATATAATGATTTCCCTTGTCATGTGATTCTGTGAACCCAGGCTTGAGAACTTCCCACAGGTGCATTGTGAGTTTAATCCGGTTTCCATTTATTTCAATGGAGGGATGCATCTTTGGAGCGTTTTCTTTACCGGACCAAACATGCACCAAAAATGCAGCAAGCAGGATTTTTTTAACTGCAACTGAGGCGCAGCAAACCAGTGAGGAGCTACACAGGATCTACAGGGATGCAGTTTTCTTCCGCTTTTTTTTTAACTGAACAGCTGAACTAAATCAGATCAGTGTGAAAGCAAGCAGAGTCACAAGCAGGGCCGTGCTACCACTAGGCAAACTAGGCAGCTGCCTAGGGCACCCAGCCACTGGTGTTCCTACTGTCATCATACTGCGGCAAGGTGGCACGATCCCGCAAATCGCAGTAGGTGAATGTCGGCACAGGAACTCGCTGTTTGTGGGTGCGCGCTCCCATTGGCCAGCAGGGGAGCCAATCAGCGGGTGGAGCGGACTCGATGTTCGCCGGCCACCCGCGATTGTTCCCTGCAGTGACAGGACGGGGATCTGCCTGTGTAAATAAGGCAGATCTGCGTTCTGACAGGGGAGATCACACAGATCCTGTCTTTCTGCTAAGCAGGAAGATGGATCTGTGTGTTTCCCCAGTCACACAGTCCTCCATACAGTTAGATAACACAATCAGGGAACACATTTAACCCCTTGATCGCCCCTGATGTTAACCCCTTCCCTGCCAGTGTCATTAGTACAATAACATTGCATATTTTTAGCCCTGATCACTGTAATACTGTCGCTGGTTCCTAAAAAAGTGTAAAAAATGTCAGTTAGATGTCCGATCTGTCCGCCGCAATGTCACAGTCCTGCTAAAAATCACAGATTGCCGCCATTACTAGTAAAAAAAAAGATAACAATAAAAGTGCTATAAATCTATCCCCTATTTTGTAGACGCGATAACTTTTGCGCAAACCAATCAATATATACACTTATTACGTTATTTTTTACCAAAAATGTATAGCAGAATACATATTGTCCTAAACTGATGAATACATTTGTTTTTTTACCTTTTTTTGGGAAATTTTTATAGCAGAAAGTAAACAAATTTTGTTGTTTTTTTCAAAATCGTCACTCTTTTTTTGTTTATAGCGCAAAAAATAAAAACCGCAGAGGCGATCAAATACCACCAAAACAAAGCTCTATTTATGGGAAAAAAGAACATCAATTTTGTTTGGGTACAGCATCGCACGACCGCGCAATTGACAGTTAAAGTGACGTAGTGCCGAATCTCAAAAAATGGCCGTGTTAGGAAGGGGGTAAATCCTTACGTGGCTGAAGTGATTAATTTGTGTACAAACTGAAAACGAAAATGTTTTATTTCAAATGTTTATTTGGGAGATGTGATTGGGGGGTTGGGTGAAGGAACCAGGAAAGGCAAAATAGAAGCAGATTACATTTCAGCTTTAAGTCTTTTTTTTATTATTGCAGCATTTTGTTGACACTTAGTCTAAATATTGACTTTTTGTGACTAACGTGTGTTGTGTTCTGACGCACACCCTACTAAGGCAAACATCACATTATATTTGTTCACTAAAGGGAGATGACAACGACGACATTTTATTTAACCTTTATTCACAATCTGACTGCAAAATCGAATACATTGGAAGATCTGTATAGAAATGTAAAGGTGCCTCTGAGATTATAAAAGATCCTTATATAAAAATAGAAAAAGGTTCCTGGTATAAACGGAATAAAAAAGGTCAAAAGGTGGAATATTTTGAGTAACTCCACACTGCTGAAAGTTTGTAACTTTATTATGAAAATTTCAATAAAAGGAATAAAAAAAAGACAAAAAAAACTCCCATTTTGTTGAGAAAAAAAGATTGACCTCTGATCTATCTACATTGCAAGGTTTTTTAAAGAGTAGTATGGGATTTTTTTTTTTTTTTCAGAGACATACTTACCCAGGTAGATGCAGCATCGGTCCCCCACGGGCTCTAAGACTGAGAACCGAGCGATCAAACACCGCCAACCTCTCCATTCTCAGAGCTCCCTGAGCAGAGAGCTGCTGACTGTCAGTCACCGCTCTCTCCTCTGCCCCCCGCCCCTCCCCCCCCTCGCTCATCACTGGATTGCTGGGCTGTGGAGGGGGTGAGAACGGCCAGCTCAGGCTCTCAGAAGCTCGCTGAGCAGCTGAGCCAGGTCCCGGTCCAAGCATGTGGATAGATCCCAACTTCATTTTCACGACCTTGCCTGAGCCTGGACCGGCTCTGTGACGTCAGCAGACAGCGGGGTTTAGCCCACTGTCTGCTGAAAACGGGTCCCGGGAGTGCAGAAAAAACTGCACTCCTGTAACCCACAGGAGAAGTACAGCCAAACGAGCTTTGGCTGTACTTTTCCTTTAACAAACTTTGTTGCAGATTCCCACCTTTTATTATTCTGAAGAAAACATTGTGTGCTTGTCTGTGTCCATGCGGAAAGTGAATCTAATAGGAGTGGTTTCATAATTAGAAACCAGCTTCTGCACCTGAAGGACTTTAATGAGGAAATTTACAGGGTCTGCATCCTTTTAAATGCTATTTCCTATTGGGAGTATCTCATCAAAATGACATTTTTGTTGCAGGGGATGCCTGATATCTGACCAGGGACGTGCAGACAGGGGAGGCAGGTGAGGCAGAGCCATGAACATAAAAAATAAATAAATACCAAAAAAAAGATTGAGCTTCAAGGGTCATAGCTCAGGGAGCCTGGGGTCATTTGGGTATGTAGCTAAAGTCCTACCCCACCACTGGTCAAAATTTGGTGCTCCTGCCTCCTATAGTTCCGGAGATACGGGGCTTCTTGTGCAGCCGGTCAGTTGCTACATACAGAGCGGCCAGTTTAAATACAAGCTGGCACACTCTGTTTGCAGCAGACTCAGAGGCTGAGTCAGAAGCACTGAGCTTAATGGACAGCTTGGAGCCTTGGACCAATGGTAAAGCACCATTGGAACAAGCTGACCAATAAAAATGCTGCAGTGGAGGCTCCAACCTGTGTGTATCTGGCTCTGACACTAGCCAGTGCCTCACCAGCCACTGACCTCACCGCAAGTCCCCGTATCTGACTTGTATCTTAGTGCAAACTTCTGGGAAAAGTGAGCCAATCACATAAGCAGGAAATGATGTTTCTGGGGGCCATATTGCATTATATTTTACAAAAAATTTCAGAGCAGCAGATTAAAAAGCAAATGTAACTTTTAATCAATTACAATATGACTTGTGTCCCAATTGTATACAATATATTATTTATTTATTTTATTTGCTTTTTTTTTTCCCCCACGAAAGTGGAGTTACCCTTTAAAAGATTTTAATGGTGACAAGACATGACTGCCCAACAAAATAGACTACACAAGAAATCACACTAAATAGTTTCTGATAAATCAAAACCTAATGGAAACAAACCTTACAATCCTTCGTTTAGGCAATGTTCTTATATCATGATTTGACATATCATTTTAATTTTGCATTGTTTATGCCAACCTCAGTAGAGTGTGCAACCAGATTGTAACATGTGTGGTGAGCTTAAAGCGAGAACTAAACCTTCCTATCCTTTACAGCCAAGGAAGCTGCCATATTAGCCTCTGTTTGATCTGCAGCTGCCATGGTGCTGCACATGTGATCAGATATGACACCAACCATTTAATGACTTGACAGTTCATTTGAGAGCACAAGCAGCTGTGGCAGTTATTGTTCACAGCATGCCTTGAATGTCAGGCTAGGTTCACACTACTGCGAATTGGATGCAGTTTTTACCGCATCCAATTCGCATGTCAGGAGATTGTGGTCGGCTCTCTATGGAGCTGGTTCACACATCTCCGGAGCGGCTCCAGTGCGAATTGCATAGGAATCTTATGCGTCTTCTGGTCCGTTTCAGGCCCGAATTCAGCCAAAAATTCCGGATGAAATCGGACCTGAAACAGTGAACAGGGACGCACCGGACTCCTGCTGTGAGCCGCTCTGTGCTTCAGTGTGAACCCAGCCTAACTGTTTTGGGAAACTGTTAAATCAATAGGTTTAGTTCCACTTTAACACATGTCAAAGCTGATTGCATCAGTATACCAAATTAAGTAACTGTCTCAAAAGCCCAGGACACAGAGTAGTTAGACACTATGGGGTTGTGCACTTTTCAAGGTGCAGTTGCTCCAGAGCTTAGAAAATGAGGTGCAGCTTTATTTTTCAAAGAGTACCCAATCACGTACAAGTAAATGTATCAAAGTTCTGAGCCCCTTTAGCCCCGGTTCACACAGGGGCGGCACGACTTGCAGGTCGCCTCACCTCACCGACCTGCGCACGACTTCCACGGCGACTTGCAAAACGACTTCTGTACAGAAGTCTATGCAAGTCGCCTGAAGTCGCCCCAGAAATGCTACAGGAACCTTTTTCTAAGCCGGAGCGACTTGTGTCGCTCCTATTAGAACGGTTCTGTAGTACAGTATGGGAGGCGACTTTTCAGGCGGCTAGGTCGCCTGACAAGTCGCCCCTGTGTGAACCGGCACTTAGGCCTAATGTGACCTCCAGAGTTAGGGACAGCTGACATCCTTCTGTGTAGAGTGGGTTACAAGGCATGGTGGGTGTAATGCAAGATGAAACGGTGGGCGCCAGACACTTTTATGCCGAGTAGACTCTGACGGTCTTTCCGACGGAGTTCTGACGGAGTTCCGCTGAAATGGACTTGCCTACACTCGATCACACCAAAGTCCGATCGTTTAGAACGCGATGACACACGATGGGACTAGAAAAAGGAAGTTCAATAGCCAGTAGCCAATAGCTGCCCTTGAGTCGTTTTTGGTCCGTCGGACTAGCATACAGACGAATGGTTTTCCCGATAGGAATTGAGTCCCTCGGAAAGATTTGAAACATGTTCTATTTCTAGGTCCGTCAGAATTTTCGAAAGAAAAAGTCTGATGAAGCCCACACACGGAATGTCCGACGGAATGATTCCGTCTGACCTTTTCTGCAGGAAAGTTCTGTCGTGTGTACGAGGCATTAGCATGCAAAGAGATTTATTGTCTTTTAAACAGAACTGGGGGAGAGAGGGTTAGGGCCAGGACACTCGTTAGTAGATGCAATGATAATTGGCAGACTCCGAGACTTCTATAGGCAGACAGTCATACAGGTGAAGACCTCCAGCCGGGCACCACTTCTGTATAGGTAGGATGCTGTCTCCTATGGCAACAGTCTTGTAGAAGTTACTAACTGTAATTGTATCCAACTATTTGCAGCACAAACAGTTCTCAGCTTACTCCACAATTACTCACTTCACGAGCTCCCAGTCTCTCTCACTAGACTTCAGATCCAATAGCCACTAGATCCCCTGAGCTCTTCCACTGCCAGCACTCAGTATGTTCCTCAAGCGTCTCCCCCGCTTCCCTGCTGGGTCCCTAACTTGGCACTCACAGATACTCCTCAAGCGTCACCACCCCAGACAGGTCCCTGGCTTGAAACTTGCCAATGCTCCACAAGCGTCTCCTCTGCTGTCCCGCTGGGTCCCTGACATGGCACTTACTGAGGTTTTCCCACTTCTTCACCGAGAAATCTGCTCTGGTACTGGCCTCAGCTTACTCACGATGGTCTCCGTTAACAAGGTGGATGGTCCCTTCGTGGCGACAGCTTCCCCTTCACCTCCGACCACAACTGGTTCCCCCGGCCGACGGAACCGTTACTTCTGGTTGGACTACAAGCCTCTGCTGCTCTCCTGCTTCTGGATAGGCCCTCAGACTGCCTAGCAGCCAGATGCCCCCAGGATAGGCCTAAGGCTTACAGGCCTAGCAGTCTGGGGCAACATAACACACATCCACCCAGACAGTCGTCCAGGTGGCACAGAACCCCGATCACCTGACCCCACCCAAATAGGCTCTCCCAGCAGGCCAAGGGACCCAAGAAAATTCCTGCCCATTGGCTGAGACACCCCATTCATTCATAATCTGTCCTTGCTATGCCCTTGTCTTATCCATTGTCACCAGATACCAGGCCATCTAGTGACAGAGGAGAGATGTGCAGCAATTCCAGAATTAGGGAGAAATCAATTGATCTCCTAACAATTGGCCAAGGCAACTATCTCCTGGCAACTAAATTTAATAGCAACCCTGCCTAAACTTCAGGGTGCTACATAAAATTAAAAAATCTGTATTTTCGCTTGCACATGATTGGATGATCATTCTGGAGAGGACAACAACCATTTAATGACTTGACAATTCATTTAAGAGCACAAGTAGCTGTGGCAGTTCACAGCAAGCCTTGAATGTAACTCTTTTGGGAAACCGTTAAATCGATGGGTTTAGTTTCACTTTCAAACATGTCAGATCTGGAGCAACTGCACTTGCAGAGTTCACAGTATATTTCCCTTTAGTAAATCAACCACTATATGTGTAACAGAGGTGTGAAGCACCGGGGTTGATTTACTAAAGACAAATAGACTTGGGCTTGATTTTCTAAAACTGGAGAGTGCAACATCTAGTGCAGCTCTGGCTTCCATCTTGGGTCGGGTAGAGTCTATTTAAGACCCAGGCTTGGTGTACATTTCAGGTGTGAGTGAGTTATAAAACTGTATCTCAGCCACCTGTTTTTAATGCCCCCTGGCCTCCCATGTGAAAAAGCCCTAAGTGTATCTGGTTTGGAGAAAGTAAATTTCCCTAGTGGGGAAAGACCGCAAGAAAAATCTGACATAGGTTCCAACCTCTCATTACTGTATCCAAAACTAAAAAGTTGCTTACATTTTATATATATTGTACTTTAAAAGAGAAGTATGGCCAAACCTTTTTTTGGCCATACTTCTCTTGTGGGTCACAGGTGTGCGCTTACTTGTGTGCTGAGAGCTGAAGTCCACTCTGCCAGCCCCCACTGGTACCCAGTGGTCTGATAAGGGTAGGGTCATTGCTCTGATGACTCCGTTCTGTAAACAAGGGGCTTTTTTCAGCTCTGTTGAAAGTTAGTTTAGCTAAAAATATAAAAAGAAGATTAGAGCTCAATCTGCTGGCTGAACAGAAAATTGCAGAGCAATATGCAATATTTTATATGTGTATATAATAGTGGTCTCCTGCGTTCCAAATAAAAACGAAAAATTACAACCAATGCTACTACTTACAACCATAAATATCAAAACCAATGAAAATTAAATATATATACCAAAGTGCATGTATAGCAAAATTCCCAGTAGCACAACAATAACACCTGATTATTTCAATATTTTATATTATTATTATTTATTATTATACAGGATTTATATAGCGCCAACAGTTTACGCAGCGCTTTACAACATTAGGGCAGACAAGTTCAATACAGGAGGAATCAGAGGGCCCTGCTCATTAGAGCTTACAATCTAAGAGGGAGGGTCAAGTTATACAAAAGGGTAATAGCTGTGGGGGATGAGCTAATGGAGAAAATAGTGCAGTTGTTAGATGGAGGCAGGATAGGCTTCTCTGAAGAGGAAAGTTTTCAGGGATCGCCTAAAAGTGGATAAATTTAGAGACAGTCTGACAGATTGGGGTAGGGAATTCCAGAGGATGGGCGAGGCTCAGGAGAAGTCCTGGAGGCGGATATGGGAGGAGGTGATGAGGGAGCTAGAGAGCAGGAGGTCTTGGGAGGAACGGAGAGGGCGATTAGGTTGGTATTTTGAGACTAGGTTAGAGATGTAGCTAGGGGCCAGGTTGTGGATGGCTTTGTAAGTTATTGTTAGTATTTTGAATTTAATTAGTTGGGTGAGTGGCAGCCAATGGAGGGATTGGCAGAGAGGGGTAGCAGACACTGAGCGGTTTGTAAGGTGGATGAGTCTGGCAGCAGCATTCATGATAGACTGAAGGGGGGATAGTCTATTTAAAGGTAAGCCAATGAGGAGGGAGTTGCAGTAGTTGAGGCGAGAGATAACCAGGGAGTGAATCAGGAGCTTTGTGGTTTCATTGGTTAGAAAGGGACGTAGTTTAAAGATGTTGCGGAGGTTGAGGCGGCAAGCTTTGGAAAGTGATTGGATGTGGGGCCGAAAGGAGAGTTCAGAATCCAGGATAACACCTAGCACCCTGACATGTGGGCACGGGTGGATGATTTTGCCATTGCTTTTGACAGAGAAGTCAGGGGAAGAGGCACGTGGGGGAGGAAATATTATAAGCTCGGTTTTGGACAAGTTGAGTTTGAGGAAGTGGTGTGACATCCATACAGATATGTTGTTTAGTAAGTTAGTGATGTGTGAGGAGACTGATGGAGTGAGTTGAGGGGTGGAGAGATAGATTTGTGTGTCGTCAGCGTAGAAATGATATTGAAAGCCGTGAGAGGCTATCAGCTGACCCAGGGAAGAGGTGTAGATTGAAAATAAAAGAGGTCCAAGAACAGAACCTTGGGGGACCCCGAGAGAGAAGGGAAGAGGAGTGGAGAAAGTAGAATTGTAAGTGACACTGAAGGTGCATTGGGATAGGTAGGATGAGAGCCACTGAAGAGCACAGTCACGAGGACCGAGGGAGTAAAGTTTTTTGAGGAGGAGGGGGTGGGCAACCGTGTCAAAGGCAACTGAAAGATCCAGAAGTAGGAGTACAGAATAGTGTCCGTTGGTTTTTGCAGTTAGCAGGTCATTTGTGAGTTTTAAAAGAGCAGTTTCTGTGGAGTGTTGAGGGTGAAATCCAGATTGAAGGGGAACAAGAAGGTTGTTTTTAATGAGGTGGTCACTCAGTTGGTTGTAAACCAGGCGTTCAAGGAGTTTAGAGGAAAAGGGGAGCAAGGAGATAGAGCGTAGGTTGTTAAGATTGGTAGGGTCCAAGGATGGCTTTTTATGTATGGGGGTGACCAGTGCATGTTTTAGAGCATTGGGGAAGATGCCAGAGGTGAGGGAGAGATTGAAGATGTGGATTAGAGAGTGTAGCATGGAGTCAGAGGGCGACCATAGCATATGAGAGGGAATAGGGTTCAGGGGACAGGTGGTTAGGTGGGCGATAGAAAGGAGTTTAGCAACTTAGATTTGAATAGGGGGAGTGTCAGTTGTACCTGTTGACATGGGGTCTTAGCTGGGGGAGATACCTGTAGAGTGGAGATTTCATCACGGATTGTATCAATCTTGTTTTTGAAGTGATTAGCGATCTCCTGGGCAGTGAGTGAGTCAGTGGGTGGAGGCGGTGGAGGACAAAGTAGAGAGTTGAAGGTAGAGAAGAGTTTACGGGGACTAGATGAGAAGGTGTTAATAAGAGCTGTAAAATAGGTTTGCTTGGCAGTGTGGAGGAAAGAATAGTATTTTTGGAGGGCAGATTTGTATTGGTTGAAGTCTTTGAGAGACTTATGCCCCGTACACACGGTCGGATTTTCCGATGGAAAATGTCCGATCAGAGCGTGTTGTCGGAAATTCCGACCGCGTGTGGGCTCCATCGGACATTTTCCATCGGATTTTCCGACACACAAAGTTGGAGAGCAGGAGATAAAATTTTCCGACAACAAAATCCGATTGCGTCAATTCCGACCATGTGTGGCCTGTTCCGACGCACAAAGTGCCACGCATGCTCAGAAGAAATTTCGACACGGAACAGCTCGGTCAGGTAAAATTAGCGTTCGCAATGGATACAGCACTTTCGTCACGCTGCAATGTTAAAAATGGTTTAATACAGCGCACTCTCTTCTTCTTTATAATGTGACAAGAATTAAGTAGTTTTGCTGCTCATATTCACACACACTTCTCACAAACTTATTTTTTTGTTTTTTTCTTGGGATTCCCTGAATATATTGTTATTTGTCACATCTGACATACAGTAATTTTTTTTTTGATTTAAAGCCATTTTTCGTTTAGATTTTATGTTTGTATTTTTTCCAAGGCTGATCTTTGTCTTTGCTGATCCTTTTTGAAGTAAAACACACATAGGCAAGTATAATTCAAACCAAAAATCCTTTATTAAGGGCTCAGAACCAAACAAAGAGGAAGGCAACGCTGGATCAACAGGAGAAATTAGCGAAGCCTGGGACCCCCAGGGCAGACATCAATTCTTGAACATCAAAATTGGTGGCCTGAGGAGTCCATATTAAGGGAGGGCAGTCTGGTCCAGAAGTCCCAGAGATCCGGAAAGCAGCAGATGACATCTGTGTCCCCAGGCTGTGGTACCACAAGAGGCTGCATCTTTTGGCCGACCAGACTGGATCCAGGGTCCTCACTTTCTGGTCTTCCTTCCACGCTTCATTCCGGGCTGTGGCTGTGCTGTTGGAGATGTGGCAGGAGGAGGAGTAGGACCTGGAGGAGGAGGAGGACTGGGAGGACCTGGAGGAGAAGGAGGAGGAGGACCTGCAGGAGGAGGAGGAGGACCATGTGTGAGTTTGCAAAGGTGTGTCTCAGATGTAATTTGGGCCCTCATACCTTTATTAAGAGCCTCCAATATGAGCGACTCACACATGAGTTGTTGTCCCTCCTCCATCCTCTGCATTTTAGAGGCAATGATGGCAGCGAAGTCATCCTCCACGGTCTGTGGTGCTCCCAGGGCCTCTGTAGCCCCCCAAAAGAGGCCTATGGCAGCCTCCTCTAGGACACTCCTCCTCCTGCCACTTTCTCTTTCCAGGTGTTGGGGAGGGACCGGCATATCAGGCAGCCGGCCCGGCCACCTCCTGGCTGAGACTTCCCTGTGTATTAAAAAGGGACATGGTTTTAGTTTTTGCTTCATCAATCACAATCAGAAATTAGTACTCCAAACTAACATCTAGTTAACATCATTGATTGGACAAGCAGAAATATTTAGAGGAATGCTATACCTGGCTCAAGCTGGGCTCCTCCACATGTTGCTGCCTGGAAGGCCCAGGTTGGGCGTCAGAAGCCTCAGCTGGGGGGGAAGGAAGCGTGGAAGGAAGACTGGAGAGTGTTGGCCTGGGTTCAGTCTGGCCTGCCAGAAAATGCCGCCTGTCGTAGTACCACAGCCTGGGGGCATAAATGTCATCTGCAGCTCCGGATCTCTGCGAATCCTGGACTTTCTGGCGCTCCCTTACATATGTGCTCCTCAGGCCACCAATTAAGATCTTCAAATATGTGATGTCTGCCGTGGGGATCACCTGCTTCACAATTTCCAACAATTGATCCAGCGCTGCCTTCCTCTTTGTTTGGTTCC
Source organism: Aquarana catesbeiana (assembly GCF_042186555.1). NCBI lineage: Eukaryota > Metazoa > Chordata > Amphibia > Anura > Ranidae > Aquarana > Aquarana catesbeiana. The sequence goes on along the minus strand of NC_133328.1, from coordinate 579,561,756 downwards.
TGTAATGTGGGTGGTTGATCTCCCACAGACAGGGCAGCTCCCTGAACATGTCAATGAATATTGACATGAAGTCATTATCTTGTAATAAGATATCCATGTTCACTGCAAGACACAACACAAGACAAAGCCTAATGTCAGACCAAACTCTCCTAATCTTGTTACAATATAGGCCTCAATCTAGAAGCAGTATAGGCACAAGTATGTCTCTTACCTTCGTTCTTACGATCGGCGCGTCCAATGCTCCTTCCTCCGCTCACAGATTGTACGTAATACGCACGTGTGTTACGCTTTATACACACTGCGCATGCGCGTAACTCCGCCCGCCCCTGACGTTCTTTCTAGTCTATTCCCCGCCCCTTTTCGTTTGGCGCAGTGGGTGAAGAGCACATGGCGGAGTCACAGCAGGTGCGTGCTAATTACAGGAACGAGGAGGAGGAGGAGGAAAGCCCGGATCCGGACACGTCCCGATCCAGAAGGAGAAGATTTAAGGCCACAAATATGTCCTTTGGGGAGATGTTGGAGATGGTGGACATCCTGAAGAAGGCCGACTATGATGGGAATTATGGGCCTTACCCCAACCCCAATATCAGAAAGGCCAAGATCATTGCGAAAGTGGTCAAAAGTCTGCACCGGAATTTTGGGGTACGACGATCGAAAGATCAGCTTAGGAAGCGGTGGTCGGACCTGAAATTAAGGGAGCCCGAGCAGTACCGAAAGATCCGGAGAGTGCTGCTTAAAAGTAAGTAGTTGTGCTGTGTTCCTATTCTTTTTGTCTTTATTACGTTCGTGCTGCTCCATATGCTTTTCTTAATTGTTGTACAGTTTAAAATGTCAATTTTAATGTTCATGGGCCCATTATTCGTTCGTATCAAACATTTTTTTTTGGCCTCTAAAACACCATTGTTTAGGCCATATGCATTTTCCTACATTTTTTAGGGCCTACTTGGATGCAAAATATTTGGTTGTGTAGATTAGATGGCTTTGTTACTAGAATGAAATGCAAACTAGATTCTGTGTAAGGAGAGGACACTGAGCAGCTGTTTTCACATCTGGACACTGGAGCACTAGTGTGGGACACAAGAACAACCTTTTTATTAGGGGGGGCACACAGGTGCTCCAGTGTATACTATAGGGGGGGCTCCATCTGTGAAGCTTGTACAAAACAGGTAAAGTATTGCAGGTTGACAAAGGACACTAAAAAAGCGACATCTTGGAACTCTGCTAAAATTGACAATTGTACACCACTTCCAGACAATGTTTCCTATTTATAGTTCTGACATCAAATATCTGTGTGCTAAGTATACCATTTTTGTTTTACTTAGGGGAGAAAAGACTCGGAGGACACCCCTCATCCGAGGAGACCAGAGACCCCCCACCTCTGGAAGAAGGTGAAATACCCCCAACCCAAGCGGAGCAGGAGGAGGAAGAAGATGTGGTGGAAATTGGCACCACAACAGGTGAGTGTCTGCGACCACAGACTCAGGTAAGAGATGGATGCTGGCAGATTTTTGATACCTGTTTTTGTTTGGTTTCTCTCTTTTTAGGTGATCGTGATGTTATGGATCAAGATCCTTTCACAGATCCTGATCGGGGAGATAATGGGGTGTAATTTAGAATTGGAAAACATGCAGAAAAAAATCAATGATTCAAAAAAATAATAACATCATTGATGTTTTGGGGCGAATTTAAAACCTCACAAAATCTCTTTTTTTTTTTGTGTGGTACAATCTTTTACATTTTTTAGCGATGTTTCCAAATGCCAAATTTGGAGGATGCACACAGTGTGCCAACATGTGCTATCTGCCATCACGGGAGATCAATGGACGCGTTTTGGGGGTGCAACCCCTTCCTCAATAATAAAGTAGCGGTGAGGAAGGGTTTGCTCCCACAAAACACGGCCCTTGATCCCCCGTGATGGCAGCTAGCACATTTTGACATTCGTAAATTGGTGTGCATCTTCCAAATTTGGCTTTTCAAGGGGTGACTTCACCCATCTGAACGCAATATCAAACACGTTCCTAAATACTCATGTCCGATATTGCCTTCAAGTTTTACCATATGTGAACTTTGTAAGTTTAAGATTGTTGTGTTTCTTGTTGGTTTTACACAGGCCTGTTTTATCGTAAATGGACATTTCTATTTTTGATAATGCCACCCCAAAAATTGTTAAACAACAAACATGTTGGTTTGTTTTAAAAACCGTTTCTAAATGCACATGTGATTGTGCAGGTATTAAAAAGTTTGTTAATCAAAAATGTGTGGATTATTGTCTCAACGCTACAACACTTTTGTGGTGATGTAATTGCTGTTTTCTGAGAAAATGGTGGTTATTTCCTAAGGGCAAATCCTCTTTGCACTACAAGAGCATTTTCAGTGCAGTTTCAAGAGCACTTGTAGTAAAAAAAGTGTATACGCCTTTAGTAAATAACAGCAAACAGTGTTTTGTATAAGGTTACACAATCACGCCATTTTCAGGACTCCACATATTGCTGTCAGCTAAAACAAACACAAGCAGTAAATGTCACCAAAGATTATTTTTTTTTTATTTGATAAATGCTTCACAAATTGTCTGGCATATTGATGGCCCCCCTACCCGCAAAGAACTCAAGGTATCTTAACCGGACATCCCGGGCACTCAGGGAGGGCAAGCCAGGATGGCCACTTTCAAGCGCCGTCAGGGTTGTATCATGTAGATTTCCCGCCTCAGGCCCAACTGAGCCAGCATAGTTGGCAGAATGTTGGCATAAAAAGTTATGGAGAACACAGCACGCCAGGATTATATGATTAAGTTTATACTCCGCCATATGGATGGGTGTCAGAAATAGGTGGAACCGGCTGGCCATGATTCCAAATGTGTTCTCCACCACTCTTCTGGCTCTGGCCAGCCAGTAATTAAAAACCCTCTGTTCTGGGGTGAGGGTCCTCATCGGGAATGGCCGCATAAGATGGTCCCCCAGCGCAAATGCTTCATCCGCAACGAAGACGAATGGGAGTCCTTCCACATTGTCCTCTGGAGGTGGCAAGTCCAAGCTGCCATTCTGGAGATGCCTGTAGAACCCCGTCTGGGCGATGACTCCACCATCAGACATCCGGCCATTCTTCCCCACGTCCACATACAAGAAGTCGTAATTAGCCGACACCACCGCCAACATCACAATACTATTGAACCCCTTATAGTTGAAATAGTATGACCCCAAGTTGGGTGGTGGGACAATGTGGACGTGTTTCCCATCAATTGCCCCTCCGCAGTTAGGAAAGTCCCACCGCTGGACAAAGTGGGAGGCCACAGTCTGTCATTCCTGTGGCGTGGAAGGAAACTGTTGAGGAAAACAAAAATAATTTACTATTTTTGCACATAAACATGGCAAGCAGATTAAGCACAAACATTCTTGGCCAACCTCCAGATAGCATTTATTAAGGGGAAATTAACACCAAAGCATAAGGTACACATATTCAACCCCCCCCCCCCCCTCTCATGGGCCATTTCTAACATTATAGGGGGGGAGGATCATGGACAGGTAACCCTCTTCACTTCATTGAGAGATGAATGCCTAAATAATGGGTATTACTTGTAACAGCCCCTCCTTAGTTACACTATTGGCAGCCCACTGGACAGGTAAGAAGTGTCATAATACAAAGATATAAATACACACTGTACACATTTGAGGACATTTGGACATTATGATATTACCTATCAAGATAATAATAGGATATAAAAACTTTAAACAGTACCATTGGAAAGTATACAGGCAGGCCCTTGCACTACATGCTTTGGGGAATTCATCCATAAATCTGACCAGTAAAGAGATGGGTATAGTGTGTATGGGTTTGGCAAAGTCAGCAGATAGATGATTGAGGATAGATAGAGAATTGGGATCAGCTGACTTAGCAGTTGGGGGGAGGGAGGGTTTAGAAAAATTATTTGGGGACACTACAAGAAAAGCCTCTGGCACTCTGCCTGAATTTAAAGCACAAATCAAATTTCTAAACATTTTAGGGGGTGTTTGGGGTAAAGCACTACTATGGAGCTGATAAAATACATTGTTAAGTGACTACATGAGGTGAATATAGGGGCAGGAGAGCATGTTGGGGAGGTTATTGAAGGCAGATATGTATGAAGGACTTAAAAAAATAAATACCTTAAAAACCAGCATGCATGAGAACAAAGGGGACATTCACAGCATATTCCAATCATGGTAATTAGGGAATGAGGAAAGAAATACAATATATTATCAATCATTATATACAATAAAATGTGATGTTAAAGGATAAAAATCTTACCTTCATATACTCCTTCTGCAGGACCTGTATGATGGCAGAACAGGTCTCTGGGATAATGATCCCCAGAGCCTGGGGGGAGATGCCTGTCGAGAACTTGAGGTCCTGCAGGCTTCTCCCTGTCGCCAAATACCTCAGGGTAGCGACGAGCCTCTGCTCCGGAGTGATGGCTTGCCTTATGCAGGTATCCTGCCTGCTAATATAAGGGGTCAGCGAAGCCAGCAGACGGTGAAACACGGGGTCCGTCATCCTGAGAAAGTTCCTGAAATCATCAGGATTATTCTCACGGATCTCACGGAGCAAAGGCATATGAGAGAACTGGTCACGCTGAAGCAACCAATTCTTGGTCCATGAACTCCTCCCCACCCTGTTCATGGACTGGACTTGTGTCAAGGTCAGGACCCCAACACCAAGCCCCCGCACAGCACGAACTCTACGAGGAGTACGTATACGCAACATGGCTAGAAAACGGTCGGCTGCTCAGAATGAAGTAACAGAACGCACTGAAGAACAGCAAGGCCTGTGAAGAGCGACCTGAAAAACAGTAACGAACGAACAAGAACACAATGACTACTTAAAGTCACGCAGAACTTGCTTGCACGCACTGAAGTGCAGATACAAACCCACAAGCACAAACTGAACGGCAGAATACGATCTGAAAGCCACGAGTCTGAAAAAGCGCGAATCGTCTCTCACCAAACTTTTACTAACACGAGATTAGCAAAAGGAGCCCAAAGGGTGCCGCGCTTGGTTCTGAACTGGCCTTTTCTAGTCTCGTCGTACGTGCTTGACGTCACCGCGTTCTTGGCGATCGGAAATTCCGACAACTTTGTGCGACCGTGTGTACGCAAAACAAGTTTGAGCCAACATCCGTCGGAAAAAATCCTAGGATTTTGTTGTCGGAATGTCCGAACAAAGTCCGACCGTGTGTACGGGGCATTATTCTTGTGCTACAGATGCTCAAGAGCGCGACTACGTTTTTTGAGAATTTTGTATGTGCCTAATTGAAAAAAAAACATTGTTAATTGTATTTTTTTAGTCCTGACTATAGAAAATAAAGAAACCAAATAAAAAAACCACCATACATTTCCTTTAAGGGTGTGACTGCAGGCAAAGTAATAATTTCTGTGGATTTGAACAGTTTTTATATAACAAACATGCCTCCTAAGATAAAGTACTATCCCAACTTCATATGTTTTGGTTCTTACATTGAACTTATTATTTTCCTATGCAGAACAAAGCAACAAGTCTACTTTGCACACACTTAACTTCCTTTTGCAAATGTACTGCTTCTGTGAGCTACTTTGAATGAAAAGATGGTGCCCTGTGTAAATTATGACCTACAGCTTGCACTGGGCAGATGCTCTAGAGCAGTAAAGGCACCCTTTAAAATTATTGACAATCTCAAGGCACCCTCCAAAATGATGGATAGTCTTGAGGCGCCCCATTCTAAAATGTAAAAATGATTCTGATAGTTTTACATAATGCAGCAACATCAATACATGTAGGACACCCAACGTTAAAGGTGATTTATTCTTCCAAAGTAAATACACCTTTGCACACTGGCACAGACTAGTATTCCAGTGTTCCTCTTCTCCCTCAGTTTTTTTTCATCACATAGCTAATGAGACCCCAAAGGTGACAGAGAGAGGCAAAGGAGGGTCAAACAAGATTAATATGCAGTAGGGTTGTCCCGATACCACTTTTTTAAGACCGAGTACAAGTACTCGCCGATACCGATTACCGATACTTTTTTTAATGTCATGTGACAATTTGACTGATAGGCACTGATAGGTGGCACTGACTGATGGCTGGCACTGATAGATGGCACTGACTGATGGGGACTGACAGATGGCACTGACTGATGGGGACTGACAAATGGCACTGACTGATGGGAACTGATAGGTGGCACTGATAGATAGCACTGATAGGCGGCACTTATGGGCACTGTTAGGTGGCACTGACAGGTGGCTGGCACTTATAGGTGACACTTATGGGCACTGATGGCTGGCACTGATGGATGGCACTGATAGATGGCACTTATGGGCACTGATAGATGGCACTGATAGGCGGCACTTATGGGCACTGACAGGTGGCTGGCACTTATAGGCGACACTTATGGGCACTGATGGCTGGCACTGATGGATGGCACTGATAGATGGCACTTATGGGCACTGATAGATGGCACTGATAGGCGGCACTTATGGGCACTGACAGGTGGCTGGCACTGATAGGCAGCATTTATGGGCACTGATAGATGGCACTGATAGGTGTCACTGATAGGTGGCTAGCACTGATAGGCGGAACTTATGGGCACTGACAGGTAGCTGGCACTGATGGCTGGCACTGAAATACAGCAATAAATGACATGAGAAAAGAATTTGTTTTGAAATGCTATGCTGCAACGCCCATCTTGGTACACCCTGCACTCGGCGGCAGTAAGCAGCAGCAGACATGTTATTACACCCAGCCTGAACTCTATGGGCTGGGTGTAACAAGATGTCCACTGCTGGCTTACTACAGCCGTGTACAGGGTGTACCAAGATGGACATCGGGATGTTTAGCCGCTGACGGCGACCGAATGTGACGGCTCCGGTCACCGATCCTGATACGGCTGTGCTCTGCACCCCTGACACTTACCTAGCTAGTTCACTGAAGGTGAAGACTCGCTCTCCATTCCGCTGACTCCGCCCACCTTCTCCGTCCACCAACTCCACCCGCTGACTCCGCCCACTGACTCCGTCCGCCCTCTTCGCCTGCTGACTCCGCCCGTCAACCAGGTATCGGATCAGGCATCAGGAGCATTTGTGCGAGTACAAGTACTCGTGCAAATGCTCAGTATCGGTCCCGATACCGATACTAGTATCAGAACAACCCTAATATGCAGGCAACTGACACCCTCCCTATCAACTGATGATGTCATTGGTTGCTAGGAGGTTGGCAGCTAGAAGCTTGTAACAGTGTACAATGAAAACCTGTGTTGTATAACTAAAAGGCAGGATTCATCCACCCACCGGCTTGTATACAATTTTGGGCCAACTTTTAGGCATTTTGCCAAGGCACCCCAGGATGCCTGGGCACCTTTGTTGAAAAAGGTTGTTCTAGAGCCCAAATTTTTTGCATCATTGCTGCCTAGGAAAAAAATGTTGCTTTATGTCCAACCCGCATTTGCATAAAAACTTGGATATGTAATTTTAAAGCTTTCAATATTCTCTGCATAAAACACTAAATTTTAGCTTAATTTAGATTTTTTGTGACACAGGAACTCTGGAATTTGAATTTAGAAATTTTAATACTTGAGCACTGTCTCATGGCTTTAGTGACACTGGCAGGTATCAACTGACACTAGAATGTGACTTGTGTGAAATAGGCTCTTGCAAGTTAACACAGAATGCTTATCTACTCTGGCAGATGACACAAAATTCTCACTTTTAACATCTGCCATATAGACTTTGACACATTTTGCTATCAGTTTGTCATAAGAGGGGGTCATCAGTGGCTCTGGTATGGTTGGACAAATAAGCAGGATTACTCTGGCATGTTGGCACAGACCATTTCTTGTATTATGTGTCATTCCTGTAATTGATTCCGAAATGGCACATATGGTGACAGAATTAAAGTGGTTGTAAACCTCAGACATAAAATATGAACAAAGCATATGCCCCTATAGTTTGTACTTGCCTCAATTAACAGCACTAAGTGTGATTTTTTTTTCCTGCTGCTTCGTTTCTCTGCTATCTCAATCACTTCTGACAAGTTTTCCTGACACCAAGAGAAAAAAAGTGACAGGGGAGGGAGCTCCAGTTGATTGACAGCCTCGTCTCTGTTCCTGTGTGCTGTGTGAAAGGAGCGTGTCCCTTGCCCTGTCAGAGTTCTCCTCTCTGAGCTTTTTTTAGCTTTTCACCCCCCTGTTTTCTGACAACTTAGACAAGCTTTATAAATTCTGGACTTTGAATGGATGTAGAGAAAAGAAGACTGCAGTTAAACAGATACAACTTATGTAGGAGGATTTATTTTATCTCTGTGTATCACCTGAGGCCAGTCACTTCACTGGGTATATGTGAGGGTTTACAACCACTTTATACATGAAAAGTTTGAAAACTCTCATTAACATACAGCAACTACTGATTTATGGATAATTCTGTGAAAATGTACTGTATATTTCTACATTTTTTTTAACAGAATTGTTTTTTTTTTGAAGTTTCAACAATAAGAAATGTACAAAATGTACAACATACAAACACAGCCAGGCACATATGTCAGCATTAGTACATCACAATGTAGTGCAGGTGGTGGTACAGAGCATTATTTCAGTAGATATACAAAGATCAACTCATACATAGGTGCATTAAAGATAATAAACAATGGGAACCGATAGACTGTGTGTGGCAAGGAGTTATGGAGAAAGAAGGGTAGGGGAGGTAGAAGATGAGGGAAGGGAAAGTTACAGAGGAAGGTATAGAAGAGGGTAGGAGAAAGGGCGGTAATTGGAGCCAGACACTGCCAGAGATATTCAAGTGTCATATCATAAGTGATAACAGATGAAAAGATTTGCTAATAAGGTAATCCCAGAAAAGCCAGCATGGATATTACGTTCACAGTAAGTAAACCTAAACAGTTAAAGTGATTCTAAACATTGTTTGTTTTTTTTTTAATAATAAATAAACATGTCATACTTACCTGCTCCGTGCAATTGTTTGCACAGAGCAGCCCCAGTCCTCCTCCTCCACCCCAGCGGTTCCCGCTGACACCCATGGCTTCTCCTTTTCAGCGAGTGCCCCATAGGAAGCAGCTTCCTATAGGGGGCACTAATGTGGGCTTGATCCCAAGCCACCCTGCCTGCATCCATAGACACAGACAGCATGGCTTGGCCCCACACCTGGCGCTCTCATCACAGGATTTGGTTGACAGCAGGACAGCAGCAGGAGCCAATGGTTACCACTGCTGCCTCTGTCCCATGAAGAGAGAGACAGTGAAGAGAGCCGCTGCTCTGAGGCACAGCGCTGGATCAAGATCAATCTCAGGTAAGTATTTGGGGGGGGGGCTGAGGGGAGCTACATTTGAAAGGTTTTTTACCCTTATGCAGAGAATGCTTTAAAGTAAAACACATTTAGCCTTTAGAACCACTTTAAGCCCTGTGCATCAATCCAATTTGTCCATATTTTTGTCAACCTCTTTATTCAGATTTTATTTAATACATTTTTAGTCTTGAAAAATACAGACAGAACCTACAAAACACATCATGCAGGATGTCACAAATACAAAAAAAAGAGCATTAAACATAAAGCAACTCCTTAGAGCATACAAACATATTGGTGGAGAGTAATGCCGCGTACACACGGCCGGACTTCCCGATAGAAAAAGTCAGATGGGAGCTTTTGGTTGGACATTCCGACCATGTGTATGCCCCATCGGACTTTTTTTGTCGGCATTTCCGACGGACTCAGATATAGAACATGTTCTAAATCTTTCCGTCGGAAATGCCGACAGAGTTAACGCGTTGGCAAGTCCGCTCGTGTGTACGCGGCATTATAATTACTAAATAGGATCAACTAGAGATGACCATCAAAGCAAAACAAAACAAATCTAAAAAGGATAATATATATATATATATATATATATATATATATATATATATATATATATATATATATATACTGTATATATATATATATATATATATATATAATTATATATATATTTATATAAACAGCAGTACATGAGATACAAGTTAGCCTACTCCAATAGCAGGAACATAAACTCAAGCCATTGTGACCAAATAGCATTGAACTTCCTCATTGAGTTTCTTAAAAAAGATGTATGTTTTTCAAAAGAAATAAGCCTGTCAAAAATCCAGTCAGATAAAGTAGGAGGGTGTGGAGAGTTTCACTTAAGGGCAATTTGTCTACAGGCCACAAAAAGAGCACGCATGATAGATTCAAAACAGGAGGCGTGTACAAAGAAGAATCAAGGTACCGTAGCCTAAAAAGCATGTAAGTGGTTCAACAGGAATGTTTACATACAAAAGCCCATTAAGTGTACCGACCACCTCTGCCCAATATCTCTGGAGTTTGGGGCACCGCCACAGAAGATGTATAAGAGTACCAGGATTGCCACACCTGGCACAGACTGGATCAGATCTCATACCTATGGCATGCATAAATTCGGGGGTTCTATATACTGTATGAAGAATAAAGATCTGAGTTCATCTGTTCGATGGGGAAAAAGAGACAAGAGGGAGGGACTGCAGGATCTCCTCCCAAACCTCCTCAGAGATAAGGTCAATATCCCACCCAGCCCTGGAACGAATAGGAAACTTCAATAGAAATGTATCTAGTAACACCATATACGTAACAGAGATAAGCCCCTTGGGGAAAAAAAACACTTCAACTGAGGGAAATTGGGCACATGGCACAATTGAAGAAACTGGTAGAACCACCTTGGCTGTAGGGAAAACTCTGTCCTCAGCTGCTCGTAAGTTTTAAGAGAACCGTTATCATATAATTGGACTAAGGTAGTTACCCCAGCTCTCTGCCACCTCTGAAAGCCCTGGAGAATAGAAAGCTCAGGGAGCCTATCGTCTCCCCAAATGGGGGTGTATCTAGAAAGGGTAGGAAATCTCCATCATTTTCTTAGCAGCATCCCACACTTTACACATTAGTAGCAGGGTGGACATAGCAATAAGAGAAGCACCCCTGCTGCCCCTTCCAGTAAATATAATGGTGGCTAACCCCCAAACACATAAAAAAATAAACAATAGACAGGACGAGGTGACAACTCGGAATCCTATCTCGCAAAATGCTGTAGTTGAGCAGCAAGAAAATATATCCTTGGGTTGGGTACTGCTAATCCCCCAGCATCCCTAGGGTATTGTAGTCCCTCCAATTTTATACGAGGGGCCTTCTTTCACCAAATTAAGTCCCTAAATATGCTATTAACCTTAGTAAAGATCCACAGGGGTATGCAGACAGGAGATTTATATAAAAAGGACAGGAGCTGAGGCATTCATATCATCTTGAGTAAGTTGATATGACCTACTACAGATAGGGGTAGCTTACTCCAAGTTTTTATTTTGGACTTAGATTCTGGACAGTAGTGGAGCTATCTGAGATGAATGCCTGAGGAGAAGCAGACATAATTAAACCTAAGTACTTTATAAAGGACACAACCGATAAGACAGTATAGATGGTAAAGAATCTGGCAAGGGGTCTAAAGGCAATAAGCTAGATTTCTCCCAATTTATACCAAGCCCTGAAAATTTACCAAATTCATTAACATATTTTATTACTGCCGGAAGAGATGACCAGATATTGGTTAGGAACAAATGGAAATTATCTGCATATTACTCTATCTTTTCCTCCAGGGCACCTCTAACCAGACCAGTAATGTCCGAGGAAGTCTGCAGGAGGCAGGCCTGATGCAGCATACACACGAGCGGACTTTTCTATCTGACTGGTCGGACGGACTGAGTCCGGCGGACAATCCGATCGTGTGTGGGCTTCATCGGACCTTCCAGTCGAAAATCTGACGGACTTTAGATTTGGAACATGCTTCAAATCTTTACGTCATAACTCCACCGGACCCAGAAATCTGCTCGTCTGTATGCTAGTCCGACGGACAAAAAACGACGCTAGGGCAGCTATTGGCTATCAACTTCCTTATTTTAGTCCGGTGTACGTCATCACGTACGAATTCGTCAGACTTTGGTGTGATCGTGTGTAGGCAAGTCCGTTCGATAAAAAGTCAGTCGGAAGTCCGTCAAAAGTCCGCCGGAAAGTCCGTCGGACCAGTCCAGTCGAAAAGTCGTGTGTACGCGGCCTAAGACTCTCATTCCCAGACATACTCCAACGTTAATTTATTTTATGTTCTTGGCAGCTAAAATTGCTATAGCTAGGGCATGGAAGGCTTCCGTGGCAGATCAATCTTTAATGAAATAAAAATTAACACGAATGATGCTTAATGAAAAAATGCTTAGTGTACTGAAAGATACTCAATCAAAGTTTGAGAAGGTCTGGAATCCTTGGATACTTTATGCGCAATCTTCTTTTTGACAGCAGATTTTGGTGGCGGCAGAGGTGGACACTTGGCAAGGTCACTATCTTCTTTTTCTCTTCTCTTCATCTTCCCTTCTTCTTTACATGATTATTATCTTATGAAGCCATGTGTATGGTACCCAACTATTGCAATATCTGAAAGACATACATGCATCTTTCTTTCTATGGCTTCTGTTATTGTGATGTGTATACATTCTTTTATGGCAACCTCAATACATTTTATTGAAAAAGAAAGTAGCATACCTCATGTAGCAATGTGAACTGTTAGCAGAAAGTTTCATACGTTTCAGTGTTCTGAACACTGTTTTTCCCCCGTGATTATTCAGCAAACAGTGACCTCATACCTTGTGCCAGCAGAGTGTGTGATGGGGTGTATAGTCCTTCTGGAATCTGCTGCGATACATTCCTGCACCCTGAGACTGCAAATCCCAGGGACTCTTGCAGTAGCCTGAAGGTTGCTGGGAGGGATAATAAAAAGGACCCCAGGAAGCCTGGCACGCTCTCTTCCTCCTGGGCCTGACGCAAGACGGACCTCTCTGTGTGACACAGGGAGAGGTCGCGGCCTACCACGTGGAACAATAATTTCCCCCAGATACTGGAGAGGCCAGGTCCTGTTATCCAGGGGCGTAACTAGAACCTTCAGGGCCCCGATGCAAGAAACCATGATGGGCCCCCCTTAACCCCCCCCCTTCCATCTGACCCCCAGGCCTCCAATTTTGCTGGGTATCACCAGCCCTTCCCTCCCAAGCTGTGTATGTGTGAGGTAAAGGAGAGCCATTAACTGTCAAGAATGCCAGTAAATTGTTTACACTGATAATCAGTGCTGCCTATCAGTGCTGCATTTCAGTTCCATCTATCAGTGCTGATCAATGCTGCCTATCAGTGCCCATCAATGCCGCCTATCAATGCTCATCAATGCCATCTATCAGTGCTGCATTTCAGTGCCACCTATCAGTGCTCATCAATACTGCCTATCAGTGCCACCTATCAGTGCCCAGCAATGCTGCCTATCAGTGCCCATCAATGCTGCCTATCAACGTCCATCCGTGCCGCCTATCAGCGTCCATTCGTGCCACCTATCAGTGCTGCCTATCAGTGCTCAATGCCCATCAATTCTACCTATCAGTGCCGCCTATCAGTGCTCATTAATAATGCTTATCAGTGCCACCTATCAGGGCTCATCAATGCCGCCTTTCAGTGCTCATTATTTTGCCTATTATTGCCGCCCATTAGTGGTTATCAATGCCGCCTATCAGTGCCACCTACCAGTGCTGCCTATCAAGGCCACCTATCAGTGCCCATCAATTCTGCTTATCAGTACTTATCAATGTTGCCTATCAGCCTCCATCAGTGCCACCTATCAGTGCTCATAAACGATGCCTATCAGTGCACATCAGTGCAGCCTATGAGTGCTGCCTATCAGTGCTCATTAATGCCCATCAGTGTCGCCTATCAGTGCTGCCTATTAATGGCACCTATCAGTGCCCTTCTGTGCTGCCTAATAATGCCACCTATCAGTGCTTATCTGTGCTGCCTATTAGTACAGCCTGTCAGTGCTCATCAATCCCTCCTATCAGCCCTGCCTATCAGTGCTCATCAATGCCGCCTGCCTCCTCAGCACGGCTGAGCTGAAAGCGTCTCTAATACAGCTCAGAGCCAGCCTGGCAGTGCTTTCTGCTCCCTCTGTCCTCCCCTCCCTCACAAAGGATGAGAGTGGAGACACAGCCGATCTGCTTCTTCTCCCCACGCTGCTCTCCTGTATGCGCTGCGGGAAGTCAAGTGTGAAGCTATCGAGCTCACAGTTTCCGCAGTACACACACAGGAAACGGGAGGGGGAGGGGGAGAAGGAGCAGGAGCAGATCGGCTGTGTCTCCACTCTCATCCCATGCGAGGGGAGGAGGGAGGACGGAGGGAGCAGGGAGAACTGCCAGGCCGGCTCTGAGCTGTATGTGAGACACTTTCAGATCAGAGCCGTGGGACTAGCAACCCCACTGGGCCCCCGACAGTGGCAGAATGCCAGGGCCCAGTCGCAAATGCGACTGCTGCTACCCTGGTAGCTCCGGCACTGCCCAGAGTCGACTAGAGCCTGTGTCTCAATGGACAACTCAGACCAAGAAAGGGTAACCGGAACTAAAGGCTTATCCTTCAGGATAACTGGGGATGTAACAACGCCACCTATGGTCTGTCCCCTATAGGACCTCAAGGTGCCAGCGTTTCCTGGACGGGTAGGACAAGACTTCAAAAAGTGACCCGCCTGGCTACAAAAAATGCACAATCTCTCCCTCCTCCTAAAGGCCCTCTCATCCACAACGAGATGTGTCAAGCCCAACTGCATGGCTTCTACTTCACTGGCGGACTTGGTACCAGGAGGCATGGGAGGTGAGGGAGGCAAGGGTGGGACTGCAAAGCTCAGTGTTAAATGTACAGGAGGTTTTTCACAAGCGCTCCTTAAAGGATGGTCTCTCTCAGAGTCTGAAGTCAATGAGAATGGCAAACGTGAGCAACTTCTCCAGATCCGTAGGTATGTCTCGGGCTGCTATATCATCTTTGATGTTATCCGAGAGACCATGAGAAAAAGCAGCCACGAGGGCCTCATTGTTGCAAGCGACCTCTGCTGCCAGAGTACGGAATTCAATAGCAACAGTTCTTGTATTCTGTTTGATGGACATGAGGCTCTTGGCAGCATAAGTGCAGCATGTGGGAACATCAAATACCCTTTTAAAGGAAGCCACAAACTATGGGTAACTCAGGACAATGGGTTTTTGCATCTACCATAAAGGGTTTGCCCAGGCCAAGCCTCTAATCAGAAAGCAAATAAATAATGAAGCCTACTTTGCTTCTGTCCATAGGGAACGCCTGGGACAGCCTCTCAAAGTATATCCCAACCTGGTTGAGAAAACCTCTGCATTGAACTGGATCGCTGCCAAATCGCTGGGAAAGCAGAGTGGAACCAGACATACCTCTTATAGAGGTAATATTCGAGGTGGGTGCCTGCACAGAGGCTGGAGCAGCAGCATGGACAGCCTGCAACACTGTAATAATATCACTGGTCCCCAAAAAAGTGTCAGTTAGGTGTCCGATTTGTCCACCACAATATTGTAGTCCCGCTTTAAGTCACTAAATAACTAGTAATAAAAAGAAAAATTCCATAAATAAATCCCATAGTTTGTAGATGTGTAACTGTTGTGCAAACCAATCAATATTTCCTTATTGGGATTTTTTTTTACCAAAAATATGTAACAGAATACATATTGGCCTAAATTGGTGAAGAAATTTGATTTTTAAAATTTTTTTCATTAAATGTGTTTTAGAGCAGATAGTAAAAAATATTAGTTTTTTTTTCAAAATCGTCGGTCGTTTTTTGTTTATACCGCAAAAAATAAAAACCGCAGAAGTGACTAAATACCACCAAAAGAAAGCTCTATTTGTGGAGAAAAAAGGACATACATTTTCTTTGGGTATAGTGTTGCATGACCGCGTAATTGACACTTAAAGTAACACAGTGCTATATCGCAAAAAATGGGCTGATCAAGGAGGGGAGGGGGGGTAAATCTTCCGGGGAACTGGATATGGATACATATACATATACACACACATACACATTATATATATATATATATATATATATATATATATATATATATATATATATTTTTTTTTTTTTTTTTTTTTTCAGTGACATTTGTAAGTGGATGTGTTTATGGCTATATAAATTCACTCAGTTACAAGTACAAGGGACCTCTCCAATTAGATCCTAGCTCTTTCAAAAATATTAGGACTATTGCGGTACCAACGGGATATAGACAAGGGTTTTAAAAAATTATTTCATTTATTCAAAAATAGAATTTAAAAAGTCCCACAAGGGACACAGTGTAAAACATAACATACTAACACAATCAAAAGTGAATTGTTACAGCAATGTTAACAGTCAGGTTATACAGATAATGCCCACACAGATATATAAGAGCAGGTCATATGGTACTTGCAGACGTGACCTCTACAGTTTCGCGGTCAAAAGCCGCTTCTTCAGGAGGCGTCTTTTAGTACATATTCTACAAAATAACAAAAATAAAATATCAACATTGCAATACATGACAACACATAAACAAAAAAAAAAAACAAAACAATATTAGTATTGGAGAAGATGATCATTATTAGATGTTGCACTCACCAACCTACACCCACAAGGGGTTTAGAGCGACACTGTGAGACGCCCACGGCGGGTGTTCCCCCGGGGGCGGGCCAGGGGGGCACCTAAGATGGTACTATTGTAAAAAACATAGAGAAAAAAATATAAGAAGTGATGAACTGGGGTTCTAATGGGTAAGAGAACCACCCAAGTGTGTCGGGTCACGAGGGAACGTGGTGGACAGGGGAAAAGGGGAGAGGAGGGAAATGTTTTCCCTCCAGTATGACCAACCCTTTTCCTAAGCATGCCATAGCTGATCAGCTCTGTGTATATATTAGAGCTGCACGATTCTGGATAAAATGAGAATCACTATTTTTTTGCTTAGAATAAAGATAACAATTCTCTCATGATTCTCAGCATAACATCATCTTTCACATTATACAAAAAAATTGGGCTAACTTTACTGTTTATTTTTTTAAAATTCATTGAAGTGTATTTTTTCCTAAAAAATTGCTTTTGAAAGACCGCTGCACAAATACAGTGTGACATAATATATTGCGATCTCCATTTTATTATCTAGGGTCTCCGCTAAAAAAAAATATATATTGTTTGGGGGTTCTAAGTAATTTTCTAGCAAAAAATAGAGATTTAAACTTGTAAGCAACAAGTGTCAAAAAAGGTTTATGCCGCGTACACACGGTCGGACTTTCTATCCTACTTGGTCCGGCACACTTTCCGACGGACTTTGTCCGCCAGGTGCGCCGAACTTTAAAACGGACGGACTTGCCCACACACGCCCGGACTTTCCGGCGGGCTAAGTCCGCCCGTCTTTCCGACGGACTTTCGCCGGAGTTACGGCGGACTTTCAGAATGAACGGACTTGCCCACACACGGACAAGTCCGTTCATTTTGAACGTGACTCGGGTGCGACGGGACTAGCAAAGGATGTCAATCTTGCCGCTTTTATCGGCGAGATTGACACCTTGCGAGCCCCGTCGTGGGTCATACCAGGCCCTTAGGTCTGGTATGGATTATAAAGGGAACCCCGCTACGCCGAAAAAACGGCGTGGGGTCCCCCCTACAATCCATACCAGACCCCCGATCCGAGCACGCAGCCTGGCCGGTCAGGAAAGGGGGTGGGGACGAGCGAGCGCCCCCCCCCCTCCTGAACCGTACCAGGCCGCATGCCCTCAACATGGGGGGTGGGTGCTTTGGGGGAGGGGGGCGCCCTGCGGGGCCCCCCCACCCCAAAGCACCTTGTCCCCATGTTGATGAGGACAAGGGCCTCTTCCCGACAACCCTGGCCGTTGGTTGTCGGGGTCTGCGGGCGGGGGGCTTATCGGAATCCGGGAGCCCCTTTTAATAAGGGGGCCCCCAGATCCCGGCCCCCCACCCTATGTGAATGAGTATGGGGTACATGGTACCCCTACCCATTCACCTAGGGAAAAAGTGTAAGTAATAAAACACACTACACAGGTTTTTAAAATATTTTATTAAACAGCTCCGGGGGGGGATCTTCCTCCGGCTTCGGGGGTCTTCTTCCGGCTTCGGGGGTCCCTCCGCTTCATCTTCTCCCGGCGTCCGGTTGGTTCTTCTCCGCTCTCTTCTCCCGGTGTTCCTGTTCTTCGGCCGGCTCCTCTGCTGTCTTCAAGTAGCTCTCTTGCCAGCAGAGGTCCGGACTTCTGGGCTTCTGGGCTTCTTGTCTTCTCTTCCCCAGATGTTGACACGACGCTCTCTCCTGCTGGACTGCTCTCCGAGGGCTGCGTTGTGACTTATATAGGCGGAGACCCCGCCCCCTTTTGATGTCACAGTCCCTGGGCATGCTGGGACTGTGACGTTTTAGGGGGCGTGGTCAACATCACCCAGTGACCACGCCCCCTAAAACGTCACAGTCCCAGCATGCCCAGGGACTGTGACATCAAAAGGGGGCGGGGTCTCCGCCTATATAAGTCACAACGCAGCCCTCGGAGAGCAGTCCAGCAGGAGAGAGCGTCGTGTCAACATCTGGGGAAGAGAAGACAAGAAGCCCAGAAGCCCAGAAGCCCAGAAGTCCAGAAGTCCAGAAGTCCGGACCTCTGCTGGCAAGAGAGCTACTTGAAGACAGCAGAGGAGCCGGCCGAAGAACAGGAACACCGGGAGAAGAGAGCGGAGAAGAACCAACCGGACGCCGGGAGAAGATGAAGCGGAGGGACCCCCGAAGCCGGAAGAAGACCCCCGAAGCCGGAGGAAGATCCCCCCCCGGAGCTGTTTAATAAAATATTTTAAAAACCTGTGTAGTGTGTTTTATTACTTACACTTTTTCCCTAGGTGAATGGGTAGGGGTACCATGTACCCCATACTCATTCACATAGGGTGGGGGGCCGGGATCTGGGGGCCCCCTTATTAAAAGGGGCTCCCGGATTCCGATAAGCTCCCCGCCCGCAGACCCCGACAACCAACGGCCAGGGTTGTCGGGAAGAGGCCCTTGTCCTCATCAACATGGGGACAAGGTGCTTTGGGGTGGGGGGGCCCCGCAGGGCGCCCCCCTCCCCCAAAGCACCCACCCCCCATGTTGAGGGCATGCGGCCTGGTACGGTTCAGGAGGGGGGGGCACTCGCTCGTCCCCACCCCCTTTCCTGACCGGCCAGGCTGCGTGCTCGGATCGGGGGTCTGGTATGGATTTTAGGGGGGACCCCACGCCGTTTTTTCGGCGTAGCGGGGTTCCCTTTATAATCCATACCAGACCTAAGGGCCTGGCATGCACCGCGCTCACCGCAATAGGAAGATTTGTTTTTCCTATTGCAGAGAGCGCGAGATGCAATACCCTGCACTCGCGTCGTATCTGGTCCGTCGGACCAGCCTACACACGAGCGGGCTTTCCGTCGGACCAGCACACACACGAGCGGACTTTCCGCCCGAAACTGAGTCCTACGGAAAGTTTTAAAACTTGTTTCAAATCTAGGTCCGGCGGGCTTTTGGGAAGAAGTCCGCCGGAAAAGTCCGCCGCCGCCCACACACGGGCGGATTGTCCGGCACACTCTGGTCCGCTGGACCAAGTATGCCGGAAAGTCCGACCGTGTGTACGCGGCATTAGTCTTTAAGTGGTAAACTGACTTCATTTACAGGCGGAAGTTCATTCCTTTGATCTAAAACAGGGGTCTACAAACCAGATGTGGCCCTTTGCTAGCCTTTATTTCGCTATTGGGGCACTGATAACAACAGAGCACTATTTCTTCCACCAATACCAATGATGGGATACTATTCCTGCTACTAATTAGGGGCACTACTCCTCCTATTAAACACCAACCCTGAGGCCATATTTATTCTCACTGATGCCAGGCCCGGGACATTTTTTTCTGCCCCCGCTGGGCACAATCCGGCCCTCCCAAAGTCTGAAGGAGAATAAACTGGTCTTTTGTTGGAAAAGTTTGAAGACCCCTGATCTAAAAGAACCAAGAGATACATTGTTTCTCTTTATTGCTGTTAATAAACATTTGCCAGCTGAGTTTTTTTTTTCTCTTTTGACAGCTCTGAGCAGAGAATGGCTCTTGCTGTATTAAGATCGTGAGGGGGGTTGAATGAGGATCACAATTTTATAATGATTAATCGTGCAGCTCTAATATATTTATCTTAGATGTGGTATTTATTTCTCAATTCTTAGATGTGGTAATCACACAATGTAGCGATTGTTTAATTTTCCTGGCTATAAAGCACCAATAATAACAATGTTCTCTTCTCTCTGTTTTGCAGGATGTTGGTTCAATTTCTTCTTCAATTCCTGACACTCTCAGGAATGGTTCCATACATGGAAGCCCCGGATGACAGGCTTTCATACCTACAGATGACACGGAGGGCCCTAATGGTGGAGGAAAAGAAAATAGAAATGGAGGAAATGTTTGAGAGACTGAGGATAGACGAGATACAGGCGAGACAGGCGAGAGAGGAGATACTTGCAAAAATGGCAAGACAGTCCCAACAGAATCCGCCAGCAGAACTTTACCAATGGGTTATTTATCTACCGATTATAGTGTTCTGCATTCTGTTCCTCAGGGCCATGTTCCGAAGTCTGTTTAGAGTAATATATGGAAAATTGTTTTTCTTCTTTGTATGTTGTTTTTTCTGCCTGTACATAATGCCACTTATACATGACTGTATCGGAACAGTGGAAATGACTGTATGTTATGTTTGGCCACTGAAGCCTGAAGTGGGACCAGAACCCAGCCTGATTATAGGATGGATGTTCCATTTCTATATCGCATACTTCATTCAGGGACTACACATGCTGGTTGAGAGCCTAGAATATAAAATTTATATCCTAACGGTGCCGCTATTTATGTTCTCATATTTGATGGCATATGGACTGAAAACACTTGTTAAAACCTATGTGAAACATGGTGTGTACCATATGCTGGAGGCTCCACAAATTCTCCAGGTACTGGCATTGTGGCTCGGCCTGCACTACATTGTGTGCTGTATGTTACAAAAGCTTCCACGGGGTATTTGCAGCAACATGGTGACCATCGTCGTGCTTTTGTTGGAGTTTGCAGCATTTTACTGGATGAATGCATTGGATGTGACATCTCTGGAGACAATTCACTCCTGTATGATGTAGAATGGGATGAGTGGCAGTCAGGGCCGGAGCTAGACTATTTTACGCCCTAGGCAAGACCAGCTACTTGCGCCCACAGAAAAAAAAAAAAGCCAGATGGACGGGAGAGGGGGTGCAGCCAGGTGCGGGGGAGGGGAGGACGGAGCCAGGTGGATAGGTAAGGGGGGTGCAGCCAGATGGGGGGAGGTCAGAGCTAGGTGGACAGGAGAGGGGGTGGGTGCGGGGGGGGAGCCAGGTGGACAGGTAAGGGGGGTGCAGCCATTTGGGGGAGGTTGGAGCTAGATGGACAGGAAGGGGGGTTGCAGCCAGGTGGACAGAAGAGGGGGATGCAGCCAGGTGAAAAGGAGAAGGGGAGGGTGCAGCCAGGTGGGGGGAGGACAGAGCCAGGTGGACAGGAGAGGGGGGGGCAGCCAGGTGGGGGGGTGGACAGGAGAGAGGGAGATGCAGCCAGGTGGACAGGAGAGGGGAATGCAGCCAGGTGAACAGGAGAGGGGGAGGGTGCAGCCAGGTGGGGGGAGGACAGAGCCAGATGGACAGGAGAAGGGGGCGCAGGGGCGGAGCCAGGTGGACAGGTAAGGGGGGGTGCAGCCAGGTGGGGGAGGTCGGAGCTAGGTGGACAGGAAAGAGGGGTGCAACCAAGTGGACAGAAGAGGGGGATGCAGCCAGGTGAACAGGAGAGGGGGGAGGGTGCAGCCAGGTGGGTGGAGGACAGAGCCAGATGGACAGGAGAGGGGGGTGCAGCCAGGTGTGGGGGGGAGGACAGAGCCAGGTGGACAGGAGAGAGGGGGATGCAGCCAGGTGTGGGGGGGGGACAGAGCCAGGTGGACAGGAGAGGGGGAGGGTGCAGCCAGGTGGTGGGAGGACAGAGCCAGATGGAGAGGGAGGGTGCAGCCAGGTGGGGGGGGGGGCAGAGCCAGGTAGACAGGCAGGAGAGGTGGATGCAGCCTTCTGGACAGGAGAGATGGATGCAGCCAGGTGGGGGGGGGATGGAGCCAGGTGGACAGGTAAGGGGGGTGCAGCTAGGTGGGGGTGGTCGGAGCTAGGTGGACAGGAAGGGGGGTGCAGTCAGGTGGACAGAAGACGGAAGATGCAGCCAGGTGAACAGGAGAGGGTGCATCCAGGTGGGGGGAGGACAGAGCCAGATGGACAGGAGAGAGGGGGATGCAGCCAGGTGGACAGGAGTGGGGGAGGGTGCAGCCAGGTGGGGGGAGGACAGAGGCAGTTGGATAGGAGGGGGGTGCCGCCAGGTGGGGGGGAACACAGCCAGGTGGACAGGAGAGGTGGATGCAGCCTTCTGGACAGGAGAGGGGGTGCAGCCAGGTGAAGGGGGGGACGGAGCCAGGTGGACAGGTAAGGGGGGGTGCAGCCAGATGGGGGAGGCCAGAGTTAGGTGGACAGGAGGGGGGGTGCAGCCAGGTGGAGGGGGGGAAGTCAGAGCTAGGTGGACAGGATAGAGGGGTGCAGCCAGGTGGACAGAAGAGGGGGATGCAGCCAGGTGGACAGAAAAGGGGGAGGGTGCAGCCAGGTGGGGGGGGACAGAGACAGATGGACAGGAGAGAGGGGGGTGCAGCCCAGGTGGATAGGAGAGGGGGAGGGTGCAGCCAGGTGGGGGGAAGACAGAGCCAGGTGGACAGGCTGAAGAGGTGGATGCAGCCTTCTGGACAGGAGTGGTGGATGCAGCCAGGTGGAGGGGGGGACTTCGCCAGGTGGACAGGTAAGGGGGGTGCAGCCAGGTGGGGGAGGTCGGAGCCAAGGGGGGGGAGTTGCAGCCAGGTGGATAGGAGAGAGGGGGATGCTGCCAGGTGAGGAGGGGGGAGGACAGAGCCAGGTGGACAGGAGAGGGGGATGCAGCCAGGTAAACGGGAGAGGGGGAGGGTGCAGCCAGGTGGGGGGGGACAGAGCCTGGTGGACAGGAGAGGTGGATGCAGCCAGGTGGACAGGAGAGGGGGTTCTTACCTTGAGTGATATCATCACTGGCACTTTTTTCTGGCTCCCTCCATGTGTCAGGCAGAGGCAGCCAGTGTCACCTGTCCCAAGATCAGAAGATGGGGTCTCCTACAGGCTATGAGTCACAGCTCACGCAGGGGAGATCTTCACCTCTGCCGGGTTAGCCCCCCCCCCATATCAAAATTTTTGAAAAAATCTTATGCAGTTTGTTAGATCTTTGTTAGATCGGGTTAGATCAACCGTTGTTTGCGTTAGATCTCACACAGAAGAAGCAATATTAACAGTTTTTTGCTGGGAGGGCTAACCCGTCATCAGCCCCCCCTTATCAAAAAATTGACCAAAAAGTTAGCTATTTTGGAAGCAATTTGTTAGATCCGGTAAGATCAAGTGGTTTTAACGTTAGATCTCACATTATTTCAGAGATATTCCACATGAAAATGGAGATATTAGGTGGTACATATGGACGGGTTAGCCCCCCCTTATCAAATTTTCTGGCCAAAAATCATTCAGGCTAATAGATATTCGTTAGATCTGGTAAGATCAAGCGGTTTTAACGTTAAATCTCACATAATTAGAGACTTATTAAGTGATTAATGAGGGGGGCTGCCCCCCCCCTATCAAATTTTCTGGCCAAAAATCATTCAGGCTAATAGATATTCGTTAGATCCGGTAAGATCAAATGTTTTTAACGTTAGATCTCACATCATTTCAGAGATATTCCACGTCAAAATAGAGATATTAGGTGGTACATATGGACGGGCTGGCCCCCCCTTATCAAATTTTCGGGCCAAAAATCATTAATGCTAATAGATTTTCGTTAGATCCGGTAAGATCAAGTGGTTTTAACGTTAGATCTCACATCATTTTAGAGATATTCCACATCAAAATAGAGATATTAGGTGGTACATATGGATGGGTTAGCCCCCCTTATCAAATTTTCTGGCCAAAAATCATTCAGGCTAATAGATATTTGTTAGATCCGGTAAGATCAAGCGGTTTTAACGTTAGATCTCACATCATTTCAGAGATATTCCACATCAAAATAGAGACATTAGGTGGTACATATGTATGGGCTGGCCCCCCTTTATCAAATTTTCTGGTCAAAAATCATTCAGGCTAATAGATATTCGTTAGATCCAGTAAGATCAAGCGGTTTTAACGTTAGATCTCACATAATTAGAGACTTATTAAGTGATTAATGAGGGGGGCTGGCCCCTCCTTATCAAATTTTCTGGTCAAAAATCATTCAGGCTAATAGATATTCGTTAGATCTGGTAAGATCAAGCGGTTTTAACGTTAGATCTTACATAATTAGAGACTTATTAAGTGATTAATGAGGGGGGGCTGGCCCCCCTTATCAAATTTTCTGGCCAAAAATCATTCAGGCTAATAGATATTCGTTAGATCCAGTAAGATCAAGTGTTTTTAACGTTAGATCTCACATCATTTCAGAGATATTCCACATCAAAATAGAGATATTAGGTGGTACATATGTATGGGCTGGCCCCCCCCTTATCAAATTTTCTGGTCAAAAATCATTCAGGCTAATAGATATTCGTTAGATCCGGTAAGATCAAGTGGTTTTAACGTTAGATCTCACATCATTTCAGAGATATTCCACATCAAAATAGAGATATTAGGTGGTACATACGGATGGGTTAGCCCCACTTATCAAATTTTCTGGCCAAAAATCATTCAGGCTAATAGATATTTGTTAGATCCAGTAAGATCAAGCGGTTTTAACGTTAGATCTCACATAATTAGAGACTTATTAAGTGATTAATGAGGGGGGGCTGGCCCCCCCTTATCAAATTTTCTGGCCAAAAATCATTCAGGCTAATAGATATTCCTTAGATCCGATAAGATCAAGAGGTTTTAACGTTAGATCTCACATTATTTCAGAGATATTCCACATGAAAATGGAGATATTAGGTGGTACATATGGACGGGTTAGCCCCCCCTTATCAAATTTTCTGGTCAAAAATCATTCAGGCTAATAGATATTTGTTAGATCCAGTAAGATCAAGTGTTTTTAACGTTAGATCTCACATCATTTCAGAGATATTCCACATCAAAATAGAGACATTAGGTGGTACATATGTATGGGCTGGCCCCCCCTTATCAAATTTTCTGGTCAAAAATCATTCAGGCTAATAGATATTTGTTAGATCCAGTAAGATCAAGTGGTTTTAACGTTAGATCTCACATAATTAGAGACTTATTAAGTGATTAATGAGGGGGGGCTGGCCCCCCCTTATCAAATTTTCTGGCCAAAAATCATTCAGGCTAATAGATATTCGTTAGATCCGGTAAGATCAAGTGTTTTTAACGTTAGATCTCACATCATTTCAGAGATATTCCACATCAAAATAGAGATATTAGGTGGTACATATGTATGGGCTGGCCCCCCCTTATCAAATTTTCTGGTCAAAAATCATTCAGGCTAATAGATATTTGTTAGATCCAGTAAGATCAAGCGGTTTAAACGTTAGATCTCACATAATTAGAGACTTATTAAGTGATTAATGAGGGGGGGCTGGCCCCCCCTATCAAATTTTCTGGCCAAAAATCATTCAGGCTAATAGATATTCGTTAGATCCAGTAAGATCAAGTGTTTTTAACGTTAGATCTCACATCATTTCAGAGATATTCCACATCAAAATAGAGATATTAGGTGGTACATATGTATGGGCTGGCCCCCCCTTATCAAATTTTCTGGCCAAAAATCATTCAGGCTAATAGATATTCGTTAGATCCAGTAAGATCAAGTGTTTTTAACGTTAGATCTCACATCATTTCAGAGATATTCCACATCAGAAAAGAGATATTAGGTGGTACATACGGATGGGTTAGCCCCCCTTATCAAATTTTCTGGCCAAAAATCATTCAGGCTAATAGATATTCGTTAGATTCGGTAAAATCAAGTGGTTTTAACGTTAGATCTCACATCATTTCAGAGATATTCCACATCAAAATAGAGATATTAGGTGGTACATACGGATGGGTTAGCCCCACTTATCAAATTTTCTGGCCAAAAATCATTCAGGCTAATAGATATTTGTTAGATCCAGTAAGATCAAGCGGTTTTAACGTTAGATCTCACATAATTAGAGACTTATTGAGTGATTAATGAGGGGGGGCTGGCCCACCTTTATCAAATTTTCTGGCCAAAAATCATTCAGGCTAATAGATATTCGTTAGATCCAGTAAGATCAAGTGTTTTTAACGTTAGATCTCACATCATTTCAGAGATATTCCACATCAAAATAGAGATATTAGGTGGTACATATGTATGGGCTGGCCCCCCTTATCAAATTTTCTGGTCAAAAATCATTCAGGCTAATAGATATTTGTTAGATCCAGTGAGATCAAGTGGTTTTAACGTTAGATCTCACATAATTAGAGACTTATTAAGTGATTAATGAGGGGGGGCTGGCCCCCCCTTATCAAATTTTCTGGCCAAAAATCATTCAGGCTAATAGATATTCATTAGATCCGGTAAGATCAAGTGGTTTTAACGTTAGATCTCACATCATTTCAGAGATATTCCACATCAAAATAGAGATATTAGGTGGTACATACGGATGGGTTAGCCCCCCTTATCAAATTTTCTGGCCAAAAATCATTCAGGCTAATAGATATTCGTTAGATTCGGTAAGATCAAGTGGTTTTAACCTTAGATCTCACATCATTTCAGAGATATTCCACATCAAAATAGAGATATTAGGTGGTACATATGGACGGGCTGCCCCCCCCTTATCAAATTTTCTGGCCAAACATTATTCAGGCTTATAGATATTCGTTAGATCTGGTAAGATCAAGTGGATTTAACGTTAGATCTCACATAATTAGAGACTTATTAAGTGATTAATGAGGGGGGGCTGGCCCCCCCTTATCAAATATTCTGGCCAAAAATCATTCAGGCTAATAGATATTCCTTAGATCCGGTAAGATCAAGTGGTTTTAACGTTAGATCTCACATCATTTCAGAGATATTCCACATCAAAATAGAGATATTAAGTGGTACATATGGATGGGCTGGCCCCCTCCTTATCAAATTTTCTGGTCAAAAATCACCCCAGCTAATTGATATTCATTAGATCCGATAAGATCAAGTGATTTTAATGTTTGATTATACATAATTACAGGGATATTATGGATATTTGGTAGCGATGCACGTATATCCATACTAGTGTCTATATTGGAGGCGGTGATGAGCATTTTCATGTGTACCAGAGAGGAGTGCCATTGAGCATACCGAGGTATGCTGAAATTATGTGGGACATTAATCAACAGGTGTGTCCAAGCCCAGTCAAGCCTGAAGCACAGCCATAGGGAAACTTCGGAGGGCTCTGGTGAAGGAGCCAACCGGGTGCCCATCTATGGTAGCTGGCTCAAAACCAATGACACGAAGAGACAGCAGCGAAAGTCCAAAACTTTGCAGAGGGCCCCCGTTGTTGGCTCCAAGCAACCCAGTGTCCTGTTTCTTTCTCAAATGCTGCCTGGTGTCGGAGAGTCAATGCACACCAGACTCCCAGAACTTAGCGCAGACTTAAGCCCAATCAGAACCTTGCAGAGACCTTCTCCTGTTGTTCCCATCCAAGTAAAGGGAGTCTACACCAAGGCCCTTCTGGATACTGGAGCTTAAGTGACCCTTAAGTGAGTTGCAGATATGGGGCATTGTGACTCAGAACTTCCCCTATGATGGCTATCTACCGGTCAAGCTGACCTTCGATCCCTCCATGGCTGGGAAAGCCGAGACTTTTGAAACTCAGGCAGTGGTCTGTCCTCGCCCACCAGGGGCCAGTAAGAGTTCTCTCATCATAGCGACCAATACTGATCTTGTCAGAAGGATGTTGACACCTCTTGTTCTGGAGCGGGCACTTCAACTACAAGTTTGCACCCCATGTTGAGACAAGCCAGGGAAAGATCTGGCGCTTGGACAAGTGTGAGAAGGTGTTACAGCCTGGTAAAGTGGACTATTTACGAGCATCTGTCAAGCTAAATTGGAAGCAAGCAAGCCCTTTCATTGTCCTTCAATCAGACGGACAGAGAGAAGACATGGGAGTAGAGATAATTCCCGAGGTGGTTTCAACCAAAGGGTTGCAAAGAAGTCACGGGAAGATCTTAGTGTCCGCAACATAACAGCCTCGCCAGTGAAGATGCTGGCTCAGATGTTGCTGGGACAAGTGAATCTGGCTACCTCAGTCCCGCCGTCTGATTTGGTGGGGGGAGCAAAGGATGGGATATCTGTGGAGGAGCTCTATCCGAAAAATACTCCCCTTTTGCCTGAATGGAAGGAAAGGGCCAAGACTCAGCTCCTGAGATGGCAGGCTGCATTCTCCAAGAGTGAATTTGATGTGGGGTGTACAAAAAGTGCCCAATACCAGATCCATCACTTTGAGTGCATAAGCCGTTCAGGGAAAGAGTTTGATGGATTCCTTTAGGGGACTTGGAGGATCTGCATGAACAACTGGCAGAGTTGAAGAGGGCAGGTATCATCCGAGAGTCCCAGAGTCTATACGCTTCCCCAATAGTGGTGGTACGGAAGAAGAATGGGTCACTGAGGCTGGGTATTGACTACCGGGCGCTGAACTGAAGGACCATTCCCGACCAATATACCACCCCAAGGATATAAGATGCCTTGCA
Organism: Aquarana catesbeiana; assembly: GCF_042186555.1. Classification (NCBI taxonomy): domain Eukaryota; kingdom Metazoa; phylum Chordata; class Amphibia; order Anura; family Ranidae; genus Aquarana; species Aquarana catesbeiana. Next base: position 579,533,111 of record NC_133328.1, on the reverse strand, counting down.
GAGCCTGTCAGGAGCAAAGTGGTTCAGCATGCTGGATTTGAAGAGTGGGTATTACCAAATCCCCATGCACCCTGAGGATCGGCAGAAGACCATTTTCATTACCCCGCAGGGGATGTTTGGATTTGACCGTATGCATCAAGGCCTGTCTGGTGCCCCAGCCACCTTCCAAAGGCTAATGGAGAAGACCGTGGGTGACATGAAACTGATCGAGGTGTTGGTGTACTTAGACGACATCATCGTTTTCAGCAAGACCCTGGAAGAGCATGAAGAGTTTCTGCAGAAGGTCCTTAAGAGACTCCATGGTGAGGGGGTTGAAGCTGTCTCTGGAAAAGTGCCAGTTTTATTAACCCTCGGTCAACTACCTTGGTCACATTGTGTCTGCTGATGAAGTGGCCACTGACCTCCTGGCCGAGGCCTACCAACGTGACTGAGCTTAGGTCATTTCTGGGATTCTGCTCTTATTACAGAAGATTTGTCAATGGATTCGCTAAGACGCTGACCCTGATCTGGCGAAGCCTGTTAGACCAGCAGGAGGGCCCAGGAAACTCAGGGAGTTCATTCAGGAACAATTGACTCTGAAGTGTGAAGAGGTTTTAGGCAGCTGAAGTGAAGCCTAACAACCGCTCCAGTCGTGGCCTATGGAGATCCAACCAAGCCATACGAGCTACACTTTGATGCCAGTCGAGATGGGTTAGGTGGGGTGCTATATCAAGAGCATGACTGCCATCTACGGCCTGTTGCCTACGTGACTCGGAACTTGGCCCCCGCCAAGAAGAACTATCCCATGCACAAACTTGAGTTCCTGGCCTTGAAGTGGCTGGATAAGCTGAGGGATTAACTGTATGGAGCGGACTTTGTGATCAAGACCGACAACAATGCTCACCTACATCGTCACTTCCACCAAGTTGGACGCCACGGGTCACAGATGGTTGGCTGCTCTATCAGGGTTTATTTTCAGCCTGAAGTATCGACTGGGGTCAGGAAACAAGACGACGATGCTTTGTCAAGAAGGCCCCATTGTTCCAGAGACCCTCCAGAAGAATAGGCCCAACTGACACCTGAAGGGTACGAGCCTTATGTCAAGGAGCAGAACATCAACCTGGAGTAGGATCCAGGACCGAAGAGGTTGGAGTGTCAGCCGTTGGTGTCCCTAGATGTTATTGCAATGTTGCCCAAGTCGGGGATGAAGGTCTGCCCAAGCTAACAAAGGCCTGCGGAGGGACCAGTTGGAGGACCCTCCCTGTAACTTGGCATTGAAGGCCTTGGAGAGCCAATGCCCTGACTTGCTCCTCACTGACTCCCCGAAGGAAACCCATCTGCTGCACCGAGAGTGGGATCGGTTTCAGGTGCACAGAGGGTTGGTCTATCAAAGGGGCCCCTCTGACAATTCTGAAGAAAAATGGCAGCTATTCCTACCTTAAAAACATACGGAGACAGTATTAACTGCCCTACTGTCAGGAACCATGAATCAGACCTAGACAGAAGTATAGTTAAATCACACTTGTTTAATAATAATAATAATAAGGTAAACAGAGTAAGCGTAGTCAAAACAAGCCAGAGTTCAGTAACCGGATCGGGTAGTCAGCCAAGCAAATGTCAGAGAGCCAGAGATAACAGGAGAAAGACTCTGTGATGTTGACAAAGGTGAAGGCAGAGATCAAGTGAGCTGGACGACTTGCTGGGTAACTGTGGAGAGAAATGGGAGCTGGCAATTAGCTGACAGCTGAGCGGCCAGCTCAGAGAAGGAAGGGCTGAGCAGCCTGACACCTACATGACAACCATGATCACCTAGGGCCCAAGAGGACTTTTCTCCTGGTGAGGGACCGGTTCTACTGGCCCTGCATACAGGCTGAAGTTGAGGACTATTGCCACTCCTGCATCAGATGTATCCAAAGGAAGACTTTGCCTCATGAGCTGCCCCAATGGACCATCTTCAGAGTCAAGGACCCATGGAGCTGGTGTGCATTGACATTCTATGCTTGGAGCCTGATCTGAGTGGGCAGGGAAATATCCTGGTTGTGACTGACCATTCCACTCGGTATGCCCAGGTGTTTTCCACGAGGGACCAACAAGCATCCATGGTGGCCAAGATCTTCACGGAGAAATTCTTTGTGCACTATGGTCTGTCCCAACGCATCCACTCTGATCAAGGGAGAGATTTCAAGAGTAGTCTCATCAAGAGACTTTCAGACCTGTTGGGCATCAGGAAGTCTAAAACCACCCCGTATCATCCTCAAGGAGATCCTCAACCAGAGAGATTCAACTGAACCCTCCTGGATATACTTGGAACTCTAAGTTCAGAACAAAAGCAGCACTGGAGCAAGCATATAGTGGCTATTGCGCATGCTTATAATAGCACCGCCAATGATGCCACAGGTTACTCTCCCTATAGTTTGATGTTCGGACCATAGGCCCGGCTGCCAGTAGACTTGGCCTTCGGCACATCCCTCGACCATACCTTAGCAACTTTCCACAGAGGGTATGTGGATCGCCTGCGGAGACGTCTGAAAACCACCTTTGATAAGGCTCAAGCTGCCTCATATGCCTGAGGACAGAGAAACAAAATAAACTTTGACCTTAGGGTACGAGTGCAGGACCTACAGCCGGATGACAAGGTACTGCTGAGAAACCTGGGTGTACCTGGAAAGCACAAGTTGGCTAACCGCTGAAAGTTACAGCCCTATGTCGTTTGCAAGCATCTGCCCAGACAACCAGTATATCAAATCCGGCCAGAGGGAAGCACATGCCTGCTGAAGACTTAGCATCACAATCATCTGTTGCCTCTGTCAGAAGCAGTTCATGTGCCACCACAGCCAGATTTACAGTCCACACCCACGGCCTCTCAAAGATCCCGGCCAGTGACTAGATCTCACTCTGTACCCCTTGCTGAAGATGAAAACAGCGAGGATGAAAAGAAAGATTGTCTGTGGCCATCTCAAATGCCAGGGCCTGCCACCCACCCCCACCCTCTTTCTTCTCCTCCCAAGGTGACTGAGGTGACTCTCAGGCCAGAGGCTCCTGAGTTTGTACCTCAAAGTCCACTTTTTGAAGAGTTGGAAGACCCTCAATCTTCCCTGCTGACAAGAGACCCCTAAGACTTTCCATCCTTCATTGAGGAAGCTGAAGCTGATATGCAGGAAGAAGAAGAGACCAGTGTGCCTGTAACCCCAGAACCTAAAGAACAGTGAGAGCGAAGGGTTATTCACCCGCCCAAAAGACTAACATATGATACTTTGGGTGAAAGCTCTGAGGAGTTCGTTCTCATTGCAAAAAGGACTCTTGAAGAAACTGACCCTTCCACCGCAGATTTGGTGGTGGACAATCCCAACTCACTGTCAGGGCTGGACTCAGCCCTTCCTTCTTTGAGCTGGCCACTCAGCTGTCAGATAATTGCCAGCTCCTAGCTCTCCACAATTATTCAGCTGTTGATGATATCCTGCTCGTCAGTCCTGCCTACTTAACCACTTGCCGACCGCCTCACGACGATATACGTCGGCAGAATGGCACGGGCAGGCAGAATCACGTACCTGTACGTGATCTGCCTCCCGTGGGCGGGGGGTCCGATCGGACCCTCCCCGGTGCCCGAGGCGGTCGAGAAATCTTCCCCGGTGATCGGAGGTGAGGGGGAGGCCATCCATTCGTGCCCCCCCCCTCGCGATTGCTCCTAGCCAATCAGATAATTTCCCTGCCTCTGTATTGTACACAGAGGCAGAGGAAATGATGTAATCTCTACTCGGCTCAGCATTTTCCGTTCCGGCGCCGAGGAGAGAAGACTGCAATGTGAGTGCACCAACACAACACATCACAGTAGAAAATGCCAGGCACAATACACCCCCCGATCACCCCCCAATCACCTCCCAATCAACCCGCCCCCCCCCCCCGTCACACACCAAGCAGTTTTTTTTTTTTGTTTTTTTTTTATTACTGCATGGTGTCAGTTTGTGACAGTTAGTGTGGTAGGGCAGTTAGTGTTAGCCCCCTTTAGGTCTAGGATACCCCCTAACCCCCCCCAATAAAGTTTTAACCCCTTAATCACCCCCCGTCACCAGTGTCACTAAGCGATCATTTTTCTGATCGCTGTATTAGTGTCACTGGTGATGCTAGTTAGGGAGGTAAATATTTAGGTTCGCCGTCAGCGTTTTATAGCGTCAGGGACCCCCATATACTACCTAATAAATGTTTTAACCCCTTGATTGCCCCCTAGTTAACCCTTTCACCACTGATCACTGTATAACCGTTACGGGTGACGCTGGTTAGTTTGTTTATTTTTTATAGTGTCAGGGCACCCGCCGTTTATTACTGAATAAAGGTTTAGACCCCTGATCGCCCGGCGGTGATATGCGTCTCCCCAGGCAGCATCAGGTTAGCGCCAGTACCGCTAACACCCACGCACGCAGCATACGCCTCCCTTAGTGGTATAGTATCTGCACGGATCAATATCTGATCCGATCAGATCTATACTAGTGTCCCCAGCAGTTTAGGGTTCCCAAAAATGCAGTGTTAGCGGGATCAGCCCAGATACCTGCTAGCACCTGCGTTTTGCCCCTCCGCCCGGCCCGGCCCACCCAAGTGCAGTATCGATCGATCACTGTCCCTTACAAAACACTAAACGCATAACTGCAGCGTTCGCAGAGTCAGGCCTGATCCCTGCGATCGCTAACAGTTTTTTTAGTAGCGTTTTGGTAAACTGGCAAGCACCAGCCCCAGGCAGGGTCAGGTTAGTGCCAGTACCGCTAACACCCACGCACGCACCGTACACCTCCCTTAGTGGTATAGTATCTGAACGGATCAATATCTGATCCGATCAGATCTACACTAGCGTCCCCAGCAGTTTAGGGTTCCCAAAAACGCAGTGTTAGCGGGATCAGCCCAGATACCTGCTAGCACCTGCGTTTTACCCCTCCGCCCGGCCCAGCCCACCCAGGTGCAGTATCGATCGATCACTGTCACTAACAAAACACTAAACGCATAACTGCAGCGTTCGCAGAGTCAGGCCTGATCCCTGCGATCGCTAACAGTTTTTTTGATAGCATTTTGGTGAACTGGCAAGCACCAGCCCCAGGCAGCGTCAGGTTAGCGCCAGTAGCGATAACACCCACGCATGCACCGTACACCTCCCTTAGTGGCATAGTATCTGAACGGATCAATATCTGATCTGATCAGATCTATACTAGTGTTCCCAGCAGTTTAGCAGTGTTAGCGGGATCAGCCCAGATACCAGCGTTTTGGTGAACTGGCAAGCACCAGCGGCCTAGTACACCCCGGTCGTAGTCAAACCAGCACTGCAGTAACACTTGGCGACGTGGCGAGTCCCATAAGTGCAGTTCAAGCTGGTGAGGTGGCAAGCACAAGTAGTGTCCCGCTGCCACCAAGAAGAAGACAAACAGGCCCGTTGTGCCCATAATGCCCTTCCTGCTGCATTCGCCAATCCTAATTGGGAACCCACCACTTCTCCTACTAAACGAACCCCCCCAAAAAGATGTCGTGTCTGCAGCAAGCGCGGATATAGGCGTGACACCCGCTATTATTGTCCCTCCTGTCCTGACAATCCTGGTCTTTGCATTGGTGAATGTTTTGAACGCTACCATACACTAGTTGAGTATTAGCGTAGGGTACAGCATTGCACAGACTAGGCACACTTTCACAGAGTCTCCCAAGATGCCATCGCATTTTGAGAGACCCGAACCTGGAACCGGTTACAGTTATAAAAGTTACAGTTACAAAGAAAAGTGTAAAAAAATTTTAAAAAATATATATAAAATAAAAAAAAATAGTTGTCGTTTTATTGTTCTCTCTCTCTCTATTCTCTCTCTATTGTTCTGCTCTTTTTTACTGTATTCTATTCTGCAATGTTTTATTGTTATTATGTTTTATCATGCTTTTCAGGTATGCAATTTTTTATACTTTACTGTTTACTGTGTTTTATTGTTAACCATTTTTTTGTCTTCAGGTACGCCATTCACGACTTTGAGTGGTTATACTAGAATGATGCCTGCAGGTTTAGATATCATCTTGGTATCATTCTTTTCAGCCAGCGGTTGGCTTTCATGTAAAAGCAATCCTAGCGGCTAATTAGCCTCTAGACTGCTTTTACAAGCAGTGGGAGGGAATGCCCCCCCCCCCCATACTCAGGAGAAGCAGCTAAATGTATTTTGGGGTGCAATTCCACATATGCCCATGGCCTGTGTGAGCAATATATCATTTAGTGACAACGTTGTGCAAAAAAAAAAAAAAAAATTTGTCACTTTCCCGCAACTTGTGTTAAAATATAAAATATTCCATGGACTCAACATGCCTCTCAGCAAATAGCTTGGGGTGTCTACTTTCCAAAATGGGGTCATTTGGGGGGGAGGTTGTGCCATCTGGGCATTTTATGGCCTTCAAAACTGTGATAGGTAGTGAGGAGTGAAATCAAAAATTTACGCCCTTAGATGAGATGCATGAGAGGCATTTTCTTAATGTCCTCCTGAGTACCCCTACCCAACGAACCCCCCAAAAAAGATGTCGTGTCTGCAGCAAGTGCGGATATAGGCGTGACACCCGCTATTATTGTCCCTCCTGTCCTGACAATCCTGGTCTTTGCATTGGTGAATGTTTTGAACGCTACCATACACTAGTTGAGTATTAGCGTAGGGTACAGCATTGCACAGACTAGGCACACTTTCACAGGGTCTCCCAAGATGCCATCGCATTTTGAGAGACCCGAACCTGGAACTGGTTACAGTTATAAAAGTTACAGTTACAAAAAAAAGTGTAAAAAAATAAAAAATAAAATCAAATAAAATAGTTGTCGTTTTATTGTTCTCTCTCTCTCTATTCTCTCTCTATAGTTCTGCTCTTTTTTACTGTATTCTATTCTGCAATGTTTTATTGTTATCATGTTTTATCACGTTTGCTTTTCAGGTATGCAATTTTTTATACTTTACCGTTTACTGTGTTTTATTGTTAACCATTTTTTTGTCTTCAGGTACGCCATTCACGACTTTGAGTGGTTATACCAGAATGATGCCTGCAGGTTTAGGTATCATCTTGGTATTATTCTTTTCAGCCAGCGGTCGGCTTTCATGTAAAAGCAATCCTAGCAGCTAATTAGCCTCTAGACTGCTTTTACAAGCAGTGGGAGGGAATGCCCCCCACCGTCTTCCGTGTTTTTCTCTGGCTCTCCTGTCTCAACAGGGAACCTGAGAATGCAGCCGGTGATTCAGCCAGCTGACCATAGAGCTGATCAGAGACCAGAGTGGCTCCAAACATCTCTATGGCCTAAGAACCCGGAAGCTACGAGCATTTCATGACTTAGATTTCGCCGGATGTAAACAGCGCCATTGGGAAATTGGGAAAGCATTTTATAACACCGAAGTGAGGTTTGCAAAATACTCACCATGCCTCTCAGCAAATAGCTTGGGGTGTCTACTTTCCAAAATGGGGTCATTTGGGGGTGTTTGTGCCACCTGGGCATTCCATGGCCTCTGAAACTGTGATAGGCAGTGAAGAGTGAAATCAAAAATTTACACCCTTAGAAATCCTGAAGGTAGAGATTGGTTTTCGGGGCCCCGTACGCGGCTAGGCTCCCAAAAAGTCCCACACATGTGGTATCCCCATACTCAGGAGAAGCAGCTAAATGTATTTTGGGGTGCAATTCCACATATGCCCATGGCCTGTGTGAGCAATATATCATTTAGTGACAACTTTTTGTAATTTTTTTTTTGTCATTATTCAATCACTTAGGACAAAAAAAATTAATATTCAATGGGCTCAACATGCCTCTCAGCAATTTCCTTGGGGTGTCTACTTTCCAAAATGGGGTCATTTGGGGGGGTTTTGTACTGCCCTGCCATTTTAGCACCTCAAGAAATGACATAGGCAGTCATAAACTAAAAGCTGTGTAAATTTCAGAAAATGTACCCTAGTTTGTAGACGCTATAACTTTTGCGCAAACCAATAAATATACACTTATTGAAATTTTTTTTTTACCAAAGACATGTGGCCGAACACATTTTGGCCTAAATGTTTGACTAAAATTGAGTTTATTGGATTTTTTTTATAACAAAAAGTAGAAAATATCATTTTTTTTCAAAATTTTTGGTCTTTTTCCGTTTATAGCGCAAAAAATAAAAACGGCAGAGGTGATCAAATACCATCAAAAGAAAGCTCTATTTGTGGGAAGAAAAGGATGCAAATTTCGTTTGGGTACAGCATTGCATGACCGCGCAATTAGCAGTTAAAGCGACGCAGTGCCAAATTGTAAAAAGTGCTCTGGTCAGGAAGGGGGTAAATCCTTCTGGGGCTGAAGTGGTTAAGCCTTCCAGTCCATAGGATCTCTGCCTTCGCCTTGGTCAACATCAGAGAAACAATCTCCTGCGATCCTGTTTAAGACTTGCTTTGCTGACATCCCTTCTGGCTCCAGATCCTGCTTGCTGTTCCACTACATTGATCCCTGACTTCTGGCTTGGCTGACTATCCTTTCCGGTTACTGAACTTTGGCTATGTTTTGACTACATTTGTTCTTTTTACTTTTATTATTAAACAAGTGTGATTTAACTGTACTTCTGTCTCGGCCTGATTTCTTGGTTTCTGACACTCAGCCCCTGGCACATCTAGCTGGGCCATTCCAGTTAACCTTCCCTCCTATGCTAATTGGTGGGATGTTCCTCTGCCAGGGTTTTATGCAGATGTTAATTGTATGGTTTCCTGTGCACACTAACCTGTTTTTTTTTCCGTGTGTATATCAAAAGCATGTAACAGGTCATAGACTCTTTACCTCTTTTGGCGGACCAAAGGTTCTTTGGTGGGGGGGAGTGTGCAGCGGGGGCTACTCTATCACCCATGGTCCCGCACCTCGCGCCATTCCTGCCAGCGACCGCCGGACTGAATAGACACTGACACAGGCACTTACTGAGGGAGAGCACGCCTGTCAGTCCCTGTGGGGGATTTCTCCCCCTCCCTCTCCTCTTATTGTGTCCCTATTGGCAGGGAGAGGGAGCCAATCAACCAGCAGCAGAGGACCATGGCCCACAATACAGCCCCACTGATTTCTACATGGGGTGGAACTACCAAACCCAGCCTGCTTTGCAAGAAGGGGGGGCTAGCTAAAGACTTAAGCTTGTTGGTCTGAGGAGAGATCACCATGAGGCAGGGAGGTGAACGGAGGTGAGAGGAGAGACTACAGGCACCCGCTGAAGAACCATGCAAAGAAGGTTCCAGAGACCATCCAGAGACGGTTGAAGATGGATGTACCTTCTGTACCACCTAATATCTCTATTTTGATGTGGAATATCTCTGAAATGATGTGAGCTCTAACGTTAAAACCACTTGATCTTACCGGATCTAACGAATATCTATTAGCCTGAATGATTTTTGACCAGAAAATTTGATAAGGGGGGGGCCAGCCCGTCCATATGTACCACCTAATATCTCTATTTTGATGTGGAATATTTCTGAAATGATGTGAGATCTAACGTTAAAACCACTTGATCTTACCAGATCTAACGAATATCTATTAGCCTGATTGATTTTTGGCCAGAAATTTTGATAAGGTCATTAATCACTTAATAAGTCTCTAATTATGTGAGATCTAACGTTAAAACCGCTTGATCTTACCAGATCTAACAAATTGCTTCCAAAATAGCTAACTTTTTGGTCATTTTTTTGATAAGGGGGGGCTGATGACGGGTTAGCCCCCCCCAGCAAATAATGCCCCGTACACACGGTCGGACTTTGTTCGGACATTCCGACAACAAAGTCCTAGGATTTTTTCCGACGGATGTTGGCTCAAACTTGTTTTGCCTACACACGGTCGCACAAAGTTGTCGGAATTTCCGATCGCCAACAATGCGGTGACGTACACCACGTACGACGAGACTAGAAAAGGCCGGTTCAGAACCAAGTGCGGCACCCTTTGGGCTCCTTTTGCTAATCTCGTGTTAGTAAAAGTTTGGTGAGAGACGATTCACGCTTTTTCAGACTCGTGGCTTTCAGATCGTTTTCTGCCGTTCAGTTTGTGCTTGTGGGTTTGTATCTGCTCTTCAGTGCGTGCAGTCAGTTCGTATCGGAGTTTTCTGTGCGATCTTGCCCGCTCGTTGCTGTTTTTCAGGTCGCTCTTCACAGGCCTTGCTGTTCTTCAGTGCGTTCTGTTACTTCGTTCTGAGCAGCCGACCGTTTTCTAGCCATGTTTCGTATGCGTACTCCTCGTAGAGTTCGTGCTGTGCGGGGGCTTGGTGTTGGGGTCCTGACCTTGACACAAGTCCAGTCCATGAACAGGGTGAGGAGGAGTTCATGGACCAAGAATTGGTTGCTTCAGCGTGACCAGTTCTCTCATATGCCTTTGCTCCGTGAGATCCGTGAGAATAATCCTGATGATTTCAGGAACTTTCTCAGGATGACGGACCCCGTATTTCACCGTTTGTTGGCTTCGCTGACCCCCTATATCAGCAGTCAGGATACCTGCATGAGGCAAGCCATCGCTCCGGAGCAGAGGTTGGTCGCTACCTTGCGGTATTTGGCCACAGGGAGAAGCCTGCAGGACCTCAAGTTCTCGACAGGCATCTCCCCCCAGGCTCTTCTTTGTGGACATTTACTGCTTGTGTTTGTTTTAGTTGACCCTGACAGAAATGTGTGGAGTGCAGAAAATGTCGTGATTGTGTAACCTTATACAAAGCACTGTTGGCTGTTATTTACTAAATGCAAAGACACTTTTCACTACAAGTGCACTTGCAACTGCACTGAAACTGCACTTGTAGTGCAAAGTGGATTTGCCCTTAGGAAATTACCCCCATTTTCTCATAAAACAACAATTACATCACCCCAAAAGTGTTGTAGCGTTGAGACAATAATCCACACATTCTTGATGAGCAATCTTTTTAATACCTGCACAATCACATGTGCATTTACCAAAGGTTTTTCTGACAAACCGACATGTTTGTTGTATAACAATTTTTGTGGTGTCATTATCCAAAATCAAAATGTGCATTTTATAGAAAACAGGCCTGTGTAAAACCCACAAGAAAGACACAAATCTTGATCTTACAAAGGTCACATTTGGTAGAACTTGAAGGCAATATCAGACATGAGTATTTAGGAACTGTGTTTGATATTGCGTTCAGATGGGGTGAAATCACCCCAGGAAAAGCCAAATTTGGAAGATGCACACAAATTTCACAATGTCAACATGTGCGACCTGCCATCACGGGGGATCAAGGGACGTGTTTTGGGGGAGAAAACCCTTCCTCACCGCTACTTTATTATTGAGGAAGGGGTTGCACCCCCAAAACGCGTCCATTGATCTCCCGTGATGGCAGATAGCACATGTTGACACACTGTGTGCATCCTCCAAATTTGGCTTTGGGAAAAATCACAAAAACATTTTGCACATTGTAGCACACAAAAGAAGAAAGTGATTTGGAGGGGCTTTAAACTCGCCCCAAAACATCAATGATGTTTTTATATTTTGGAATAACATCATTGATGTTTTGCTTGATGATTTCCAATTGTAAATTACACCCCATGATCTCCCCGATCACGATCTGGGCACTTTCTGATGTGAAAGGATCTTCATCCACAACCTCACGATCACCTAAAAAGAGAGGAAACCCAAAATAAATTAGGTCTAAAAAAAATGCCGCCATCCATCTCTTATTATCGGAGCCTGTGGTTGCAGACACTCACCTGTTGTGGTGACTACTTCCACCACGTCTTCTTCCTCCTGCTCTTCTTGTGTTGGGGGGATTTCCCCTTCTTCCAGAGGGGGGGGGGGCTCTGGTCTCCTCGGATGAGGGGTGTCCTCCGAGTCTTTTCTCCCCTATGTAAAACAAAAATGGTATAATTAGCACACAGATATTTGATGGCAGAACTATAAAGATGAAACATTGCTTGGAAGTGGGGTACAATGATCTATTTTAGCCGAGTTCCAAGATGTAGCTTTTTTAGTGTCCTTTGTCAACCTGCTATACTTTACCTGTTTGGTACAAGCTTCACCGATGTATCCCCCCCTATAGTATACACTGGAGCACCTGTGTGGCCCCCTAATAAAAAGGGTGTTCTGGGGTCCCACACTAGTGCTCCAGTGTCCAGATGTGAAAACAGCTGCTGAGTGTCCTCTCCTTACACACAATCTAGTTTGCATTTCATTCTAGTAACAAAGCCATCTACACAACCCAATTCTTTGAAGACAAGTATAGAGCCTCAAAATGGTGGCCGAATGCATATGGCCTAAACAATGGTATTTTAGCGTCCGAAATAAAAATGTGTGATCCGAACGAATAATGTGCCCATGAACATGAAAGTTGCCATTTTAAACTGTACAACAGTTCCTAAAAGCACATGGAGCAGCACGAACGTAATAAACACAAGAACAATAGGAACACAGCACAACTACTTACTTTTTTGCAGCACTCTCCGGATCTTTCTGTACTGCTCATGTTCTCATAATTTCAGGTCCGACCACCGCTTCCTGAGCTGATCTTTCGATCGTCGTACCCGAATTTCCGGTGCAGACTCCTGACCACTTTCGCCATGATCTTGGCCTTTCGGACATTGTGGTTGGGGTAAGGCCCATACTTTCCATCATAGTCGGCCTTCTTCAGGATGTCCACCATCTCCAACATCTCCCCAAAGGACATATTTGAGTCCTTTAATCTCCTTCTGGATTGGGACGTTTCAGGCTCCGGCCTCTCCTCCTCCTCCTCCTACTCGTTGCTGTAATTAGCACGATCCTGCTGTCTATCCGCCATGTGCTCTTCCTCCACTGCGCCGAACGAAAAGGGGCGGGGAATAGAATAGAAAGAACGTCAGGGGCGGGCGGAGTTATACGCATGCGCAGTGTGTATAAATCGTAACGCGCGCGTCTTACGTACGATCTGTGAGCGGAGGAAGGAGCATCGGAGACGCCGATCGTGCTAACGAAGGTAGGATCTAAACTTGGGCCTATACTGCTTCGAAATTGAAGCCTATATTGTAACAAGATTAGGGGAGTTTGGCCTGACATTAGGGTTTGTCTTGTGTTGTGTCTTGCAGAGAAAATGGATGGATTCAACGACCACAATTTCCTGCCCCTGTTCATTGACAAGTACAGGGAGCTGCCCTGTCTGTGGCAAGTGAGACACCCCCACTATAACCACAAACAAAAGAGGCAGGCAGCGCTGGAGAAACTGCTGGAGTTGGTGAAGCCGGTGGTCCCCACAGCAACCATCCCCTATTTAAAAGCTAAAATTGGTGGCCTGAGGAGCACATATCTGAGGGAGCGCAAGAAGGTCACGGATTCCCAGAGGTCCGGAGCTGCAGCAGATGACATTTATGTCCCCAGGCTGTGGTACTATGAGAGACTGCGATTTCTGTCAGACCACATTGAAGTCAGGGAATCCCTCTCTACTCTTCCTTCCACGCTTCCTTCCACCCCAGCTGAGGCTTCCGATGTCCAACCTGGGCCTTCCAGCCAGGAAGAAGTGGAGGAGCCCAGCTGGAGTCAGGTATAGCATTCTTCTACAGATTTCTGGGCAATAAATAAATGATGTTTACTAGATGTTATTATTGATCATTAATTGCTGATTAAAAAAAGTGTTTTACATATCAATAGACAGTAGTAGGCACCCAAAATTGGGACAAGAATGCAAAATGCTGGGCTCAGAAGGATAGTCTGTTATATTTGTTAACATTGAATTTGCAGCAGTCAGGAGGTGAAAATTGTGTGTGTTTGATGTAAAAAAAACTAAAACTATGTCCCTTTTTCATACACAGGAAGACCTCAGCCAGGAGGAGGCTGTGGAATGTGGCAGTCAGGAGGAGGCGGGGATTAGTGCCAGCCAGGAGGAGGCGGGGATTAGTGGCAGCCAGGAGGAGGCGGGGCTAAGTGTCAGCCAAGAGAAGCCTGGGACAAGTGGCAGCCTGACTAAGTCTCAGGTTCCTCCCCTCCACCTGCCATACAAAAGGGCCAGGAAGGCCACTCCCAGTCCTGTGCAGGATTCAGCATACAGGCTGATCCAGGAGGCTTCTGCGTCCCTCAGAGCCTTCCCCAGTCCTGAAGAGGCCTTTGCCTGCATGGCTGCCACCAAATTGCAGGGCATGCAGGAGGGCCAACGCAAGATCTCTGAGGACCTGATTTATAAAGTCCTACGTAAGGGGTTGAGTGGGGAACTGACACCCAAGACGGATGTCATTGAGATCGACGATCCTCCTCCTCCTCCTCCTCCTGCTGCCACAACTCCACCACCACAGCCAAAGGCTGGAAGGAGGCGTGGAAGGAAGACCAAAGAGTGATGACCCTGGGTTCAGTCTGGTCTGACAGAAGATGCAGTCTCTTCGCTGCCATCATTGCCTCTAAAATTCAGAGGATGGAGGAGGGACAACAACTCATGTGTGAGTCGCTCATATTGGAGGCTCTTAATAAAGGTATGAGGGCCCAAATTACATCTGAGACACACCTTTGCGAACTCACACATGGTCCTCCTCCTCCTCCTGCAGGTCCTCCTCCTCCTCCTCCTTCTCCTCCAGGTCCTCCCAGTCCTCCTCCTCCAGGTCCTACTCCTCCTCCTGCCACATCTCCAACAGCACAGCCACAGCCCGGAATGAAGCGTGGAAGGAAGACCAGAAAGTGAGGACCCTGGATCCAGTCTGGTCGGCCAAAAGATGCAGCCTCTTGTGGTACCACAGCCTGGGAACACAGATGTCATCTGCTGCTTTCCGGATCTCTGGGACTTCTGGACCACACTGCCCTCCCTTAGATATGGACTCCTCAGGCCACCAATTTTGCTTTTAAATAATTGATGTGTGCCCTGGGGGTCCAAGGCTTCGCCCACTTCTGCAGTTTCTACAGCGTTGCCTCCCTCTTTGTTTATAGTTGTGACCCCTTAATAAAATATTTTTAGGTAAATTCTACTCTCCTGTGTGTGTTTTCATCCAAAAAGGACAGTTTGTTGGTGAGGATTCAGGTACATTTCTAAAAACATAAAATGTGAAATTAACAAGGGACAACAACACCAAACAATCTCCTACAGATTAAATAGAACAACATATCAATGGTGTTGTGGGAACTTGTCACAAAAACCACACAAACATTTTCGGGAGTACAAATCAAAATCACCAAAAAAAAAAAATTAAAAAAGAGAAACACAAAAAAAGATTCTACATTAAAGTAAAAAAAAAAAATATGTTGTCAGATGTGAGAAATCAAAATATATTGAGGGAATCCCGATAAATAGTAACGAAAGAAGTTTGTGAGAAGTGTGTGTGAATATGAGCAGCAAAACGACTTAATTCTTGTCACATTATAAAGAAGAAGAGAGTGCGCTGTATTAAACCATTTTGAACATTGCAGCGTGACGAAAGTGCTGTATCCATTACGAACGCTAAGTTTACCAGAACGAGCTGTCCCGTGTCGGAATTTCTTCTGAGCATGCGTGGCACTTTGTGCGTCGGAACAGGCCACACAGGGTCGGAATTGACGCAATCGGATTTTGTTGTTGGAAAATTTTATCTCCTGCTGTCCAACTTTGTATGTCGGAAAATCCGATGGAAAATGTCCGATGGAGCCCACACACGGTCGGAATTTCCGACAACACGCTCCGATCGGACAATGTCCATCGGAAAATCTGACCGTGTGTACGGGGCAAAACTGTTAATATTGCTTCTTCTGTGTGAGATCTAATGCAAACAACGGTTGATCTAACCTGATCTAACAAAGATCTAACAAACTGCATAAGATTTTTTCGAAAAATTTTGATATGGGGGGGCTAACCCGGCAGAGGTGAGATCTTCTCCCCCATGACAGGTCAGCTGATCTCTGGGTCCCGACGGCCGGCTGCAGAGAGGCTGGCTAGATGAATGGGATGGGCTGCAGGAGCAGCTTAGCTTTGAGTGGCAGAAGTGGTGGTGATGGGATAGGATGAGTGGGGGTTGGGATCAGTAAGAGGCAGCGGTGGTGGAGGATGGGATCAGTTGCACTGGCAATTACTCACTTTGTCAGTCAATGGATTCCCCCTCAGTATATCTCTTCACGTGCCTCTAGTGATGACTCTGCTGACATGGGGTCTCCTTGCAGAGCTCCTCCGCTTAACTCTATTGGATGTCAGCTGACTTTGTCCTTCATTCTCCCCTCAGTGGCGGAGCGGACAGGTGGACCCTCTACAGTGGCGGAACAGACGGGTGGACGCACCCCCTCCCTGGCTCAGTCGCAAGTGCGACTGCTGCAACCCTGGTAGTTCCGCCACTGCTTACTGACAAAAGCCCTGACCTCAGCCTGGATAACAGATACGCTACTAACTGCTGCCTCTTCGGACCCTTGTTTGGCTAACAGTCTGTCTTCTGCTGGCTCAGCTGCCTGCTAGCTCAGCATTCATACATCCATTAGCGCTGGTTGTTCCTACACATCATACCTTCCTTGCAGGGCCGGTGCTAGACTATTTTGCAACCTAGGCAAGACCAGCAATTTGCGCCTCCCCCCCCAAAAAAAAACAACACCAAAAAAAACACACTGAATGGCTTTGTGCAGTGTCATTAAATAGCACAACACACTCTTTGATCACAGATCCCAGTGTGTATTGTGTGACAATCTGACAGTGCACTTTTTAATTATTTCACTGTGAACACCAGGGCCCGATTGCAAGTGCGACCTTTGCGACCCTAGGCATTCTTTCCATCACCACCCACTGCACCTGGAACCCCTTTCTTCATCATCTACTGTGCCTGCAGCCTCCCTTGCCTTACCACCCACTGCCCTCTTCCCTCACCACCTACCATGCCTGTAGCCCTCCTTTATTGAAGAAATACTACAGGAGAGGGTCAGAGACTGAAAAACATACTACAGGAGATGATCAGAGACTGCAGACATAGTACAGGAGATGATCAGAGACTGCAGACATAGTACAGGAGATGGTCAGAGACTGCAGACATGGTATAGGAGATGGTCAGACACTGCAGACATAGTACAGGAGATGGTCAGAGACTGCAGACATACTACAGGAGATGATCAGAGACTGCAGACATAGTACAGGAGATGGTCAGAGACTGCAGACATACTACAGGAGATGATCAGAGACTGCAGACATGGTACAGAGATGATCAGAGACTGCAGACATAGTACAGGAGATGATCAGAGACTGGAGACATACTACAGGAGATGATCAGAGACTGGAGACATGGTATAGGAGATGATCAGAGACTGCAGACATAGTACAGGAGATGATCAGAGACTGCAGTCATACTACAGGGGATGATCAGAGACTGGAGACATGGTATAGGAGATGATCAGAGACTGCAGACATACTACAGGAGATGATCAGAGACTGCAGTCATACTACAGGGGATGATCAGAGACTGGAGACATGGTATAGGAGATGATCAGAGACTGCAGACATACTACAGGAGATAATCAGAGACAGCATACATGGAACAGGAGATGGTCAGAGACTGCAGACATACTACAGGAGACGGTCAGAGACTGCAGACATACTACAGGAGACGGTCAGAGACTGCAGACATGCTACAGGAGATAATCAGAGACAGCAGACATACTACAGGAGATGATTAGAGACTGCAGACATGGAACAGGAGATGGTCAGAGACTGCAGACATGGTACAGGAGATGATCAGAGACTGCAGACATATTACAGGAGATGATCAGAGACTGCAGACATATTACAGGAGATGGTCAGAGACTGCAGACATAGTACAGGAGATGATCAGAGACTGCGGACATAGTACAGGAGATGGTCAGAGACTGCAGACATATTACAGGAGATGGTCAGAGACTGCAGACATATTACAGGAGATGGTCAGAGACTGCAGACATATTACAGGAGTTGGTCAGAGACTGCAGACATATTACAGGAGTTGGTCAGAGACTGCAGACATATTACAGGAGATGGTCAGAGACTGCAGACATATTACAGGAGATGGTCAGAGACTGCAGACATAGTACAAGAGATGATCAGAGACTGCGGACATATTACAGGAGATGGTCAGAGACTGCGGACATAGTACAGGAGATGGTCAGAGACTGCAGACATATTACAGGAGATGGTCAGAGACTGCAGACATATTAAAGGAGATGGTCAGAGACTGCAGACATAGTACAAGAGATGATCAGAGACTGCGGACATGGTACAAGTGTTTCCTAAGCTAGCAGTGACCAGTCTGGAAAAACATTGATCACTGCACTGTGTGTAAACAGGAGTTTACAAGATATAACAATGTGCCAAAAAAACAAAAAACTTTACTAACAGTCATTTCTCAAGCACAGGAGGACAGTAAATGGTTAACAGGTCTGAGAAGCTCCTCCCAGCCTGACCAGATAATGCCTTCAAAGATAACAAATAAAAGGTCAAACAAATCCTGGATGGACTATATAGCTATAGAAAGAGCTGAAGTTGCAGAGTCTTGCAGAAGTCTGATCAGCATTCTCCTGTCCTGTGTTCAGTGTAAATAAAAACACAGATAAGAAGCTTGGTGAGAAGGCGGAGGGGAATTGATCAATGTGATCATCGCATATTCTACACACAGCAGGGAGAAGGAGAACACACTGATAGATTTCTGCAGCCAGCATTGTGATCTCATGTTTGATCTCATACCTTCTTCATAACTCAGGTATGTCAGGTCCTCCCCATCCCGCCCTGCTCTGGCCACTAGCATCTTCTGGTCAAATGTGGCGGGCTGGACAATCTGATTGGCTAAGGAGATAGTGGGAGGCGGAGCAACTTAGCAGTCACACCCTCCCACTCAGAAGAGCAGCGCTATTGGCTGCCTGCCTTGTTACACAGACGTCCCTGAAAGCCGATGTTAGGGAGAGGGGAGAAGCTACATGCTGCACTGCAAGGCTACCACCCGCCCGCACCGAACTCCTTGCTGTCTGGGTCCCCTATCAGCGGCTCTGCCAGGAGCTTGGTGGGGGCGACAAGAAGGGGGAGGCAAGGGTCAGATGCGCCCCTAGGCGGCTGCCTAGTTCGCCTAGTGGGTTCACCGGCCCTGCTTCCTTGTACCTAATGAAAAGAACTCAACGCTCCAGGTATAACTGATTTACCCACTGGAACACACACCTGAGTGCTAGCCCAGCTCACTTTCATGGTAAATTGTCAAAATAAGAAACGGCTGCACCTCCCGTGGGCTCCAAGTAAAGTTTATTGGAATATGAATCATCCAATATATTCCAATAAACTTTACTTGGAGCCAGGGGCGTTGCTAGGTCTGCAAAAGATCTGGGGCTAGAGCCCATAGCAGCGGTCACCAACCTTTTTGCATGCCCGCGGGGGAGGGGGGGGAGACCGGTGGTAAGCAATTTTTCATGGTGTCAGGATGATTGAAGTGCATTATTTCTATTGTTACATTCTAATATTTAATGAAGCGGTTCAACTCACCATACTGCAGAATCAGTGGGAGCCCTGGGCTTGTCACTTGCCACATTTCCTGCCACCAGATGCAGCGTGTCACTTGCCACCGTCGCCTGTCACCAGATGCAGCATGTCACTTGCCACATCTCTTTCCACCATTTGCAGATTGTCACTTGCCACGTCTCCTGGCACCATTTGCAGATTGCCACATCTCCTGCCACCATTTTCAGATTGTCACTTGCCACGTCACTTGCCAACTGATGTGGATTGTCACTTGCCATGCCAGCCAGTGCCACCAAATGTGCTTTGACGCTGCATGCTTGGTGGCAGGCTGACAGCACTAATCCATTTAGTAAGAGCAGGAGAGCAGTGATCCAGGGTGGGCAGTGAGAGATGATGTCATCTCGCTGCTGCCCGCCGTACCCGATATTGAAGCAAGGGGGTCTGGCTGCAAAGTGGAGCTCCATGATGACAGGAAGCACGTGACCTCCACTCCACCATGTTGTGAGGGCGGAAGAGCGCTGATGTGTGGCGGGCAGTGACAGATGATATCATCTCTCTGCAGCTTGCCGCACCTCTCTCTCAAATTGAAGAGGCCCGGCTGTGAAGAGCGCTGATGTGGAGCGAGCGCAGAGAGATGGCTTCTCTCCTCTCTTCTGCCTCTCTCATGCAGCCAGCCCACCCACATAAACCCGCTGGTTAGGCAGGGACCCTGTGGCAAGAGACTCGGGGCTATTGGCCCCAGATTCGGGGCAATAGCCCCAATAGCCACCCCCTAGCAACGCCCCTGCTTGGAGCCCACGGGAGGTGCAGCCGTTTATTATTTTCCTTGTACATAGCACGGCATATGAACATTCTCCATCTAAGGGTTGCTGGGGAACATCCCAGCACTGCAAATAGAGCATTGTGCTTTAAAGTGGTCCTAAACCATTTTTACCTTAATGCATTCCATGCTGTGTGCATCTATGGATACTTGCCGGTACTTGCCAGAAGTCATCACATAATGTAAGGGGGGCACACTGATGATGCTGACGTAAGCAGGGAGGCACGCTGATGTAAGAGGGGGCTTGCTGATGTAAGGGGGGCCACACTGATATAAGGGGGGCCACAATGATATGAGGGGGAGCACATTGATATAAGGAGGGGGGCACATTGCATCCATGCATTATTGAAGCATAGCAAACTGTGTTTACTATGCTATAGTTTGTGAATGAATGGGAATCTCTGTACTGTGTTATAATAAAATAATAAAAGGTAAAACTGTAAAAAAAAAAAAAGAACCTACTGACACCGTCCACTGCCCTACTGACCCTGTCCACTGCATAACTGACAAAGTGTAGAAAGTGTACAAACTGACTGATACCATTCACAGTACTACTGACACCAGTGGCGAGTCACACCAGGGTCACAAAGGTTGCACTTGCAACCGGGCCTTGGCATTCTGCCACCGTTGCGGGCCCCAAGACAGCAGGAAGGGAGCCCACTGCAGAACATGTGAAGGGCCCCATGATTAGGGTGGCCACGTGTCCCGGATTGCCCCTTATTTGAGTTTTTTGTCCCGTGTCCCGGGTACCTTCATTCCGGGACAATACAGTGTCCCGGAATGAAAAAAAAAACACACCGTCGGCTTGCACCAGTCCGACTGCCACCCTTATCATTTTACAGTACAGTATACTTCCTTAAACACACACAGATATGCGCAGCTAACTGGTTGCTAGGCTAGGGCCGCCCGCCCCGCGTCTAGCAACCAGTGACGTCAGCTGGCACCGTCAGTCACGTGGGAGAGTCACTGCAGTGGGCACCCGCACGGCGCACTCTAGACTCTACACGCTACGGCTGAGCAGCGCGCCTCTGAGAGAGAGAGCAGCCGCCAGCCTGCCAGCAGAGCCAGTCCAGTCCACACTTACTAGCCTGCCCAGTGCCCTGTGCCCAGCCCCAGTCAGTGGTGGTGCCTGCCAGTCCCGGACCCGGAACCGCCGCCGAGCCGACTACAGCAGCCGCACATTGCCAGCGGCCAGCCAGCAGCGCAACCCGGGCCGACTCCAAGCTGCCTGCCTGCCCATGACTGAGTCCTGACTGAGCTGCCTCCTCGTCCGAGTCCTCCCTCCGGCTCCCTCCCGCCCACGAGGTCCGCCCGCCAGAGTATGTCCTGAAAGGTTAGTGTAACTTCCACAGTCAGTGAGCAATGCATGCACACAGCACACTCCCTCTCTCAAATCTGCTGCTGTCCCCAGAGACCCCCACCACCCCCCTCAGTTCTGCTGCTGTCCCCAGACCCCCACCCCCCTCAGTTCTGCTGTTGTGTCCCCCACACAGCCACACTCCCTCTCACTTCTGCTGCTGTCCCCCACCCCCCTCAGATCTGCTGCTGTCCCCCACTCCCTCTCAGTTCTGCTGCTGTCCCCCCCACTCCCCCTCAGTTCTGCTGCTCTCCCCCTCCATCTTTCCTCCATGTCCCCCTCCGTTCTGCTGCTGTCCCCCTCCATTCTTCCTCCGTGTCCCCCTCTGTTCTTCCTCTGTGTCCCCCTCCGTTCTTCCTCTGTGTCCCCCTCCATTCTTCCTCTGTGTCCCCCTCCATTCTTCTTCTGTGTCCCCCTCCATTCTTCTTCTGTGTCCCCCTCCGTTCTTCCTCCGTGTCCCCCTCCGTTCTTCTTCTGTGCCCCCCTCCATTCTTCCTCCGTGTCCCCAACTGTTCTTTCTCCGTGTCCCCCTCCATTCTTCCTCCGTGTCCCCCTCCGTCCTGCTGTCCCCCTCCGTTCTTCCTCTGTGTCCCCCTCCGTTCTTCCTCTGTGTCCCCCTCCATTCTTCTTCTGTGTCCCCCTCCATTCTTCTTCTGTGTCCCCCTCCGTTCTTCCTCCGTGTCCCCCTCCGTTCTTCCTCTGTGTCCCCCTCCATTCTTCTTCTGTGTCCCCCTCCATTCTTCCTCCGTGTCCCCCTCCGTTCTGCTGTCCCCCTCCGTTCTTCCTCCGTGTCCCCCTCCATTCTGCTGCTGTCCCCCTCCGTCCTAAAGTATCAAAAACCATCCTTTTTGGGCGGCTCCGGGGGGGGGGTTGTCCCTGAATGGCAGTTTGGAAATGTGGTCACCCTACCCATGATGGGAGTAAAGTGCCGAGGGATCAGTGGGAAGGCCCACAAGCTCAGAGGGTCAGAATGAACGCCCTTTATGGTTTCTTGTACCGAGGCCCTGAAGGTTCTAGTCAGAGGCGTAACTAGAATCTTCAGGGCCCCGATGCAAGAAACCATGAAGGGCCCCCCTGACCCCCGGACAGGGCTCTTTTCTCCCAGCCCGATGGCGGAACACCAGGGCCCGGTCGCAAGTGGGTGGCTGCATGTAAAGGAATCGATTTCTCCCCCCCCCCCCGGTTCTCCTCTCCCTCCCACAGGCATTCAGGAGCTGCAGGAGGAAAATGGAGAGATGGGTTCCTCTATGTCGGTGTTTCTCAATCTTTTTCCAGTCAGGGCACCCTTGAAGTGGCTACACTGCAACCACCCTGCAACTGTGTGCATTGCATGCAGTTGCAGCATAGTGATGATGCATTTAAGGGGTTAAAACAGGCGGTCAGGAGGCAACATATTGCCTCTTTGCCAGCTGTCAAATGCCTCTAAAAAGCGATCTGAGCATGGATCACTTTTCAGAGGAACAGCATTTTTTTTTGCTGGTACTATGAACAAGCAAAAAAAAAAAAAAAAAAACGGTTCTAACGGGACACATATAGGGGGTCAGGATTAAAAGCGCATACATAAAATGTGCATATATACACATACACACACATATATATATATATATATATATATATATATATATATATATATATATATATATATATACACACATAAACCAGTGGCAGATGGTGCTCAAATTTTTTTGGGGGGCGCAAGCAAAAATTCTTTTAAAAAAAAATGCATCAATTGCATCCTCACTGTGCTCATTAAACACAGCCACTGTGCACATTAATTGCCACCACTGTGCCCATCATATGCAGCCACTGTGCCCATCAAACGCAGCCACTGTGCACATCAATCGCCACCACTGTGCCCTCAAAGGCAGCCACTGTGCCCATCAATTGCCACCACTGT
This sequence comes from Aquarana catesbeiana, assembly GCF_042186555.1. Taxonomy (NCBI): domain Eukaryota; kingdom Metazoa; phylum Chordata; class Amphibia; order Anura; family Ranidae; genus Aquarana; species Aquarana catesbeiana. The sequence continues at coordinate 579,509,724 of NC_133328.1, read as the reverse complement.
GCCCTCAAAAGCAGTCACTGTGCCTATCAAACGCAGCCACTGTGCCCATCAATTGCCACCACTGTGCCCGCAAACGCAGCCACTGTGCCCATCAAACGCAGCCACTGTGCCCATCAATTGCCACCCCTGTGCCCTCAAACGCAGTCACTGTGCCCATTAAACGCAGCCACTGTACCATCAATTGTCACCCCTGTGCCCTCAAATGCAGTCACTGTTCCCATTAAACGCAGCCACTGTGCCCATCAATTGCCACCACTGTGCCTGCAAATGCAGCCACTGTGCCCATCAAACGCAGCCATTGTGCCCATCAATTGCCACCACTGTGCCTATGAAACGCAGCCACTGTGCCCATCAAACGCAGCCACTGTGCCCTGAAACGCAGCCACTGTGACCCCCCTGCCCGCTCGCAGTCTGCCCGGCACTAACCCTCTCTCGTTGGGGCAGCGGGTGACGTCGACGAGCGGGGTCCTCCATGCGTCTCCTCCCATCCTCTCCTCCTGATAGGCATCCAATAGCGGCGCTTGTCGTTTCAGCCAATCAGGTGACGGGTAACAGACCCGAGCACCTGGTTGGTGGAGAGGCGGTTCAGTGTCTCACCTCGCGCTCACCAAACCAACTGTACAGAACTCAGTGCCTTTCATGGAGACAATCACCCTACATCTTCAAACAACACCCCAAGACACTATCCACATACATCTATGTTACAGACCACCAGGACCGAAGACCAATCTCCTTACACCCCTCACTGAATTCATGTCAACTCACACCCTGAAAGCCAAAAACTTTCTGGCACTTGGAGATTACATATATAACAAAATGTGGCGCTAAAAATGATGTTCATTATTGGGCAAGGCAAACCAGAATGGTCATCTGGGTGTCAGATATGCACAATAAAGTTTTAATGATCAAAGTGGGAGAGAGAACACAATAAAAGTGTATATAAGGACACAGATGTGTCTGTGAATCCAAACAAACCTAAATAGTGCACAAAAAAGCCCTACAAGTCCAAAGACTGAAAAGGAATATACAAATAATCACAGAAAAAATATGTGCAACAAACATTAAACATTAATAAGTGCAAAAATTATTAGGTGTAAAGGGAGTTAGGAATATAACTCCAAAAAAATATGTTATACGTTCAAATAAATAGTGTACACATCAACAGATACACTGCAGCCAAAACAAATGTGTATAAAGTTCAAAAAAAATGTTCACCAAACGTGCATCAATGGTTGTTTGAGAGTTTGGCTTATGGAGCCTTCAGCGGAGTATACCAACAGACTTACGAAGCCTTCGCAGAGTATATCAAACATGCATAGCTAGGACAGACTCTGAAGTGATGTACTACTTAAGTGCCCAAAGCATGTATAAGCAGATTAAACACCCTTACCGGAGCAGATGCACTCACTAGCCATAAGGCTGAGAGTCTAACAGGCTTGTAAGCGGAAGACCAAAATGGTTGTCCAAGGGAGAACCGATCCAATTCCACATCCAGAATTGATGATAAGATGGCCGCGTCACTCACCAGTCATCTACTCAGGGTCCTCCTGCATTAGGATCTCCGCAATAACAGGTTGTGTAATGATGGATAAATCAGATCTCCAAAACGACGTAGAAAGAATGTAGCCCTCAATGAAAAAAATATCTCCACATAGTGTGAGACTGCTTCAAGAGGTACTTTTATTAAAAAAAAAATTCTTATAAAAGCATTCTGGCTCCTTAGAACAATGAGGGACCAGGTATAAACAAATGTTAAAAAGCGCTTACAAGAGTCGTGGCATAACAGGCATATCAAGACCCGACGCGTTTCGTCTGCATAAGACTTTGACTGGGGTATATGCCTGTTTGTCTCTGCTATGCCTATATATATATACAAAAATATTAACAAACCTGAAACAGATGTTTGCGCCGTGTGAAGCGCAACTTCCGGGTTCGTAAAAGATGGAGTTGATGAATCAAATATCAATAATCAAATTAAAATCAAGATCACCAGGCCTCAATCTGGCTATCCAATAAGATGCTGCCGTGAAGCTCCGCTTAGGTGCCTGCCATCACTTCCGCTCTATGTGAACGTCAGTGGGCAGGCACGCCGCCAATCGGAGCCAGCGTCTAGACAACGTCACGACACCACGTCGTGACGTTGTCTAGAGCGGAATTGATGGCAGGCACCTAAGCGGAGCTTCACGGCAGCATCTTATTGGATAGCCAGATAGAGGCCTGGTGATCTTGATTTTAATTTGATTATTGATATTTGATTCATCGACGCTTAAGTAGTACATCACTTCAGAGTCCGTCCTAGCTTTGGATGTTTGATATACTCTGCCGAAGGCTTCGTAAGTCTGTTGGTATACTCCGCTGAAGGCTCCATAAGCCAAACTCTCAAACAACCATTGATGCACGTTTGGTGAACATTTTTTTTGAACTTTATACACATTTGTTTTGGCTGCAGTGTATCTGTTGATGTGTACACTATTTATTTGAACGTATAACATATTTTTTTGGAGTTATATTCCTAACTCCCTTTACACCTAATAATTTTTGCACTTATTAATGTTTAATGTTTGTTGCACATATTTTTTCTGTGATTATTTGTATATTCCTTTTCAGTCTTTGGACTTGTTAGGGCTTTTTTGTGCACTATTTAGGTTTGCTTGGATTCACAGACACATCTGTGTCCTTATATACACTTTTATTGTGTTCTCTCTCCCACTTTGATCATTAAAACTTTATTGTGCATATCTGACACCCAGATGACCATTCTGGTTTGCCTTGCCCAAAAATGAACATCATTTTTTAGTGCCACATTTTGTTATATATATTTGTTCACAAATGGTCTGATTGTTATGTTGGCTGCTTTGTATATCTTAATTGGCGCAGTATTTTTTATATACCCACTTTTAACTTGGAGATTACAACCTCTGGGCAAACTCCACCCAAGACCCTATCGCCACCGTCTGCATTAACCAACTGAAAGAATTAGGTCTTCAGCAATTGATAAATGCTCCTACACATGGTTCAGGACACATTCTGGACCTCATCTTCAAACAAAATATGGACGTCAACATATTCGACAACCTACCGCTACCATGGACGGATCACCACGCTATCAAATTTGAAATCGCCACCAACACCACTCTCCAAAAACGGAAACAGGCAAATACAACACGCTGGACAAGATCTCAGAAGAAACTACACTCCAAACTCTTCAAAACCACATTATCAAACAAAATAGCAATGCTAAACTTAAACCACTCAACGGAACAAACACTCAACTCCTTAAACAAGGCATTACTACAAACAGCGGACTCAGTGGCTCCAAAACGTAGAACACACAACCGCAAAATAAACTCTGGATGGTTTAATGGCACTCTTACTTTACTAAAGCAGGAACGCAGAAGAGCTGAAAGAGCCTGGAGAAGAAACTCCACAAAGGAAAACCACACAAACTACAAAACACTCACGGATAAATATCACAAAGCAATCTTCAAAGCAAAAAAGGAACACTTCTCAAACACCATCTCAACAGCCTTAAACCGCCCTCGGGAACTCTTCAAAATAGTCACCAAGACTATGAGCCTTACCTGCCTAGAGCCCCCAGGAAACGAAACCCAAGAATTCTGCAATAAGTTATCAGATTTTTTTATAAACAAAATCAACAACATCCGGAAAACAATTCAACAGAAAAAAACAACCAAACTCATCCAACTAAAGCAAAAAGAAAAAATCGATACGATCATCACACAAACACCAAATTTTTCACTGATCCCAATCACCACTGACACCACCAAAAACATCATCAGAAGCCTCAGAGACAGCACATCACCGAACGACATAATTCCCACAAAACTCCTGAAAGAATGTTCCAACATCTTGGCTCCTACTATAACACACCTCATAAACCAGTCATTCAAAGAAAGGACTGTCCCAATTGCCCTCAAACATGGCATTGTCAAACCCCTCCTAAAGAAACCCAACCTCGACTCTAAGGACCCTAACTATCGCAGACCGATAACAAGCCTCAACACCATCTCCAAGATTATGGAGAAAGCAGTAGTACAATAGCTACAACACACTAGCTACTGGACACACACAATCTCCTGGATCCTCTGCAATCAGGCTTCCGCCCAGGCCAATGCACAGAAATGGCACTCCTCAAAATATGGGACGACGCCCTCGAAGCAGCTGATGATGGAGAATCATGTCTCCTGATACTGCTGGACCTCAGTGCAGCGTTCGATACAGTGGACCACAATACTCTACTCATCCGCCTCACAGAAGTAGCAGGAGTCACAGGTTCAGATCTACAATGGTTCGCATCCTTCTTAGGGAATCGCTCTCAGACAGTGAAACTAGGAGCATTCTCCTCTGAAACCCACGCAATCTCTTGTGGAGTCCCTCAAGGTTCACCCTTGTCACCAGTGCTCTTCAACATCTACATCCGCCCACTCCTCAAAATTATCAGAAAATCGGACCTCTGCTTCCACTCATACGCTGATGATACCCAACTCTACCTTTGCATCACCGGAGAAAAAGACCACCTTCAGCAACTAGAAAAATGCCTCACGTTGATAGACGACTGGATGACTACCAGCTCTCTCAAACTCAACGAATCAAAAACAGAGCTTCTTCTCCTAAGCGCAAACCAAAATTCCAAAACTAAGACCCCATGGACACCTCCCACCATCTTTGGACAGACCATCTCTCCAAGCACCAAAGCCAAGAGTCTCAGAGTCATTTTTGACTCAGAAATGTCAATGGATGCACAAATAGGATCAGTAGTCAGCGGATCTCACCATCTCCTCCGCCTGCTACGTAGACTCATCCCCTTCATGCCAGAAGAGGACAAAGCAGCAGTAGTTGGAACAATCATCAATTCCAGACTCGATTACGCAAACTCCCTCTACATAGGACTACCCCAATATCAGCTTGCGCGCTTACAACGCATCCAAAACACGGCGGCAAGACTCTTAACAGGAAAAAACCCTGGGAATCCATCTCCCCTTCCCTGAGGAGCCTACATTGGCTAACCGTAAAGAATCGCATCACTTTCAAGACCCTCTGCCTCACCCACAAATGTATACAAGGAAAGCTCCTCAATACCTATGCGAGAAAATAAAACGCTACACACCTAATCGCAGTCTTCGATCTTCCAACCATAACCTCCTCCTTATTCCAAAAACCCGCTACAAAACAAAGGGAGAACGAAGATTCGCAGTCCAAGCACCACGGCTATGGAATGCTCTACCTACTCACATTCGCATGGAAGAAAACCATCAGGCCTTCAGAAAGAAACTCAAGACCTACCTCTTCTAAGAAGCTTGACAACACAGGACGGATCCAGCGCCTTGAGGCGATTCAGTTCGCAATTGCAGCGCTATACAAATCATTCATTCATTCATTCAGTGTTAGGAAAGCGAATATCTATTCGCTTTTCTAACACACCTGGGTGGACTGTGAGCTCCAAGCATGGCATTCGCAGTTCACCTATTTTGAAGCCTATTAGTGCTTTAAAAACACCCCGCGGGTGTAATTCAGGCGCCCGGCGTCCAAAAAGGGGCCAGGGAAGGCGTCTGAATAGGGGGGGCAGTGGCGGCCATAGATAGATTCACGCTATGCATGAATCTATCTATTTGTGATAGAGGGGTGCCTGGAGAGAGGGGGTGGCGCCCATGCGCCCCTATGGATGCACCGCCATTGATATAAACACATACACATACATACACACATATACATACATGCACACACACATATACATACATGCTCACACACACACACACACATACATACACACACACATACATAAATGCACATACACACACACATACATACATGCACATACATATAAACACACATACAGTAGATAAAAAACGGCAGACCTTTACCTTAGCTCTTCCTGCCGGGTACTGCACTGTAGGGGGAGACAAAGAGCACAGCACTGTGCTTTCACTTTGTAATCAACGTGACCAGCTCCCTGCACAGTGCCGAATACAGTTCGGCTTAGGATCGGGGAGCTTGTCTCCGCTCCTCCTATCAAAGTACTGTATACAGGGGGCCCTCAAGGGCCCCCTGCAGCAAGGGGCCCGGTCGCCATAGCAACCTCAGCGACCCCTATAATTCCGCCACTGCTGTTATCCACTGTCGGACATCCTGTTACTCACACCATTCACAGTGCTAACCATTGGTGCGGATCCGCTGCCGGATTGTCGCCATCCTTGTTCCTGTCCAGAAGACTGCAAAACTCTTTGGGTCAATGGTGAGAAAGCAATCTGCTCAATCTTTATCTATCCACTACCACCATTACAGAACACAGTGCGCACACATCTTCACCCAAGAACACTTTACTGAATTGCTGGTACACTGTACTCAGAAGCCTTAGGCCTACACTACTGGGAATTTATCATTTCATCTGCCAACTAACGGATTACAATTAATGAGCTCCAACTAAGCTAACGAAGAACAACAAATCTGCCATGAGGAACTCTAGTACTATCCCTAATAGGACATACACTATATATATATATATATATATATATATATATATATATATATATATATATATATATATATATATATATATATATATCTCACAAAAGTGAGTACACTCTTCACATTTTTGTAAATATTTTATTATATCTTTTCATGTGACAACACTGAAGAAATGACACTTTTCTACAATGTAAAGTAGTGAGTGTACAGCTTGTATAACAGTGTAAATTTGCTGTCCCCTCAAAATAACGCAACACACAGCCATTAATGTCTAAACCTCTGGCAACAAAAGTGAGTACACCCCTAAGTGAAAATGTCCAAATTGGGCCCAATTAGTCATTTTCCCTTTCCAGTGTCATGTGACTCGTTAGTGTTACAAGGCCTCAGGTGTGAATGGGGAGCAGGTGTGTTAAATTTGGTATTATCGCTCTCACTCTCTCAAACTGGTCACTGGAAGTTCAACATGGCACCTCATGGCAAAGAACTCTCTGAGGATCTGAAAAAAAGAATTGTTGCTCTACATAAAGATGGCCTAGGCTATAAGAAGATTGCCAAGACCCTGAAACTGAGCTGCAACACGGTGGCCAAGACCATACAGCAGTTTAACAGGACAGGTTCCACTCAGAACAGTCCTCGCCATGGTCGACCAAAGAGGTTGAGTGCACGTGCTCAGTGTCATATCCAGAGGTTGTCTTTGGGAAATAGACGTATGAGTGCTGCCAGCATTGCTGCAGAGGTTGAAGGGGTGGGGGGGTCAGCCTATCAGTGCTCAGACCATACACTCTGCACACACTGCATCAAATTGGTTGCATGGCTGTCGTCCCAGAAGGAAGCCTCCCCTTAAGATAGTGCACAAGAAAGCCAGCAAACAGTTTGCTGAAGACAAGCAGACCAAGGACATGGATTACTGGAACCATTACCTGTGGTCTGATGAGACTAAGATAAACGTATTTGGTTCAGATGGTATCAAGCTTGTTTGATGGTAACCAGGTGAGGAGTACAAAGACAATTGTGTCTTGCCTACAGTCAAGCATGGTGGTGGGAGTGTCATGGTCTGGGGCTGCATGAGTGCTGCCAGCACTGGGGAGCTATAGTTCATTGAGGGAACCATGAATGCCAACATGTACTGTGACATACTGAAGCAGAGCATGATCCCCTCCTTTCGGAGACTGGGCCACAGGGCAGTATTCCAACATGATAACGACCCCAAACACACCTTCAAGACAACCACTGCCTTGCTAAAGAAGATGAGGGTAAAGGTGATGGACTGGCCAAGCATGTCTCAAGACCCAAACCCTATTGAGCATCTGTGGGGCATCCTCAAACGGAAGTTGGAGGAGCGCAAGGTCTCTAACATCCACCAGCTCCGTGATGTCATCATGGAGGAGTGGAAGAGGACTCCAGTGGCAACCTGTGAAGCTCTGGTGAACTCCATGCCCAAGAGGGTTAGGGTAGTGCTGGAAAATAATGGTGGCCACACAAAATATTGACACATTGGGCCCAATTTGGACATTTTCACTTATGCCCCGTACATACGGTCGGATTTTCCGATGGAAAATGTGTGATAGGAGCTTGTTGTCGCAAATTCCGACTGTGTGTAGGCTCCATCACACATTTTCCATCGGATTTTACGACACACAAAGTTTGAGAGCAGGCTATAAAATTTTCCGACAACAAAATCCGTTGTCGGAATTTCCGATCGTGTGTACACAAATCCGACGCACAAAGTGCTACGCATGCTCAGAATAAAGAGATGAAAGCTATTGGCTACTGTCCCGTTTATAGTCCCGATGTACGTGTTTTACGTCACCGCGTTCAGAATGATCGGATTTTCTGACAACTTTGTGTGACCGTGTGTATTCAAGACAAGTTTGAGCCAATATCCGTCGGAAAAAACCCTAGGATTTTGTTGTCGGAATGTCGGATCAATGTCCGACCGTGTGTACGGGGCATAAGGGTTGTACTCACTTTTGTTGCTAGCAGTTTAGACATTAATGACTGTGTGTTGAGTTATTTTGAGGGGACAGCAAATTTACACTGTTATACAAGCGGTACACTTACTACTTTACATTGTAGCAAAGTGTCATTTCTTCAGTGTTCAAACAAGATATTTGGGGGGCACACACTACAAGATGCATTAAAGATGGTGCAGCCATAAGACCATACAACAGAACAAAATATTACAGCGCACACATGCTAAAAAGAAATTTACCTCCAGCAAGGCTTATTAAAAACCACCTAGACATTTCCAAAGACATTATCAAAAAATATAGGGATTTGGTCACACCATATTGCTGTATGGTGCTTAAGCCCACTTACTGCGACGAAGTACACCATGATTAGTGGGTCCTACACTATCCATAGACTGGGAGATCCTGCTTCTCTGAACCATGGGAGAAATACACTCCTCTATATGGGAGAACTTGAGGTCTCCACCCATGACATAGGTGGACACTAATAAGAGGTACTTAATGAGGGAGTGGGGTGTTCCGCACCCAAAAGGATTTGGTCAGAATCCATACAATAGACTAACAAGATATTTGGGGGCACACCCTAAAAGATGCATTAAAGATGGTGCAGCCATGAGACCACACAACACCTCCAGCAATGCTTCTTAAAAACACCTAGACATTTTCAAAAAACATTATCAAAATATGGGGATTTGGTCACACCATATTGCTATAGTTCTTCTTTCTTCAGTGTTGTCACATGAAAAGATATAATAAAATATTTACAAAAATGTGAGGGGAGTACTCACTTTTGTGAGATACTGTATATATACAGTACATCTAACACCAGTGGGAGATTAGCTCTTCCATGAACATAGCACAGGCTGTTTAGATTACATTTATCTTAGTGTGGCCACTAGTGTAATTAACTGAAACATCCACAAGGAGGTGAATTTGAATCTGAATATAGTGTATCCTTGCATAAATAAAAATTTTCATTGTTCCACCATTGTTGTGTTTTGGGGGGAGTCTGTTGAGTTGGCGCTGTTATCACCGCTCAGCGGATATACTCCGTTCTTTGTGAAATAACTTTCATACTTGGTTCCAGTAAAACATTTCAGGACCTTATACTACTGAGTTGCTTGATTCTTGCTTTATAGTATTAACAGGATGTCTGAACCCAGACTGTCAGGTGGGCAGGAAGGTTTACTTGGTCATGGCCGTGCAGATGAGCAGGTAATTCTTAGCAGTCCACAAGGGGGCAGTGCTACACCCAACACCACATCTATGATACATAGCCGTGAACTATAGGTGAATCGAGGGGAGCTATTGTGTAGTATAAAATACTTGGTGTGGGAATTTAAGCTGGATGAATTATATTTCTACATTTTCGGTTGTCAATTTCAATATACTTATTCATGTGACAGCATTGTTAAAACCTTCAGCTTGCTCTTTGAGTTCTGCCTACTAATCTCTTTGAAAAGGTTAGGAGTTCTTTTTAGCAGCTGTTTTGTGTATTGTTAATCTCTCACTATGTCATGGGGTTTTCCCACGTACCCTGTAGTTTTAAAAGTGTTATAGCTAAGTCCCTGTTGAAAAAAGCAGATTTTGACCTCTTTGTTCATGGTGACTTTATGCCATTTTCTAATATTTGTATCCTTGGTAGTTTGTGCAATAGAGTGGATATCGTAATAGCAAGAATCATTAAAAATTCCAATCCAGTTTTAAAACTAAACATAATAAATAAATTGTGCTTTTGAAACTTATTAATGATTAAAGGATTAATAGGGACTCAGATTTTTTACCGTCTTTTAGATTATTTTAGATGAGCTTCAGGTTCTGGTTGACTGTGGGTTCATTGGGAACTCAACTCATTTTGTGCACTCTGTGAACTAGCCGTTCACCACCAAAGCAACCAACTACCTTTAATGCACTTCCTGGCTTTTGAACAGTCGTCAGATAGGTTACAAGGGTCAGCTAATCCTGGTACACACTAATGCCGCGTACACGCGAGCGGACTTTCCGACCGAACTGGTCCGACGGACTATCCGACGGACTTTCAACGGACTTCCAATGGACTTTCCGAATGAACGGACTTGCCTACACACGATCGCACCAAAGTCCAACGGATTCGTACGTGATGACGTACGACCGGACTAAAATGAGGAAGTTGATAGCCAGTAGCCAATAGCTGCCCTAGCGTCGGTTTTAGTCCATCGGACTAGCATACAGACGAGTGGATTTTTCGACCGGACTCGATTCCTTTGGAAAGATTTGAAACATGTTTTATTTCTAGATCCGTCGGACTTTTGGGAAAAAAAATGCCGTTGGAGTCCACACACACGATCGAATTGTCCGACGGAGTCCGGTCCGCCGGACCAAGTCTGCCGGAAAGTCCGCTCGTGTGTACGCGGCATTAGAGCTCTGGAGGATGTCTTGTACTAACAACCCGATGTTAGTACAGTGATCTCCCCTGCTGAGCTATTGTGTTCTGACAGGAGGAGTGTTCCCCCCCCCCCCCCCCCGCCAGAACACAGTTCTACAAAGCTATATACAGCTATTAATGTATACCCCCCCCCCCCACAACTGTGTTCAATGTGCATAGGCCCAACAGTCCTTTTTTTTAACCACTTGACAACTGGGCACTTAAACCCCCCTCGTGGCCAGACCAATTTTCAGCTTTCAGTGCTCTCACACTTTGAATGACAATTACTCAGTCATGTAATACTGTACTCAAGTTAATTTTTTGTCCTTTTTTTCATACAAATAGAGCTTTCTTTTGGTGGTATTTGCTCACCTCTGGGTTTTTTATTTTTTGCGCTATAAATGAAAAAAGACCAAAAATTTTGAAAAAAAACTAATTTTTCTTTGTTTCTGTGACAAATTTTTGCAAATTATTACTTTTTCTTCATAAATTTTGGCCAAAATGTATACTGCTACATATCTTTGGTAAAAATAACCCAAATCAGTGGATATTATTTTGTCTTTGTTAAAGTAAAGGCCCATACACACGATCAGACTTTTTGACAACAAACATGCAAATTGGCTGTTTTAAGGCAACATCCGACCGTGTGTACGCTCCATCAGACAAACTTTTTCGGTTTTCAAATGTTGGCTATGCGAACAGACAAACTTGGCGCCAACAAAAGTCTGACGTTGGCAAGTCCGATCCTGTGTACACAAAACCATCGGACTTTAGTACAAAGTACAAACATGCATGCTCAGAACCAATGCAAAATATCAGGCAACAATACAGAAGTTGACCAAAGGTTGGCGCCGGAGAATTGAACGTCATCTTTTGAAGTGTCATCAGTACGTTGAAACGTCACTACATTCGTGTTTGTTGCCTAAAAAGTCCTGCTGTGTGTATGCTTAACAAGTTCACGGCCAACGCCCTTTGTACAGAAATCCACGGGAAAGTTTGTATAAAGTCCGATCGTGTGTATGAGGCTTTAGAAAGTCTACAAGCTGTGGTGCAAATCATAAAAAATTGATCACACCTGATGAACTGATTTCTTGTGACCCTAACAAGCCAGGAAAGTACAAATACCCCCCAAATTAACCCTTTTTTGAAAGTAGACATTCCAAGGTATTTAATAAGATGCATGGTGAGGTTTTTAATGTTGTCATTTTTTTCTACAATTCTTTGCAAAATTAAGGTTTTTTTTTGTTTGTTTTTTTTTTCACAAAATTGTCATTGTAATAGGTTATTTCTCTCACATGGCATGTGTATACCACAAATGACACCCCAAAATACATTCTGCTACTCCTCCTGAGTATTACGATACCACATGTGTGGGACTTTTTCGCAGCCTAGCCACATAGGGAGGCCCAACATGCAGGGAGCACCATCAGGTGTTCTAGGAGCATAAATTACACATCTAACTTGTTGACTACCTATTACACTTTTGAAGGCCCTGGAGCACCAGGACAAGGACACGTGACACTGATTTGGCACTGATGACAGATGGCACTGATGACATGTGACACTGATGACAGATGGCACTAATATGTGGCACTGATGACAGATGGCACTGATACGTGGCACTGATGACACGTGACACTGACAGGTGGCACTGATGACAGATGGCACTGATACGTGGCACTGATAGGTGGCACTGGGGGCAGGTGGCACTGGAGGCAGGTGGCACTGACAGATGGCACTCTGTTGTGTTAGTGTAACTGATTTTTTTCACTCCTGCTGCAGCATGGAAGCTCTCCCTCCTCACACGCTGTGAGGAGGGAGAGCCGGCAATGAGAGATCATCTCATATGTTTACATATGAGATGATCTCTCATTGGACACTCCGATCAAGTGCTAAATGCCCACTGTGATTGGCCATTTAGCACGATCTGTGATTGGCCGTGTCCAAGGGACACGGCCAACACAGATTTCCGCTGTGGCGCGCCCGTGGCAGCGCGCAGGGGGAATGTAAACAGGAGGACATTCAGGGACGCCCTCCCGGCAATTGAGCGCCGCACTGTATTGTCTTTCGGCTATAGCGTGGGCGCAAGTTGGTTAAGCCAGCCATACATGGATCAAAATTCAGTCAGATCAGCAAGGCCCGTACAAATTTTGATCCATATATGGGCACTGTGGTCTTACAGAAGTCTATCTACCATTGACTTTTATATAATTGCCCTGATGAATTTTCAACACTCCATCAGTGTTGCAGGCTACTGATCAGTGTATTCTGACAGCTCAGCAGGGAGGATTGAGTCGAGTCATTTTGTTTTTTGTTAAACCGTCTGGTTGAATATAAAACTGACTCATCTATTGGCTGCTTAAGACTACCTTTTTGTGTGTTTTAGCAACAAGCTGCTGGGCCCTCCTTGCAGTATTTATTTTTTGGTGTTTTATTGTTTTTGATTTTATTACTCTTTTTTATATATTTTTTTTTTACTTTCACCTAGGTTAAAAAAAGCCCAAAAATATAGGGTTGGGGGTTTAATGTTTTAGTTTTTTTCAGGAGGATATATTTTATTTTAACCACTTCAGCTCCAGAAGGTTTATCCTCCTTCATGACCAGGCCATTTTTTGCGATACGGCACTGCGTTAATTTAAATGACAATTGCACGGTCGTGCGACGGTGTACCAAAATAAAATGTATGTCCTTTTCTTCCCACAAATAGAGCTTTCTTTTGGTGGTATTTGTTCACCTCTGCAGTTTTTATTTTGTGTGCTATAAACAAAAAAAGACAGACAATTTAGAAAATCTGCCTTTACCTTCTGGCATTGGGAGTGATATACAGCCTGCACACACAGAGGAAGTAGTCGAGTGGCTCAAAAAGCCTTCCTCATCCTCCTCCTCCCAGATGTAGAGCAACCAGTTTTCCACAACAGCTGAAAATGTGCCTGTTACTGATACATCACAATAAGTGCCGGTTCACACTAGGACGACTTGTCAGGCGACCTAGTCGTCTGACAAGTCGCCTCCCGTTCTGTACAATGGAACCGTTCTAATCAGAGCGAAGCAAGTCGCTCCGACTTAGAAAAAGGTTCCTGTACTTCTTTTGGGGCGACTTGAGGCGACTTGCATAGACTTCTATACAGAAGTCGTTTTGCAAGTCGCCGTGGCAGTCGTGTGCAGGTCGCCTCGGTGAGGGGACCTGCAAGTCGTGCAGCCCCTAGTGTGAACCGAGCCTTATGCCGCGTACACACGGTCAGACTTTTCGTCTACAAAAGTCCGACAGCCTGTCCGACAGACTTCCGGCGGACTTTCGGCGGACTTGCAGCAGACTTTCTAACGAACGGACTTGCCTACACACGACCACACAAAAGTCCGACGGATTCGTACGTGATGACGTACACCGGACTAAAATAAGGAAGTTCATAGCCAGTAGCCAATAGCTGCCCTAGCATGGGTTTTTGTCCGTCGGACTAGCACACAGACGAGCGGATTTCGGGTCCGTCGTAGTTACGACGTAAAGATTTGAAGCATGTTTCAAATCTAAAGTCCGTCGGATTTGAGGCTGAAAAAGTCTGCTGAAAGTCCGGAGAAGCCCACACACGAACGGATTACCAGCCAGCTTTAGTCCGTCGGCGTCCGTTGGACTTTTGTAGACGAAAAGTCCGACCGTGTGTACGCGGCATAAGACTCCCAGCCTCACCCTGCACAGATTTTTGAGCTGCAGGACCCACAATCTAAATGCCAACAGACTGAGAGTGATTGTCACTGGGTGTAGTTAGTAGTAATTAAACCTTTACACCCCAAACCGCCACCAGATAGCTTTGGAGCTATCAACCCTTCACAATATCAGCAATGACAATTATGAATCTAAATAAACATCTGTTCACACACTGTCACCACAGACAGGTATCTATGCAGACATTTTACTACAGTAGCGCTCTTCAAAGAGACAGGGATTCTTTACGTTTACATTAAGGCATCAGAGACAATTTTAACACTTTTATACCAAAATATAGTTTAATAATGAAAAGGTAAAAAATGGCGCAAATAAAATATTTACAGAAAAAGGGTATTACAAAAAGCAAAGACAAACAAAAAAAAAGTCCTGGTTTGCAGAGTCCAATGAATAAGCAGGATGGTACAGTGGTTCTCTCAAGTCCTGTTAGGTGTTCCTTGGTTTGATGTTAAACAAGAGCTCCCAACTTCATGGGCAGTCCCCTTTTCTTGCTTGTGAGAGGGGTGATGTCAGAAATGATCTGACCATTTAAAAGGCTGAGGGCCATGGGATGTCTCTGTGTTTATGATCATGCCACAGATCTAGTTTTCTATAGGTATTAATATCTCTGAATACCTACAGTTTACAGTCTGCTAACGTGCATATTATTGTCCAGCATGAATGTCCCTTCAGAATGAATATAAATATGACAGGTTTCAGATGTCTACTTTACCCAGAAGAGTTAATGTGTCTCGTTGGTTTCTAATATTGTCCAATATAGGGGTGTTTAGACTTAAAACATTAATTAACCACTTCAATACCAGGCACTTTCGCCCCTTCCCGCCCAGGACAATTTTCAGCTTTCAGCTCTGTCGCACTTTGAATGACAATTGCGCGGTCATGCTACACTGTACCCAAACAAAATTTTTATCATTTTGTTCCCACAAATAGAGCTTTCTTTTGGTGGTATTTGATCACCTCTGCGGTTTTAAATTTTTGCTAAACAAACTAAAAAAGAACAACATTTTTGAAAAAAAAAAAAAGTTTTACTTTGTTTCGGTTATAAAATTTTGTTTTCTTCTTCACTGACGGGCACTGATGAGGCGGCACTGATTGGCACTGATGAGACGGCACTGATGGGTACTGATGAGGATGCACTGATATGTAGAATTGATGGGCACTGATAGGCGGCACTGATAAGCAGCACTGATGGGCATCAATAGGCGGCACTGATATGCAGCACTGATGGGCACTGATAGGTGGCACTGATGGGCACTGACTGGCGGCTGTGATGGGCATTGACAAGCGGCTGTGATGGGCACTGATAGGCGGCTATGATGGGCACTGACAGGCGGCACTGATTGGCAGATAGGCGGTACTGATTGGCACTGACAGGTGGCACTGTTGGGCAGCACTGATGTTGAGGTACTGACAGGTTTTAATGCTGGGCACTGTGGTGGGCACTGATTAGCACTGATATGGGCACTGATTGGCACTTTGATGGGCGCTGTGAGCTGTGTTTTTATGGGGCACTGACTGACAGCTTATGGGCACATTTTAAAAGGTGTTGTGGCACATCTGAGGGGGCTGTGCTGATAATGTGCTGATTATCAGCACAGACCCCCCCCCCCCCCTGACAGGAAGAGCTGCCGGTCGGCTCTCCCTGTCAGCGTGAACTGAGAAATGCCGCTTACCGGCACTTCCTAGTTCACGAGATGATCAGCTGTGATTGGTCACAGCTGATCACGTGGTAAGAAGCCTCTGACAGAGGCTTCATATCACCAGTGGAGATGCGGGGTGTCAGACTGACACGTCGCACTTGCGATCGCCGCGCTGCACGCCCCCACGGGCGCGCCGGCATGTTATCCTGCTGGACATCATATGACGACCAGTCAGGATAACAGAGCCACTTCCCAGCCGTCAATCTGCATACGGCGGGCGGGAAGTGGTTAAGTTAACTAATTAAATGATGGAGGTAACTACAGTGTCCTTTTTCTGACTGTACTGTCATTATTTCAGAAGTTATGAAATATGCTGACATTTTAGAGTCTTTGCTGATAACCAATCAGGAATGTGTATTAGACATTCCCCTAGCTGAGCTATTTACGATGAGGTGTCTGTCAAAACTCTAGGTAATAAGGCTTGTTGAAAAGCGGGGAGTGGCTGGACGTGAGATGCGGGATTGTGTGAGATGAGAGCGAGAGGACAGGTGTGAGATGCCTCCCTGCTTCTCCCTGGTGGATCTGATTGACGGAAGCCGCTGCTGACTAGGAGGCGGAGAGTGCTGCGGATGTGGAGGCTGGTCTAACGCGAAGCTGTGGGGGAACGAGGCATTGAGGAGGTGTGCATCGCCGAATAATCACGAACAATTCCGAGAGCTGCCGAGGGTTACTGCACGCCCCCCCGTAAGGAATATCATGAGAGCCGGTGTTCTGCCGAGAAAGTTCCCCTCGGTGGATAAGGACCCCCCTCTACTGTGCAGGCACAGCGCCTGCGCAGTAGGAACAACAAGGGAGCCGCGGAAAAGAGCTGAAGCTGAACACCTGAGTCAGCTGTACACGGCGCCTGCGTGCGAAGACTATTTTAATAAAAAAGAGTTTGTAACAGCCATCTCGCCATGCTTCGGGCATGGCCTCGCTGCGCTCGGCATATTATTATTCTAACTCTATGTCCACTTGGATGGTGGGGTTTTAACGTGGACATAAGGTAGAATGTAGTGCGCAGGTGCCGTGTACAGCTGACTCAGGTATTCAGCTTCGGCTTTTTTTGGCGGCTCCCTTGTCGTTCCTACTGCGCAAGCGCTGCGCCTGTGCAGTAGAGGGGGGGTCCTTATCCGCCGGGGGAACTTTCTCAGCAAGACACCGGTAGCACCAGGTCTCGCTCGTTCAAACGCAGGCCGGGACGGACACTCTCTGAAGAGCTGCGGAGTGCCGGGCTGGGAGTGAGAGTTCCACTCCGGTTCACTGCGGAAAGACAGATAAAGTGGAAGGACTGACCGGAGTATAGCAGGACAGATCGTTAAACCTCCCGAGGAGGAAATACACGGTAGTCGCAGCGAAATTAGAACGCTTCGTCCATACCCCAGGACAGACACCAACAAAAGGGGGACAACAGGTACAGGTAAAAACACAGCAGGGGGCATCAGCGGACAGAAAAAGTCATGGTCCCCAACCAATAATTGCCCCAGCAGCGTCAGTGATAAAAACTGTGAGTAATAAGAGCCAGGGGGTAACCCAGCAAGCTCCTGAGTTAATTTTTGCTTCTAGTTCCACCACTGAGTTAGAAATAACACTGAAAGATGTTTTTCAAGCTGTAAATGTAAGTAAACTATCATTGGGAGAATTATGTGACCAATTAAAAGGGATGAAGGAGGAACTTTGGCTGGTTAGGCAAGATGTGCAAAAGACAGTAGAAAGAACAACAATATTAGAAGCAAGGATAAGCCAACTGGAAGATTATTTGCACCCATTAAAACATGAGGTTAAAACTATGAGAAAGCAGGTGGTTATCCATGCCTCCAAAATGGATGAAATGGAGAACAGGCTTTGCAGGGATAATGTGAGGTTGATAGGGTTACCTGAGAAAAGTAAGGGGCTTAATCTCATAAAGTTCTTGGAAACATGGCTTATAGAATTGTTTGGAGAAGAGACTTTTTCACCAATGTTTTAAATAGAACAAGCTCATCGGGTCCCTTTTAGAGCTCCACCACCAGGAGGACATCCTAGGCTATTACTGATGAAATTCTACAATTATAATGACAAAGTGACACTGATGCGTAAAGTGAGAGAGATGGGGAACATCTCTTATAATGGGATGAGGATCTCTCTTTACCCGGATTATTCTCCCGATCTGCAAAAGCGCAGAGCTGAATTCTTAGAGATAAAACGTACTTTACAAAAATTTAAACTTGCATAGGCATTATTCTATCCAGCACAGCTACAGGTGGTAGCACTGGGAGGGACTCCGATTTTTGACTCTCCAGCTGGCGTGGCATTATGGTTGGAGGCTAATAAGCAGAGTCTGCAGATAAATTAAAGAGACAGGGAAGAAATTTGGGGAGGAGGGTGGTGGAAGGGGAAGGGGTTAAATGGTTTGAATATATGATTAAAGGGATGAAGTAGGGAGGCACACACAAGGAGAGTGATTTTATGAGTGTGGAAAGAGTATGGTTAAAGAAATTAATTTTTTCTTTTTTTTTCTTTTTCATTGACAAAGGGGGGGTGGAGGGGCGGGATAAGGTAGGGAGGAAAGAAACAGGAACACATGCAATACTGAAAGGGAGTGGTGAATATGCAGTGTGTAAGATGGTCACGAAAAAACCCCTTAGGCTACACCAAGATAGTTGGTGGTTAGAGGAGGATCAGGGGGTAGTAGGAAAAGTAGGGAGGGGAGGGTAGAGGGGGTAATGGGGGGAGGGAGGAGGGAGAGGTGGAAAAATAAAGTAGTGCACACAATGTTCAAGAAGGAATGCTGTTTGGTTGTTGGTTGGAAAACAGAACAAACACTAAAAAGCACTATAATGTATAGTGGGATGTACACAGTGGATATGTTATAGTACACAAGGCATAGTTGCCAACATTGTAAAAAAAAATTGTGGGACACTTTTTTGGCTGTATGCGGAGCCGTACAATAATTAGGGGGTGGGGCATTTGTTTGTAGGCGTGGTTTAGGGAAAATATACAAGTGCGGCGACAAAAAATGGGCGTGGTTTACGTGAAATAGTGGGCTTGGCTTAAATGGGCGTGGCTCAAGAGGGTGTGGTTAGAGTCTGAGATGAATGAGGGATGGACAGGGAAAGGGGGAGAGGGGGAAAGGGGGAGAGGGAAATGACAGGACAGCAGCCCCAGATCCTACACAATAAAAATATGTGTATTCTAGAAAGTTTAACAATCAGCAGATAAAGATACTCCAAACACCTGGTGTTAGCACTTCAATCATCCCGGCACCATGGTTGTTATGGTGTCAGGATGATTGAAGTGCATTATTTCTATTATTACATTGTAATATAAAATGAAATCATTCAACTCACCATAATGCAGAATCAGTGGGATCCCTGAGCGTGTCACTAGCCACGTCGCCTGCCACCAGCCGTCCATCCTTGCGTCAGATGTCCCAGCAGAGTCCGTCCTTGCATCAGGTGTCCCAGCAGAGTCCGTCCTTGCATCACATGCCCCCAGCGGAGCCCCCCTTACATCAGATGTCCCCAGCGGAGCCCCCCTTACATCAGAAGTCTTCAGCGGAGCCCCCCTCACACCAGGAGTCCCCAGCGGAGCCCCCCCTCACACCAGGAGTCCCCAGCGGAGCCCCCCCTCACACCAGAAGTCCCCAGTGGAGCCCCCCTCACACCAGGAGTCCCCGGCGGAGCCCCCCCCTCACACCAGGAGTCCCCGGCGGAGCCCCCCTCACACCAAGAGTCCCCGGCGGAGCCCCCCTCACACCAGGAGTCCCGGCGGAGCCTCCCCTTACATCAGGTGTCCCCGGCGGAGCCCCCCCTCGCATCAGGTGTCCCCGGCGGAGCCCCCCCTCGCATCAGGAGTCCCCAGCGGAGCCCTCCCTCACATCAGGAGTCCCCGGCGGAGCCCTCCCTCACATCAGGAGTCCCCGGCGGAGCCCTCCCTCACATCAGGTGTCCCCGGCGGAGCCCCCCCTCACATCAGGTGTCCCAGGCGGAGCCCCCCCCTCACATCAGGTGTCCCCGGCGGAGCCCCTCCTCACATCAGGTGTCCCTGGCGGAGCCCCCCTCACGTCAGGAGTCCCCGGCGGAGCCCCCCTCACATCAGGTGTCCCCAACGGAGCCCCTCTCACATCAGGTGTCCCCGGCGGAGCCCCCCTCACATCAGTTGTCCCCGGCGGAGCCCCCCCTCACATCAGGTGTCCCCAGCAGAGCCCCCCCTCACATCAGGAGTCCCCGGCGGAGCCCCCCTCACATCAGGTGTCCCCGGCGGAGCCCCCCTCACATCAGGAGTCCCCGGCGGAGCCCCCCCTCACATCAGGTGTCCCCGGCGGAGCCCCCCTCACATCAGGTGTCCCCGGCGGAGCCCCCCTCACATCAGGTGTCCCCGGCGGAGCCCCCCCTCACATCAAGTGTCCCCGGCTGAGCCCCCCTCACATCAGGTGTCCCCGGCGGAGCCCCCCCTTACATCAGGTGTCCCCGGCGGAGCCCCCCCTCACATCAGGTGTCCCCGGCGGAGCCCCCCCCCTCACATCAGGTTTTCCCAGTGGAGCCCCCCTCACATCAGGTGTCCCCAGTGGAGCCCCCCTTACATCAGATTCCCACAGCGGTGCGCCCCCCCCACCTCAGGTGTCCTAGTGTAGTAGACAGTGTATACTGTCTCCCTCCGCCGGCCGCATGGCTAGAACCCCCGCCCCATTCCATAACAGACTGGCAGCGGGGCGGGGAGTAGGCGGAGCGGGGCGGAGGGTGGGCGGTGACGCAGGAGCTCCGTCTAGCCCCTCCAGCCGTCTTCCTGATCTTCTTTAAAATGGCGGCCGGTGGACATTGTCTAGCGGCGGCGAAAATCCGTGAAGAACCGGATTTCTCGGGACACAACAAATTCGGGAATGGAGTCTAAATCCCAGGAATGTCCCGGGAAATCCGGGACAGTTGGCAACTATGACAAGGAAGTAAGTGTATTGACAAACCAATAGGGGACGAACTGCACTTGGTCTTATTTTTATATGTTTATTTTTTATTGTTACTCTCTCTTTTATATATATATATATATATATATATATATATATATATATATATATATATATATATATATATATATATATATATATATATATAATATTGATATATTATGCAGGCTAAAATACTCAATATAAGCTCTTGGAATGTCAGGGGACTAGGTAATCCAGTTAAAAGAGCTGCAGTCTTCTCTATGCTGGAGAGGCATGGAATTGGACTGGTCTGTCTGCAGGAAACACATTTAACAAAATTATCGCAACTAAAGAATAGGAAATATCAATACCAGTATGACTCAGTGTATTCTTCCTATTCTAGGGGGGTGAGTATCATGGTAAGAACTGGGGTGACTTTTGCCTGCAGACAGATTAGCATAGATGAATTGGGTCGCTACATTTTCCTTTACTGTCTGTTGGAAAACAAGTGCTATATTTTGGTAAATATATACATACCCCCACCATTTAAGTTGTAGGTTATGTCTAAGTTTATGGAATTTATGGTGGATTAGGAGGACGTACCGGTCATAATATTGGGAGATTTTAATGACAACACAAACAAAACACCTGTTTTATGAATCTGAGCGGTCACTTTCAATACACCTTGACCGCCCTCACCACATCAAGAGGATGTAGTGACCTTTCTTCCACAGAAATGAGGTTCTGGAAAAAAAAATGAAAACCCGATACTACCTTCGGTAGGAATTCAGGATGAGGCTGCAATACAACCTCATCCTTATGAATAAACCAATATGGCTCTTTACAAGAAAGAGCAGCCCACTCTGATATTCTTCCTGCAGAAGATATGGAAACCATTTTTCCCCCGTCAAGAGGACCAAGGGAATATCTCGTATTGGCTGTTTCTGTAAGCCGACAGGACAAAATTAAGTCCCAAGGGTTCAGGGGTGACCAAACTTGAGGATTAATTTGCGTTACCCCCTGAACAAATTTACGAACCAGAGAGAGTGAAGCAAGTGGTCATTGAAAAAAGACAGATAAGGCCGACATCTGGCCTTTGATAGCACTCAAGGCCAGCTTCATTCCTAATCCTATCTGTAGGAATTCAAGGATCCTACCTATGACATATTTCCTGGGGTGCCAACCCCTGGATTCACACTAGGAGACATATACTTTCCAGATTCTATAGTATAGGACTCTGCAGGCCAGCTTCCCAGCATTAACCAAGTAGAGATTACTGAAGCTAACAGCCCACGATCTTTCAGAATGTGGGTCCCAATAGCCAAACCGCTAATTTTAGCGTTTGTAAGGTAGGATGCAATACCGGACCTTGCGAGAGAAGGTCTGGCCATAGTGGTAGGGTCCAAGGGTCCCCTACCGCCATCTTTACAATCTCGGCAAACCAAGATCTCCTGGGCCACGCTGGGGCCACAAGAATCACCTCCTTCCCTTCTTGCTTGATCCTGCGCGGAAGCAGCAGAACAGAAGGGAACGCATAGATCAGTGAAAACCTGATCCCACGGAAAAACCAAGGCATCTGTTCCGTATGCCATCGGATCCCTTGTCCTTGACACAAAGTTGTCGATCTTGTTGTTGAACCTGGACGCAAAGAGATCCACATCCAGAATTCCCCATCTTTGACATATTGACAGAAAGATGTCGGGGTGAATGGACCATTTGTTGGCGACTCAAGTAGTCCGCCTGTCAATTCTCTATCCCTGGAATGAAAAATTGCTGACAGGCAAGGAGTGTTGTTTTCTGCTCAAGATAGAAAATGATTCACCTTTTTCTGGGCCGCATGACTTCTCTTGCCCCCTTGTTGATTGATATAGGCCACAGCTGTCTGACAGGACAATTCCGTAGTCTAGGCGTCCAGGCCTGGAGGGCCAGGCGTACTGCCCGAATCTCTAGAATATTGATGGGCAAGGTCATCTCTGATTTGGACCATTTCCTTTGGACAGATGCTTCTTCCAGGACGGCTCTTCAGCCCAGAAGGCTGGCATCTGTTGTTACCACCTTCCAGGTAACTGGTAGAAAGGATTTTTCCTTTCTGAAGATTCTTGGATATCAACCACCAATTGAGGCTCTGACGGACATCGGGGAATAAATGCATTGGAAAGTCCAGAACTTGGACCCTTTTGTTCCAAGTTGACAGGATACATGCAGCAGTCTTAAATGAAACTGCGTGTAAGGAATGATTCTTCTTTGTTTTGACCAACGGAATCAGTTCCCTTATGGAACTGATCCTTTCCCAGGGAACACTCTCTTCTGAGCTGTAGCTATGATCAGCCCCAAGTACTGCAATCTCCTTAATGGTTTTAAGGAGGATTTCTCCAGATTGAGAATCCAACCTGGGTATTCCGGGTAGCTGACTGCGGTGACCAAAGTTTAATCGGGCTACCGATTGATCTATTAAGAGAAGATCGTCTAAGTAGGCTAGTATTGTTATACCTTGAGCCCTTAACCTGGCCAAAGGTGGAGCCAATACCTTTGTAAACACTCGAGGTGCAGTAGCTAGACCGAAAGGCAGAGCTACAAACTGGAAATGAAGATTTTCTACCTCGAAGTGTAGAAATTTCTGGTGAGCGGGGAAAATCGGCACATGGAGATAAGCATCCTTGATGTCGATTGACGCCAGAAGTTCTCCCCCTTGTAGGATGGAGACTACTGATCGGATTGACTCCTTGCGAAAAAAAAAGATATTCAAAAACCTGTTCAGATCTTTGATACCTAAAATGGGTCTGACATCCCCGTTTGGTTTTGGAACCGTGAACAGGTTTGAATTAAACCCTAAACCTTGCTTCTTCCAAGGGGACCATTGATATCACTCTTTGAGACAAGATATGATCCAAAGCTAGAAAGAGAGACTTCTTTTTCACTGGATCTCTGGGAACGTTTTGATCTGAGAAAACGAGGAGAGGGGAACTCTCGGAACTCTAGTTTGTAAGCTAGAGAAATTGAGGAAGTCACCCATCTGTCCTGACATTGTTCCTGCCAGACCCTTGAAAACTGTGGAAGCCTCCCCCCCACTCGAACAAGCAGGGGCGCCCCTTCATAAGGAGGCTTTAATATTTTGTTTTGTGGTTTTCCTCCCCCAGGTCCTCCTTTGACTCTGGGACTGACCCTGAGGTTTACCTCTTGAACCTGACGGTGGAGGCCGTCGTGACTGCCTGGTGGCTGATCCCCCTGGCACTGGAGAAGAAGCACATTTAAAAGAAAAAAGCTTCTTAACCGGTAAAAGGGAACTTTTCCCATTAGAAATTCTTTGGATATACTTATCCAGATTGTCTCCAAATAAACGTTCACCATAAAAAGGGAAACTAGCCAAGAGCTTTTTGCATGGCGCTTTGGCTGACCAATTTTTCAACCATAGGATTCTATGCACATGTACCAGCCCTAGCATGAGCCGTGAGGTCTGGAGAATAGAATCTTTCATAGCGTCTACTGTAGAACTCAACGCTTCTGATATCTCGGCCAAATCCTGGGCCTGCTGATCAGGAATAACTTTGAGTACCTCTATAAACTGGTCCTATAAGGACTAAGATACTCCGATCGCTGCCAGCGCTGACTGAACCTGCAAGCGAATCATAGTTTTTTTTAAAAAGAAACTCCAACTTCTTATTTGTTGGCTCCTTTAGCATGTGAGCATTGTCTACTGGACAAGTCATGTTTACAGAGGATATAGCAGCGTCAATTGCTGGAATTCCCCATTATAAAACTCTTCCTCCATAGGATAAAGTATTGAAAACTTTTTTGGAGGAAAAAACTGTTTATCTGGGTGCTCCCACTCAGAATACATTAACTTCCTTAGCCAAGAATGGATAGGAAAAACATGAATCAGATTGGGAAGGCTTTAGTGAACCCAAACCAGAAGTGGGCTCATCCACTGACTGCGTTACTGGCAGAAAAAATGTGGAGCGGACCAATTCAGTTAGAGACTGTACCAACAACCTTTCCTGGGAACCTGACACTTCCGTATCAGGTTCTTTGAAAGAGGAGGCATTAGCCTCTTCCTGGTCCTTTGAAAGAAATTTGTCATCTCTTACTCCATGTTCCTCAGTAAAAGGGGCCTGAGCAATGGACGGGAACTTGCTACGCTTACTCCCACTCTGGGATGCGATTAAGCATCAATCTTTTGCTTCAAACTTAAAATGGTTGAAGAAAAAACCTCCTTCGTAATATACACACAGGGGCTGCAGTGTTTAAGAGCAGCTGCAACACTTGCCCCTCCTGATGGCTCACTCTGACCAGCCATATTACTCTCAGGGGAAGATGCCATCTTGAGTCAAAAATAAAAAAATGAAGAGATATATACACACACCCTAAAGAGTTAACTACAAAAAAAATAATTGCTTAAAAGGAGCAAGATACAAAAAGTCACAACAAGCAAAAAATCCCCGCTTATTCCCTGTATATAGAGCAGAGAGGAACAAAAGCAATTCCCCCATGTTCTATATTTCCCTATATTAATAGAAACAGACAGCCCATATAAATGTTGCACTTACACCCAACAAATAAAGGGGAAAAGGCTAAGGATAAATCAGCAGTCCGCAGACCCCTCCTTCCCCTAGATAAGAGCACCCCCTATAATACCTGTAAAAATCCCCCAAGGCACCTGTAAACAAGTAAGTAGCATAAACTTTATAAAGGAGTGTGTTCCCGAATAGACAGGTATAAGTCACACTGTTCCACAATGGAATGATGCACAATCCACACTATTTGGATATACCAATATAATACATTAAAATAGTAAACCAGTCAGTCAAAAAACTGGGGCTAGATAAAAAAAATTCTAGATAGTTGGTCACAGTGGAAAAAAGCACTATTGGTCCAAAAGACTTATTGGTAATAAATTCCCTTCACAGGCAAGTATATTAGTCATTCAAAAAAGCAATGAATCCCCATAGATCTCATCCTGATGTTAAAGACTGTAGTACTGGAGACAAAGATATATATCCATGTGCCAGGGAATGGTATGAGTCCTTTAAATGATGCAATGATTGATGATATTATTCCTTATTTCAAAAACCACAGATATATTCACAGATGAATTCACTGTAACCACATGCTAGGTTTCCCGCAGCTTGCAGGTAGATTTCCATAGGCAATAGATACAGTGTTATGATTCTAAATCAATAGTGGTTACTCACTGATCCAGCTGGTAGCGCAGAGATTTCCACTAATCCTGTGTGGAAATCAATCTATGAGTGTATGTAAAAGGCATACAATTTCTCAGCACGGACTTCCTCATCTCTGTTTTTTCTGTGGGTTTTCAATTATTGCAATGTTTCAGTGCTATCCATGCATGAACTGGTAGTAGTCCAACGGACAGTGGAATCAAAGTCCAGAATTCTGGCACTTAGGGTAGGCCTCCATCAAGGTATTCAAAATAGTTGTTCCAAATAGTGTATCATTTGCTTTCAAATCTTCTTCATCTTCCTCATAGAGCCAGGGTGTAGGCGGGGTCGGTATAAGACAGGGGTGCTGACGAAGAAGTGTATGCCCCTAAACACGCGCTCATAAATTATCTCATGAAATCACACTTAAATGTTTTTTGCAGAATTAAGTTATAAAAATAAATATTAACAACAACTTTATCAGTGCAGCCTCATCTGTGCCCAACAATGCAGACTACCTGTGTCCATCAATGCTGCTTCACCTGTGTCCATCAATGCAGCCTACCTGTGCAGGGGAAGAGAGGAGAGGATTACCCACCGGATCATCAGAGTGCTGGGGAACATTGCTGCAACAGCTTTCATTTAAATTGCTGTGTGTTCCAGCCCCGCCTCCTGGCCCAGGGACTTTGATACACGTCACATATCAGAGCATTGGATGGGTGTTCTGTCTATCAAAGTACCTGGACCAGGAGGAGGGGCTGTATGTGACAGCGAATGCGGGGAACACATGGCAATTGAAATGAAAGCTGTTAGGGTACTTTCACACTGAGACACTTTTCAGGCGTTTTAGCGCTAAAAATAGTGCCTATAAGGCGCCTCTCCTGCCTCCCCAGTGTGAAAGCCTGAGTGCTTTCACACTAGGGCGGTGCGATTGCAGGACAGGAAAAAAAGTAGCAAGCAGCATCTTTGGGGCGGTGCGGGAGCGGTGTATACAGCGCTCCCAAAACTCCCCACCCATTAAAATGAATGGGCAGCGTTGCAGAATCGCCTGTAAATCGCTTCGACAGCGCCGCAACACAGGAGCTTTTAACCCTTTCTTCGGCTGCTAGCGGGGGTCAAACGTGCCCCGCTATCGGCCAAAAAGTGGTGCTATAACAGCGGTAAAGCACAGCTAAAACTAACAGAGGTACTGCCCCAGTGTGAAAGTAGCCTTACAGCGATGTTCCCCGTACTCTGATGAACTGGCTGGCGCTCTCTCCTCTCTCTTGGTATTCACTGGGAGAACGGCTTGCTTTCAACCCCGCCTGCTGGTGCTCGACCCCCCCCCCCCCCCAGGCAGCCCACACTCACCAGCCCTCATTTTCCACTCGCAAAATGTGAGTGGAGAATTTGAGGGCTGATATATACATATAAATAAATAAATATATATATATATATATATATATATATATATATATATATATATATATATACAGTATCTCACAAAAGTGAGTACACCCCTTGCATTTTTGTAATCATTTTATTATATCTTCATGTGACAACACTGAAGAAATGACACTTTGCTACAATGTAAAGTAGTGAGTGTACAGCTTGTATAACAGTGTAAATTTGCTGTCCCCTCAAAATAACTCAACACACAGCCATTAATGTCTAATGCAACAGAAGTGAGTACACCCCTAAGTGAAAATGTCCAAATTGGGCCCAATTAGCCATTTTCCCTCCCCGGTGTCATGTGACTTGTTAGTGTTACAAGGTCTCAGTGTGAATGGGAAGCAGGTGTGTTAAATTTGGTGTTATCGCTCTTACTCACATATTGGTCACTGGAAGTTCAGCATGGCACCTCATGGCAAAGAACTCCCTGAGGATCTGAAAAAAAGAATTGTTGCTCTACATAAAAATGGCCTAGGCTATAAGAAGATTGCCAAGACCCTGAAACTGAGCTGCAGCACGGTGGCCAAGACCATACAGCGGTTTAACAGGACAGATTCCACTCAGAACAAGCCTCGCCATGGTTGACTAAAGAAGTTGAGTGCACGTGCTCAGCGTCATATCCAGAGGTTGTCTTTGGGAAATAGATACATGAGGGCTGCCAGCATTGCTGCAGAGGTTGAAGGGGTGGGGGGGTCAGCCTGTCAGTGCTCAGACCATACGCCGCATCAAATTGCTCTGCATGGCTGTAGTCCCAGAAGGAAGCCTCTTCTAAAGATGATGCACAAGAAAGCCCGCCTGCACCCCTTTACATTACACAGACCCCTGCACCTCTGGTACCCTTTACATTATACAGCCCCCCACAGGTCTGGACCCCTTTATACAGCCCCCCACAGTGCTGGACCCTTTTACATTATACAGCCCCCCACAGCGCTGGACCCCCTGCATGTTACACAGACCCCTCCCACCATTCGGTACAGATACATTCAGTACCTCAGATCGCGATATGCACAGCAGGTCCCCTCCCACTGTGTACACATAAACAGAGAGAAGGGGAAGGCAGCTTCACTCTGATTGGCTGTGCCTGTGTGTGACATCTGGGACCGCTCACACAGCCCGCGGCCATGAGACAAGGGAATTGTTGGTGCAGCCAGTGGTCACCCCGCCCCCCCCCCCCCGCAACGCCACTGCAGCTCGCCTCTCCCTGCTCTAATCCGCCCTGCGGCACTGTCACCGCTTCAGTCGCGGAGGGGCGCCGGCCTGACACCTCATCCCTTTAAACCCAAACACATAATAATTACACAGGTTCTGTGGCTGATTAACCACTTCAGCCCCGGACCATTATGCTGCCTAAGGACCAGAGGTCTTTTTCCAATTTGGCACTGCGTCGCTTTAACTGCTAATTGCGCGGTCATGCAATGCTGTACCCAAACGAAATTTGTGTCCTTTTCTTCCCACAAATAGAGCTTTCTTTTGATGGTATTTGATCACCTCTGCGGTTTTTATTTTTTGCGCTATAAACGGAAAAAGACCGAAAATTTGAAAAAAAATGATATTTTCTACTTTTTGTTATAAAAAAAATCCAATAAACTCAATTTTAGTCATACATTTAGGCCAAAATGTATTCGGCCACATGTCTTTGGTAAAAAAAACTGTCAATAAGCGTATATTTATTGGTTTGCGCAAAACTTATAGCGTCTACAAACTAGGGTACATTTTCTGGAATTTACACAGCTTTTAGTTTATGACTGCCTATGTTATTTCTTGAGGTACTAAAATGGCAGGGCAGTAGAAACCCCCCCCCCCCAAATGAACCCATTTTGGAAAGTAGACACCCCAAGGAAATTGCTGAGAGGCATGTTGAACCCATTGTATATTTATTTTTTTTGTCCCAAGTGATTGAATAATGACAAAAAAAAAAAAAAAAATTTACAAAAAGTTGTCACTAAATTATATATTGCTCAAACATGCCATGGGAATATGTGGAATTGCTCCCCAAAATACATTCAGCTGCTTCTCCTGAGTACGGGGATACCACATGTGTGAGACTTTTTGGGAGCCTAGCCGCGTACGGGACCCCGAAAACCAAGCACCGCCTTCAGGCTTTCTAAGGGCGTAAATTTTTGACTTCACTCTTCACTACCTATCACAGTTTCGGAGGCCATGGAATGCCCAGGTGGCACAACCCCCCCCAAATGACCCCATTTTGGAAAGTAGACACCCCAAGCTATTTGCTGAGAGGTATAGTGAGTATTTTGCAGACCTCACTTTTTGTCACAAAGTTTTGAAAATTGAAAAAAGAAAAAAAAATGTTTTTTCTTGTCTTTCTTCATTTTCAAAAACAAATGAAAGCTGCAAAATACTCACCATGCCCCTCAGCAAATAGCTTGGGGTGTCTACTTTCCAAAATGGGGTCATTTGGGGGGTTTTGTGCCACCTGGGCATTCCATGGGCTCCGAAACTGTGATAGGCAGTGAAGAGTGAAATCAAAAATTTACACCCTTAGAAATCCTGAAGGCGGTGATTGGTTTTCGGGGCCCCGTACGCGGCTAGGCTCCCAAAAAGTCCCACACATGTGGTATCCCCATACTCAGGAGAAGCAGCTAAACGTATTTTGGGGTGCAATTCCACATATGCCCATGGCCTGTGGCTTTACAATTGCGCACAAACGTGCAGTGGCAACAAAATAAATAAATTTTTAAAAGCCTTTAAAAGCCTTTACAGGTTACCACTTTAGATTTACAGAGGAGGTCTACTGCTAAAATTACCTCGATCTGACCTTCGTGGTGATACCTCACATGCATGGTGCAATTGCTGTTTATGTTTGACGTCAGACCGCTGCTTGCGTTCGCCTTAGCGTGAGAGCAGGGGGCGACAGGGGTGCTTTTTTTTTTTTTTATTATTTTTTTGCTTTTTTATCTTATTTTTAAACTGTTCCTTTCATTTTTTTTTTTTTAATCATTTTTATTGTTATCTCAGGGAATGTAAATATCCCCTATGATAGCAATAGGGAATGACAGGTACTCTTTTTTGAAAAAATTGGGGTCTATTAGACCCTAGATCTCTCCTCTGCCCTCAAAGCATCTGGCCACACCAAGATCGGTGTGATAAAATTCTTTCCCAATTTCCCAATGGCGCTGTTTACATCCGGCGAAATTTAAGTCATGAAATGCTCGTAGCTTCCGGTTTCTTAGGCCATAGAGATGTTTGGAGCCACTCTGGTCTCTGATCAGCTCTATGGTCAGCTGGCTGAATCACCGGCTGCATTCTCAGGTTCCCTGTTGAGACAGGAGAGCCAGAGAAAAACACGGAAGACAGTGGGGGGGGCATTCCCTCCCACGGCTTGTAAAAGCAGTCTAGAGGCTAATTAGCCGCTAGGATTGCTTTTACATGAAAGCCGACCGCTGGCTGAAAAGAATGATACCAAGATGATACTTAAACCTGCAGGCATCATTCTGGTATAACCACTCAAAGTTGTGAATGGCGTACCTGAAGACAAAAAAATGGTTAACAATAAAACACAGTAAATGGTAAAGTAAAAAAAATTGCATACCTGAAAAACAAACATGATAAAACATAATAACAATAAAACATTGCAGAATAGAATACAGTAAAAAAGAGCAGAACAATAGAGAGAGAATAGAGAGAGAGAGAATAGAGAGAGAGAATAGAGAGAGAGAATAGAGAGAGAGAGAACAATAAAACGACAACTATTTTTTTTTATTTTATATATATATATATATATATATATATTTTTTTTTACACTTTTTTGTAACTAACTTTTATAACTGTAAGCGGTTCCAGGTTCGGGTCTCTCAAAATGCGATGGCATCTTGGGAGACCCTGTGAAAGTGTGCCTAGTCTGTGCAATGCTGTACCCTACGCTAATACTCAACTAGTGAATGGTAGCGTTCAAAACATTCACCAATGCAAAGACCAGGATTGTCAGGACAGGAGGGACAATAATAGTGGGTGTCACGCCTATATCCGCGCTTGCTGCAGACACGACATCTTTTTTGGGGGGGTTCGTTGGGTAGGGGTACTCGGGAGGACATAAAGAAAATGCCTCTCATGCAGCTGACTGCATTTGGTTGGGGATGTGAATGGGGGAAGTACGGGCGCTGCAGAAGTGGTGGGTTCCCAATTATTAGGATTGGCGAATGCAGCAGGAAGGGCACTATGGGCATGACGGACCTGTTTGTCTTCTTGGTGGCAGCGGGACACTACTTATGCTTGCCACCTCACCAGCTTGAACTGCACTTATGGGACTCGCCACGTCACCAAGTGTTACTGCAGTGCTGGTTTGACTACAACCGGGGTGTACTAGGCCGCTGGCGCTTGCCAGTTCACCAAAACGCTACCAAAAAAACTGTTAGCGATCGCAGGGATCAGGCCTGACTCTGCGAACGCTGCAGTTATGCGTTTTGTAAGTGACAGTGATCGATCGATACTGCACTTGGGTGGGCTGGGCTGCGCGGAGGGGCAAAATGCAGGTGTTAGCAGGTATCTGGGCTGATCCCGCTAACACTGCGTTTTTGGGAATCCTAAACTGCTGGGGACGCTAGTATAGATCTGATCGGATCAGATATTGATGCTTTCAGATACTATACCACTAAGGGAGGCGTATGCTGCGTGCGTGGGTGTTAGCGGTACTGGCGCTAATCTGACGCTGCCTGGGGCGACGCATATCACCGCCGGGCGATCAGGGGGCTAAACCTTTATTCGGTAATAAACGGCGGGTGCCCTGACACTATAAAAAATAAACAAACTAACCAGCGTCACCTGTAACGGTTATACGGTGATCAGTGGTGAAAGGGTTAACTAGGGGGCAATCAAGGGGTTAAAACATTTATTAGGTAGTATATGGGGGTCCCTGACGCTATAAAACGCTGACGGCGAACCTAAATATTTACCTCACTAACTAGCGTCACCAGCGACACTAATACAGCGATCAGAAAAATGATCGCTTAGTGACACTGGTGACAGGGGGTGATCAAGGGGTTAAAACTTTATTAGGGGGGGTTAGGGGGGTACCCTAGACCTAAAGGGGGGTAATACTCACTGTCCCAACACTGTAACTGTCACAAACTGACACCATGCAGTAATCAGAAAAAAAAAAAAAAACTGCTTGGTGTCAGTGTGACAGGGGGGGGGGTGATCGGGGGTGTTTTGTGTGCCTGGCATGTTCTACTGTATGTGTGTAGTGTTTGTGCACTCACATTGATGTCTTCTCTCCTCGGCGCCGGAACGGAAAATACCGAGCCGAGGAGAGATGACATCATTTCACAGCAGCAAAGGAAGATTCTCATTAGCCGGCGGCGATCGTGAGGGGGGGCACAAACGGATGGCCTCCCCCTCACCTCCGATCGCCAGGAGACAAAAGAGGACTGCCTCAGGCACCTGCGGGAGGCAGATCACGTAGATGTACGTGATTTTGCCTGCCCGTGCCGCCCAGTGTTGCCAACCCCCTGAAGTGAAATTTACTGGCAGGATGACAAAATTTACAAACGGCACCACTTTTTTACTGGCAAAAATCATGAAAATTACTGACAGATCTGCATTTTTTACTGGCACTGCAAAAAAGTACCTAAAATTACTATTTTCAGTGCTAAACAGTGCAAGGATACATATTTGAACTATAAACATATAGCTAGTGCTGTTAGCAATGTGTTTAAGCTAAACAAAAGTCAAAAAACATATTTCTCTATTGACATGAAGGTCAGGTTACTATAACCCAGCTAGCACTAGGTTCCCTCCTAACATCAGAGTCTGTAGGGATCCCCCTTACAGTGAAAGGGAACTCTTATGTAAAGGGGAACGCTGCAGATCATGATCTATGGGGGAACTCTGATGTAGAGGGGGGCTCTGGTGACCAGAGACCACCTTATATCAGAGTCCACTGTGTTCCCTTTACATCAGAGTTCCCAATTACACCCTTTACAAAGAGTTCCCCTTTGCACTGTAAGGGGCAATCCTGCAGACTTTGATGTAAAGGGGAATGCCAGGAACTCTGATGTGGTGGGCACTCTGGTGACCAGAGACCACCTTCCGCAGAGTGAATACACTAAGGTAAGGGCAGTTACTAATTTAGGGGGAAACCTTTATATCAGTGCCCCTTACATTATTGTATTCACTCCCCCTTACATCAGCAACCCCCCTAGACTGACTTGCCAGTGCTGTCACTGACCTCCTCTCAGGTGCATCGTGCAGGGCTCAGTCAGATGGCTCCAGCTTGGTGGTTCTGGTTTTCCTATGGTCTCCTCTCCACAGTCCACACACGTCTGACTTCTCCCGTGACCCCATGATCCCGGCGGCGCTCCCACTCTTGACTCCTTTCCCGACTCCCCCTCAGAGACTGCAGACATGATGTAGGAATAGGTCAGAGGCTGCGGGCAGGAGATGGTCAGAGGCTGCGGGCACTGGGCAGGAGATGGTCAGAGGCTGCGGACAGGAGATGGTCAGAGGCTGTGGGCACTGGGCAGGAGATGGTCAGAGGCTGCGGACAGGAGATGGTCAGAGGCTGTGGGCACTGGGCAGGAGATGGTCAGAGGCTGCGGACAGGAGATGGTCAGAGGCTGCGGGCATTGGGCAGGAGATGGTCAGAGGCTGTGGGCACACGAGATGGTCAGAGGCTGTGGGCACACGAGATGGTCAGAGGCTGTGGGCACACGAGATGGTCAGAGGCTGTGGGCACACGAGATGGTCAGAGGCTGTGGGCACATGAGATGGTCAGAGGCTGTGGGCACACGAGATGGTCAGAGGCTGTGGGCACTGGGCAGGAGATGGTCAGAGGCTGCAGACAGGAGATGGTCAGAGGCTGCGGGCACTGGGCAGGAGATGGTCAGAGGCTGTGGGCACACGAGATGGTCAGAGGCTGCGGGCACATGAGATGGTCAGAGGCTGCGGGCACACGAGATGGTCAGAGGCTGTGGGCACACGAGATGGTCAGAGGCTGTGGGCACTGGGCAGGAGATGGTCAGAGGCTGCAGACAGGAGATGGTCAGAGGCTGCGGGCACTGGGCAGGAGATGGTCAGAGGCTGTGGGCACACGAGATGGTCAGAGGCTGCGGGCACACGAGATGGTCAGAGGCTGCGGGCACACGAGATGGTCAGAGGCTGCGGGCACACAAGATGGTCAGAGGCTGCGGGCACACGAGATGGTCAGAGGCTGAGGGCACACGAGATGGTCAGAGGCTGCGGGCACAGGAGATGGTCAGAGGCTGCGGGCACAGGAGATGGTCAGAGGCTGCTGGCACAGGAGATGGTCAGAGGCTGCGGGCACAGGAGATGGTCAGAGGCTGCGGGCACAGGAGATGGTCAGAGGCTGAGGGCACAGGAGATGGTCAGAGGCTGAGGGCACAGGAGATGGTCAGAGGCTGCGGGCACAGGAGATGGTCAGAGGCTGTCACTCACTGTGATATACACACAGACACATTATATATATATACACACACACATCTCCATGCACAGTGACAGCCATGAGCACACACACAACGGATCCCGTTATCAGAGTAACTTCATCACAATGCACAGTGTGCTCTGCAGACATGAACACCGCACAGCCCCGGTCATCCCCGGCACACATCGGTCACCCCAGCCCCGGCCACCCAGTGGGGAACGCCGCACTGGTTCGGACTGCAGGCATGGCTGGCAGAACAAAAGGCAGCAGCAGACATGGGCAGTGCCAGGTGCCCACCTGATAGTGGGTAACCCCGCAGAGAGTGAGAGAGCGCCGGAGACAAAGCTGGCAGGCTGGGATGTACTCACCGGAGACGGAGAGTGGAATCCGGGTGATCGGGTGTATATGGAAGTTGGAACCAGCAGAAGAAGAGCTCCGGGCAGGGGGGAAGAAGGAGGGGAGAGCATCCAGGGAGAGGGGAGGAGAGAGTGACTGTTACCTGTCCTGCCGTGGCCGGGCCCGGTAACATGGCTCCTCCTGCTCCCCCCGCTGAACCGCCGAGAACTGAAGATCGAGCGGCGGCCGGCGGCTTCTGTTCAAAAATGGCGCCAGGCGGCGTCATTACATTACTGCGCATGCGCCGGCCTGCCGAGCTTGTACGATCTTTCCCGAGTCCTGCAGGCTTCGGAACGGAGCATGCGCAGTTGCATGGCCGGCCCGCAGCCATCTTTTTTACGGGCACCGGCTGCCCGTAACGGGCATTCACGGACGCCCCGAAAATGGGGTGATTTTTACGGGCTGCCCGTAAATTAACGGGCGGTTGGCAACACTGGTGCCGCCGTACATCGGCGTGAGGCGGTCCTTAAACGGTTAATGTGGTAGTGTCTTATCTGCATTAAATTTGCCTCAGAACTTGTGTAATTCATATGTGTTCGGGTTTAAAGGGATGAGGTGGCGACTCTACTGACACCCCCTAAGTGTGTGGCGCCCCCCCAACGATACGCCACTGGATATAGTGTATATATATATGTGTGTATATATATATATATATATATATATAGCGGGCCACCCCACTCCGGGGAACAGAGACCACATATTTATATAGATAGATAGATCTGCGGTCTGTGTTGCCCTGTGTGGGGTGTCCCGGCTTCTTCTCTCAGGTTGCAGTGAGGTGAGCTCAGCACACAGACCGGAGCACACGAGGACACCGAACCAGTGCCGCAGAAGGCTCAGCCCGCCTAATCCGCGCAGCCACGCCCACCCCAACCCCTTTACATCACGGCTCGACTCCTCTATTGGTCGGTGGCTCTTGTGAGTGCAAAGCGTTGTAGCTCCGCCTATCTCCGTGTTCCCCTGGATACGGCCGTGTGCAGCGCGCCTGCGCAGTGTGCTCTTTGAGGCCCCAGGGGGAGGGGCTAGTGGTGGCGCAGGTCCGGATACAAGCGGTTCAGCCGCCCGCCTCCTCCTTGTGTGTTCCCAGCTGTAGTAGAGGGTTAGCTGTGTACCGTCTGTCCGGCCCGCCGGAGCCCGCCTTAGAGAGGTGAGCGGGGAGAGAGAAGAGAGGGTGGCTGTAGGGTGAGGAGTCTGTGGTGGGGTGTTAGGAGGAGTCAGGCGCCGGCATATGGCGGGGAGAGCTCTTCCTTCACACCGCCATGAGCGGCCCCGGACCTCGCCATGTCCTTGTGTGGGAAGAGCGCGATCTGCCGGGGATGTGAGCTTCTACCTCACCCAAGGGGGGCTCCGGGGACATAGAGGAGGGGGGCCCGGTAATATCACTCATGTGGGGGCAATACAATCCCACAGGGACACCCCCCATCCCTGTACACTGTGGAGAATGTACTATGGTAGTAATGAGATGATTGGGAGGGATCCTGGCTGTGTGCACATTTCTACACCCACACTGACTGCATAGACCGAGCTATGTATGGCCGGTGTTCTGCCATATACTGTCCTCGTATCAGATAGTGTCCGCCTCGTACTGCGCAGGCGCAGCGCCTGCGCAGTACGGAGGAGCAGGAG
This sequence comes from Aquarana catesbeiana, assembly GCF_042186555.1. NCBI lineage: Eukaryota > Metazoa > Chordata > Amphibia > Anura > Ranidae > Aquarana > Aquarana catesbeiana. The sequence goes on along the minus strand of NC_133328.1, from coordinate 579,472,556 downwards.
ATGCCGAAAATGCCCGAAGTTGATCAGCTGACCATCAGCTGTACACGGCGCTCGGGCACTTGTTAGCGATGGCAGTGTAAGAGGGCCCCTCGCGGGCTCGCTTCGCTCGCCACGCTTCGGGCACGGCCTCGCTGCGCTCGGCAAATATTTATTCTAACTCTATGTCCACTTGGATAGTAGGGAATGATCCTGGACATAGGGTAAGAATAAATGCGCAGGCGCCGTGTACAGCTGACGATCAGCTGTTGAACTTCGGAGACTTTCGGCGTCTCTTTTGTCCTCCGTACTGCGCCTGCGCAGTACAGGGAGGACACTATATGATAGGGGACTGAATTCGATAAGACACCGGATCATCAGAGGGGGAGAACTGCATGATCTCCAATCAGAGAGAGAGAGAACTGCATGATCTCCAATCGGAGAGAGAGAACTGCATGATCTCCAATCAGGGAGAGAGGGAGAGAACCGCATGATCTCCAATCAGGGAGAGAACCGCATGATCTCCAATCAGGGAGAGAACTGCGTAAACTGCAACCGGGGAGAGAGTAGGGTTGCCACCTCATCCCTTTAAACCCGAACGCATATTAACTACACAGGTTCTGTGGCTGATTGAGGTGGTAATTAAACTCACTTGTGCCTTATCTGCATTTAATTTGCCTCAGAACCTGTGTAATTCATATGTGTTCGGGTTTAAAGGGATGAGGTGGCAACTCTAGGAGAGAGCTGTGCGATCCATGATCACGGTTCAGAGAGTAGTTCCTTTGGTAGCGTTGTACTCCACAGCCATGTTGCTTTTCATTACTTTTTTTTTCCCTCTTCAGTTAATTAACTTATTTCCATCTGACGGCAGTCAGGTTCTAGAATCTGGCCCGACGGCGGAGGGTAAATGAGGGGGCTGAACTTCTAGGGACGTCGCCTCGGTGCAGTCTCCCGAAAGTGGGGATGGGTACCTGTCAAAAACGGGTACCTGTACCCTTTTGGGTGGAACTTCGCTTTAATTGCGTACTATGCCTAATAGTTTTAGTTATAATAGATGAAAGGTGAAAGTGATGCATCAAATTCATGCAACAGTTTCATAGACGGTTACAAAGCGTGCAACATATTCAAGTTCTCATTTACAGCAAACTAATATTGTGGTGCTATGCCTGCTTCACCCTCCCAGTCTGTGATATGACAAGATTTAATTTACAAGTTACTGTTTCACAAGATGTAAAAAGGTCATGTCAGAGCAGAGACAGGTTTCCATCCTATACGCGAATTTGTTGCACACTATGCCGTTTGTTGTAGGGGAATGCAACAATTCTTGAGGGTGTAGCACTCTTTATGAATTCCACAGATTGTGTAATGTGTCACTTTGTATTCTAGTGATCCTCATTTCCTTAAAGAGGAGCTCCAGTCTGGGGGGAAAAAAGAAAATTAAAAGTCAGCAGCTACAAATATTGTAGCGGCTTCCTGTTTATTATAAGGATACTTACCTGTCCAGGGATCCCGCAATGTCGATCCGTCAAACGGGTACAGGTGCAGGTGCCAGCATTGTAAGGCAAACTGGCAGTGAAGCCTTCAGGCTTCACAGTTGGTTTCCTACTGCCCTGCACTTTCTGAATGGTCACACCGTCTTCTTGGACCTGTGTGTCTCCTAGAAGGCAGCAGGGGGAAAGAGGAGGGGCTGGAAATGTTACATAGTAGGTGAGATTGAAAAAAGTCCAACCTATGTGTGTGATATGTCAATATTACATTGTATATCCCTGTATGTTGTGGTCGTTCAGGTGCTTATCTAATAGTTTTTTGAAGCTATCAATGCTCCCCGCTGAGACCACCGTCTGTGGGAGGGAATTCCACATCCTTGCCACTCTTACAGTAAAGAACCCTCTACGTAGTTTAGGGTTAAACCCCTTTTCTTCTAATTTTAATGAGTGGCCAGGTGTCTTGTTAAACTCCCTTCTGCAAAAAGTTTTATCCCTATTGTGGGGTCACCAGTACAGTATTTGTAAATTGAATTCATATCCCCTCTTAAGCGTCTCTTCTCCAGAGAGAATAAGTTCAGTGCTCGCAACCTTTCCTCATAGCTAATATCCTCCAGACCCTTTATTAGCTTAGTTGCCCTTCTTTGTACTCGCTCCATTTCCAGTGCATCCTTCCTGAGGATTGGTACCCAGAACTGGACAGCATACTCCAGGTGCGGCCGGACCAGAGTCTTGTAGAGCGGGAGAATTATCGTTTTATCTCTGGAGTTAATCCCCTTTTAATGCATGCCAATATTCTGTTTGCTTTATTAGCAGCAGCTTGGCATTGCATGCCACTGCTGAGCCTATCATCTACTAGGACCCCCAGGTCCTTTTCCATCCTAGATTCCCCCAGAGGTTCTCCCCCCAGTGTATAGATTGCATTCATATTTTTGCCACCCAAATGCATTATTTTACTACATTGAACCTCATTTGCCATGTAGTCGCCCACCCCATTAATTTGTTCAGATCATTTTGCAAGGTTTCCACATCCTGCGGAGAAGTTATTGCCCTACTTGGCTTTAGTGTCGTCTGCAAATACAGGGATTGAACTGTTTATCCCATCCTCCAGGTCATTTATGAACAAAATAAATAAGATTGGTCCCAGCACAGAACCCTGGGGGACCCCACTATCCACCCCTGACCATTCTGAGTACTCCCCATTTATCACCACCCTCTGAACTCGCCTTGTAGCCAGTTTTCAATCCATGTAATCCACATACTCATCGTATATATCGGCGATCTAAGGCTGGCAATACATTCTACAGTTTTCCTTTTTAGATTTACAAAAAAAGCATACAATATGAGTTCATACCTAAACACTTTCAATTTGTATGCAATCAAACAGGCTCTTGCACTACATGGTTTAAAAGAGAAGTTTGGGTTTGGGTTTTTTTCCCCCAGTCATACCTGCCTAGGTGGATGCTGCAGCTGTCCCCCAGAGTCTCTGCACTGAGAACCAAGCCATCGAACACCGCCAATGACTCTGTTCTCTCGGCTCCCCGAGCGGAGAGCTGCTGACTATCAATCAGCAGCTCTGCTCCTCCACGCTCACTGGAGCGCTCAGCTGTGGAGGGGCGGGGAGCGGGCGGCTCGCTGAGATGCTGAGACGGCCATCAATCCAGGCACCTGGCAGATCCAGAATCAGAGTCGGGATGATACGGTGCCTGGACTGATCTTGGTGACGTCAGCAGAGAGCAGACTTCAGACCGCTCTTTGCTGAAAATGGGTCACAGGAATGCAAAACAAACTGCACCCCTATGACCAGCCCAGCTGTGTGAAGTTGGCACCCCATGTTTGTAAAACCTGAATAAAGATATACCATTCGTTTGTGCCGCGTTTGTGCTGATTTGTGCCGCAAAAATTAGCGTTTGTGCCGGTTCGGTTTCTGAGATATTAAACATTCAATTCAATGCAAGCCCCGCCCACTTTGCACCCCATGTCCCTGAATTTTAAAAACAAACGTGCCATTCGTTTGTGCCGCGTTTGTGCTGGTTTGTGCCGCAAAAATAAACGTTTGTGCCGCTTTGGTTGCGGAGATATTGTGCGTTATAGTTGCTGTAACCCCGCCCATTTTGCACCCCATGTTCCTGAATTTTAAAAACAAACGTGCCATTCATTTGTGCCGCGTTTGTGCTGGTTTGTGCCGCAAAAATAAATGTTTGTGCCGCTTTGGTTGCGGAGATATTGTGCGTTATAGTTGCTGTAACCCCGCCCATTTTGCACCCCATGTCCCTGAATTTTAAAAACAAACGTGCCATTCGTTTGTGCCGTGTTTGTGCTGGTTTGTGCCGCAAAAATAAACGTTTGTGCCGCTTTGGTTGCGGAGATATTGTGCGTTATAGTTGCTGTAACCCCGCCCATTTTGCACCCCATGTTCCTGAATTTTAAAAACAAACGTGCCATTCGTTTGTGCCGCGTTTGTGCTGGTTTGTGCCGCAAAAATAAACGTTTGTGCCGATTTGGTTGCGGAGATATTGTGCGTTATAGTTGCTGTAACCCCGCCCATTTTGCACCCCATGTTCCTGAATTTTAAAAACCAACGCACCATTCATTTGTGCCGCGTTTGTGCTGGTTTGTGCCGCAAAAATAAACGTTTGTGCCGCTTTGGTTGCGGAGATATTGTGCGTTATAGTTGCTGTAACCCCGCCCATTTTGCACCCCATGTTCCTGAATTTTAAAAACAAACGCGCCATTCGTTTGTGCCGCGTTTGTGCTGGTTTGTGCCGCAAAAATAAATGTTTGTGCCGCTTTGGTTGCGGAGATATTGTGCGTTATAGTTGCTGTAACCCCGCCCATTTTGCACCCCATGTTCCTGAATTTTAAAAACAAACGTGCCATTCGTTTGTGCCGCGTTTGTGCTGGTTTGTGCTGCAAAAATAAACGTTTGTGCCGCTTTGGTTGCGGAGATATAGTGCGTTATAGTTGCTGCAACCCCGCCCACATTGCACCCCATGTTCCTGAATTTTAAAAACAAACGTGCCATTTGTTTGTGCCGCGTTTGTGCTGGTTTGTGCCGCAAAAATAAACGTTTGTGCCGCTTTGGTTGCGGAGATATTGTGCGTTATATGTTGTCAAACCACATTGACTTTACACCTTGTTATTAAAGCTTACATACAGAACCTAAACTCAGCTTGGGTTTCCTTAATGTAAAGCTCCTCCCACTGTACTGGCACTGCACTTCATATTGTACCCTGAAAAAGGCACCTCTGCCGGGTTAGCCCCCCCATATCAAAAGTTTTGAAAAAATCTTATGCAGTTTGTTAGATCTTTGTTAGATCAGGTTAGATCAACCGTTGTTTGCGTTAGATCTCACACAGAAGAAGCGATATTAACAGTTATTTGCTGGGGGGGCTAACTCGTCATCAGCCCCCCCTTATCAAAAAATTGACCAAACAGTTAGCTATTTTGGAAGCAATTTGTTGGATCCGGTATGATCAAGTGTTTTTAACGTTAGATCTCACATAATTAGAGACTGATTAAGTGATTAATGTGGGGGGGGCTGGCCCCCCCTTATCAAATTTTCGGCCCAAAAATCATTCAGGCTAATAGATATTCGTTAGATCCGGTAAGATCAAGAGGTTTTAATGTTAGATCTCACATCATTTCAGAGATTTCATATTCTTTGCCAATAACAACATCCAAGTTAGTAGTTAATTGTTAGATGAAGTTATTATTGCATTAAACCTAGCATGCACATGGCAGAAATCAGTAATAATCGCAATGTAAGTAGGGATAAAAGCTTGTTGCAGTTTGATCAGTGAGATGTTTTATTTAATCTATGATAAATACATAACAATTCGTTATTTTATATGAGAAGTTAGGCCCCTGTGGCAGTAGCTTAAAATTAATAAATTTTGGCATCGCTGCTCTAAATTGTGGGCACAACTGGAACAGGCCCAGACTGACATTCTGCTGCCAGGGGCTCTGTGGTGCTATGACCAACTACCGCCTGTGCTGAAGTCACACCCCATAATGGGTACGACACTCCACATATGCTCCCAGGTCAGCACACAGAACCGGCTTTCTTCCCTGATTCCCCATTGCTCCCTATCATAGAAAAACCATGCTTCCTCCCTGGTCTGGAACCGCAAATGTTTCGGACCCTAAGCCAAACAGGTAGGTTCCAGGCATCCCACTTCCTAACGGGAGGCCAATGGCCTTCCACAGTAGTGCTAATGAGCCCTACAAACTTTCCTTGTGGACAGCGCTACAATTACAACACTTTCTCAATACTTTGCCTAATGCACAGGGATTTAATCGTCCCCTGACGTCCTTTGAAGCATACTGTTCCAAAGAGGGTTCCCTTCTACAGGCTCTATCCAAAACATACGCCCTCTTGAACTGTCCGGCTGAACAACCACACTTACCGTTCTTGAACAAATGGGAAAGTAAGCTGGGGCGTACATTTACATTTGCTCAGATACAACATGTCCTCAGATTTTCGTTGAAATCATCGGTTTGTACGAAAATTAAAGAGACCAACTATAAACTGTTAACAAGGTGGTACCTCACCCTGCAACTACTGACCAATGTTGGAGATGCCAGGGGGATGGAGGAACACGACTTCACATATTTTGGTCGTGCCCTAAATTGATCCACTTCTGGGAGACAGATAAACCACGCAAAAATTTACGGAATACAAGGTTCCTGGTGATCCAGCTTTTTCCTGCTACATGTCTCCTCCATCTGAGCCAAACTCTATAAAAACTCCATTCCAAATGAGATGAAAGATCTAGTACTCACTGCACAACACCAACAGGAAAAATACTCTAACACTTGGGGACTATGGAACCAGTTTGTCGTTTCCGCAGAGGGTACTGCCCTTCTTGGGACTTTAATAAAAACTGATAGACCAGGAGGTAAGCAGCCTTTTGAGCAGTGTGCCGAAAAATGTTTTCAAAGAAATTGAGCATGCCGATTTTATAACAAAAAAGTCAACTTCACAATCTCAATCACGAAAAGGATTTTTTATAAAGTAAATGCTGTAAACTACTTTAGTAGTGAGAAATTAACATCCTGCACTCTCACGCCTCAGATCAACCCCAATTCATACACCTTCACACCTCAGATCACTGTATCACCTGCAAATCTGCCCCACCACTGTACCCCCCTGCTCAACTGCCCCACCACTGTAACCCCCTGCAAATCTGCCCCACCACCGTACCCCATGCTCTTCTGTCTCACTGCTGAACCATCTTCTCATCTGTCCTAACACTGAACTTATCTGCTCATCTGCCCCACCACTGTAACCCCCTTTCTCATCTGTCCCACCTCTCTAACCCCCTTTCTCATCTGCCCCACCACTGTAAACCCCTTTCTCATCTGCCCCACCACTGTACCTCCTGCACATCTGTCCCACCTCTGTTCCCCCTGCTCATCTTCCCCACCTCTGTAACCCCCTTTCTCACCTGCCCCACCACTGTACCTCCCGCACATCTGTCCCACCTCTGTTCCCCCTGCTCATCTTCCCCACCACTGTAACCCCCTTTCTCATCTGCCCCACCTCTGTAACCCCCTTTCTCATCTGCCCCACCTCTGTAACCCCCTTTCTCATCTGCCCCACCACTGAAACCCCCTTTCTCATCTGCCCCACCTCTGTAACCCCCTTTCTCATCTGCCCCACCACTGTAACCCCCTTTCTCTTCTGCCCCATCACTGTACCTCCTGCACATCTGTCTCACCTCTGTTCCCCCTGCTCTTCTGCCCCACCGCTGTAACCCCCTGCTCATCTGTACCACTAATGTACCTCCTTTCTCCTCTGCCCCGTCACTGTACCCCCCTGTACATCTGCCCCACCTCTGTTCTCCCTGCTCTTCTGCCCAACCACTGTAACCCCCTGCTCATCTGTCCACCAATGCACCTCCTTTCACATCTGCCCCACCGCTGTACCCCCCTGCTCTTCTGTCCTACCGCTAAACCCCCTTCTCATCTGCCTCAACACTGAACCCCTCCTGCTCATTTTCCCACCACTGTAACCCCCTTCTCATCTGGCCCAACACTAAACCCCTCCCCCACTCATCTGCCCCATCACTGTACCCCCCTGCTTTTCTGTCCCACTGCTGAACCCCCTTCGCATCCCTCCCACCACTGCACCTTCTGCACATCTGCACCACCACTGTACCCCCTTGCTCTTCTATCCCACCACTGTAACCCCCCTGCTCATCTACCCCATCAATGTACCATTATTCTCATCTGCCCCACCACTGTACCTCTCTGCACATTTGCTCCACCGCCATATTCCCATGCTCTTTTGTCTACTACTGAATCACCTTCTCATCTGCCCTACCACTGTAACCCACTTTTTCATCTGCCTTACTAATGTACCTCCTGCACATCTGTTTCACCTCTGTACCCCCTGCTCTTCTGCCCCACCTATGTTCCCCCTGTTCTCCTGCCCCACCACTGTAACCTCCTGCTCATCTGTCCCACCAATACACCTCCTTTCACATTTGCCCCACTGTTCTACCCCCCCTGCTTTTCTGTCCCACCACTGAACCTCCTTCTCATCTGCACCAAAACTGAACCCCCCCTGCATATCTGCCCCACGGCTGTACCCTCCTGTTCTTCTGTCCCACATCTAAACCCCTCCTGCTCATTTTTCCCACCACTGTACCCTCTTCTCATCTATGATATGTGTGATATGCAGAGTGGTAAAAGGAAGCAGAGATGAGACACATCTACTTGTCCTGGCACACTCATCCTACTGATTCACCTCTTGCATCCAGCCCACGTTCATGTATGTGATGTATGTGATGTATGGGATGTATGTGATGTCACATACGAGCATCTGTAATGGATGTGCAATGATGAGCTCAGGTCAGGGGTATTTTCTGAAAGCAGTGGGCTTGTGTGCAGGATCATAAGTTGGGCCCCCGCAGCTGAGGAAAAGTTTTTGCGCCGCAGCAAAAGTTGGGTGTGATTTTCATTGCGCTGAATATAAGGGGGGCCAGCCCGTCCATATGTACCACCTAATATCTCTATTTTGATGTGGAATATCTCTGAAATGATGTGAGATCTAACGTTAAAACCACTTGATCTTACCGGATCTAACGAATATCTATTAGCCTGAATGATTTTTGGGCCGAAAATTTGATAAGGGGGGGCCAGCCCCCCCCACATTAATCACTTAATCAGTCTCCAATTATGTGAGATCTAACGTTAAAAACACTTGATCATACCGGATCCAACAAATTGCTTCCAAAATAGCTAACTGTTAACTGTTAACTGTCAATTTTTTGATAAGGGGGGGCTGATGACGAGTTAGCCCCCCCAGCAAATAACTGTTAATATCGCTTCTTCTGTGTGAGATCTAACGCAAACAACGGTTGATCTGACCTGATCTAACAAAGATCTAACAAACTGCATAAGATTTTTTCAAAACTTTTGATATGGGGGGGCTAACCCGGCAGAGGTGCCTTTTTCAGGGTACAATATGAAGTGCAGTGCCAGTACAGTGGGAGGAGCTTTACATTAAGGAAACCCAAGCTGAGTTTAGGTTCTGTATGTAAGCTTTAATAACAAGGTGTAAAGTCAATGTGGTTTGACAACATATAACGCACAATATCTCCGCAACCAAAGCGGCACAAACGTTTATTTTTGCGACACAAACCAGCATAAACCCAGCACAAACAAATGGCGCGTTTGTTTTTAAAATTCAGGAACATGGGGTGCAATGTGGGCGGGGTTGCAGCAACTATAACGCACAATATCTCCGCAACCAAAGCGGCACAAACGTTTATTTTTGCGACACAAACCAGCATAAACCCAGCACAAACAAATGGCGCGTTTGTTTTTAAAATTCAGGAACATGGGGTGCAATGTGGGCGGGGTTGCAGCAACTATAACGCACAATATCTCCGCAACCAAAGCGGCACAAACGTTTATTTTTGCGGCACAAACCAGCACAAACGCGGCGCAAACGAATGGCACGTTTGTTTTTAAAATTCAGGGACATGGGGTGCAAAGTGGGTGGGGTTGCAGCAACTATAACGCACAATATCTCCGCAACTAAAGCGGCACAAAGTTTTATTTTTGCGGCACAAACTAGCACAAATGCGGCACAAACGAATGGCACGTTTGTTTTTAAAATTCAGGAACATGGGATGTAAAATGGGCGGGGTTACAGCAACTATAACGCACAATATCTCCGCAACCAAAGCGGCACAAACGTTTATTTTTGCGGCACAAACCAGCACAAACGCGGCACAAACGAATGGCACGTTTGTTTTTAAAATTCAGGAACATGGGGTGCAAAATGGGCGGGGTTACAGCAACTATAACGCACAATATCTCCGCAACCAAAGCGGCACAAACTTTTATTTTTGCGGCACAAACCAGCACAAACGCGGCACAAACGAATGCCACGTTTGTTTTTAAAATTCAGGAACATGGGGTGCAAAATGGGCGGGGTTACAGCAACTATAACGCACAATATCTCCGCAACCAAAGCGACACAAACGTTTATTTTTGCGGCACAAACCAGCACAAACGCGGCACAAACGAACGGCGCGTTTGTTTTTAAAATTCAGGAACATGGGGTGCAAAATGAGCGGGGTTACAGCAACTATAACGCACAATATCTCCGCAACCAAAGCTGCACAAATGTTTATTTTTGCGGCACAAACCAGCACAAACGCGGCACAAACGAATGGCGCGTTTGTTTTTAAAATTCAGGGACATGGGGTGCAAAATGGGCGGGGTTACAGCAACTATAACGCACAATATCTCCGCAACCAAAGGGGCGCAAACGTTTATTTTTGCGGCACAAACCAGCACAAACGCGGCACAAACGAATGGCACGTTTGTTTTTAAAATTCAGGAACATGGGGTGCAAAATGGGCGGGGTTACAGCAACTATAACGCACAATATCTCCGCAACCAAAGCGGCACAAACTTTTATTTTTGCGGCACAAACCAGCACAAACGCGGCACAAACGAATGGCATGTTTGTTTTTAAAATTCAGGAACATGGGGTGCAAAATGGGCGGGGTTACAGCAACTATAACGCACAATATCTCCGCAACCAAAGCGGCACAAACGTTTATTTTTGCGGCACAAACCAGCACAAACACGGCACAAACGAATGGCGTGTTTGTTTTTAAAATTCAGGAACATGGGGTGCAAAATGGGCGGGGTTACAGCAACTATAACGCACAATATCTCCGCAACCAAAGCGGCACAAACTTTTATTTTTGCGGCACAAACCAGCACAAACGCGGCACAAACGAATGGCGCATTTGTTTTTAAAATTCAGGAACATGGGGTGCAAAATGGGCGGGGTTACAGCAACTATAACGCACAATATCTCCGCAACCAAAGCGGCACAAACTTTTAGTTTTGCGGCACAAACCAGCACAAACGCGGCACAAACGAATGCCACGTTTGTTTTTAAAATTCAGGAACATGGGGTGCAAAATGGGCGGGGTTACAGCAACTATAACGCACAATATCTCCGCAACCAAAGCGGCACAAACGTTTATTTTTGCGGCACAAACCAGCACAAACGCGGCACAAACGAATGGCCTGTTTGTTTTTAAAATTCAGGAACATGGGGTGCAAAATGGGTGGGGTTACAGCAACTATAACGCACAATATCTCCGCAACCAAAGCGGCACAAACTTTTATTTTTGCGGCACAAACCAGCACAAACGCGGCACAAACGAATGGCACGTTTGTTTTTAAAATTCAGGAACATGGGGTGCAAAATGGGCGGGGTTACAGCAACTATAACGCACAATATCTCCGCAACCAAAGCGGCACAAACGTTTATTTTTGCGGCACAAACCAGCACAAACGCGGCACAAACGAACGGCGCATTTGTTTTTAAAATTCAGGAACATGGGGTGCAAAATGGGCGGGGTTACAGCAACTATAACGCACAATATCTCTGCAACCAAAGCGGCACAAACGTTTATTTTTGCGGCACAAACCAGCACAAACGCGGCACAAACGAATGGCGCGTTTGTTTTTAAAATTCAGGAACATGGGGTGCAAAATGGGCGGGGTTACAGCAACTATAACGCACAATATCTCCGCAACCAAAGCGGCACAAACGTTTATTTTTGCAGCACAAACCAGCACAAACGCGGCACAAACGAATGGCGCGTTTGTTTTTAAAATTCAGGGACATGGGGTGCAAAGTGGGCGGGGCTTGCATTATATTGAATGTTTAATATCTCAGAAACCGAACCGGCACAAACGCTCATTTTTGCTGCACAAATCAGCACAAACGCGGCACAAACGAATGGTATATTTTTATTCAGGTTTTACAAACATGGGGTGCCAACTTCACACAGCTGACCAGCCCAGCCAAACGAGCCCAGGCTGGACCTCTCCTTTTTACGAAAAAGAAAATTGTATAATGTATGGCTAGCTTTACTCAGAAGTGGGAGTGGGTACCTGTCAGAACCAGGTACCCGACCCCTGGTTTGCGAACAGGGGAAAAGGAAGCTTCACCTTCTGGGTGGAGCTCCGCTTTAAGTTTGTATCTTGTGTGTTCTGAGTTTCAGCAGCTCACATTTTCATGGCTACTTTTACAGTCCAGAGCTGGCTGCCGCAGTGTTGATCTCCAGTCTCTGTTGGTTTTTGTTGCTTGTACTGTTGGTGATGGTCTCCCAGCCTCCTGCAAGTTGATGTTCTTAATCTTTCAGGATCGAGAGTTTCTTGTTCCCAGTGGTAGTCTGTTAGGCCCCTTTCACACGATCCGCCTGTCCATTTTTCAGGTGGATCCGAGAGGGCAACCCATTGACTTCTATGGGCAGGCGGATGTCAGCGGAGATGTGTCTGCTGATACCCGCCTGCCATCCGATCCGACAAGATCCGCTCAAAACAGACAGATGGAGATACGTTTGCCATCCGTCGATCGGATGAAAACAGGACAGGCTGTCCATTTTCATCCGATCTCCTCCAAGAGAACAACGGTGCTCTGACAGGTCCATCCTTGTACAATGAGCGGAGACGGTGTTCTGCCATATAGTGTCCTCGTATCAAATAGTGTCCGCCTCGTACTGCGCAGGCGCAGCGCCTGCGCAGTACGGAGGAGCAGGAGATGCCGAAAATGCCCGAAGTTGATCAGCTGACCATCAGCTGTACACGGCGCTCGGGCACTTGTTAGCGATGGCAGTGTAAGAGGGCCCCTCGCGGGCTCGCTTCGCTCGCCACGCTTCGGGCACGGCCTCGCTGCGCTCGGCAAATATTTATTCTAACTCTATGTCCACTTGGATAGTAGGGAATGATCCTGGACATAGGGTAAGAATAAATGCGCAGGCGCCGTGTACAGCTGACGATCAGCTGTTGAACTTCGGAGACTTTCGGCGTCTCTTTTGTCCTCCGTACTGCGCCTGCGCAGTACAGGGAGGACACTATATGATAGGGGACTGAATTCGATAAGACAACGGACCTGTCAACTGCCTGCTCAGCAGGGTTTAACAGAGCGATCTCCCGCTGAGCTAGCGGAGTCTGTACAGCGGATCCACCCCGTGTTAAAGGGGCCTTGGTGCTTTAAACTAAATTGACTGTTCTAGAGGACATTTTTTTTCTGTCCTTTCTACTGAAAAGGAATGCACATAGTGCGTTTTTTTTTTTTTTTTTTTTCTTTTTCTTCTTTATTGCAGGCTTCCCAGTAACTTGTATTGTGTAATTTGTTGCATAAACAGTGTGATGCATGTTGTCTAACTTTGTTATACAACTGGTAGACCCAGCATTCTTTTCATAAGCAGGGCAGAATTTTCCCCTTTATTTCTGCAATGAAGGTTAATGCTTTTTTTTTTTTTGGTCTGTTAATTATAACTAGACTGAAACTGTTGTGCTTTAGTGAACAGTGCTTGTCATTATTGTATAAGGATTGTTTTAGCAGCTGCTGCACTAGTAGGGTTTCTTTCATGTTTCTCTTTTCCCTTTTCCTGTAAGGGCCAGTTCACATAAAAAAAAAAAAAAACACTCCAGATCCGTTTCAGGTGCTTTTCTGCATGCGCGTTTTTTTTTTTTTTGTGCGTTTCCAGGTCTTCTTCTTTTTGTTTGTTTGTGTTTTTTTTTTTTTTTTTTTTACTGTACTAGGGTCCAGTGTGTTTGATGCGTTTTACTGCGTTCTAGTGCAGGAAAAATGCAGCATGTTCTACTTCTCTTTTTTTTTTTTTTTTTTTTTTTTTTTTTTTTTTTTTTTTTTCCTGGTGTGAACTATGCCATTGGAAACCATGTAACCTACTTTCAATGCTGATGCGGAACAAAAACGCACTGGACTGCATGTGGTGTGAACTGGGGTTTTTATTAGATTATTTCATTAATTCATGGTTTGTGTTTAAAGGTTTGTTTTATCGGTTGTGTTAAAAAAAAAAAAAATCTTGTCTTTATTACTTAACTTGGGTTTTGTACCTTTTTGTGTGGTGAAGGTGGGTCCTTTCTAGATGCTTTCTGGCCGCTGGTGATGAAGCAGCTGGTGACTTCAGAGAAGTCTCTGAAAAGCTGCAGTCATTTGACATCTCTGTGCAAGTGAAATATAACATTTGCTTGTTTTAACTTGTTCTGGCCTGGAGATGCTCTTCTCTTCATTTGAGGATTTTGTTTTCTGCTATATGGCTTGACTTCCTGTCTTTCTTTCCTGCACCTTCTGAATTATTTGTATTAAACCTGCCCATGCAGTATTTCCCCCACAGTCAGGGTAGTGTGAGAGATAGATATACAGATAGAATTTATTTTTCTCTTTCTATGACCATTCCAATCTCCTGAATGGTGCAGTCCATGGCATATGTTTTTGGTCAGGACACACAGTGGTCTCATGGCTTTATTGCATACAATGAGTGGGCAGATCTGGAGTCTGTCATGCTCTGGTCCGCTCACTACAGTGAACAATGACCTCATTTTGTTTCCACTCAACAGTGTGGCAAAAACAGACTACAGAGGGGAAGGTACAAGACACCGGTGGCTGTGGGCAGCACAGCAGGGATAGAGGCCACATTCATAAAATGACAGTGCTGAACTCAAGGCAGGGCCATTGAAGGCTAAGTTCCCCTTTTTATGGAAAAAATATGTGCATATATTTTTTCCCACAAAAGTTTGCAAAACATTGCACCCACACCAGTGGATCACTAGTGCAATGTCGGGCCCCTGCATGCTTTCTGCCCGTACCTCTATGGACCGTGTTAGGAAGCTGGAGGAAGTGTCAGTGGACTAAGAGTACTGATTACTGTACTTGTAGTCTATTGAGAACTATGAGTCTGTTGGCCGCCGTGGCTAGGGCTGGGAGATTTTCCACAAAAAAACCTGCGATTTTCTTAAAAAAAAACTTGATTCACAATTCGAAGTGGTGTTTTTTGTTTTTTTTTTTTTTTGGGACACCGTGCCGGTCCTGAAGAGCTGCGGGCAGGAGTTTTTAGGCGGGGCCGCGGCTTGCGGACTAGTCCCGGTGTCCGGCCTCGCCGACTAGGCAGAAGCCGCGGCCTCACCTAAAAACTCCTGCCCGCAGCTCTTCAGGACCGACGCGGTGAAAAAAAAAATCTAAAAAAATCGATTTGCTTAAATTTTGAATCGATTTGACCTCTCAACCTTATTCAAGATTTAAATCGATTTTTTTTTTTTTTTTTTTTTTGCCCTAGCCGTGGCAACATATTTCTAAAGGTCAACTTAGCCTTTAAGGTGAGACCCTATTGTTAAAGTGTAACTCCACCCAAAAGGAATTACCCTTGCATGTTCCCCTCAGATCTAGAGCAACTGCACCTGCAGTGTAGACTATATGCGTTTAAGTAAATCGACCATTGCTGACAGCGCCTCTATGTAGGGGTGTTTATTTTGGGGGGGGGGGGGAGGTGTTGAGATAGCTGTGTGCTTTTAATTCATCAGTTGAACTCTGACATCAAATCTTGAAACCAGATTCCTTGACCATTACACTTAGAAATCTGCTTGGGTAATGGTTCAATTTCTGGACAGGGTTACAAAAATTAGCATTTCTGCAGCCTTTTAAATGGTAATTTCAAGAACTCCTATATATTATTACAAGGGTTCCATAATAAAGTGGATTTCCCCATTCCATAGCTCTTGAGGTTTCCTGGAGCTAAAAGCTGAAGTGTTC
This sequence comes from Aquarana catesbeiana, assembly GCF_042186555.1. Taxonomy (NCBI): domain Eukaryota; kingdom Metazoa; phylum Chordata; class Amphibia; order Anura; family Ranidae; genus Aquarana; species Aquarana catesbeiana. Next base: position 579,456,992 of record NC_133328.1, on the reverse strand, counting down.
CAAAAAGTCTCTCCAAACTTTTTGTCCTGGTCAGTCTTGTTCTCCAGTACCCATTGGGCATAAAGCACTTAAATTTTTTTTTCTAGTGCTTAACTAGGATGATCTTCTTGCATCTATGATTATATCGTTGGTTCTGAGTTACGGCCCTAGTCTGGACCAGGGGCAAGCACTGTTGCTACGCATGCATGAGGAATGGGGCGAGGAGGAGGAGATTGGCAGCAGTAGGTAGGAGAAGAGGAATGAGAAGGAGTGGGCATAGCAGAGAAGCCGTATCTACTGCGACTTGCTGGACCCCAGTCATAAGAACATCCAAAATTGGGCTTCATGCCGGGGTGGAGCTTAAAGCCAAAAATATAAGATCTAAAGGACTTTTTTTTTTTTTTCCCCCTTCCATCAGTCACTGGACAAGCAGTTAAATATTTATTCCTGCTGATACTTTAATATTTACCTGCTGAACTTTATTAGGCTGCATTAACATTTTGATGTTTCTGGAACACGCAACAAAGCATACCAAAAATGTGTTTTGTTGCATTTTTTAAATGCACTGCCAACATGCATCAGACTTGCAGTTATATTTATTGTTATTGCCACCCCAACCGTAGTTAGCCGATGAGTATTTTGCCATGTCCCAAAAGCACTGAAACACGTGAAAAATATGTAAGCAGGGACTCGCATTCCTGTTAGTCGCAGTGTGAATCGGGCTGTTGGGGCTGAAAGATGCAGTTTGACTTCATGTTTAGATCCTCCTACTGCTGAAATCTGGTATTGAGACATGACCAGGATAGGATCTATACTGTGTTGCAGTCTGCCATTAATTGTAATCACAAACAGGGTGTGGGATTCCTTTGTGTATCCAGTGAGGCTGTAGGAGTTGGAACCCCGTGTCACAAGATGGCGGGTCCAAGTAAACTGTTGCATTTTTATTTGTGACTTGTTCTACCGCACTGTGTGCATCCACCCGACTATATATTTACACCCAGCATATCTTGGTTTGTGTTTGGAAGTCAGCAGGTGTTCACAAATTGCATAACCTCCTCTTAGCTCCTCTTAGCCCTTTTTCAGTAAATACGTTTTGTTGCACCTGCTGTGGTGTGGGGATTTCTCAGCTTCTGTTTAAGTATACTGTTTAACATTGCAGATATGGCTCGAGGACATCAGAAGATTCAATCGCAGCAGAAAAATGCCAAGAAACAAGCAGAACAGAAGAAGAAACAAGGACACGATCAGAAAGCCGCAGCTAAAGTAGCTCTCGTATACACCTGTTTAGTTTGTCGGGTAAGACTTTAATCCTCAGCACTGATCGGGCAGAACATTTTACTGGCATAAAGCAGACAGCGACTAACCTAATTTTCATATAGCTTACTATTGTCCTTTTTTTACTTGTTTGGAAATTTGCTGAGTAGTGGGAACACCTGAAGCTCTATTTCATTATACTGTGTGCTTTCCGCAGTATAGTTTGACTTCCTCTTTTCCATGCCATCCTAGTTATATAGACAAATGTAAAACGTGAGGTTGCGTCATGTTGGAGCTCAGTTACACTTGCAGTGTGTGCTTTTGTTGCACTTCAATAGCACAACAAGAAGATCCATTCAAGGGCTAGAGAAAAAGGGTATGCTATGCACTATGGGATCTTGTCACATGATACAGTCCTGAAGTATTTCCATGTTCTGTGTGATGGAACCACAGAGATTATAAATTGTATACAGTGTTTGCCTCTAACCTAAAGGTAGTTGCAGACTGTAGAGGGCAGTGGCATGTGCGATTTGACCATTCTGTGACAGATCCTAAATAACCATCACCTTTGTAATGTGAGGACTTGTCTAAACAATCTATTTGGTTTATGCCCAAGTAGGACCGTACACTGCATAGTTGATGGTATATCGAAGGGCTTGTGCACATGGAAGCACTTGGGCGTACACTGTCAAGAATTTTTTAGCACTATTTTGCCTCCAGGAGTCATGGGTTTGACACACAGCCCATGTCCAGCAGCCTGTACAAATTGATGACATGCTAATATATATGCCTTAGCTGTCCACCTGTAAGTGGCTAGCAGAGTGGTTACATGTGTACAGGCAAAGATGAGCAGCCCTGGATGCCAACATTGCAGCTGTACACTAAGACCTGGGCTTCCTGGGGGTGCGGAAATGCACTGAATTCTGATGGTATATGCCCAAATGTGTCGTTGTGAATGAGCGAGCCCTTAAGGAAAATGTACAATCGGTTTAACCACCTGCTGACTGCTCACCGTAAATATACTGCGGGCAGGTGCAGGAATGATCATTTACTTGATCGGCTGTCTTCCAGGTTTAAGCATGCATGCGCGAGCCCCTTGCCAACCCGTGTTGCGATTGGACACCTCACAAGTGCAGCTGATTTTCAGCCAATAATTTCGGCTGTGTCCCATCACACAGAGTTCTGTGTTTACAAATACACAGAACACTGTACTGTGAACAGCGATCTGGGTGTTTCATCTCTCTTAAAAGCAGGAAGAAAAAAACAGCCAGATATTAAAGTAAAAGCAGCACACAGTTAACCCCTAGATGTTAACCCCTTCCCAGCCAGTGTTATTGGTACAGTCAGTGTACAGTATTATCACTGTATGAGTGTCACTAGTGACTTAACGTGTCAGTGACCCTCCCAGATAGGGTGGCGGCCAATCTGATGCTAACACGCTATCGCAGTCCCACTATAAGTCACTGATCACCGCCATTACCAGCATAGCCTCATGGCTGTGTAAATTCCAGTGTGTGTGTGTGTGTATATACCATAGTTTGCAGACGTTGCCTTTCACACAAACCAATTTAATATACACTTATTGGGGATTTTTTTTTTTTTTTTTCCCCAAAGACATTTTGGCCTAAATCTAAATTTTTATAAAGATTTTTTTTTTTTTGGACGTTTTATAATAAAATAGAAAATGCAGTGCTTTTTTGCTTTTTTTTTTATTTATTTTATGAATTAAAAAAAAAAAACAGTGATGAAATGCCACCAAAAGGAAACTCTATTTGGGTGGGATAAAGTTCATTTGGGTACAGTGTTGCATAACTGAGCAATTGTCAGGTAAAGCAGCAATAGCAAAAAATGCCCTGGTCATGAAGGGGGTAAAACCTTCTGGAGGTCAAGTGGTTAATCTATGTATTATAAACGCATGACTGCCCCAGCTCTTATGTTACATGCAATACACTTCTGCTAAGACAGGCGGGCATCCCTGCATAGGTAACGACACTAGACGTTGTTTGCAGGACTGCTTGTACTGGAGTCTGTATCCCGCGCATGTTATGTCCTATCTTTAATCTCGGATGCAGCTCAGGAATTGCGCATCTGGTTTGACAACTAGGACAATGCGTTGAGCTACTATTTGTTTTGAACCCCACCCCAGCGCAACTAGTCAACCCGACACTTGTCCATTTTGGCTAACACAGATGTGAACTGTTTGTGTGCTGTGCATTGTAAAAATGCATGTTCCTTATGATATGTTTACCCCAAAATGTATTATTTTGTCTGTGTCCATATAGATGTTTGTAAATGTAGCCTGTTCTTATTACTTAATTTCACAGGAAATACTTGGCCATCCTGCCAATCCCCTATCTTAGCGTAGCCATTCTGAGCACCCCAAGCACTGAAGCTGTTCCTTGCTGGCGTGGTCCGTTTGATCATCGGAGCTACAGGACACCAACCTGACTCCCCTTCCCAGCTATTCTCTTCCTGATTCATCCTACATTTCCTATTGTCATGCAATGGAGATGTCCCCTCCTCAGCCCTGCTATGTACAGCCATTTCCATGGAGCAAAAGAGCTCCTTCCTGATATGATTCTTTTGGCTTCCACTGGCATTACAAGCCTCCGCCCTCACCAGCCCTGGCAGTTTGGCTGAATAGTGGGCACAAGACCACTTTATAAAAGTCCTAAATATAAAGTATTAACTGAAAAGATTTATTAAAAACAAAGCAAATATATTTTACTATTATGAGTTATAGGGCACTAAATGATTGGGGATCATTTACATACAGTTTAAACTAAGTTTGTGTTGGCAACAAACATAACACAAATAATGCACATTTACACACACAGTACCACACTGCAGCAGTCTGACTGTGCCCTTGACATTCATTAAACCCCTGGGGAGCTTGGTAGACCATGTACATGGGTGAGGTAATGGGCACAAAGACTGACTGCATTCTGCGCTAACAGTACATGAACGCTGCTTACCACACGCAGCATAATGAGGTCTCTGCCATTTAAGTCAATATCACTAAAGCTGTTGGAAGAAATTGCAGCGATTAGAGCGGTGTACTTTGCTGCATTATATGCTGGTACTTTATAGCTACAGGGAGCTAATACCAGAGACTGGGGAATGAGTGTTAAAGTCACAGATATGTTATGCATTTGCTGTAGAATGTATACTGATTGGCAGGTTGCCAATTATTCAAGTGGTGTGCTTTCCCAATTTTGGGCAGGTCTGCTTTTGGTGTTGTAGATATGAACGTATACATTGAATGACTCATGTCATAAAGTCTACCTAGCACTAAAGTGTGTTCTCCACCCAAATGTCGCAACTGCCTGCAGTAAATTAGGTGTTGGGAGCCACTATTATTACATTCCTTAGTATGCAGCACCTTTAGAGTGAGGAGAAATGGAAAGCTCTGAGTAGTTGCGTGTTTATGTGGACCATGGCAACCAAACTAGTTGGTTGACTTAGTTTAAAGTACCTCCAGCGTTTCCGGTCTGAATTATGTAATGTGCAAGGATCCGGGGGGTGGGTAATGTGCAGTACTTTGACAGTTCTGATTTTTAGAGATTTTAAAGAGGTACACTGCGGTACTAGGAAAGTACTGCATATATGTTTGTGTTATCCAAATTGGTAACATAACCAATTGTTACCAATGGTAAGGCTTATATCTGTATGTACTATAATCTCATATCCCCACACATGTAAGTGTGAAGAGGTTCATAAATGCGGGGGTAAGAACAGTGGGCAGTATTGACCACAGCAATTAGGAAGCATATTTGACCACTTCTTATCATTGTTCTCTACCCCAGGTAATTCCCATTTAGGTCTCCTACACACAGGACATTTTGCCATCTCTTAGATGCATTTCCTCCTGCTCCTGCTCATGCTGGCGCTGTGGTGTGTGTTTGGTGTGTGGTGTTTTTTTGTTTTTTTTTTTTTTTTCCTCCATTTCCTCATTTCCTATGTGTGCATAGATGCAGAGGCTAATGTGCAGGGGCATTTAGTGGCAAAAAAAAAAGGAAAATGCTAGACTCCCTTAACCATGGAAAGGGGGCGGCGGTAGTCCAGTATGTGTAAGGCCTTAGTGATGTGATAGCAGCTAGACCAGTACCAGACATTTTAAACTGCTCAGGTACAAAACTTTTTGCCTTGTACATGTGATCAGAAAATCAGACGAAAAATACAGATTTTAAAGCAATCGTACGATAATCTGATCGTTGGTGCACAGCTTTTGAGAGCCACTCATGACCACTCATCCGAAATTATCCAAAGGTACAAACACTATATTTTGTTCGGATGATACCAGATCGTATGATTTTGAATTTCATCAGTACCAGTAATCAGAAATACCAAGACCACTCATGTTTAGAACCGAAAGCATACATTACAATACAACACATTCCAACACAAGTTGGAATCTGTCATATGAGAATTTCAGTTTAGTAACACCTTTTTCGATGTGAGTCTAGCATGCAAAAAAAAAAAATGAAAAAACGATCATTTGTCCGATATTCTCATTGTGTGTATGAGGCTTTAGGCTGCATTCACACTACAGCATTTTGAATCTGCCTGCGATTTTGACAGCGCGGATGTGTGAATGACATATCGCGGGACTCGCATTTGAGATGCCATTCATTTGAATGACACCTCAAATTGCGGTGCGGGTCTTCCACGATAATTCGTGCTAGAATCCGCATTGCAGAAAACATGTCGCCAAAAAAAAAAAGTTCAGGGGCTACTTTGGGGCAACATGCTTCTCGCGAAGCGGATTGCATCGTGATTTATTATGGCAGACCTGCACCGAGATTTGAGGTTTCATTCAAATGAATGGCATCTCAAATGTGAGCCCTGCGATTTGTCATTCACACATCGGAGCTGTCAAATCGCAGGCAGAATTGCCGCTGTAGTGTGAATGCAGCTTTAGTGTCTGCATGTCGGTTGGAAAAATATGTATGTATTGGGCGGCGCTTTTTTTTTTTTTTTTTTTTTGACCTTCTTTTAAATTTTTTTTTCATTTGATCTACACTTCTTTTTTTATTCTGGAAGGTGGGACATTTCTTTATGATGCATCTACTACCTTTGTTGCATCACCTATTTTCAAGCTGTGGGCATATGGCATAGATGAAACCGTGTAATAAGAACTGTGTACATAGACTGCCATGTTAACACCACACTAGGCGCAAGGAAGATTTCTTTGTCTTTGCGACTTTGGCTGCGACCTCAGAGTTTTGTAAGATCAAGGATACGTGTCACTCTCTGTATTTATGATTTGCCAAAGTTGCAAACTATCAGTCACATTAAGTCGCAAGCAAGTCATGCAAAGTAACACCGAAAGTCGCACCACTTTGGGGTCATAGCAGTGTGATTCGAGCCTAATGGTAATCGGCCATCTGACTAGACGGAAAACCTTTTTGCTGAACTCTCCCAGACTGCTCATTTGCCAGATAAGTGGAATCAGATTGATGAAGTCACTGCATGCTCTTTCATCCTGTACACATGTTCTTGTTGGACTGTCAGCATTGTGCAAAGGAATTAACTCTGAATGCTCCCTCTCTAAGAACAAGATCTGTTCTGTTGGGGAAATTTTTATATATCACACACGTTCAGATGGCTATATTTACAATTTAAACATTAATATATGATTTAATTAAAATGTTAGTGTTTTTTTATTTATTTTTTTGCTACTGTGTCCCTGTTGGGCAAATTTTAACCTATTTAGTGCCTACCTGGTCACTAGGACAGAGCAAGCACCATTTCTCTAGTTATGACACGTGACCATAACAGTGTAATAAAGCGTTAGAACCTCTGTCAATTTTTTATCCCTCCCTTTTTAGAAGATGCACTGTTATCTTAGGTAATCCCTCCAGTGGTGACACAGAAGTTGATAGAAACTCATTTCGATTTAAGCCCTTCTCCACGGTGTCCATTTTTTTTTTTTTTTTTTTTTTTTTTTTTTTTTTTTTTTTTTTTTTTTTTGGGGGGGGAGTAAATGGAGACTTGTCTACAAAGGTGTGTAAGGAAAAAACCTCTACAGTGTGTGGATTAAGATGGCTTATATTTGATCGCCAACTCTAGCTTCTCAGCTTTGTACATATGGGAACTCTTTATGTTTTTAATAAAATGCTAAAGTATTGATAAGAAATCCTGTTTACTGTAAGTTTATACTACTTTCGTTCTGAAACATGTGTTTTGTTTTTCTTTTGCATTAGACACAAATGCCAGATCCCAAAACCTTCAAACAACACTTTGAGAGCAAACATCCAAAAGTGCCACTGCCTCCAGAGCTGGTTGGAGTCGAGGCATAGATGGGAAAGGTATGTATTGATGATATAACATACTTTACGTTGGCAAATTCATGCCTTTGCAGTAGCTAGAATACCATTTTATAAACTTGTAAACTTACAGTGATCCTAAACACACAGTTGGGGGTAAGTCTATTAAAAATGGAGAGTGCAAAATCTGGTGCAACTGTGCATGGTAGCCAATTGGCTTCTAACTTCAGCTTGTTCAGTTAGTCAGCTTTGATAAAAAAAACCTGGAAGCTGATTGGTTTCTGTGCAGAGTTGCACCAGATTTGCACCATCCAGATAACCCCTACTGTTTAATTTACACTATCCCTTCTTTTTCTATGTGAATGATGGCACTGTAATTTTTTTTTAATTAAAAAAAATCTAAGTACCTTTTTCCTTATCGATATACAGCTGTCAAATGACCCAGATCTTTCCCAGCCTGTCTGCAGGGAAACATACGCAGGAGGAGCTTCTGGTCCTCTGCTGCAGGTCACATGTGCCAAAAAAAAGCCTTTGGAATACTATCAATCTACAAATATCCCACCTCCGTTGTGTTTAGCTGGTTAGTAGACTTGGAGGAGAGAAGTAGTGGGCTGTCATTTACCACTGTGTATACACCCACATGTGTGACACTCTAGTCACGTGGGCTGCTCAGATGTGATAGGGAGGAAATGCTCAGCATAGGAACGCACTGAAAACTGAGCGTGTGTAAAGCTGCCAATGCTGCTCTGAAAAATCCCTAGCTGAATTGGGGACTTGGACAGGAGATGGAGAACAGCAGGGTCAACCAGTTTTTTTGCAGAATATAGAAAACTAATCTCGCAGTGACGAAGTATGAACAGAATGTAATACACCATTTATTGATTGGTTTTTGTTTTTTGTTTTTTTTATGTTGGTTTAGTGACACTTTAAACCTTGACCCCAAACCATTCTTGGTTCCCCTGTAATGCTGTAATGAGAGAAATATAGGAGCGGCCATTGTTGGCCACCAGTTGTCTAGCTATTATGCTGACACTCGGGCTTCACTGACCAAAGTGATGGAAATGCCAGTTGGCTCTGCAACAAGTGTCTCCTTTAAAAGATTCCCCGCTCTTCCTGTTCTGGTGACTATTTCAACTTTTGTATTGTCTTACTTTCTGTCTTGGCAACGGTGATCACCAGGACAAATTGAATGAATCTTTCCAGTGGGTTCAAAGACGTGCTAACCTTTCACCACTTTACTCGTTTGCACTCTGACGTTAGAGGGACTTTAAGCATTGTTTTATATTACAACATTGTTGTTTTATATTTCATGCAATTGATCTGATCGTGGTGCATTTATCTTTTTTCAGGAATTTCCTTCATTGTACGACTGTTCACTGGTGGTATTTCGAGAAAAAAAAGGGGGGCTCTAGAAAACCAGATTTCTATGTGGCTTCCTCAAAGGGATTCATACAGAGACCTCTAAATGTACAGTTATTTACCAATTTGTAAATCTCAAGCTTGGCAACCCTCAAATTTTTACAGTTGTAATTATATTGATTTGATGTCTATAATGTGTATACTTTGTTCAATAAAAGTAGTACCTTGCTTTTACCCTTGTCTTTAAAACCTTTTATGAGTGATGATCTTCATGCCATATTTGGAAGCGAGAGAGAATTGTGAAATCCTCCCAAAACTAAACAGAATTTGTCAGGGTGGGTGACTCCGTGCCGGTTCATGCATATATGCGATGCGAGAACCAGCGCGATTCCAGTGCTGGTTACCGCATCGCATACAACTCACCGTGTCAGTCATAGGCCAATATGATTTGGTCGGGTGGGACCAGACACCACAGTATTATAACTTAATTTTTTTTTTTTTACGTTCAGGGACTGTTCACATCAGGTGCAGTAGGACTGCGTTGGGCTGCTATTCCAGCATAATCCAATTGCAAGACAAAATTGCCTTGTCTCCTACCTGGCCAGTTCACACTGTGAAAGTGCGGTATGCAGTACTTTTTTTTTTTTTTTTTTCAGCACAGTGTGGTGCAATCCAATGCCTCTCACCACGCTGTAGCCAATAGTAACTTAAAGTGTTACTAAACCCAGGACCCTGCATTCACTATATCTGGTCTCCCACAGTACACAGAACATGGAAATGCTATTATTTTAGTAAATATAAACTGCTAAATACCTTTTCTCATCAGCAGCATATAGCAGTCTTGTGACGTCTATCAGTGTCTGGTTAAAGCTCGTTAAGAGTTTTCATTCTCCCTGAATAACCCCTGACCCTCTGTCTGGACAGTGTTGATTTGCCCTGTGCTGATCACATGCATCCTACCAAGAAAAAAAAAAAAACCTCTAGCAATACACACCAAACTGAGCATTTGCAGAGTGACTCCAAAGGTTCTGTTCTGCCAGGAGATGGACTGGGGACTTTGGAAGAAGGGGAGGATCAGAGAAGACAGGATCAAACAGCCTTCATACCCAATGCGGAGGATGAACCCCTTGGGTTCCACAGTGAGTATGACAAGCATGCTTTACTGCATATACAGACTGATCTTACTGTTGTGGGTCTAGTAACACTTTAATGAAATGTGTGTGTGTGTGTGTGTGTGTAATATATATATATATATATATATATATATATATATATATATATATATATATATGTGTAATGCACCACTGTTATCTTACAGTACACCAGTAACTGCATTCTAGCAGAGCCGCTGGTGTGAACCGCTAATTATACAGTCTATAAATTGCCAAATTTCAGTGTGAAGTTGCACAATTTTCCTGCAGCCAGATCCTGCTTGATTCTCTCAGGTGCTTCAGGTCTCTGACTGCAATCTCTTGATTCTGTGCAGCCGGTTTCCCATGTTGTATTGTGACTTTAGGTGGCTGCTATAGGAGTAGAAAAGTGGCGAAGTTGGCATCAGGGACACTGGCCCTCCCCAGATGGCACAGAGAGAATAATGCATATTACTGCTGTTTGACTTTCTTAACCCCTTCACCAGCATCCCTTTTACTGGGTCTTCACACCCGGGGCAGGAAGGACTGATTTACTGTCAAGTTACATAACCAGGAGCTGGTCCACCAGCCCACGATCATTATAAGAGACCAGGAGCTGTCCTATAGCTTAGTCACTGTGCTGGGCGTGCACAGTGAACATGCTCTTAGCACAGGAACATTTAGTCATCTATGTACACACATGAGCATTAAAGCCCACCATCTTTGCAGCAGCACAAATTTGTTACGCGGTTAAGAATGCTGGCTTCCAGTTGTCTGAATACAACATTAAGGGGCCCATTTCCAAAGCTGTAGTGAAGGTTATATATACATACATACATACATACATACATACATACATACATATTTATTTTTTTTATAATTATTATTTGGCTTCAGGATTGCAGAGCCCAATAAAAATTAATCGGAGGTGGGGGACAAAAAAGCCAGAAAGAAAGCACAGTCATGGAGTGCTGCCCGCCTTTTATGAATAGGCCTTAAAATGCAAGCCGCTTAGTATTATTATTTATTATACAGAATTTATATAGCGCCGACAGTTTACACAGCGCTTTACAACATTAGGGCAGACAGTACAAGTACAATACAATTCAATACAGGAGGAATCAGAGGGCCCTGCTCGTTAGAGCTTACAATCTAGGAGAATAACCATGGATAGCAGTATCTGCTCTAAAGAGAAGTTTGGGGAAAAAACAGGCATACTCACCTGGATGGATGCAGCATTGGTCCACTGGTGCCTCGAAGACCAAGAACTGAGCAATCAAAGGCTCGCAGAGAGCCAGTGGCTCTGCCCCTCCAGTGCTCGTGGGAGTGTCTCATTATGGCTTTTGGCGGCCATTGAGAGGCTGAGCCCGCTGCTGGTTAGGGACCTGGGTGGATCCTGGCATTAAAGTCTGTTTTTTTTTTTTTTTTTTTTTGTTTTTGTTTTTTTTCTGACCAGCACATGATTTAGAGCCAGAGGCTCTAATAGGCTTCAAAAAAGGGTGGGCTCACCCAGTTGTGACAATAGTGAATGAATATTTTCTATCATCACACTGATTCACTGATTTGAGACCCTTTTCCTGATTGGCCCAAAGGAGAAGCAGTCCTATTGGCCTAGGAGGAGACCCGCGGCCGCTGTGATGGTGAAGGAGAGGCGCAAGGGAAAATCGACCGACCCACCAGCTGCCAGGAGGAGCGGGGTGGTCCGTGCCCTATATACGGTCACCCCCAACCCCCCCGACCACCAGCCGCTACTGTAACTGACGTCAGCCAACAGTGGACTTTGGCCTGCTGTCGACTGAAAATGGATCACAGGACTGCAGACCTAAGTGCACACCTGTGATCCATAGGAGAAGTATAGCCACAAGAGCTTTAGCCCTACTTTTATAAAGGAGTCACAAGAAGCACTCGGCAAGTGAAGTCAGAACTCCTCCTTTGACTACTTGATTCAGATCAGTGTTAAAGCCTCACAAGAAGCACTCGGCAAGTGAAGTCAGAACTCCTCCTTTGACTACTTGATTCAGATCAGTGTTAAAGCCTCCGGGGCAGCAAGACAGGCAGGTAGCCAGCATTTTCAGTGGAGAGGTTAGCGGTGGCAGGTTCCACATTTCTTTTTTAGTACAGTTTTAAGACTCTTCTCACACTGTAGCGTGGCTACATCGGTGGTAAAGCGCCGCTAGTTTTAGCGTCACTTTTCAGCCGCTAGCGGGCGCTTTTATTTCCCGCTTGCGGCTGAATAAAGGGTTCAAAGCGCCCATGTTACGGCGCTGCCGAAGCGCTTTGCAGGTGCATTGGCAGTGCTGCCCATTTATTTCAATGGGCAGGGCGTTTTGGGAGCGGTGTATACACCGATTCCAAACAGCCCCAAAGATGCTGCTAGCAGGACTTTTCCTAACGTCCTGCAAATGCACTGCCCCAGTGTGAAAGCACTCGGGCTTTCACACAGGGGAGGCATGAGAGGTGTTTTTCAGGCACTTTTTTTTTTTTTTTAGCACTAAAACGCCCTTAGTGTGAAAGGGGTCTAAAGAATAAATGTGGGCGGAGCAGAAAAACTAGTTATTTGTATTCTCTGACAAATAACCTTTAATCGTACATCATGGGACACAGAGCCATAGTAATCACTATGTGGGTTATAGTCCACCTTCAGGTGCTGGACACTGGCACACACTAAACAGGGAGTTGCCTCCCTATATAACCCCTCCTACTACTGGGAGTATCTGTTTTTTCGCCAGTGTCTAAGGTGTTGGTCACTAGTGAAGATGTGCTGTGCTGAGCTCCACTGGAGCAAACCTTGCTGGGGATAGCTATGCAGCCAGATTCATGCAAAGTGCCTTTTGGCCAAATTGAATGGTACCCTGACCTCGTGTCCGAAGAAACTAGGTTTTGCCTGTAAACGCTTTTCTTTTTAGAGAGCTGGACCCTGGGATCCAGTAGTTTTGGTATTAAGGCCATAAAGTTTTACTGGCGGTGGTGCTATTACAGGTCCAGGATTGTGGGTTGCCCCAAGGGACCCCGGCTCCTGAAGGTTTAACGGAACCCACCATGAAGGGTGAAGTCTGTTCTTACCAAAGAAAACCCTGCAGCGGGAAAGGTAAGTGGAGTTATTCTAAGTTTTTTTTTTTTTTTTTTTCCCCCCCCCTTATGAATGTCTCCTTTTAATTTAGTTGTCATGCCTATGTGTCACCACTGGGGGCTGTATAGGGCACATACCTTCTCATGCTTCCTCAGTGAGCTCACGCCGTGTCCGGTACAGCAGCTTCCTTTCCTCCAGCCAGCAGCAGACCTCCGGTAAGTCTGGGAGGGTTTTCCTCTCCACCAGACGCCCCCCACCTGTGCTGTTTTCTCCCCCTCTTCACAAGGAAGAAGCGCCAGGAGAAAAACAAAAAAATGAATGGCACGCCACCCTACTCGGTGGCTTCCAGGCTCCCTTTTCGCCATTTTTCCCTCCTCACTGTACGATCCCATAGAATCAGAGGCCTGCGCTCGCGTGGGAAAGCTCTCTTTTTAAAAGAGGTGTCGTAGGGGGGCGGTGCTTAGGGCGGCATTGGCGTCCTCCAACGTCCAGCGTGGGAAAGTGTGTTTTAAAAAGCACCATTGTTACTGCTGCAAGCTGCGGAGGGACACAAGAGCAAGAGGGGCATGAAAGGTTTGGTGACACAGGCATTCCTTTTGACACATTTACTATTGCATCAGACTGAGCATTAATAACAGCGGCAGTGGCTGACTATTGCTCAAGTAATGGATGCGATTTCTTCTGGTAGTACCTCTGCTTTGTGCATCAGGCTATGTTCAGAAGGGGGGGTTGAAACACCCCCAAAAAAGGAGCTAAATGGTCTCCCGCGAAAGCCTACTCTACAAATGGCATCCTCCCCTGAGAGGGGGTGGCTGGTCAGAGTGAGCATCGGAGCCATGAAATATTTGCAACTGTTTTCAACTCTGCGGCCCCTGTTCATTTTACTCCTTTTTTTTTTTTTCCCTCAGCCATGGTAGGTTTAAAAAAAAAAAAAAAAAAAAAAAAAGTTTAGCGACTTTAATCGCATCCCAGTGTGGTCAAGATGCGAAAGGTTCTCTTCCATTTTCCTAGGAGCCTCAGACTGAGGAACTAGGGGCAGGAGAAGACTTATTCCCTCAGGGGACTGTGGTGAGGCTGATGACTCTTCTGAGGTGTCAAATGTGGGAGAGTCAGCTTTCACAATCTGTAAGTTTGATGGTACAATTTTCTTGCTGTGCATGCCTTTTCCTGTCCATTCTTTGTTGGAAAAGTTTTTTGTAGCTGGAGGATCACCCAGATAAGCATTTTCCTTTCTAAAAAGTTTTCACAATTTATCCTATGGTAGAGAAAATTCAGTAAGTGGGGTATACAAGCAATTAACGCTACTATATCCTTTGTGAGTAAATTTGACTTGTCTGGCATACAGTACTCAAATACTTAGGAATCCAATGGATAAAAGGTTGGAATTCCTATTTAAAAAAAAAAAAAAACGCCTTTCTCTGGCAGGTTGAGTGTCTCAGCCTGCGCTGACAGTAATTGGTTAACCACTTCACCGCCGGAAGGATTTACCCCCTTCCTGACCAGAGCACTTTTTACAATTTGGCACTGCGTCGCTTTAACTGCTAAATGCGCGGTCATGCAATGCTGTACCCAAACGAAATTTGCGTCTTTTTTTTTTTTTTTCCCCACAAATAAAGCTTTCTTTTGATGGTATTTGATCACCTCTGCGGTTTTTTTTATTTTTGTGCTATAAACGGAAAAAGACCAATAATTTCGAAAAAAAATTTTTATATATATTATAATTTTCTACTTTTTTATTATAAAAAAAAAAATCCAATAGACTCAATTTTAGTCATTCATTTAGGCCAAAATGTATTCAGCCACATGTCTTTGGTAAAAAAAAAGTCAATAAGCGTATATTGGTTTGTGCAAAAGCTATAGCGTCTACAATTTTCTGGAATTTACACAGGGTACATTTTCTAGAATTTACGCAGCTTTTAGTTTGACTGCCTATCTCATTTCTTGTGGTGCTAAAATGGCAGGTCAGTACAACCCCCCCAAATTACCCCATTTTGGAAAGTAGACACCCCAAGGAAATTGCTGAGAGGCATGTTGAGCCCATTGAATATTTAATTTTTTTTTTGTCCCAAGTGATTGAATAATGACAAAAAAATAAATTTACAAAAAGTCACTAAAATGATATATTGCTCACAGGCCATGGGCATATGTGAAATTACACCCCAAAATACATTCTGTTGCTTCTCCTGAGTATGGGGATACCACATGTGTGAGACATTTTGGGAGCCTAGCTGCGTACGGGGCCCCGAAAACCAAGCACCGCCTTCAGGATTTCTAAGGGTGTAAATTTTTTATTTCACTCCTCACTACCTATCGGTTTCGAAGGCCATAAAATGCCAAGATAGCACAACCCCCCCCCCAAATGACCAAATTTTGGAAAGTAGACACCCCAAGCTATTTGCTGAGAGGCATGGTGAGTATTTTGCAGCTCTCATTTGTTTTTAAAAATGAAGAAAGAAAAGAAAAATGTAACAAAAAGCGAGGTCTGCAAAATATACACTATACCTCTCAGCAAATAACTTGGGGTTTCTACTTACCAAAATGGGGTCATTTGGGGGGGGAGTTTGTGCCATCTGGGCATTCCATGGCCTCCGAAACTGTGATAGGCAGTGAGGAGTGAACCCCCAGGGTTCTGTGCTGGGACCAATCCTATTTAATTTGTTCATAAACGACCTGGAGGATGGGATAAACAGTTCCATCTCTGTATTTGCAGACGATACTAAGCTAAGCAGGGCAATAACTTCTCCGCAGGATGTGGAAATCTTGCAAAAAGACCTGAACAAATTAATGGGGTGGGCGACTACATGGCAAATGAGGTTCAATGTAGAAAAATGTAAAATAATGCATTTGGGTGGCAAAAATATGAATGCAATCTATACACTGGGGGGAGAACCTCTGGGGGAATCTAGGATGGAAAAGGACTTGGGGGTCCTAGTGGATGATAGGCTCAGCAATGGCATGCAATGCCAAGCTGCTGCTAATAAAGCAAACAGAATATTGGCATGCATTAAAAGGGGGATCAACTGCAGAGATAAAACAATAATTCTCCCGCTCTACAAGACTCTGGTCCGGCCGCACCTGGAGTATGCTGTCCAGTTCTGGGCACCAGTCCTCAGGAGGGACGTACTGGAAATGGAGCGAGTACAAAGAAGGGCAACAAAGCTAATAAAGGGTCTGGAGGATCTTAGTTATGAGGAAAGGTTGCGAGCACTGAACTTATTCTCTCTGGAGAAGAGACGCTTGAGAGGGGATATGATTTCAATTTACAAATACTGTACTGGTGACCCCACAATAGGGATAAAACTTTTTCGCAGAAGAGAGTTTAATAGGACTCGTGGCCACTCATTACAATTAGAAGAAAAGAGGTTTAACCTTAAACTACGTAGAGGGTTCTTTACTGTAAGAGCGGCAAGGATGTGGAATTCCCTTCCACAGGCGGTGGTCTCAGCGGGGAGCATTGATAGCTTCAAGAAACTATTAGATAATCACCTGAATGACCGCAATATACAGGGATATGTAATGTAATACTGACATATAATCACACACATAGGTTGGACTTGATGGACTTGTGTCTTTTTTCAACCTCACCTACTATGTAACACCTATGTAAGAAATTTACACCCTTAGAAAGCCTGAAGGCGGTGCTTGGTTTTCGGAGTCCCGTACGTGGCTAGGCTCCCAAAAAGTCTCACACATGTGGTATCCCCGTACTCGGGAGAAGCAACAGAATGTATTTTGTGGTGTAATTTCACATATGCCCATGGCATGTTTGCGTAATATATCATTTAGTGACAACTTTGTGCAAAGAAAGAAAAAAAAATTTGTGTCACAATATAAAATATTCCATGGACTCGACATGCCTCTCAGCAAATAGCTTGAGGTGTCTACTTTCCAAAATGGGGTCATTTGGGGGGTTTTGAACTGTCCTGGCATTTTATTCACAACATTTAGAAGCTTATGTCACACATCGCCCACTCTTCTAACCACTTGAAGACAAAGCCCCTTCTGACACTTTTTGTTTACATGTAAAAATTAATTTTTTTTTTTGCAAGAAAGTTACTTTGAACCCCAAACATTATATATTTTTTTTTTTTTAAAGCCAAGGCCCTACAGATTAAAATGGTGGGTGTTTCATTTTTTTTTTTTTTTTTCATAGTATTTGCACAGGGATTTTTCAAACGCATTTTTTGGGGGGAAAAAACACTTTATTTTTATTGCACTAAAATACACTATATTGCCCAATTGTTTGATGAAATAAAAAAGATGATCTTAGGCCGAATACATGGATACCAAACACGACATGCTTTAAAATTGCGCACAAACGTGCAGTGGCGACAAACTAAATACATTTTTAAAAAGCCTTTACAGGTTACCACTTTAGATTTACAGAGGTGTACTGCTAAAATTACTGCCCTCGATCTGACCTTCGCGGTGATGCCTCACATGCATGGTGCAATTGCTGTTTACATTTGACGCCAGACCGACGCTTACGTTCGCCTTTGCACGAGAGTAGGAGGGGACAGGGGTGCTTCTTCTTCTTCTCCTTTTTTTTTTTTTTTTTTTTTTTTTTTTTTTTTAATCTTATTTTTAAACTATTCCTTTCATTTTTTTTTTGCTATCATAGGGGATATGTAAATATCCCCTATGATAGCAACTAGTAGTGACAGGTACACTTTTTTTGAAAAAATTGGGGTCTATTAGACCCTAGATCTCTCCACTGCCCTCAAAGCATCTGACCACACCAAGATGGGTGTGATAGAATGCTTTCCCAATGGCGCTGTTTACATCCGGCGAAATCTAAGTCATGAAATGCTTGTAGCTTCCGGTTTCTTAGGCCATAGAGATGATTGGAGCCATTCTGGTCTCTGATCAGCTCTATGGTCAGCTGGCGGAATCGCCGGTTGCATTCTCAGGTTCCCTGTTGGGACAGGAGAGCCAGAGAAAACCATGGAGGGGGGGGGGGGGGCATTCCCTCCCTCCCTCCCTCCCTCTGCATTGTAAAAGCATTCTAGAGGCTAATTAGCCGCTAGGATTGCTTTTACATGAAATCCGACCACTGGCTGAAAAGGATGATACCTAAACCTGCAGGCATCATTCTGATATAGCCACTCAGTCCAGCAACATACTAGTACGTTGCTGGTCCTTGTTGGGCATATATTGTAATCCTTTTTTTCATGCAGCCTGTGGGCTGAACGAAAAAAATAGATTGATCGGTGAGTATGCCCACCATTAGAATACCTCCCTTCATCCACCCACTTCTAATGATGGGCATACATGCACCATTTATATATGCCGAAGCATGGGGGCATCCGCCCCAAAAGTTAGGAGTAAATCGCTCCTCTGCCCCTGCTGCCCCCATGCTTCGGCATATATGCTCTTTTTTAAACTGTGGTGGTGAAATCGCCTCCGACAGCGCTTGGAGTCAGTTTTATGTATCGTATCGAACAAACGCTGTTGCTGTCAAGATGAATAAATCCGCTCTGCAGCTGAATGGCGTACCTGAAAACAAAAAAAAGGTTAACAATAAAACACAGTAAATAGTAAAGTATAAAAAAATTGCATACCTGAAAAGCAAACATGATAAAACATAACAATAAAACATTGCAGTACAATACAGTAAAAAAGAGCAGATAAAAACAATAAAAATAAAATTTTATATATATATATATATATATATATATATATATATATATATATTTTATTTTTATTTTTTTTTGTAACTAACTGTAACCGGTTCCAGGTTCTGGTCTCTCAAAATGCGATGGCATCTTGGGAGACCCTGTGAAAGTGTGCCTAGTCTGTGCAATGCTGTACCTTACGCTAATACTCAACTAGTGTATGGTAGCGTTCAAAACATTCACCAATGCAAAGACCAGGATTGTCAGGACAGGAGGGACAATAGCAGCAGGTGTCACGCCTATATCCGCGCTTGCTGCAGACACTACATCTTTTTTGGGGGGTTCGTTGGGTAGGGGTACTCGGGAGGACATTAAGAAAATGCCTCTCATGCAGCTGGCTTACTGCATTTGGTTGGGGATAGTGAGGTAAAGCACCGTCTGGAAACAGAAGGGCTCCGATCTCTTCCTGGAATTTAAGGAAGGATCCAGTCCATCCTGAAGCTTTGTATAGCACGTGAGCGTTCAGCAAAGCCAATTGAAATAAATAAACAGACACTTGTACCAGCGTCTGGCCTTACGGGCAACTAGGTACGGCGCCAACAACTGGTCATTGAGGTTCACCCCTCCCATATTAAGGTTATATTGGTGGACACAAAGGGGTTTCTGCAACATCAGTCGCTGTAGGAATTAGGACCGTCGTGTCTGCATGAAGGAAGGTAAGAACGAAAACATTCTTATTATCCCTCCACTTCATAGCGAGCAAGTTATTACACTTCAAGCAGGCTCTCTCCCCCAGCCTAAGACTGGAATCTACAAGCCACTGGGGAAAGCCCCTGTGATTAGATTGCAATGTGCCACATGTTCCAATCTGATGATCAAACAAGTGACTAAAAAGTGGCACACTCATGTAATAATTGTCCACGTACAAGTGGTACCTCTTTCTGAATAAGGGTGATGCCAAGTCCCACACAATCTTGCCAGCGCTTCCTATGTAGTCAGGGCAGTTTGTCGGCTCTACATGGCTATCTTTGCCCTCGTAAACCATAAGACTACATGTATAGCCTGTGGCCTGGTCACAGAGCTTATACATCTTGACCCCATATCTGGCACGCTTGCTGGGAAGGTATTGTTTTAATGACAAGCAGCCAGAAAACTTAATCGGGGACTCATCAACGCAGACAACTTGATGGGGAGTAAACAAGTCTGCAAAACATTGGTTGAAGTGGTTTACGAGGGGCTGATTTTTGTAGGGCCGATCGTATCCAGGGTCTCAACGAGGACGACAGAGTTCATTGTTGTTGAAATGCATGAACCGCAAAATCTGCTCATATCGTGCCCTGGTTATGGAGGCAGAGAACAAGGGCATATGGTGAACTGGGTCAGTGGACCAATATGACCGCAACTCACTCTTTTTAGTTATGCCCATGTTGAGGGATAGGCCCAGAAAGAGCTTAAATTCGGAAACCGTAATTGGTTTCCAATCTCTGGCAAGGGAGGACTGGGGAATGTGTTGACCAGCGTACAAATTGCTTTGGTCCACAATAGATCTATAGAGATCTTCGGTGAAAAACAGCGAATAAAAATCAAGTGACGTAAAATCAACTGTTTCCACCTGAATGCCGGGTTAGCCAGTGAATGGGGGAAGTATGGGTGCTGCAGAAGTGGTGGGTTTCCAATTTGGATTGGCGAATGCAGCAGGAAGGGCACTATGGGCACGACGGGCCTGTGTTTGTCTTCTTGGTGGCAGTGGGACACTACTTGTGCTTGCCACCTCACCAGCTTGAACTGCACTTATGGGACTCGCCACGTCACCAAGTGTTACTGCAGTGCTGGTTTGACTACGACCAGAGTGTACTAGGCCGCTGGTGAGTGACTTCCTCTTCACTATCTGTCATGCTCCAGAAACGTGTAGGCCTCTTAACTACTTCGATCTGCCATTTTGTGCTCTAAATTTAGTGGTACAGTCGTGAGACTCGCAGGTAGAAAAGGTCCTGACTGTTAGCGACTGTATCAAAAAGCTACCAAAAAAACTGTTAGCGATCGCAGGAATCAGGCCTGACTCTGAACGCTGCAGTTATGTGTTTAGTGTTTTGTAAGTGCCAGTGATCGATCGATACTGCACTTGGGTGGGCTGGGCCGGGCGGAGGGGCAAAACGCAGGTGCTAGCAGGTATCTGGGCTGATCCCGCTAACACTTCGTTTTTGGGAACCCTAAACTGCTGGGGACGCTAGTAAAGATCTGATCAGATATTGATCCGTTCAGATACTTATACCACTAAGGGAGGTGTATGCTGCCTGCGGGGGTGTTAGCGGTACTGGCACTAACCTGACGCTGCCTGGGGTGACTCAGACCCTATCTGAACCTAAAGCCTAACTTGTATCACCCGCCAGGTGATCAGGGGGTTAAACCTTTATTAGGTAATAAACGGCGGGTGCCCTGACACTATAAAAAAACAAACTAACCAGTGTCACCCGTAACAGTTATACGATGATCACTGGTGAAAAAAGCTGACTGCGAACCTAAATGCTTACCTGCCTAACTAGCGTCACCCGTGACACAAATACAGCGATCAGAAAAACGATCGCTTAGTGACACTAGCGACGGGGGGTGATCAAGGAGTTAAACCTTTATTAGGGGGGGTTAGGGGGGTACCCTAGACCTAAAGAGGCCTACCACTAACTGCCCTACCACTTATAACTGTCACAAATGACACCAATGCAATAATCATAAAAAAAAAAAAAAACTTCTATTGGTGTCACTGTGACGAGGGGTGAAAAGTGTGCCTGCGTGTTCTACTGTAATGTGTAGTGTTGGTGCAAACTTACTTGATGTCTTCTCTCCTCTGAATCCGGATTGTAGAGGCTTCACGAGGAGCGATGACATCACTTCCTCTGCCGCTGTTTACATCAATGGCCTCCCCCCTCAGCACAGATCGCTCCTGGAACGAAGCCGACCACCTCGGGCACGGGGGGGGGGGTGCGCTGCGCCCCCCGCCTGCGGGAGGCAAATCGCATACGTGATTTTGCCTGCCTGTGCCATTCTGCCGCAGTATATCTGCGTTAGGCAGTCGGCAAGTGGTTAATCATTGAGAAACCAGTTTAAACAGGTGTTCAAGGTTATTCTGCTCAGCAGGTCCAGGAGGCAGCTTTATGTTTGCAATAGTTGCTATGACCGATGCTATTCTTTAGGCCTTGCGCCCTTTGCTAAGCGTCATGCAAGAAGCTCCTGGCTAGTTTTCCTTTTTGCGGTAAAACAGCTATCTGGGGATGTTTTGAATAACCTATCCAAAGAATTTCTAGTAAAAGAAACCCTTTTTGCCATTTAAGTGAAGGAGTAAATGTATTTTTATTTCAAAGCTCCTTCTGTGCCAGGGACATCATCTTCCAGGCAGTCACGACGGTTTCCGCCGCCAGGTTCAAAGGGTAATCCTCGGGGTTAACTCCAGGGGCAAAAGAGGTCTTGGGAGAGGAAGCCTAAAAGATACTGTAGCCTCCTTATGAGGAGGTGCCCCTTTGTGCTCAATAGGGAGAATTATTCTGCAGTTCTCGGGATCTGGCAGAAGGAGTGTCAAGACGAATGCTGGACTTCCTCAATAGCTCCAAAGTACAAACTGGAGTTCCAAGAGTTTCCGTCTTCTCGTTTTCTCAGATCAAACGTTCCTAAGGATCCAGAGAAAAAGATCTTTCTCTCAAGCATTGGACAATCTTTTGGCAAAAAGTGTTCTTGGTGGCCCCCATGTAAGAGCAGAGGTTGGGGTTTGGTTAAATCCAAATGGACATTCTGAATCTCAAATCTAAAATTCAGTTCCTGAATATAATCTTTTTTTTGCATGGAGTCAATCCAATCTGTTATCTCCATCCTTCAAGGAGGAGAACTTCTGGCGTCAAACATGCATATCTCCATATGCCTATTTTCTCGCTCACTAGTAATATCTACTTTTCAAAATGGAAAATCTTCACTTTCAGTGTGTAGCTCTGCTTTCCGGTCTAGCTGCTGCACCTCGAGTACAAAGGTTCTAGCTCCTTTTCTAGCCAGATTGAGGGCCCAAGGTATAACGATTATGGTTTATCTAGGTGATCTGTTCTTGATAGACCAGTCGGTAGCCTGCTTAGACCAAAGTTTGGTCACCACATTCGACTACCTGGAATATCTAGGTTGGATTCTCAACCTAGGAGAAATCTTTTTCTTTAAAACCATGAAGAAAATCACCATAAAGGAACTGATTTAGGTAGTCGAAGTAAGATGATTTTCTCCTATTCAACTTTGCATGAGGTTGTTGGGAAAGATGGTGGCTTCATTCGAGGCCGTTTCTTATGCTCAGTCTCATTCTAGACTGCTGCAAAACAGTATCCTATCGGCTTGAAACAAAAGGTTCAAGCTCTACATTCCAAATGTGTCTGACTAGAAAGCCTACGGCCACATCACCCTGATAGTGCCTGATCTCGTCTGAGCTTGGAGGCTAAGCAGTGTCGGGCCTGGTGAGTACCCGGATGAAAGACCACCTGGAAATACCAGGTACTGTGGGCTGGGTGCACCGGAGCCTCAGTTTATGGTTAACATCCAAAAATCTGCAAAGGAGAAAATCCTTCCTTCAGTTACCTGGGGCAGGTAACAACATATGCCAACCTTTTTTTGTTTTAAGTTGAGGGACAGTCCTGAAAGAGGCAGCTGTCCAAGAGAAGTGGCCTAGATCAGAAATCGCCTTGCCCATTAACATTTTACAAATTCAGGCAGAACACTTGGTCCTGAGGGCCTGAACATTCAGTTTAAGGTATTGCCCTGCCAGGATTCAATCCGTCTATGCCACAGCAATGGCCTATGTTAATCACCAAGGGGGCACAAGAATTTGTGCGGCCCAGAGAAAGGTGAATCTTATCCCATCTTGGGCAGAAAACAATGTACTTTGCCTATCGGCAGTCTTCATTTTAGGAATAGAAAATTGGCAGGCGGACTACTTGAGTCGCCAGCAGTTGTTCTCCGGCGAATGGTTCCTTCACCCCGATATTTTCCCGTCAAGGATGGGGGATCCCACACATAGAGCTCTTTGCGTCCAGGTTAACTTTGTGTCAAGAACAAAGGATCCGCTAGCATGCGGAACAGATGCCTTGCTATTCCCGTCGAATCGGTTCTCACTGATTTGTGCATTCCCTCCTATTCTGCCTGCATCCATGACTTCTTCACAGAATCAAGCAGGAAGGGAAGTGGTTGATTCTTGTGACCCCCAGCAGGGTCCAGGAAATCTTGGTATGCAGAGATGGCAGTAGGGGACCCATGGACCCTACCTTCACGGCCAGACCTTCTCTCGCAAGGTCCGGAGTTCCATCCTACTTTACAAACGCTAAATTTAACGGTTTGGCTTTTGAGACCCACACTCTGAAGAAGCGTAGGCTGTCAGGTTCGGTAGTTTTCTACCTTGGTTAATGCAGAGCTGGCCTCCATGGTTATATATTCTGGAGTCTGGGAAACATGTCTCCTGGTCTGAAACCAGGAGCTGCACCCCAGGAAATAAGTCAAGGTAGAGTCCTTGACTTTTCTGCAGATGGGGTGAGAATTAAAGCTGGCCTTGAGTGCTTTCCAAGGACAGGTCTCGGCCTTATTGGTATTATTTCAATGACCACTTGCTTTGCATTCTTTGGTCCATAACTTTATTCAAGGGGTAACACGGCTTAATCTCCAGTTAGGTAACCCCTGGACCCTTGGGACTTGAATTTAGTTTTGTCGGCATTACAAAACAGCCTTTTTTGGGCCGATACAACATATTCCCTTGGTCATTTTTTGACAAGGAAATTATATTTTTTTTCTGCTAACCATATCTTCTGCAAGAAGGGTATCGGTATTGGCTGCTCTTTCTTGTAAAGAGCCATATTTTTATTGTTAACAAGAATAAGGTAGTATTGCGTCCTCATCCTAACTTTTTACCAAAGGTAGTATCAGGTTTTTTTTTTTATCTAAACCAGGATATTGTTCTACCTTCATTTTTGTAGAACCCTGTTCTTTGGAAGAAAAATCACTACATTTTCTTGATGTGGTGAGAGCAGTCAATGTCTACTTAAAGGTGATTGCTCAGATTCGGAAAACGGATGCTTTTGTTCATGTTGCCTGAAGGTCCTAAAAGAGGACAGGCAGCATCGAAATCTACTATTCTAATTCGATTTGACAAGTAATCGTTCAAGCTTATAGTTTTAAAGAGGTGGATTCCACCCTCTCAAATCAAAACGCACTCCTCTAGGGCTGTTAGTGCTTCGTGGGCCATGCATCACCAAGCCTCCATGGCTCAATTCTGCAAGGCCGCAACTTTGTCTTCAATCCATTCATTTATCAGATTCTATCTGGTGAATGTAAAAGGACAAGAGGAGGTCACCTTTTGGCGCAGTGTACTGCAGGCAGTAGTATGAATCCTCTGTACTCATGGTGCCCTATTTTTGTTGTCTCCCTCCCCTCAGTTGGCATTGCTATGGAACATCCCACATAGTGATTACTATGGCTCTGTGTCCCGTGATGTACGATTAAAGAAAATAGGATTTTTATAACAGCTTACCTGTAAAATCCTTTTCTTTTGAAGTATATTACGGTACACAGAGGTCCCCCCTCTCCGTATACACTTGTATTGCTTTGCTACAAAACTGAGATACTCCCAGTAGTGGGAGGGGTTATATAGGCAGGCAACTTCCTGTTTAGGGTGTGCCAGTGTCCAGCACCTGAAGGTCGACTATAACCCACATAGTGATTACTATGGCTCTGTGTCCTGTGATGTACTTCAAAAGAAAAGGATTTTACAGGTAAGCTGTTATAAAAATCCTATTTGTATTCTCTGACAAATAATGAAACCTAAGGCAGAGAACATGCGCTTCTCTTGAATACTGCTAAAATCAATAATAATAAAATGTGGGAATCGGTGTGGACTCCTCAATGCACACATTTCTAATAAAAGCACATTGTGTGTTTGATTTTTTTTTTTTTTTTTAATATATAATTTCATATTCCTGGACTGTGATATCCAGAAAACGTGTAGTGGTTTGTACATATTTTTGTATCAGCATGAACTTAACAGTCTTTTTACAGAGCTCAATAGATCAAGTTGCATTTTAGACACAGGGCTGAATAACTCCGACCTTTACAGCTCACTCAAAAGTTAAACAAAGCCAGTCAAGTGACAAGCTGCCCCTTCTACCTCTTTAGATAACCCATAGCATTCTGGGAATTATTTTTTCATCTATTATATGTTTGTTTGTAAAACAAGTTGTATATATGTAGTAAAAACATCAGTTTGATCTTCTTTACACTTTAGGTGAAAATCAGTGGTTGAACCAACCCCCCTTAAAGCGGGGGTCCACCTATCTATCGTGTTTTTTTTTTTTTTTTTTTTTTTTTTTTTTAGTTCATTCACAAACTTTTCTTCTCAGCATTACATATGCACATATTGTGTGTAATATGTCCGCCTGTGTCAGATGTCGTCGGAAAGAATAACGTATATTATTCACTGCAGGCGGTTTCCATCTTCATTGTGGGCATTTGAAGCCCACAAGCATTTATTTCCTGGATGTGGTGAATGCTGTGCTCCCAGCATTCACTGCTCATTCCCGCACATGCTCAGTGGCATCCTGGGAAGCCTGAGACTAGCTCCCAGGAGTCTGGGAGAGGCTAGAAACACGCCTACTCCCACGGGAGGAGAACCAGGAAGTGCAAAGAAGAATAGAAAAATAAAAGGTAATTACGGCGATTTAAATTTTTTTAAAGGGCATGTCAGCATCTAGGCAAGGAAGAGAATACATACAGATATTGTTCAAAATTTGGGTGGAACCCCGCTTTAAACTGCAAAGGCAGCCAGATGGGGTTGTACAAATGCTTTGTTTCATGGCAAAAATGATACCCTCTGCTGGCGTTCAGTGGGTAGTGCCACTGCTGAACACAGCCCATTCAAGTGAATGGGACCATGCCGCAACTGCAAGTCAAACATTAAATTCACAGTTTTGATGCTGTGTTCCCATTAAACCCTGTTCAGCTGTCAAATAAAAAAAAAAATTGTCCCAGAAAAATTATAGCTTCCCTTTTACAGTAAATCTGTACTGAAAGGACTATGTTTGCTACCACTGGTGATCTGAGTTGGAACTAGCATTTTTACAGTGACGTCTGCTTCTAATCTAATACTTGTTTCAGGTTTGAGTTTTGGAGCCTGTGTCAACGGGCTTTTGTTGGCTTAGGACTGCTTATGTCCTCATACAAGACCATGGAAATGCAAAAGCTGATCGAAACGGGCCAAATGGACTGCCAGTGAGTTCTGAATGATTTCAGAAGCCTCTCAAACCAATGTCAAAAACACACAAAGATCCTTAAAGTACTGACCCCATTGGTCAGATAAGTAGTGTTTTCAGAGAGTGTGCATCAATTACAGATTCCCTTTTGTACAATTTCACACTGAGGCACTTTTGCGCTAAAAATAGTGCCTGAAAACTGCTTTCCATTCATTTCAACGGATGCTTTCACACTGGGATGGTGCAAAAGTCCTGCAAGCAGCATCTTTGGGGCCCTTTAACCACGTCACATCCCACCCATATGACGTTCGCAGGAGGGATCTCCCATCCTGGGCGGGAGTCATATGACGTCCTGGGCTTCCCGGCCATCTGGGGGGAGTGTGCGCCCCGCCGCGTCACTCGGGAGCTGATACACATGCTTGGTGGCCGCGATGTCCGCTGGGCACCCGCGATTGCCAGATAACAGAGCAGGACCGTGGATCTGTGTGTGTAAACACACAGATCCACGTCCTGTCAGGTGAGAGGAGTCCGATGGTGTGTTCCCAGTACAGAGGAACCCTGATTGGTCTCCTCCCCTTATGAGTCCCCTCCCCCTACAGTTAGAATCACTCCCTAGGTAACACATTTAACCCCTTGATCGCCCCCTAGTGTTAACCCCTTCTGAATTATGTCAAACGTGTCCGATCTGTCCGCCGCAATGTTAGTCATGATAAAAATCACAGATCGCCGCCATTACTATTAAAAAAAAAAAAAAATGAATAATAAAAATGCCATAAAACTATCCCCTATTTTGTAGATACTATAACTTTTGCGCAAACCAATCATATGCTTATTGCGACTTATTTTTTTTTTTTTTTTTATCAAAAAAAAAAAAAACGGCCTAAACCTGAGGAAAAAATTTGTTTAAAAAAAAAATGGGACATTTTCACTCCTTTCCTGCCCAATCCAATTTTCAGCACTGTCGCACTTTGAATGACAATTGTGCGGTCATGCAACACTACCCAAATTAAATTTTTATCATTTTTTCCCCACAAATAGAGCTTTCTTTTGATCATCTCTGCGGTTTTTATTTTTTGCGCTATAAACAAAAAAAGAGCGACAATTTTGAAAAAACACTATCTTGTACTGTTTGCTATAATATCCAAAAAAAATGTTTTCCTCAGTTTAGGGCAATATGTATTCTACATATTTTTGTTAAAAAAAAAAATTGCAATAAGCATATATTGATTGGTTTGTACAAAAGTTATAGTGTCTACAAAATAGTGGATAGATTTATGGCTTATTATTATTATAATTTATTATTTTTTTTTTTTACTAATAATGGCGGTGATTGCGGCGGACAGATCGGACACTTTTGACACTTTTTTGGGACCAGTGACTTTTGTCAATTGCCTATGAAGTAGGGTGATTACCGCACTTGTGGTCAATTGAGAACTACAAGTTTGTGCGCTTTAGGGGTTGATGGGACTCTCTGTGAATGAATGACGCAACTATGCTGGTGGAGCCCCACCAAGCTGCACTGAATTAGATAGTGACAGAGGGCTGCAGGGGAGAAACATTTTGCATGTTACACGCTAAATATGGGTGTAACATGAACGTAGTGCAAAAGATGGAGTCAGCCTTTTAAAGCTGCAATAAACCCAAAACCAAAAATGTAATATATTGCAACTTGCCAATCCTTAGATGTAGTGGCTGTGTTTTGTTTTTAGGCTTTTCCCCCTGGTGATCTGGCCAGTAAACCCCCCCCCCCCCCCTTCCTGTATTAGAGAGACACTACTCCGGATGATTGAATACAGGGGGCACATTTGGACATCAGCATTGTCAGTCTGGAGGAAGGGAACTGTTAGATGGTTGTCATCAGAACTAGTGTCCCCACTGGATGAATTCCTCTCTATTCCTGTTCTGGGATTTACTTTTATCTCAGTGATGACGGTACACATGACAAATGGAGACGGGGCACAAACGGCAATAAAATCCTGACAGGTGTTCTAATCCCTCTACTCTATTAAAAATGTAAAAAAAAATATTTATTTTAGTTATACTGCCAGCTACTTTCACATATATGCGATTTTTAGTACATTTGCAGATCCGCAGAAACGTGCTACACTCCATTTACAGTGGTGTAGTGGTTAGCACTCTCGCCTAGCAGTAAGAAGGGTCACTGGTTCGAATCCCAACCACGACACCACCTCCTTGGAGTTTGCATGTTCTCCCTGTGCCTGCGTGGGTTTCCTCCCAAACTCCAAAGACCTGCTGGTAGGTTAATTGGATCCTGTCTAAATTGTCCCTAGTATGTATGAATGTGAGTTAGGGACCTTAGATTGTAAGCTCCTTGAGGGTAGGGACTGATGTGAATGTACAATGTATATGTAAAGCGCTGCGTAAATTGACGGCGCTATATAAGTACCTTAAATAAAATAAATAATAAAATTTACCTTATTTCTTATGGGTCGAGGACATTTTTCATGTGTATTTGAATCTCGGAGTGCTTAGTATATTTCTTCCAGATCTGTGCAGTAATCCAGTGTGAAACTTTCCCTCTGTGCAGGAGCTTCCTGTAATGCAGACCTGTAAATGCTGCTCTCTCTCCTCTGCATGATGACTGTTCTTGACTCTGCCCCCTCATGTAGTTTTCTTCAGGAAGCCTGTAGCGCTGTGGTTCTCAACTTCTGTCCTCGGGACCCACTAACAGGCCAGTTTTGCAAGATAACTGAAATACATCACAGGTGATATAATTTGCTGCTCAGTGATTACAGTATCCTAGTCTCCATCTCTTCAAGGTAATACTTCAAATCTGGCCTGTTAGTGGCTCCTGAGGACAGGAGTTGAGAACCACTGCTGTAGTGGGTGGACCTGCCATGTCCTTTCCACAACTCTGCTCTCTGAACGAGCAATGTGCAGCACAGTGATGATGTCACTGCTACTTTTAGGAATGACTCGGTTTGTAATGAAGTTTGGTGCATAAAAAGTGGATTTATAACCTTTGTGGCTATTGGGGGTTTTGTGCCCTGATCTTAACTAAAGGAGAAGTTCACCTTTCATTACGTGTTGCACCCATATTCAGAGTGTAACATGTTATGAATGCACCGTCTCCCGCTCCCTCGCTGTGCCAGCTAGCGGGGGATCTTCTCCAGCCGCTAGCTGTCAAAATTTAACAAAATAAACATGGCCGTGCGGGGCTCCGCCCACCCGACCCCATCAATCATTCACATGGCTCTGTGATTGGAAAACAACAAGGTCTGGTAGCCTTTGTGGATGTCGGCTTGTATTTTCAATGAACTACC